>NC_092013.1:28183989-28843989 GCF_042242105.1 Pempheris klunzingeri
ATCTAAGCTTAAAGGTCCACTACTGTCTGTTAGTGTTTTCAGCCGACCTCAGAGTCTTCTTCTGTTCATATGCTAAAGCAAACCAATGAGACTAACTTTTGTTGAGCAGTGAAATTCAGCAAATTTCAATGCTCAACACTGTTAATGTTAGCTAACATCAGCCACTATAAGTTACTGGTCACTACACGCGGCTGTAGCAGAGTAACCACTGAGTGTAGTGAATTTACAAATGATGTGTTTTGTTGCCTGTGAATTCAACTTTACATTTGCAAAATTCACTCTGTACTTTGACCCACGTATTAATGTCCTCTCAAGTCAAACCGCCAATTCAACTGACAGTAAACTGTTCAGAGTAAAGGAAATCTCCAGATCTGCATCTGAAAAAAAGACTTCAGTCCACTGAGAGTTCCTAAGAAGTTTTCGTCAGTCGAGTGCACTTGTGTATGAGGTTTTGACACAGTTCTCAGCAGTTACCATACAGGAAATACCAGGGCAGCTGTGAGTGAGCCCATGTCACTGCCACAGAGCCTGAATTAGTCTCTGCGGCGTCCTCTTTGATTTTTTTGGGTTGGAGAGAGGCTTGACAAAGGTGCTTTTCCAAGGAGCACATCTGAGGATCATTAAAGATGATAAAATTGATCGACCAGGAACAAATTCCCAACATATCACAAAGTAATTTACGAGGATACCAAACGTGTTTTTCCTCTGTCTGTCTGTCTGTCCCTGTCTCTCCTCCTCGTCTCTCCCCCTGCCCCCGTCTTTGTATCCAAGATACGTGGGAAAGTCTGATATGTCATATTTATGCGATGACTTCCTGTCCATACTCAGGGAGAGAGATTATCTTAACTATGTTCTCTGTATCATCTCGAACACCCTGCTCCCGCCGCTCCGCCTGGGAAAATGAACCTTTTTCTAAATTTTAGTGAAGTTTTAGTCGTGTGGGACATATTTGTTCACTGCCGCCGTGGGTGTTGTGCTGGGCCTGGCATGTGTCTGAATGTATAATGGATGAGGTGCTGACCTGACCTCGGAGTCATGCCCAGGCTGTCAAGGGGCAGAAGGTCAGAGTGAGCCAGGAGGGTGTCGTTCCCACACTGGGAACCACTTCCTGGACTGGCTCTTGTTCCAGTGTCTCTCTGTGACTGGATGCTCTGGAGTCAATAGTGGATCTTAGCAGGTACTGTCGGATTATATGGGGAAATGCTTACCTAACAGCATCAAATGGAGGTTTCCATTCTTTAGCGCAGTTAAGAAATACCCAATTAATCCACGTTAATGTCTGCCGATTAGTAACCTAATTCGATGTATTATAAAGTGTGTCATTTTGTTTGAATATAAATCACTACGGATCGATGACCTCTCCTGTAGCCTTTCAGTGAATCACTTAAAAAAACAATTTTGATAATCGATTAATTGTTTAAAGTTCGACTATGTAAAAATTACACATCCTTTCTTTTACAAATGAAAATTTGAATTCATAAGCAATAAAACACCTCCTTGCTCATTCTACAGCCTACATGGTCTGGTATGACCAGTAGCTCATGTTAGCTAATGTTTACTATCTTTAATCTTCAGTTATGAAGAAAAAATGCCAACAAACATCGTCTAGTTCTTCTTTCTTTCTAGTGCACCTTTCCTGCTTTTTCCTCTGGTTTGAGTCAGTGTAAGCTGAACATCTTTGGGTTTCACAGTGTTGGTTGGACAATAATAATTTAAAGACATCTTATAACTTTTTTTTTTTTTAAGGTATGCACTTAATTAGTTGAAATAATGATCAACAGATTGATCAAGAATAGAAATAATCAGCAGTTGCTGTACAACTTCAGTATTTGGTGTAATGGCAACAGTTTGACATCACATTACTGCGAGTTAAAATAGAAACATCTTCTTTAAAGCAAATAGTGTGTCCTGAAAACAATAATCTGGTCTCTGACCATCCTTGTATTGATCTGAGATGGGCTGAAGCAGCTTAATTTGGATTGAGGTGGCTTATTGCCTGAACAGAAGCTCCTATCTGGGACTTTTAAAAGCATTTCTTGCATTGCGTCTGCCAGTCCAATGTTAATTTGTGAACAGGATGGAGCAGAGGGACGGGAGAGGCGAGGGAGAGGCAGAGACAGCTGTGCAGTTAAAGTGCTGAAGGCCAGCTGTCCGAGGGGCTGATCTGCACAAGCAGGCGTGTGCAGGAATCCAAAAGAGTCACAGCTGAATCTGACTTTGTTACTGTACTTTGTGATCAACATGCAGACACAGAAGCAGGGACACGAGTAAGGTTTGGTCACCTGAATCCTGCTAATTTTACACGAGTTGTGGTTTAACATATTCATGTATATAAATAGTGGTGAAACAAAAACTCAGCAATAATCAGGTCACAAAAACATAATATTGTGGTTTAAATGGCATTTGTGGCTCAGGAAACTCTGACACACATGTCATTGTGACCTGGATAGATAAAACAGTTTGAGAGTAACAGAAGCAGTTTCTACAGCTTTCCGTCTCACTGATGGTTTAGAGGGGATAGTACGACAATGTGAATCTTGATGGTACGGCCGCTGACTGTCATCTGACCCTATGTATTTCACTTGCACGTCTGTAGCATGACCCAGAGGATTAGGCAGGGAGCTTGCTGAGGCTGTGCGTGTGTGTGTGTGTGTGTGTGTGTGTGTGTGTGTGTGCGAAGGGGGGGGGCATAGTCTGCTGCAGTCAGTGTGCTTCACAGGCCTGCATCCTAACAGGTGCTGAGTGTGTCGGGCTCTGATGGTGAATGGGCTCTTTGTTGCAGAGGATTCAGCCTCAGAGAGAGGGCAGAGCCATCAAACCTAGCTGAAATACATCCCCAATATTAAAATTCTATTTGTATGTTGATGCATAATGAAAAAATATAACAATAATAATAATATTGAGCAAATGAATTCGTCTCGATTGCAGGACTGTCGGTTGGTACTGACAAGTAAAATAAAGTAAAAGATTTTATTTTGTCACTGTGCTAGTATGTGCTATTTATCAGTAAACACACAGCACAATTGAGGCTGAAGGGAATGGCATTAGCTTTGCAGGTATTTGCTCATTAACCAAAGTATTGGAAATTATTATTACAATTTATCCTGTGGAATGAATTGATGTTTCTACAGTTACTAAGTTGTTAAGATTTACCATCAAGGAAAATCGAATGTACAGAATTTTTTGCCAATCCACTGGCACAAAATTGGCAAGTCAGTGAGCTATAAGATCTTCCATTTCTAAATGTTTTATACACTCATAATTGCAGGAAGAATGCATAAAGAAAGTTCTCCAGTTTGTTTGCATACCAGTTTTACTTCTGCCGACTGACTCTAATGTTGCATCTCTGTCAGCCACCAACATACACGTTTCTCATGAGAATTAGAGTTAGATTGATGAGATAATGCTTTTGAGATATGTGAAGGCACACAGTCAGTCAAACCACAAGCTGTGAACTCCTTCGTAGTGGTTTTGGTTTAGTAGCCTGTCTCATTATTCACAGCTTATCTGTTGTGACAACAGCCTACACGACAAGAGCCATCACAGCAAAGAGGTGGGCACTGAAGCGTTCACACATCAGTACCTGCGGTCGTTCATGTCATCCACTCTAATTCAGCACACGGCAGTGACTTCACAGTGAAACATGCACAGGGCATCCATGTATAATAAAGTGATCACTCTTCAGCTACAGAGCACAAATCAGATTCAAGATACATAGAGTGAAATGAGGTTTCTTTTGCACAATTCAGTGTATTTTTGGAGTGATGAGGTAGGATCCATGCAAGCCTGCAAGAGGTTTTCCATTTACCTCTCAGTAGGAAGCACAAATAGGAAGTGAAAATACAGAGCAAAGAAAGATGTCATTCAAAACAAAAGCACTCTTAGTATTTTGTTGTTTCACAACAATAGGGGAAGGAGTAAAATGATTTTGTGTGTTTTCTTCCTCATGAGTCTGATGACAACTCAGATGTGCAACTTGAAGCATTTTGCAAGAGGAAATGTTGTCATAGTTCCACAGCAGCAACTGCCTCCATCTGAATGTGGATCTGTACTCTGCAAAATGGCTATTGCATATGAAAATTCTCAGAGGTTGTCTACGTGTCAAATATCTTTCTTTTGCCATTTGAATTTGAAATTTTACCTCCTCATTCTAAATTCCATTTTTTCTGTTCCTTATTTTAGAACAAACTTGCAAAGGCTCTGTATGACAACACTGCAGAGTGTGCAGATGAGCTGGCCTTCAGAAAAGGGGACATCGTCACGGTGATGGACCAAAACGTGGCTGGCACCAGCGGATGGTGGATGTGTTCTCTCTATGGACGGCATGGCCTGGCCCCTGCAAATAGACTGCAGATTTTACCACAGACTGGGACCTCTGCAGGCTCCTTAAACCATGTCACAGAAACACCCAAATTAATTGATGCTAAAACTGATGAGAGTGCACAAAATATATACCAGATCCCGAGTGTACCCAGACCATCCAGCAGCCCTGCTTATGAACGCATGGACATGATCTACAAGGTCCCGTCTACTCCTTTGTCAGCTTCAAAAAGTCCAGTCCAATCAGCATTTAAGTACAGCATAGAAGGACCTGAGCTAATCAAGGTACAAATAGTGTTCTACCAGAATGATTGCATTTGTGTTGAAAAGAGCAAAAACCTAAATGTAGATGTTAGTTTGTCTTTTGCTTTGAGGTCAAAGTTGGTCCTTTTCCTTGGGAAGTGTTCACTCTCATGATTAGAGGGGTTGACTGTTACAGAAATGCAGCGCTGTGAAACCCCTGCTGGCAAAAGAGCTTACAGATGGGGACCAGGGGCCTCTCCATGGGGACAGGCATGCAGCACCGGGGTCTTTATGGGCCTGTAAAAGACAAACAGACACAGCCTTCAGACACTTTTAACTGCAAACAGCAGCCCATGCCGGCAGGGACCCCAGAAAGACAGAAATGGTCTGTACGGGGGCCTTTGCAGCAGAACTTGGGGAGAAATATACCCACATGTTCACCATTTCCTCTCCTGCTCCAGGGGAGTCCTGTTCCCTTCTGCAGTAGCCACCTAATATTCAATGAGCGGCATGGTTTCTATTATAGAGCTGTGTTAATTGGCACAGTGCATGCATAATGGGGTTCTCCGTTACTCTCAACAGGCTTCAGAGCAAACACTGTCCCCATAAATGCATTGATGTAGAGGTCAACGAGGTAAATGCAGCTTAGATCAAAGCAGTGCAAGTGTTACCAGTCAAGCTCAATATTATAGCCTGTCTTTCTTGTCTGCAGCCTTCATTCTTCAGCGTGGCGTCCAGTCCAAAAGGGGAGGTTTATGATGTCCCGAGCCAAGCAAGACGAGCTTCTCTTTTCACTGTAAGCTCCTGAAATATACACAACAAAATACATCCAAAGTATTGTCTTTTTGTAGACATTCTACCACAGTGGATATAGGTCTGATTTCCTTACTGTTATTGTGATGTTCTATTTGCAGGCAACATCAACAACTCGAAGAAATGTGCCACGAAAACACTCACTGATTCAAATTTCAGAGCTGGAGAAAAGATTTGACTCTCCCGAGAGTTTAAGGTGTAGCAGTCCAGGAGACACTTATGTAAGTTTCAGACATTTGGAGGGATTAATGAAGCAAAGAACCTATGATGTGCTCACTTTGAAATGTAGTCTTTCTTTCAACATTTTTTATATATTCTTCACTTTTGCTAAATATTCACTGTGCTTGAACTGAACTAGTTCGTGGCGTGACATGTAAACTGTGTTTAAAGACAAATGCATTTACACCTATCCAAAAGGCCTGCTGTCATAGCCTCCTCCAGGCTTCATCACACTGCCTCCCTGATCTCTCTCAACTGAGAAAATGGTGCACACACTTTCAGACAGTCTGTTCCTGAAGGCATTCATGGTGTGCTCAGTTGTAGACGGACAAAAGTAGTTGTGTGGAGAGAGGAACATAAAAAGGGGGGATGAGAGTTAGAGAAAAGAGAGAGAGAGGTTCAAAACAAGACAGACCCACCAATTCTGACATCAGGAAAGGTGTGGTCCAGGGGTTTCAGATGTTCTTAGACTATCCGACAAGCATTTAATTTGAAGCATATTGAGGCACTTAGTAGACATGAACATTGGACTGAACATTGTCTGCACAACTGTGATATTGACAGCTTTGTTCTTGTGCACAGGTGTATGCAGTTCCACCACCTTTGCCTCAGGACCCAAACTATGACATACCTGTTCCCTCAGCCACAGAAGCTCAACAGAAAATGACTGGTGGATACAGAACTCTTCCCAACCCCCGCAAGCCTGAGTGGATTTATGATGTGCCAGTGGGTCCTGAGAAACAAAGTCCACCCCAAGGCTCCTATGACACCATGCCCTCCAAAGACGTTTGCAGGCAGTTTTACGACACTCTTCCTGCACATGCTTGGCCCATTCAAAGAGACAATCCAACACCCTCGCTTTATGATATACCAAAGCCCAGTCCACCCAAGGTGCTGCCAAGGGTCCCAATTTATGACATGCCTCCAACTCAGAGGCTCACGGAGGAGTTAGTATACGCGGTACCACCTCAGGAGGAACCTCGCACGACACGAGTCCTCAGTGATCCCCCCAGTGATCATATACCCCTAGAGTACAGGGGCGACTCAAGCAATGCTCATGAACTCAAAAGGGTGCGTCTGCAGCGAATGAGGAACTTCTTGGCCTGTACATCTTTCCATGACCTTCCGGCAAATGGGGATTCACTGGTGCAGGAGGACAACGAGCAAGGTAGAACCTTACGTCTCTCTGCAACAGACAGTCAAAGAATCAGCACGGCCTCCAGCTCCTCCACTAGCTCCTGTGACTCGCTGGCTCTGAGCTCCTCCTCTCCCGAGCCTCTGCGTGAGGTGACGCTCAGTCAGGACGAGGCCTGTCGCAGACTCCTAGGCCTGCAGGAGTCCGTTTGCAGGGCCGTGCCCTGTCTCATGGAGTTTGTCAGCAGTCACTGGAGGAGCAAAGAACATCTGGAGAAACATCTGAAGGAGATTAAAAAAGCAGCAGAAGGGATTGCATGTTCTCTGACATGTTTCCTAAACTTTGCCCTGGACATTAAGGGCAATGCCCGCCGTTTGACAGATTCTAACCTTCAGACGAGGCTCTATAAGCAGCTGTCCATTGTAGAAGACTCAGGTGTGATCTTACAACAAACAGTAAGTGCTCTGAACATGGCTGGCTGGCCCCTCAACACGCTCTGCCAGGACCCGGGGCAGGTCCAGACACCTGACCAACTGGAGCGCTTCGTTATGGTTGCGCGTACTGTTCCAGAGGATGTCAAGCGCCTGGTGTCCATCATCAATGCAAATGGAAAGCTTCTGTTCAGAGCCCCTCCGAAAGATCCAGAGCCTCTCAACAGTGTCGGTCAGCCAGAGACAAAGAAAAGTCCTGATGGAAGTGAGCAAGGAGGGGACTTAGTGGAGGATGACAATGACTATGTAGAGTTACAGGTGAATGCTTCTAATTACCTAAGTCATAATGAATATCATAGGTTACTACGGTAACTGAATGATGAGCTATCAGCCAAGAGAAACCCCAATCATACTTACTAAAATAATATTTTTGGTATTGACTTTTCCTCAGACTAAGAATGACTTTGAAAAGCAGCAGAAGGAGGTGCAGAAGGAACCAAAAGAAAACGTCCCACCAGTCTCTAACAAGGCACAGGTGAGTATCTCCTATAAACACAAGAGATTTGCTCGGACCAATGTATTTTATCCATGATTTAAGGTTCTCCTTGTCGTCACAAAAAGACCAGAAACACTGACGTCCGTCTTCATCTTCTTTGTTCCATGTTTCCACAGGCTGATAACAAGCGTCACTCCTCTGAGTCTGGCAGTGGCACAGAGGAACATCGACCATCCTCGCTGTCAGAGCACTGCCGGCTTTACTTTGGCGCCCTCCAGAAAGCCATCGGGGGATTTGTGGGCAGCCTTCAGGATGGCCAGCCACCAGAGAAATTCATCTCACAAAGTAAGCTGGTGATCATGGTGGGCCAGAGACTGGTAGACACCCTGTGGAGGGAGGCCCAGCGTGGAGCGTCCAGCCAGAGCCTTCTGTGTAAGAGCAACCATCTGTGTGCTCTCCTGAAGCAGCTGGCTGTGGCTACCAAGAAGGCGGCGCTGCACTTCCCGGATAGGCAAGCTCTGCACGAGGCTCAAGAGTTTGCAAAGGAACTGGCCCAAAGAGCACAGCACTTTCGTATATCGCTTGACCTCTGAGAGCTCACATATCAAGCACATCAGTTTCTTTGAACAGCAAAAGAAATTCGTCAAGCATTTTGGCTTCCTTTTTCATTCGTTTTCTATTCAACTAATTTCAAGCTTCATTTTCCAAAAACATCATGCTTTTTTGCTTAATCATAATGTAACATAATGAATGCAGGTACTAGTTAAAAAGTTAATGGTGTTAGAAAAAGTTGCTTAGATTAGCAGAAACATTCATACATGGAGATCTATTTGTACAAAAAAACTTGAACACAGTTCGGAATATATTGCACATTTAGGATACTGAGCTCAAGTCAATATTAAAATGCAACTTTAAATATAAAGTATAAAATATAATTTCATATAATTTACAGCAAGTTTATATTCTCTGAATATTATTTGTTATGTGGATGTTTTATGTATTTCATTACTATAATGTGTAAGATGAATGCTCTCCAGGGTAGCAGTTTGAGACAGTCTACTTTTTGTGAATATCTATGTAAATATTCTAAAAAATGTGTAATGCATTCCCAATGTTTTCTTGTCAAAAGAATGAGTGCAACAGATGTTGGATTTTTATTGATATACAAATTAAAAACTGAAAACTCTTTATGTCACTTTGCTCCGCCTGTCAAACAGTTATTCTGATTATGCCGTCACAGTTGTCTCAGATTGAGTTTGGAGTCTACGAATCTATAATAAAAAGTGTGCATTACAAACTGTGGCTGGGGAGTTGGAAAGATGTGGGTGTTTATTCGGCAGGAAGGTTCAGCAAAACTTAAGGTCAGGATATCATGGCCTCTGCAGCTTCAATTTTGACTATTGACTTTTAAATCTGTCTCTTTTAAGTTCCCGAACTTTGTGAAACTTCAATAATAATAGCCGGAGTTTAAAAGTGTGATCTGCCACTGCTCACTGCAGTGGAAATGATCTATTCCACTGTACCGCCTTCAGAAGGAGCTCAGAGGTCGGTGTCATAACAAAACAGGAACCCTGGGGTTTGTTGAGGTTCAGTGTCTTGTTCAACACTGTAATCCATCGCCCACTTCCGCCTACAGGATGCCAGCACCATGTGAACCTTTCAACTTCAGACTGCCAGTACTATGAAAAGTTGCATGAATAGGAACATGTCAGGTATGTATCCAAAGATTACATCATGTCATTCACATAATCCAGGGACAATGACAGCAGGGAACCCAGCGAAGGTCTTCAACATATGGCACAACACTTTAAAGCTTTATATGCTTTTTTTGTAATTTAGGCAGACCATCACCAAAAGGTGATGTGTGTTTAAGAATTGAAAAGATATTTTCAAAATCAGCCTACAAATGTTTATGTCGTTAAACTTTTGTATTTGGACATGAGGACAGAAGGATCAGGGAATGGACCAGTCAACCCTGAGACTGACATAATAAACGCCTCCAGGTGGGTCCTGCTTTAAAGGGCAGACCTTGATGTCTTCAAGAGGGCCCTCTTTAAAAATCTAGTTTTAATACCGTCATTATTTTAGCTGATATTAAGCCTACGAGGTGAATATCAATTATATGAATGAACTCACACAGCTCTACTTCATGTGTGGATGCCCGGCCCGCTTTTTCAGTACCTCATTTTAAAAGTCACAGACGTGGTTGTGCAATTTGTGGAGCAGCGCCTGAAAAAAATATGTTATGAGTCTGAGAGTTAGAAAATTTAATTCTATGCAGTATTCACACTTTAGAAAATTGGGTCGGGCTGCTCTTTGTCACTAGTAGAACACCTTACCAGCTAAAATGTTTAGAGAAGGAGGAATATTTTGCAAAAAGTAAAGGAGAAGTCTACTACTGGATTCCTGCTGCACACGCACAAGCTATTCCTGATTGTATACTGCCCTCTAGCAGTAGTGTTGGGATGTGAGTTCATTCAGGTTTTTAGCTGTTTATTCAGGCTGATTACCAGACAGACAGACAGACAGACAGACAGACAGAGATACATAGACAGATAGATAGATAGATAGATAGATAGAAGCAATTTAGGTGTCTTTTGTTGCATAACTTGGTAATCACAGCAGCCACATTGCAGTGGTATTAGTTGCAATGGTTGGGTAGCACTTGTTCTTCTTCTTATGGTGAATTATTGTAAATGCAGATGTCATTTTAGGGTCTGCCGTTAGATTATATTGAACTCTCCTTAAACTCTTTCGCTACAACAGATGGGAAAACTACCGACTTTCTGATTGGCTGGTTGGCACTAAAGGTCTGAAGATAAAACTGTGACCCAACCACAAACCGGGAAAGAAAACCGTCAAAACCAAAGACTCAAACTTGTCAAGATGTTTCACATCCAACATTTAGAAACTCTGCCAACTCGTCCGGTTTATCAGACGTACACAGTCAGTGTCAGTGATGCCATAACATCATGTTTAAAGGGCAAAACACCTGTTTTGACTTTGGATGTTGCTCTTTCTCGTAAGTAAAATTACTTACAATATTACAAAAGTTACTTATAATATTTAATAATGATCATTTTCTCTAAATAAATTAATAAAACGCTACAGCTTCATAAGGTCAACATAGCAGTTTAAAAACAGTGTAATCGTTTGTTCTAAAGATGAAAAATGAAATGAATGAATGAATGAATGTGCTTGTAACGATCCCAGAAAAACATCATAAATTTACTTTCATATCCACCGACTTTAATGGAATTATTTCTTTTTGTCGTCTCTTATTACAAAGAGCAGTGTTTTTGGCGAAGGTTTAAGCTTCAACTGTGTGAAATTAAGCAAATGCGGAAGTGAATGGCCACGAACGCGCTTGTTTCCCTCGCGTATCTTTGTATGAGCCTGTGCGTCATGCCGTCACGCTTCCCCCTCGGTCTCCCTCTCACTCCGGACAGACTCACAACCTCAGACATGGCTCCGTGAACCGACACATGGCAGCTAGCAGCCATGAACCAAAAAACAACTCACCAAAACCTAACGATGCCTAAATAGCACCCTCATTTCGTTTCTTTCGAAATTATTCCAACTCCTGCAGTATCCACAGCTACCAACCGGTTGTCAGTCACTGTCGGGCGGACAGGCGCACTGCAACCCCCCCTTCGGTTTAATTTCCTCCGATTTTTCTCCTTTTTACTGTCACTTTTAAGTTTCCGTCTCTCCCGACAGACGCTCACCATGGGTGTCCAAGGTTTCCAAGAGTACATTGAAAAACACTGCCCCAGCGCCGTGGTGCCGGTGGAGCTCCAGAAGCTGGCCCGGGGGAGTATGGTTGGAGGTGGCCGGCAGAGACCCCCCCAGAGTCCGCTGAGACTGCTGGTCGACGCGGAGAACTGCCTCCACAGGCTCTACGGAGGCTTCTACACCGACTGGGTCAGCGGAGGCCAGTGGAACCACATGCTGGGCTACCTGGCCGCCCTGTCTAAGGCCTGCTTCAACGGCAACATTGAGCTCCTGGTGTGCTTCAATGGCGCCCTGGAGAAAGGCCGTCTTCACGAGTGGGTCAAGCGACAGGTGAACGAGAGGCAGACCGCCCAGCAGATCATCAGCCACGTCCAGAACAAGGGCACCCCGCCGCCCAAAGTCTGGTTCCTTCCGCCCGTGTGCATGGCCCACTGCATCCGACTGGCGCTCCTCAGGTTCCGCGTCGGGGTGAGTGAGAACTCGGCCTGGCAGCGCCTGTTGAGCAGAGCCCCTGTGGTGTACCGCCGACCGGCAGACATTAGCAGGCTCTCTGGTTAGCCTGCTAGCTGCCCTCCATGTCAACACTGCCAACACAATAAAAGCTTTTCCCACTCCAAGTCAATGAGTGTTAGCAGCGGAGCCAGTGGCCTGCTGCTACCCAACTCCTCATACTTAACTCCTGATTTAGTGACATGACCTCTTGTAGTGTGACTACATGCGATCACCACTGTGATTAAGAAAAGGTGTTTGCTCAGTCCTGGCACAGCTAAAACAACTGACTCACTGAGGTGTCCCAGCTCCAGAGAGCCGGGGGAGAAGCTGGAGGTAGAAAGCAGTCTCTCACCAGCAGTGTTACTGCCACTGAAACGATCAGTCACTTGATATTCGTGTATTTATTTGCCCCAAACTCTCTGCTGCCAGTCAACTGTGAATATGAATAATAGCCTCCTATGGCACTAAAATAACTTGCAATGGCTGAATCTGTCACCGTTTTCTGACATTTTATGGACCAAAATGATCCATCGAGACTGCAAAGACCGCAAATAATTATTCTACAAGTATTTAATAAATACTACGTATGCAGGGACACTACAAAGTGCAGACGTTCATTCATATGCAACCTGGTTGAACATCTTAAGTATGCAAAAACAATAAGGAGGTTTGTCTCTGACATGCAGCACTGTAGAGCACTTTAACAGTTCACAGGGCAATGATTTGTTATAAAATCTAGGCATGCTCTGATGTGAGGAGTTGGTACTGGGGTGGATACTGACCTTATTAAGTGTTTTGGGAGATGCCCGATCACATCAAATACTTAGTATCATTTAAACTTTTAGTTTTTTGTATTTGTATTTAGAGGTCCTACTAGAACGGGTTTACATGGTTTAATGTTCAGTTAAACACACAGCAGACATGACTCTGAACGCTCCGCTTTAGAAGAGCAGAACAATCTGCCTTCGACGGCTACGTGTTAGTGGAAGCTGGTGCTGGCGAGGAAAAAACAATGGCGGATTCAGGAGGTTTTTGTTGGGTGGGGACAGTCGGCCTGATAAAGAGCTGGAGGAAGTCACATGATCAACAGATCTCCTCATGACATCAAAAAAGGAGCCAAATCAAAACGGAACGTTTTCGCACACATTTACTGAAAGATGGTCCAGGAGACACAGAGAGAGGACGGCCTCTTCTGGGTCTGGTGGTCTGTAAGCACACCGGGGGGGGGGGCACACATATTGATGTAGAACATTTGCATTTTGTACAATATGGGACCTTTAAGGATATCTGGTGACTTGTCATGTTACCTCACATAAAAGTAATGAGGTCCATGCTGTGTGGTATACAAACTTTGAATCTCAGTCAGGATTGGATGCCCCGAGCTGGATCAGTCAGACCAAGTGAAAATGTGAACAAAGATAATTTAACTCAGCAGTTACAATATGTCATGTGGTAAATTGTGTGTATGGTGTCAGTTTTCATATAATAATGCAGTTTTTAGATCAGGTTCCTTTGAAATGTACTCTGGGTTCAATTTCAGATATTTAGCCTATTATATGTCTCTCCTCCTCTGAGTATCCAATCAGCTGTGAAGGGTTTATTCACTAAGAGCAGCTCAAACAAAACTGCACAAGGTTTGTAATCCTGCTTCTGCAGCTTTTCCTCGAGTGCCTAATACACCATCTCTGTGTAAGAGGTTTATTTTCAGGCCTTAGCATCTAAAGCCTAATTCTTGTCTTGGCCACTCCTCAGGTTGTCCAGAGCATCGAGGACCACCACCTGGAAGTGATAGCCTTATGCAGGGAGAACGGCTTCCACGGCCTGGTGGCCTACGACTCGGACTACGCTCTGTGCAACATCCCATACTACTTCAGCGCCCACGCCCTCAAACTGAGCCGCAACGGCAAAAGCCTCACCACCAGCCAGTACCTGATGCACGAAGTGGCGCGGCAGCTTGATCTCAACCCAAATCGTTTTGTCATTTTTGCATCACTTTTAGGTTGGTGTGATAGTACCGGACTGAATCTAAATGGAAGTGGCGGTTGAGTTGAGGCTGACTAACGCTGCTGTGCCGGTGTGTGTTTTATAGGAAATCACATACTGCCTGATGAAGACTTGGCTGCCTTTCACTGGAGCCTACTCGGTCCAGAGCACCCATTAGCATCTTTGAAGGTAAAGATTGTAATGATGTTTTCATAATAGTTACATGACTGGTAATCCAGGGTGATAGAAGCGGTAAATATTTTTAGTGAATGACTGAGAGGAACAAAGGTACCGTCACAGCTCCTGCAGCTTCCTGAATGAGTACATCTTTTCAGAAAAACACCATCATCAAGTACTTCAGTGTCTTTAAAGGGAAACTTAGAAAAACGCAACACTCTGATTACTCTGGAAAGCTAATTTATCCCATGACAACAGTGGTATGATATATATATATGTGTGTGTGTGTGTGTGTATATATATATATATATACACACACATATATATACTGTATATATGAATATATGATCAGTCAAAGCACCTCCAAGTCCGAGGCCATGGTTCTCGACTGGAAAAAGGTGGTTTGCCATCTCCGGGTCGGTGGAGAGTCCTTGCCTCAAGTGGAGGAGTTCAAGTATCTCGGGGTCTTGTTCACGAGTGGGGGAAGGATGGAGCGTGAGATCGACAGGCGGATCGGGGCAGTGTCTGCAGTAATGCGGTCGCTGTATCGGTCCGTCGTGGTGAAGAGGGAGCTGAGCCAAAAGGCAAAGCTCTCGATTTACAGGTCGATCTACGTTCCTACCCTCACCTATGGTCATGAACTTTGGGTCATGAGCGAAAGAACGAGATCTTGGATACAAGCGGCCGAAATGAGTTTCCTCCGCAGGGTGGCCGGACTCACCCTTAGAGATGGGGTGAGGAGTTCGACCATCCGGGAGGGGCTCGGAGTAGAGCCGCTGCTCCTCCACATCGAGAGGAGCCAGCTGAGGTGGCTCGGGCATCTGTTTCGGATGCCTCCTGGACGCCTCCCTGGGGAGGTTTTCCGGGCATGTCCCACCGGAAGGAGGCCCCGGGGAAGACCCAGGACACGCTGGAGGGACTACGTCTCTCGGCTGGCTTGGGAACGCCTCGGGGTCCCACCGGATGAGCTGGAGGAGGTGTCTGTGGGCTCGGGAAGTTTGGGCATCTCTGCTAAAACTGCTGCCCCCGCGACCCGACCCCGGATAAGCGGTTGAAAATGGATGGATGGATGGATGGATCAATCAAAGCTGAAGTCTGGGGAAACCAAACCTCTTCGTCTTCTTCTTCTTCTTACCATTATTCCTAATCAAATTACTTCAGTCTTAAAAGTTCAGCTAATTACTTCCATGAGGAGTCTTTGAGATTCTGTATCATGTGATTGACAGTAGCCAACAAATGCAGACATTAAAACCCCACAGATGTCCCCATCACCCCGCCGAAGGTCAACATGCTCGTACGTGCCCATTGCGGTGAAAGGAGAGTCCTGAGTGATGCACATATCGAGAGCTTTGACACAGTATAAAGCAGGATTGTGAACATCGCTGCTTGTTTGTTGAGCACTGATGGCTTAAAATTCTTTGACAAACCTTCTAGTTAAATCTAAACTGTTCACGTATCAATGTAAGTAAGGAGAACGCTGTGAGCTTAACCAGCAGCCGTCCCACCAAAGCTGCATGAAGTGATCTGGGTACATTTTCATGCATGGCCAATGTAATGCTTGCAGAAACAGGATATTCATGGATTGAGTCAAACAGTTGCTTGGCAGCAGTGCCAGATAGTTTCAGGGCACCGTGTGTAAATGGTTCAGCTGTTAGTTTTTAAATGACTAGCTGTGATTAAACAGAAAGCCATCTGGTTCACATGTGCAGCTCGACTGAGGCTGAACCAACTACCCACCACACTGGTGCATTACATTCCACCGCTCAGTGACGCTCAACAGGACTTCATAGCGCACACACTGACCTCTCATATGTCTGAACTAGTTCCTGCTGCTGCCCTTTAAAGGGATGGTTTGGATTTGTGAAGTGGGCTTGTATGAGGTGCTTATCCATAGTTAGTGTATTACTTACAGGAGATTGCACTTGGCACGTTCCCAGTTTAGGGAAGCAAACAGGAGTACCAGCATGGACAGCAGTAAAACGTAGCTTAACCACCTAAAAAAAAATCTGTTTACGTGTATGTTATATTTAGAATATTTTCACAGCTTCACGTCGCCTTCAGACAGCCCCTTTCATCAAGGAAATGAAACCAAGTTATCGCTCTGTGCTCTCATGTATGAGGTACTAGATGGCGGTTGATATGCCCGCCACTTTTTTGGCTGCTGTAGTCAGTTCCAACCTGGGACATAAAGATCTCATCTTAAAAGAATATTTTCATCACATGGACACTGAAAATATTGTTAACCCAAACGGCATTATACTTTATATTCATACATGGTTAAACCATAAAGTTGTTCAAACTAATGTTGATACTAAAGCTTATATTTCAACTGTGAACTCATACAGTTGTTTACTTATTAATCAATCTCAGTGCTTGAGGCCTGAGGTAATGAAGTAATTGCAGTTTATTATTGCTGTCATTAAGCCAAGCACACCTGCCAAGCCAAGTGCAGCTATGGGTACACACTGATAAGGAAACTCAGTAATGCCTGGGAAGTAACCAGAGGGCAACCGAGGGAAAAAGATACCCCGTCTCCCTGCGTTAATTGTTTAGTTATTACTTGTTGTGTGCCAAACATACATCAAAACTATCATTTAGAGAATTCTATTCTATATTCTAAAGCCTTTCTTCTTCCTGCAAATCATTAAAATGTCATTCTAATAATATCTTATTCCTCCTGCTCTCACTATGCAAGTGAGGGGGGTGTGGGTAGAGGTGAATTATTGTGTGTGTGTGTGTGTGTGTGTGTGTGTGTGTGTGTGTGTGTGTGTGTGTGTGTGTGTGTGTGTGTGTGTGTGTGTGTGTGTGTGTGTGTGTGTGTGTGTGTGACGTGTGTATTTACTGACATACACAGGTTTATTTAGAATATTCCTCTCAGACCTGAGTGGTTGACCCCGAGTGTTTTTCCTCCTCAGGTGCGTGCCCACCAACTTGTGCTCCCTCCCTGTGATGTTGTCATCAAGGCTGTGGCCGACTACGTCCGCAGCATCCCAGACATCACCGACCTGGAGGCCATTGCTAAGGATATTTTCAAGCATTCACAGGTAAGAAAACGAGAGCTGCACTGATGTGTCACAGTGGCATTTGCTCTCATCAAACATTCACCCATGGACTTAACACAGATTCTTTGGATCACACTATGTCTTGTGGTATGGTACTGGAGGAAGTGGGTAGCTGTGAGCCACTCCTTCGAAAAGAACATAATATAGATACAGTTTTTTCAGTCCAGTTGCAAATCATCTCCATAAATGACAATGATGTAATGATTATATTGTATTTGTTGTGGTGCAGCAGTAAAACAACAGACTCCACTGTGGTCTTTTCTATTATATTTGTATCCCCAGGAGGGTCTGTAGAGAAGCTGTTCTTCTGAAATGATATTCAGTGTCGCTTGTTTGGTGATTATTGAAGGCGCCAAACCTTCTGCTTCTAAAAACCTTTTTCCCCTCACAGTGCTAGGAAACACTTTTTAAAGCCACTGATCACATGAGATGATTTTGTTATGTGTGAGCCATGAGTCACACTTTAGTAGGAGGCAATAGTTCATAATGTATACAGTTTGGTATAAGAGATACATTCAACAATCACACCACCTGATATATAAAAAAAAAGAAAGTTTTATGTTATGCTGCCTCAGTCATTTTGGTGAGTTGTGGAAGGAGTGAAAATGCATTTCTAAAAACTCGGCAGAAGATAATGAGCCATGAATGTGCTGCTCTGAGGAGGAAAAACTGCTAACTTGTCTTGATCACACTGTTCAGGGTAGAATCATATTATATTATACCAGGTCTACCATCTCCTGTACCACCTAAAGTATCAACAGATTTTCTTTCCTCTCTCATAGCATTTAGCTTTCTCAAAATAGCTTCAACAACACAATTACTGTGCACTGGAATGGAAAAATAATGAATTACCATCAGACATTAACTGAACGGGGAACTGTTATATATCAGCATGTTCTAGGTAATTTTAACTTTGGGATTTAGGAAGAATGGTTGTCTACACACCATCTAACTCCAATGTAAAATAAATGGCTGCATGCTTTGCAGAGCACCAAGAGGCTGCATTTTAAGCAGAGAAACCTGCGGTTCACTATGAAAACAGCAAGTCCATCATAATTAACTGACATGCTTTTCTTCTTCAGTGGACAAATAATTCCACAATAAATCCTCTGATTGTCCAAAGTGTATTAATCCATTTTAATGTTCTTCTTCTTTTAGTCGTGCACTGATGATAAATTCATCCGCTTCAAGAAGGCAGTGGAGTTCTACTCAGCAGCCAGCAAACCCCCCCACTTCCCTCCACAGTTAGGTGGGTTTCTGTCTGGAGTTGATTACTATTGGTGGTGTATCAGCAGTGCTGGTTTGTATGTAGAGTGAGCTGGAGGGTCTCCGATATGGCCTTCACTGGTTACATGGATGTCAGAGATAAGAAACAGACTGAGAAATCTGAGATCCCTTCTTATTGTAAGTTGGCATTAGATGCTCCACTTTGCTCAGAAAATGCACAGTGTTTCTGCCGGATTGCCTTCACACTGCTGTCCGTGCCCATACTAAAGGCCACAGCAAATAGCTTTCTTACAACAGACATTTTGACTTGTAATTAATTCGAGTATCGCTGCATTCTGGCGCACAAGCACCTTGTTAACGATACTGCCTGTGCTGAAAAGTCCAAATGTGTGAATGTGAGAGTAATGTCTGCAGTCCTATAGATGTTTAGAGTCACAAAGTTTGAGATTGTAGCTTTTGGTAAGCAAAGAGAATCACCAACAGGCAATGTTCCTTTAAAGATCAGAACGGACATTGTAAGACTAAGACTGGTCTTATAATGTGTCTTCAGTATGAAATACAGTATGATACCAGGTTATGGATGATTTGGTTCCATGTTTGTTGATTTTTTTCTTGGACTATAACCTTTCGGAAAAGAGATTTTCTGTATTTCCCATGGGTGTGTGATATGTTGGCTTTAGTATCAGGTACAAATTTGTGCTTTTACCATTAAAAAGGAGTAGAAATAACTATAAACCATAAAACCATAACATTTCAAAAATGGTTTTCTGAGGTAGGCACAGTTTGCAAACCCATAAAGAGACGATGTAATAAAGGCTGAGGGAAATTGAATTGGAATAAACAATGATGTTACAGGACCTGCAGGGCTATGTAAATGAAAAGTTCTCAGTTTGAATCCAGGCAAGAGACCCTGGTTACCCATCAGCCCCTCATCCTCCTCCCCTCCCTTACTACAGGGTATGGGCAGATCATAGGAGATCAATTCATTAATGAAACTGTTTTCAGAATTTCTCAGTCTGAAAGCTGTTTTCAGAACATTTAAATAACACAAATAAATTACCTGTAACATAACAAACAACAAGCACGGTTGTTCTATCAGTTTTAATGTGTTTAGTGATGTAGTAGCTGTATGTGGAGAAACTGGCCGGGCCAGTACATGAGGACGTATCCTCTTATTGCAGATGTACTGGTGCTGATATAAAAAGAAATGTTAACATGATCATGTTCTCTTTGTTGGTAACTACAGCTCTGTACAGCAGCTCCAGCCTCAGCTGAGTCTATATGCTGAAATGTTTTGTGCATCTGTTTCACAGTCAGACCAAAACACATGGGAGTGCCTGCTGCAGTGCCATCTCCAAAAATGCTCAACATTCCACAGGTGCCGCTGCCTGTAAAACTTGAGGTAAGGCTGGGAAATGCTGTGTACTCCACAGTGGCACACTGCAGGTGCTTCAGCTCCATGAGAATGACGTGTTTATGTTTTCTGCCCGCTGTCTTCAGGTCCACCACTCGTACCCAGAGCCTCTGGTGGAGCGCAGCCTGGCTCCGGACTCTGTGGAGAAAGGCCTCCCAGAGCAGAACAGCTTCAGCAACATTCCTCATGAAGGGAAGCACACACCACTGTATGAGAGGTCCTCTCCCATCAACCCGGGCCAGGCTGGCAGCCCCAACCACACAGAGGCTGCTTTCTTCAACACCTCCTCCACGTCCTCCTCCTCGGAGAATGAAGAGAGCACAGGCACAACTGCCAAGTAAGTTCAGCGCAACACTTTCTCCTTGTGACTGTCTCCATTCATGGAGAGACTCTGTAGCCGCTCAAGGTCATCAGACTGTCACGGCCTTGTCCCACAGCCAGCCTTTTCTGTTTCTGTCATGTAGTCACACCTTGTTTTCCAGGAAGGCTGTCATATTTACATCAAAAACTTAAGATGAAGTACAGGGGAAATTTAAGCAACAGTGCAGACCAGTCTTTAACCGTACATCCAGTCCAGGCAACCTGCACTGAAGTCATGAAGAGTTCACCTGTCTTTTGGTTGAATTAAACACGCCACACCTGCAGACACTTGTAAATGAAGATTTGTCTTGGCAGAAACATGAACATTTTAGTAACCAGAAAAATGGAAACCTTGATCCAGACGTGATCTGCTGTGAGCTGTAACATCCCAGTGTTGAAGGTGATCATTCAGACAGCAGTGATTCGTGCACCCTTATCAACAACATGATGTCAAGGTGCATGAATCAAGTTGAATGGTCCTAACAAGCTTGTCTGCAAAATCAGGCCCACTAAACACCTTTGAGATGAATGTAGAAAGGATCACAGAGCCATCAGCATTGGGCTGCTGAAGTACTGATGTGTTCACGGTCAGGTTCAAGCTTAGGAGAGATCCTCTTTTGAGTCATTACCAGCCAGTTAGACCATAAAATACATTACGTTAAAAAGTAGTCCTAGGCTGAAAGCAGCCTCTCTAATCTCTAAGTTTTAAGTAAATCATTATAGAAAACACTCAAAAGATGGAACACATACATAAAAGAGGGAATAAAGACATTACCTGGAAAGCTCCTGCGGCCCAACGTGTTTTAAAAGGAAATACATCAATCAGGAGGAGGAGGTGGAACACTCCATGTGTGGCTCACTAAATTATAGGAAATAATTCATTCCGGTGGGTGGCAGTGGTTGATTTGTGCGTATGTAATCCACGCATCACGACTGGCCATCATTCTTAATTATCTTATCCAGCCGTGCCTCTGTCTGCCTCACGGTCTGCCATTGGATAGTCTGAAGAGATGCAATGCATTTTGGGGCAGCTGAGTATGACGAATGAGCTCACTGCGCATAAATATAGTGTATATATAAGTATATATCTCGCCTACACAAAGTCTACATACAATGCAGTTGAAATGCACTCTATACTCAATTTGGCATCATGCTTAGTATGAATAGTACGTTAGTATACCTGTCCGAACGCAGCCATTATTTGTTATTTCATGCATTCTTCTACGTGGTCTTGGTTGGTACAAGTGACACTGCACTCTTTGTGATCACTTTAAGTTTCCTGTACAAACATGAGCTAGTGGTTTATCTTGACTCTGCTAACACTGATCCATATGTATGCTGTTTGTTTTTTAGTCATGTTAGTGACCATAAGGGAGGATGGGAGAAAAATGGACACAGCCTACATTCTGAAAACACACCGGAGGGAGATCTGGGTGACCAAATGAAAGTGAGTGAAATATGAAAACCATATTAGACCACATCAGACATCTCAACAGATAACTGACGTGTGACCGCTGTGGCGCCTCTGTCCTCAGGCTGACCTCTGTGTGACCTCCTCTGCAAGCCCGGGGTCACAGGTCGGAGGTCTCCACAGCCTGAATGCCCAGATTCCCTCCCTGCTCTCCATGCCCACCAGGAACCACATGGACATCACCATCCCACCTCTCCCTGATGTGGCCCCCGAGGTCCTTCGAGTGGCTGAATTCAGGCATAGACAGGGCCTTATGTACCCCTACATCTACCATACTCTCACCAAGGTCAGGGGGTCGGACTAGTGTAGGCTGATTGTGATTATGTTTGGGTTGAAGCTGCCCGTAGCTTTTTTTTATTGTAATGACTGTCTTTTATTTTAATCATGCTCATGTAAAACGTAAGAAATAATACATCCCATGAAAGCACACACATTCACTTGTCTAGTCAACAGTAATGCATGCCACACAGACACCATATTTGCTTGTGTAATCTGAAGTATCTACAGTTAGCTGCTTGTGGGATTGCACAGTATTTGGGTAATAGTGTGTCTTTGCAGGGAGAGATTAAGCTATCTGTCACCATTGAAGATGAAGCAAACAAAGACCTGCCTTCAGCAGTGCAGCTGTTTCGGCCCATCCGTCAATATGTTTACGGAGTGCTCTTCAGCCTGGCCGGGGCTAGGAAGAAGGCTGAGAGACTCGCCATGAGGAGGAACTGCCTACCTGAATGTGAGTCCTCTGGTGGGAAAACATCCAGGAGGTGGCGTTCAGAGAGAAACATTTTGTGGGAGGAGAGAAATGTCGATGTGTTTACATGCACTTAAGTTTATGGGTACAGTCAACTTTCTCTAGTAAGCTGATTTAAAAAAAAAAAAAAAAAAAGACATTCTTAATCAGGGAAACCTGATTTACTGTAGATTTCTTCTGGAAAATCCTGTTTTTTATGACGTACTCAGATTACTGACCTACTGCAGGTATACACTGATTTACAGTAATCAGATTACTACAGTGTACATAAACATGCCTTGTGCAGGATGCAAAACAAAGCACATAATCTCTTCTCAAAATCTGTAGAAATGCACATCAGGAAGGAAGATGCAGCTTTCCAACACTGATTCAGGTTTTTCCCGTCATAGAAAAACAAGCTGCGTTTCTACAAATCATGTGGTTGTCTGTTCATTCATTCATCCAGTAACATTATCAGTGGAAGAGATATGTTCAAGTCGTCACCTAGAGTTTTACAACGCTGGGCCATTGTGGAAATACTTTTTCCAAGGTGAAGTGAGATAAAAGGAGAAATGCTGCACATTTCATGTCAGATGCAGCATGAATATACATTACAGTGTGAAACCATGTGACTGGAGAGGGCCGACAAGGATATGTCATGCTGCTTAGTCAAATGGTAAATATCATAATTTCTGTCGTTTATAACCAAGGCTGCCTGACCTAGATTATTCACCTCCGGTACGCACACAAAGCCTACACATGAAACACATTTTCTGTTGGGCTCAAACTGAGGAGCATTTCCAGATGAATCTGCTGATTATTTTTCTTAATTAACTGATAAATCTCTTTGACTACAAAATGTCACATAATAGTGACAGATGTCCATTATAATTTGGCAGTTTAGGAGTTTGTTTAAAACCAGCAGCGTTGAGTTATCGTTCTCCTTGCTGTGAGTAAATGTATGAACTTTAAAAAGCACCTCTCCCACTCCCAGGTAGAGGTGCTTTTGGTTCACCGCAGCACATTTTGTTGGATGATAAATACAAGCCCTGACCTCTTTCACATGTTGCTCCCCAGACACACATGTCATGGTCAAAGAGTGGGCCGCCTACAAGGGCAAGTCGCCCCACACTCCAGAGCTGGTGGAGGCTCTGCCTTTCAGGGAGTGGACCTGTCCCAACCTGAAGAAGCTGTGGTTGGGGAAGGCCGTGGAGGACAAGAACCGCAGGATGAGAGCGTTCCTGGCCTGCATGCGCTCCGACACTCCGGCTATGTTGAACCCTGCCAACGTCCCAACGCCCCTCTTGGTGCTCTGTTGTGTGTTGAGGTGAGTAGACCGAGGTGAAACCAGGACACGCCGCTCCCTGACAGACAGATAAAGTATGTAGATGTCACTGTGTAGGTGTGAAGTAAGCTGAGAGAGAGGGAGGATTTGTGAAGAGTTGATCAGTTCCTGGTATTTGTAACACTGTTAACCTTCTGTGTTTTGCTTCAGGTTTATGTTACATTGGCCAGGAGTAAGAATTTTGCGTCGTAACGAACTTGACGCTTTCCTAGCCCAAGCACTTTCTCCTAAACTTTATGAGCCTGACCAGCTGCAGGAACTGAAGGTGATTTTGTAGTGTTTATTATATGAGGAGTGTCGGCGGAAACTCACACAAGTCATTAATGTCTCAACCACAATCTGCCATCCTGTCAATCGCTTCCTTGGTCTGTATGTGTTCAACTGCTCTGAATGAGTGATGACTCACGACTGATGAGAGAATAGGCTGACTCCTGTAAAGACTTTGTGTTGCTCTGTTTCTCCGGACACTCCTCATATTCTGCAGACAAAGCAACCTGCTTGACTAAATGCTGTTTAGTACGAGCATGTTGTTTGTGAAGCCGTAGCTTTGCACATAAAGATGTATTTTTGTAGTGCTCTGAGGGGTTCTCATGTCACGTGTGGATGGTTTATCAACTCCACGTCTCAGACCGGAGCTCTCTTCTCATTTGGCCTTTTGTTCACGTAAACCATCCACACAAGCTCTGTGCTTCGGTCCTTGTGGTCTGTCTGTGTGTAGCTCTGTCTGCTCTCCGCCGCGCCAGAACATCTAGGTTGTGTCTGCTGGCTTTTTGTGTTGGCTGGATTAGGTTGTGTACCGCTCTATTCTGGCAGCTGGGAGGGAATGGGCTGCTTATGCTTGCTCTGTGCTTTGCTTAGCACTTCTGAATGCTCAGTGAAACTGTTAGAGGAATATACTCACATACTGTTTTTCTTTTCATGTGGGCGTACTCTAAGTCTGGATGTTTCTCCTCTCCAGATCGACAACCTGGACCCTCGAGGAGTGCAGCTGGCCGCTCTGTTCATGAGCGGCGTGGACATGGCTCTGTTTGCCAACGACGCGTGTGGACAGCCTATTCCCTGGGAGCACTGCTGTCCCTGGATGTACTTTGACGGCAAACTGCTTCAGAGTAAACTCATCAGGGCCAACAGGGAGAAGGCCCAGCTCATTGACCTCTGTGATGGTCAGGTAGCTTCATCCACAACACCCACATGTCAGCAGAACACGGTCAGACTTAAACACTCAAAAACCAGATGATTTAGCCGCCCGGCGTGCATGTTAACCACCAGGGCAGCAGGATTCCCACAACCCCTATTTCATTCAGATAGATTTCAAAGTGGAGAATGTTTGCCTAATAATCGCAGTGCTACAGATAACGTAAAACACATTCCTGGAAGTTGTTTAATTCATTGAGTCTGATCATTAGTTGGTGGCAGAACTGCATTAATTATGCAGATGCAAATGAGGATAATCATGCGTATGTAAACAAAAAACTTAACACGTTTGGTAGGCGTCAGTGACGCTTTATTTTGGTGAAAAACATTGCATGTTAACATAGTTAACCTGCTCATGAATCATTTTGTATACTAAGCTTTCAAATGGCAACAAGTAGAAGCATCACAAGGTTAATTGTGGTTACATTCCATAACGTCTTGACTAAACAACTACTATTGTTTGATGCTATCGTAGTTGATCAACACAACTGCTATTGTGCTGGAACAGTTCCTTGTCCATCCGGGCCTCTCCCACAGAATAAACACAGCAGCTGAGTTACCGTAACAGGCTGTTAAAGTTACAGCAAACTTTAGAATAGTTTCTTCCATATTTCTACGTAGGAATACATGTGATGAACTGTGCAAAACATTTACATTTTCAGAAAACAGCAAATAATGACTAATAATTGCTTGATTACTGCCCAGATTACAGAATATATGAGCAGTTTTAGTAACACACACAAGTGTAGCACACAATGTAAAGGTAGCAGAGGTTGTATAGTAGACCAGGATAATGTTTGTGTCCTACACAGTATCCACTCAACAAGAAAAAGCTCTGCAGTGCACTCACTGTGCACTGGAGCAGCAGACAGAGAGGCAGTGGGACGAGTTATGGATACAACAAGCTGTTAAACATTACATGTCTGCTACAGCAGCTGCAACTGTAAGGTTGCAAATACACGTATCACTGCCGTTTCACTAGTGATAAGATAGAAAACTCATCTGTTGCTCATTGCACAGAAATCCAACTAGAGCCATGCTGCCTCGTGAACTTAATAGTCTGCACACAGACTTTTTTCACTTGGAATGAGCTCTGTGGAAGTTTGGCTGTGAGAAATCCTCCAAACGCACGTGTTTCAGCTGTAGTCGCCCTGCGCCGTGTGACACTTCAAAGAGTCCGAGAAGTCACTCACTGTCAACTGTCAACTTAGACTAAGAACTGTCAATCACACATCACAGGAGACAGTGGTCCCAGTCTGGACCTGTTCTTCCCTGTGAGCAAGTAGACCCAACACAAAGCAGCGGCTGCACCAGAAAATAAAGAGAAGAACATTTGGATGCAGAGACACAGAAGCACCCACCCATCCATTGTCTGTACTGCTTATCCTCAAGGGTCATGGGGGGGCTGGAGCAAATCCCAGCTGATTTTGGGGCGAGGGGGGGGGTCGCCAGTCAATCACAGGGCCGACACACAGACACAGACAACTATTCACACTCACACTCACACCTACGGACAATTTAGAGTCACCAGTTAACCTGCATGTGTTTGGACTGTGGGAGGAAGGCGGAGTTCCCTGAAGAGAACATGCAAGCTCCACACAGAAAAGGTTCACGGTTCAAACCACACCTTCTTCTGGAACCTTCCGTGAGGCTGCAGTGCTAACTACCACACCACCGTCCTGCCCACTGCACAGAAGCAGTTGAGACACTTGAAACAGTAATACTGATACTAATACTAATGTAGCAGCAGTGACAATTGACTGATTCATTTTTCCACTCACAATGAAAGAAAGTATGAATGACAGCCAGGAATTAAATATTCATTTCAATCGTGCTACTATTCTTTGTAGAACAAGTGAAAAAAGTTCTCACGTTGACCCTATTTTTTTTTTTTTTGTTTTTTTACAAAGAAATAAAACTTGGTGCGCTACTTTTTTTTTGCCAACAAGAAAGCTGGGCACAACCTGCTCCATGAAACAAGAGAAATTCCCATCTGTTGATTGACAGAATGCCTGTTTGTTTGCAGCTGTTTTGATGAGTCTCTCTATCATCAGGCTGAGCTGGTTGCCAAGGTGGAGAAGATGCGCCAGAGCATCCTGGAAGGCCTCAACTTAACTCGGCCACCTCATCCGCCTCCATTCCCCCCGCCGCCACTTCCACCTCCTCACGGGATGCCTTTCTACCCCCCCGCTGGCCCCTTCTACCCACCACCCTCCATGATGCCTCCTCAGGGGAGAGGCAGAGGGATGCCGGGTGAGTTCATCCACTAATGCTGACAGGCCGTTTAGTTTTCTGTTTGCCTGAAGTTGTTTTTCTTTAAGTCGTTTTCTTTGATTTTAAAAGCTTTTGTCATCCCTCTTTAAACCAAACCTACCCAAATCATTGTGAAAAACTTGTTTTTGTTCACAAGAGAGTGAACAAAAACACAGATAATCACCATTCCTTTTTCCTCCCCCTGCAAGGGCTTCAAGGAATGTCGTCGCAGGGTGGGAAGTTGGAGATAGCAGGCACTGTGGTGGGTCAGTGGGCTGGGACTCGACGCAACCGTGGAAGAGGAGGCTTCCCTGTGCAGGTTGTATCCGTTGGTGGACCAAACAGAGGGTAAGCACAGAAAGAAGACGACATGTCTTGCATGCTTCTCTATTTTTTCTGTTAATATTTATCAGTGGACTTGTTTCTGTCCTCTGTAGTCGTCCCAGAGGTGTGATTTCCACACCTGTCATTAGGACGTTTGGTCAAGGAGGAAGGTACCACGCTCGAGCCTTCAAGAGTCAGGGAGCGTACCTGGTAAGTGGAGGCCACTCAGCCATGTGTCAGTTCCACATTCACAGGCTACAGAGGCACATGTGTTGATCTCAGCGTAGCTGAAACTGTGCATATTAAACACTAATTTAACAAGCTATTTCTGCATCCCTCCTCTTCTATATCGATACGTGAGTAAATGTCATGATCATACCATTCAGTCTGCGAATGCAAATGTCAAAGTCAGAGCACAGGACTAAAAATATCACTTTCACCGTGTGATATCAAGGTTTGTTGACCTTAGTTTCCAAGTCACTATTAAAAATCCTGTTTTCAGTAGAAGCTCGTCACAGCATGCATTTGTTTTCATTTTTTCACCAAGCAGAAGAATGGGTCCACAGTTAAAAATGTTGTCCCTGTCTTTGTTGGCATGCCATCTTTACAAAGAGCCCTTAGTCAGGCAGATCCGGCCTCGTGCCAGCATACCAGCAGCATTTGTTGCAGGTTTTCCCAGAGACCCTAAATTAGGCCCCTTTCAGACATGCACGTCATTGCATAAATGTAACGACAATTTAACATGATGATCTCACGTCTGAGTAAGTGCAAAGGTCACTTATACATAAAAGTCATAACCTTTTTATCCAGCACCTTGTTACAGTGCCTCCAACACACATCAAGAAACATGAATATCCAGCTGAGTCCTGTACCCCCAGCACGGCAGCCCCAGCTTCACGTGTTGTCGTTCAGTGCTTGTAGATTGTGGGATATTGTAAAATAGGCAGGAGTAAAGGAGGAAGGGATTTACTGTAGAACAAGGTCACACCGGTCCTAAATTAAGGATTCAATAGCAAAATACGCTTTAGAATCCATCACTGATACACTCTCCACCCTTGTTCCTCGATCTCACTACTTTTGAACTTGGCAGTGTTCAGCAGCAGCGCCGCTCCCTCTTGTGCACCAGGTGCCAAACATTACGTAAGCGTTATTGCATTTTCTATAACCGCGTTGTCATGTCTGAATAAAGCCACACGTGTGTCTGAATAACATGAAGCCATGAACAGATGCTAACAACACAGATTCCATGTCTGAACAGGGCCGAACCGTTTAACACATCTCAGGTCCTTCACTTATCACGTCACTCTGCAGCTCTAACGGCAGTCTGCCCATTAGATATTGAAGTGTGTCCCGATGGTGGTGCCAGAGGGGGGGGGGTCACCAAAAACAAAAGATATGTGCAATACGGACCAGGGGATCTGGGTATTGGATTTGTAGAGGAAATGTCAGGAAGTCATCCCCATTTCAAATTTCACAGCTTTCTCACCAGCAGTTGTTGCTCTGGACCAAGTTGGTTTGAAGGGCAGACGTGTTTAGGCCCTGCTGCCTAACCCTGACCTCGGAGGGATGCTGGCTGTGTTGATGATACCAACAACAAATAATGTGAAGCTCACAATGTTGAAACGCTTTTTAAATTTTAATTCTACATTGAGTGGATCTAGTCAGAGGACATGAGAAACGTATGGGTGTAAGATAGGTGAAATATAAATTCTTCAATAACTGGAAAAACAACCTAGTATCCCTTTTTTTGAATAACTGTGGGCTCATCATATTGGTTGTTATGCTTCACAGCGTAGACTGTCTGCACTACACAAAGATCAAGATACAGCTGATGCTCTTTTCACTGTTTAATTACAGCGCAACAACAGAATACACAATTGTTTGAGCTTTCAGCATGGGATAAGTGGGAACTAAACAGCCCATCGACATGTCTTTCTGCTGTTTAAAGCCCTTTTATTTTACTGCTAATTAGCTTCTAAATTGCTCTCCGGTCTTTTTGTTTGTTACAAGGACTTTCAGCCCACATCTGTATGCTGTCCGTGTCGCACACGAGTTAAAGAAGAACCCTCACCGTCACTGTTGCAGCACAACTGTCTTTGGCAGCAGTTTAAAATCCGTTTTGTCTGTCCTTTGTACCAGAGTAAGCCAGCTCATAAGCCTGCTCATATATCTGGACATGATGCAGTGAAGGAGAGAAAGAAACCCAATCTGGAGGAGAGGAAATCCTCCCCTGCATCATGCGACGGCTCTGCCACGGAGAACGGCGTGGGGGACAAAGAGCCAGATCAGCTGAATGGCGATAAAGAGGAACGCAGGGCTGTCATCCAACCTGAAAGTGCCTTTAGCAGTGACTCCAAGACGTGCAATGCTAATCCTCACTTAAATGCACTAAATGTAGACAGCGGCTGCCATAGAGATGAAGGTCTGGAGGCCGCCGTCTTAAAAAAAGAAGAGTAAGCCTATTTTTCTAGAGAGGGTGAAGGATGAAAGATGGAGCAGGGTTAGGATATCTGGAAATCTGGAAAGCCTACAGTCAATGTACACTTTTCCTGTCAGACAAAGAAAAGAGACGAAATTCGGATCCCTCTCAGTAACCACAAGATATATGACACACTGCTAGTTTAAGGAGTCGTTCACTCCCTCCTCACCAAGATTTCTACATGTTTATGACAGTGATACTTTTCCTTTTCATTAGAATATTAAAGCTTCAACAAGCTTTAATTCTGAAATATTTTAGTTCTTATAGGTTGATGCTCTTGCAGTACTTGGCGCCATGTATTCGCCACAGTACAGTTATCAATTTTGTGTTGTCAACGGTAACTGCTTAATGAAAAACCAAACGTATAATGAAAAAGGCAAACTGCAGCACATCCGCCTCGGTCACCACTTTGGGTTTGGTTCATATTTAAGCAGCTGTCTCCATTAGTTCAGATGAGCTCCATAATAATTTCAGTCATTTAGCTGTAAGTAATTTTTCAAGAAACGGCTCTAAGAATCAGACGCAAAAGATCTCGTCAAACTCTGATTATCCTCTTGGTTTCTTGAATCAAACGTAGAGCTGTAGTATTACCGCACAAAAACCTGCATGGTTCGCAGTTTTAAGAGGTGTGTAGTTATTATGCATGTTGTCCTTTTTCCTCCATCTTTACAAGTACTGTGCCCATTTGCAAATTAAAGAAATGGCTAATATCAGTGATATCCCATAAAAGGTGTTAACTGTTAGTACCAGATTTGTTCTGACTTTGATTTGTTTGTGATATTGACCTCTTATCTAGCCACTTTGAAATAGTGTTTTCACACTACGTTGTTCTCTGTTGCTGTTTTCTGCATAAGTCAAATACCTGAAAAAAATCCCATAAAAAGCTTTGATCAAAAAAACACCCCTTTTTGTCGCTGAAAGCAACGTGCTCGACCTTCCAATTAAGACTTTAGACGTCAGCCAGTAATCGATTTTGAGATTTACGTTAGTGTTGTTTTTACGGTTGTCATCATTTAACATTTCGACTTAATTCTCCTGAATTCTCCTTCTCATCTTTCATTAGTGATCAGAGAAATGGTGTACCCCCCCCCTGCCCCCTGCAAAAGCTAAATAGGTTACCTTCAATGTAAGTTGATCAGAGTTTCTTCCTAACACATGGATTGTAAAAGAATGAACTGCTGTTGGGTTTGATTGAATGTTGATGGATTGTGGCGTGGTGTATTTGAAGGCAACTTAGCTACAATGCTTAATAAAACTATATTCTTTTAGTACAAGTGGTTGTTTATTTATTGATCCCTCGCCGTGCTGTACCAGGGTGTAGGCATTAATATTTCACCTTTGCTGGCTAACTTGGTACAGTGTGTACCACTAAGGCTTAGGCCTCACCGCAGTGCCCTGGGCTCGATTCCTTCCCCTCTTTCTCACCTGTTTCCTCACTATCACTCTCCAATAAAGCCTTGAAAGGCCAAAAAAAGAATCACCTTTTTCCTCCACTCTGACAGACTTTCTAAATATAAACAGGCGGATTACCATTTTTTTCTTGTAAGAGTTTTGCCTTCTGGAAATGGAAAATATAGATGAATGAATACTGAGCTGCTCATAAAGGCCAGCGAAGACAAAAGAGATATAATAAAATAGACAACGTCATCGCCTTGTTAAACCTACAATTCAACAAAGTGCTGCGAAAAAGTGCTATAGATGAAATACCTGCCACTAAAATCACATGTTAATAACCATCGCCATGACAACTGGACAAACTGCTGATGAGGACTGTGTGACACAGTTCAAATGGCAGTCTGGCTAAAACTAATATGAATTGCATGACATTTCATGAAGGGAAAAAACGTCTTGGGAAAGCGAATGCCTCTTTTAGGTAATTGTCATGTTTGTCACATGAGATGACTGCTCACATTGGTAAGGATGCTGCACTGCATGCAGCAGCATCAAACTAACCTTTTTCTGAGCGCTCAACCACATCAGAGGACGGGTGATTCTTGTCATGGTTTACCTTCATTACCGTGGATGGATAAGATACTGAACTGACGGGTGTGCAGCATTTGGCCTGCAGCATATCATCAATACAAGCACACAGAGAGTCTCACAGTTTCATGGAAATGCTGCTTCTCTGAAGACAATCCATCCACATACTAACACATACCCCGCCCCGACTGAACCCCATTTTATTTATGAAGTTAACTCAATAAAAGTAATATTCTTTGCAGCCTTTGCCTCCTTTGAGCTGAGTGTGTCATTCAAATGGACAATATTAAGTTCCTGCTATTCAAATTTAATTTAGGTTTTTGCTTACAATCACAATTAAAAAAAAAAAAAAATCAGTCAGCCTCAGAATTAGCCTTAACACGCCCCCCCTCCATAAAAAGGTCATCACAATTATAAAATCCTATCACTTACTACGTCAGGATATTTGGCAAATCTGACCATACAATGATTATGGTGTAATTACACAATCTATCTTATTTGATCATTTATAATATAAATACACACCATCAATCCTTTCTATTTATCAGTTTGCACTTTTTTTTTTAATTTAACTATTAAATGTTGTTATCACGTCTATTAAGTAATTATGTAATAAAGAAAACATCTCAGCTGATGGTGCTGATTTTTTTTTTTTTCTTTTTTTCTTTTTTCTTAATGCTCCATATTAACTAACAATCCTCGGTGAGCTGTGAGAAGAAGAAAAAAAATAAAAAAAATCCGGATGGCTGCACCGTTGATTGATCCGGACACTCATTCATCTGATTTAAACCAGCTCCCTGACGTAACTTTCACATTTATTTATTTATTTATGTCGCAACGACAGCGGGGCTACATTTTCTCCTGGCTCCTAATATGACCGCCTCGGTGTCGTACAGTCACCAGGGGGCATGCACATAGTAATAATAATAATAATGCATTTGAGGAAAGCCTGCCACGACGAGCCTCCGTCGTTTCCACCACACGGCCGTGGAGCGATGGAGATGTGCGTTTAGGTTCATGTGTCCGGCGGGTCTGCCCCTGGCTTTTTTTCTGGGGAAGATCATATTGGATCATATTGTTTGCAGGACGTTGTTCCTCCTGCAGCCCCCCCAGTCTATCCCGACGTAGTTGTGAATTGAACATGGCGACTGTACCAGTATATTGCATCTGCAGATTACCTTACGACGTGACCCAGTTTATGATCGAGTGCGATGCTTGCAAGGACTGGTTCCACGGCAGGTAAGGCCAGATTGCTCGCCGTGGTGTGTGTGTGTGTTTTTGTGGCGGTTTGCATTTGTGGAAAACAAACAAAAATGGCGAGGTCTCGGTGCGTTTGACAGCTTTGTGGCTCTCCGTCGCCCGTCTACATCTAAAGAGAGGCCGCTCGGAGAAGAAGAAGAAGGCGGAGTTAAATATAGCCGAGCGGGGTTGTGACATTTTTTCGTGAATAACACTAAACAGATTCCCAATTTTAAAAGTTGTCGTGGTTTATGGAGGGATTTCGGTGCGGGCGTCGTCTATTAAATGCACTTAATGGCTATTTAACGTCCCCGCATAGCCGCGAACTAGACCGGCCCCGCTGTAGTGAGCGGGCGGCGGAGGCAGCGGGGGAAGCCTCGGCACACTCGCTGCTCGTTTCCCTCCCGTTTCCCCTCTTCTCGGCCGCTTTCAGGCCGATATTTCGCCCATATTGTGCGCTAATGTGGCCACACGCTAGCCGCTCTCCGCAGCTTTCACCGTCTGTGCTGACAGACCGCGGCTGAAAATCACGACCCGAGTCAGAGTCGAGCTCAGCCCCGCGTCCAGCCTTCCTGCCGGGCGGCAGCTATGGCTGACAATAGCCCGGGCCGGATGCCCCAAAGCTTCGGCGGGGGAAGAATAACATTTTGAACATTTCGCCGAGCTGCCTTGTCACTGCGCGGAGCTACGGCTAGCTGCTACTCGGTCCCACAGTGATTACACGGGGACCCGTCGACGGTCCGCCGCCACTCATCACTTTCCCCGCCGCACATAAGCTGAAATGATCCCTCGGCCAAATCCCTGTTACCACCGTGTTATATTTCCCTCCTGTTGTCGGAGTTGTCGCCACACAAGTGTGCCCCTGCGCTCGCCTTTTGTTTTGGCACGTTTCACGCCGCTCTGGGTGTCTTTCTGAAGAAGAACACACCATTTGTTCGTCGTGTTTCGTTTTGGGCGAACAAGCCGTTCACACAGCGGCGGACAGCATTTACGCGCCTGAACGTTAACCCTTTAATGCTCCCCCCCCCCCCCCTCTCCTCGGCTCTGGGTGGCGTTATCACATTATGTGGGGGGGTGAATTAAACGCTGAGGATGAGACCTGACCTCCACTAACGCCTCGGCACAAGCCAGACAGCCGGGTGTGATGAGCAGAGTGGGGCAAAGCAGTGGACTGTCTGTTCTCCTGTTACCAGCCTGATGCTCATCACTGTGTCATATATGTACAAACACTCACAGCAGGGGGGGCTTCTATGAGTTCAGGCTTCCAGGGGTTGTGTCCTTATGTTAAATGGGACCATTAGGGAGTATTTTCTTCAACAAAAAAGTGCTACAGTGGATTTCCCATTCACCCCTGCCCGTAATAACATCCCGTCATCCAGGATCTTGGACTAGACCTCTGTTACCGGATAGATGCCGTTATTTCAATCAAATCAGGGTGTAAAACCGTGACATTGTGTGAAATGTGATATCAAAATAAGATGTCTAGAGAGTCAATGCATGAAACAAATCATAACTGTAATAGCTGTGGATGTCCAGGGTGAAAATGCAGTCATATTTTATGCACCTACATTATAGAGGAACTGGATCTGTGCTGTTATTTTTATTTGTTGTTGTATTATTTGTACCTGTGTGTCAGCAGCATCGTTATGACACACAGCGTCACTGTACTAACAAACAAACTGAAAAGCAGTGAACCAGTGCACGAATACAGCACGATGCGGCTCGGCTCGGCTCGGCCCGGCCCGGCCCGGCCTCCCCTCAGCTATCTAAATATCCTGCGGTGATGAGCTGGAGACATGAGAATGTGACACTGTATTTACCCTGGAGGTGGCTCTTTAATGTGCGTCACTATCCAACATGTAGTACACATTTACGTGGCAGGACGAGGTGCTATCAAGTGGACAGTGTGTGTGGTGTGGACACGTGTAAAAGATGTAATAACACGAGTGACAGCGCAGGAATGCTCTATGCATGTAGTGGTTATTTTGATTCAATCCCAGGATTAGGTCAAAAGTCAGATAAGAAGGCCGCTCTCAGTTTGACTCTGTGTCCAGCTCTGGTCTGAGGTGTGTTTAGCTCAGGTTTAGGAGGAAAGTTTGAGCCCGGCTCTGTCAAAACTGAACGACGACGCTTTCCTATAAACCTTCTAAGCTGTCTTAGTTGCATCCAATGGTCGTCTTGGCGTCACAAACAGTGTTCAGAAGAAGGCTTATGAGAGGCTGCTTGCAGTTACTACGCACAGCTGTTGTTGATCAGGAAATCATTCAAACGTGAAGCGCTCCTAAAACCACAATGTCTTATTTTTATTGTGCTCTTCTCCTGTGTGTCGTGTTGAAGGAACAGTCTAGCGTGCAGCTTCTTAATAGTCAATATTCAAATCGAATTTCAAATCAAAATTTGGAGGATTTTTTTTTGCGTGTAATGGGAAAGGGGACAAACCCACAGAGGGTGATCACTCAGCTCTGTAGATCAACTGAGCTTTTAGCCTCTTTTAGCTCACACGTTTTGATTGAGTGGTCCCCCAGTTTACTGCGAGGGTCAGACTTACTGGTGGCAAAAACAAGACGCTGTAGTGAAAGGCTCCCAGCACTTTCATTGAATGCAATATTTAGATCTAACAAAGGTCTTCCTCATGGAGGATGCCTGGAGAAGATCCTCTTTTGATTTTTGCCTTCAGTTTGTTTTTGATCCAGCCCCCGGACACCCTGCACACCCTGCACACCCTGCACACCCTGCACACCCTTACGTTCTGTTCGGTCTCGCCAGGTCTTCTCAACCCTTTTACCAACAACAGCAGTAAGCTGTTTCCAGCAGACAAATCACTCAGACAGACAGCTCCAGTAGCAGAGGAAATGTTAAGAAGTGCCAAGTACAGTGAAGTGCAGTGGCATCATGATTGACGGCTAACTCTGACCCACGATTTATTCAGGACCTCGATGCCCCGCGTCCAGTCCAGATCACCACTACGCAGACTCTGACTCCAAATGATGCAATATGGCAACACTACTATTATTTTTACTTTATCTTTTACAGTGGTGGGAAGTGGAGGAACCCCAAACATAACTCTGTACCAAACACACCGATAAAGATCTCATCCCATCGTGTGCTGTGAAACAGTGATGACGCAGTCCTCCTTCCCGATGACATCATTATATATTTATGCCATTTGAAATTCAGGATTTGTTTAAGTGGTTAAGTGGAACACGTTTTAAGTTTGAGTTGCGTTGAAGCTCACGCTGTGTCCGCTCTCAAAGTAAGAAACTGTTGTACCACAAAGTTAGTCGGCGGCTGCAGCTGGGTTAGTTACTGCACCATCCGTTTGTGAATGTCAAAATCTATCTTTATTTTGGCCTGAAGAACAATGAACCCTACTACAGTGTTTATTACAGTGCACATTCACTGATGCCAATTATCTGGTAGCTGATGTTACTCAACATGATAGTCCACTATGTAACAAATACTTACTGGTTTATATTTGATCATTTCACCACCACTGTCACACACCAGACTTTTCACAGACCACCAATCCCCCTCAGATCCGTCTGTCTTTGCATGGCTGCAGGTTTTGTCCGAGAGAGAGAGAGGCAGATCTTACCTCTGACGCTCAGCTTTGTTTTACGTACTCACATATTAGCCGCTCTGCAGTAATCTGCTGTCGCTTGTTCTGCCCATTAGGTAATGTCCCGTACTCAAGTGTCTGAAAATATACTTGTACTTTGTAGGTATACTTTTATCTTTCCTCCATTCAAGGAAACTGTTTGTGCCAGCGACCGGCCAAAATAAAGAGGCATACACATTTAGAAATACCTGGCAGGTGATTGGATGAACCATCACTGCCCAGCACGGATTAGCTTTAACAAATCAGATCAATAAACTGTATCATGCAGTTAAAACTCTTGTCCATGTGCTGTGCTTTACTCTTCTTTCAATGAAGAAATACCCTCCAACTCAGATATAACTGATGCTTTAGCAGCATCTGCACTAACCTCTTTAGGGGCCGTTGTCATACCTAACCCCCCCCCCCCTGTAAACCTGCCCTGAACCACTGTGGTGCTGTCACAAGCACGTAACTTGGAGCCTGGTGTTATGGATGCTCGCTTGATGGTGATTTTGCAAAATCAGCTTTCTCGCAAGGTTACAGTCAACCTCAGTGAAAGACACATTACGTAGCATTAAAGTAAAGGCTCATTGTCATCACCGTCTTTGCAGAGTATCACTGGAAAATATCCACAGTTTTTAAGAGAAGCAGATTTAAATCATTTGTCCAAATGCATCCAAAAGTTTCCTACTGTAAGAAGATTTTTTTTTTCAAAAAATAAAACCAAACAATCTTTACCTATTATTAAGAAAAATACCAAATGAAAATGAAGTAATTCACCCGAATTACACTGTTCTCAGTTTTGTGATACTACGCATCAGTTGATATGGAACCTGCTGATGTAAACATGGCTCCCTTTAGATGCAGGTTCATATCAGATCTGAGACAAAATGGGATCTTTGCAATTCTGTCAGTGATGTAACACCTTTTATTAACTTTGAATTATTAATGGTCACAGGGCATCAATCTCTAAAAGTATGAAAAGCACCATAAATGGAGACAGGTGTTAAAAAACTCAGTTAAGATTTGGTTAATCACGTCAGGGCCTTTTCCTTTGGGCCACAGGATTCCTTCCTTCTGCCAAAAACCTCATATTGTTGTGCAGTATCTCATTCCAGATGTAATACACAGGTATTCAGTGCAGCCTAAGACCTACCTTTTTGTCCCATTATACAAGCCGTTCCTCTTCATTTTCCTACTTCACTGCAGTCTGTGACTCAGCCATGTGGACGACCCTGGTGTCTCATAGTTTAGATGCTGGAGATACACAGATACATATTTACACACAGTACGTATAAGGGGACGGTTGGCATGGACGCTGGGCCGTGAAATATATGAATTGTTTGCACAACGACATGCAGCATGCACGTCACAGCACTGATTCACGTCTAATACATGAAATAACAGGCTGGCAAAATAAATCAGCTACTCTCTGCACTTTTCCTGTGTCTTTTTCCTGTTGGTCCAAAACACCTGTGAATCTGTCTTGACTTGACTTGACGTCCCTAAAGCCTGAGTGGATTAGCTCAAGGCTTTAACCACACCAACGTCACAGTGTTTTTGGCCTAGCTGGTTTTCAGCTACTGTATTAATAGAGCCTTAATGGTAGCAGAGTACTTCTATTCAACCATGTACTTGCAGTCGCTCTCTTAGCTGTATTATGTCACAGGTCCTGGCAGCGGCGACTGAGAACAGCTGAGTATTGTACATATCGGCTGTCTCAGCAGTATTGATCCTAACCTCGTGTTGACTACAGACCTGTCTAGCGTTTGTGTTGTTTTGATTAGTGACAAATCATTACCCTGACATGCCTGATTGATTTTATGGCCAAACAATATTACGGAGTGAAAGGGATCCACAAGGATCTGTTGAGTTTCGCAAATCTATTTCCATTTGAAAAATCTTAAGTTGACGTACAAATGATGACACATGAGTTGCAAATTAGAGGCACAGATACTGACTGACCGATTCAAATCACTCTGCGTTTAATTATGCATCGCGTTTAGCCAGTTATGAGTCATGTGACATCACCATTTAAAAATTCTAAGTTGACGTACAAATGATGTACAAGTTGCAAATTAGAGCCAAATTTCAAGATGCGTAACTTGACATTTGATTGTGAACACTTAAGAGACTGTTTAAACTGGCGTGCATAGCCTGCATGATAGCTGACATTACCTGAAATGTCTGAAATTACAGTCAAATGATGGACCTCTGCTTGACTTAACTAGCTAGTTACTAGAAGGGCTACCAGCTGAGATTGTTCAGACCCATGAAACATATCTGTGAAGACAACTGGAGGGTTACAGTGTGTGACTGACAAGCTGTCAGCGAGCTGGCATCACAGTTACCTTATAGATCACCTTCAGGAACAAAAGAGAATCTTGTGAGGCTGTATTCTAATATTGAAATTAGAAACTGTGCTGCAGGGATGATTATATTATCACCAGGGCTAACTTCTGGTCTTTTCTGAGCTCCAGTGTGTTTTTTTCTCACAGTCATTTGTATATTTGAACATGATTGATTTTGTAATGATGATTACATTTGAAATAGTGTCTGTTCATTATGTAAAACTTCAATAGACAAAGTAGCCATTGTTTTACCAAGTTATGTGTTTCAAAGACACTTGTGTCCCTGCTTCTGTAATGATTATGCTTATTATGCTTTTGCAGTGCAAGTAGCCAAACTAGCAAGGCTACCAAAACTGGCCAAGCAATGCCTTTGGCTTCTTACCGTGCATGTGGCGGTGGCCCAGCTCGCTGTCGTGCACCAACACTCCACACTATTCATCTGTGTGGTGTTCAGTCGTGTTCTGACGTACGTTAATCAGACAGAAAGCACATGCTGGTGTATTTATACATAAACACGCTGCACACACATTTACACACACACATCTCGTATGCAGTGTGCATGTCATTGTTTGCGTGTGTGTGTCAGTGTTATTATAGTGACCACAGATGTGTAGTTGTAACTTGTGAGTGATGCGAGCCCTCGCTAATCCAAACCTCCTTTTACATCTCTTGTTAATTGATGGCAGACATGGCCTCTCTGTTTGTAGTTGATATCACGTGAACTTTACGTTTCATGATGTTTGTCTTCAGCTATATGTTACTGCATTTATTATTTATTATTGTTCATTCTTAACTTGGTGTGTAGTAGGACCACAAGACAAAAACCTGGGTCTGAATCAATTTTAGCATTATTTTCCTAAATGTTTTAATCTGAGCTAAGCAAGAATAAACTGAGATGTTCATGTGTGTAACATTATCCTTATTTTTATTTGATTTTCTGTCTGTGACTCCTTGTATAGTTGATGCTAGAAAGCAGCAATGGTAGACAGAGAAAGAAGAATAACTGGTAATGTAGTGTGATGTATAGTGCAGCTGCTGTAGTAACGGTGGTAGTAGAAGTGGTACCGACCCTGGCAACAATGTCACACTGTACTGTTTTCTAATCTAAATGCTGACACTAGTAAATAAATGAGGGCGGCGCAGTGAACATTACGTGTGACAAAACGATTTCACGTACTAGCTGTTACCGAACATTCAGCCGCATCCTCGCTGTCTTCATCGGCAAATGGATCAGGACATAAAACAGGGAGGAACTCTTTCATCGGTCCAGAAACCTTAAACTTTGTTTATGATCTCCAGTTTATGAGTGTATTCTTCAAAGTAAGACTGGCTCCAGGAAAAGGAATCACCATGTGCGCCATGTTGCCACCCACCAATGGTGAGGAGCTGCAGGTTTTATCTAATGAGGCAAAAAAGACAGTGCTGGAGCATCACTTAGTTTACTAATATGCTACTTTACTAGTTTTAATAAAAACCTCAAATAATATCAGTAACCAAAACTAAAGTAAAGAGTCACCTGTACATGAAATATACACGTATGTACTCACAGTTATGTCAGCATGCTGGTGTTATGAGGTAAAACAGTAGTGTTAATGTGGCTCTTTCCTCACCTAGTGTGTTATGATCAGAGCTGCTGAATGTGATGCAGCCTGACCTTTTGTGATTACTGGACAGCAGACACATCTGCTTAAGTTGTTTAGTGTTGCACTTTGTTAAAGTTTGATCAAAGTCAAAGCAGCTGGGGCAGAGATGTCCTGACTTTTCATCACACACCAAACCTGCTGGCTCCTTAACCCCCCATGATGCTGGTATAAGATAATGACATAACAGTGATATACATGTAGTATTATCACATTAAATGTGGAGGTGCAGAATTGGATCACATGATATGTACAGTCGCTGCAAGTAGACACTTCTCTCGCCCCCCACAGAGGAAGGTTAAAGGTTGTGTTCAGGGACAGCGATGCACTGCATCTCACGAAGTGATGAAAGAAACTCCGACGCGGTTCAAACCTTGTCCACGTTTAAAAATAAATCCCATAATCCTCTACTCATTAAATCAAGTCTGAATCCTACATGGCAACAATGTGGTGAAGTAAAAGTGGAGGTAACCTGATCCTATGATGTGCATTTAGTCACAGACAAACTGGTCAGCAGAACTGGTCTGGAGCTGTTCCACGGCATTACTGTAGTCAAGGTGAGATCATTATATTGTTCTCAGAGCTACTGAGAGACAAAGCTGAATGTTGGTACAAGCATGTCTGTATTTAAGTAAGTATTTAGTGGTTGAAACCAATAGATTTCAGGTCTTCTCCATTTCTCCAACACTTCTGATCTGAAAAGTTCTGCTGCTCTTAGGAAAACAGCGGACATGGCCACACTGTCACACTCACTGACTTCAGAATGAATTCTTCGATACCACAAACATTTGTCAGTGAAAGTGTCAAAACATCTGTTTGTCTGCACGTTTCACGTTTAGCACACATTTTAGGAGTTTTCCTCCAAGCCGTCAAGTCAAAGAGGCATTTCCACTATGTCCACCCACCCACCCTTGTGTTTGAGTTCAGTGAAAGCGAGTGGGCGGTGTAGTTAAGCTCTGAGCTGAGGAGTTCACAGGGGGAAAAAAAGGAAGCATTCTGGGAAACTCCCAGTTCAGTTAAGTTTGGGAGCAGCGGCTCCAAATGGGAGGAATTTGCTTGTGCAAAAGGCGGTGACAGCTGCTCTTTGAAACAGTGGGAGAGTCGGCATTCACTGCTTGTGTTGTTGCCGCTTATCTCCTGTGCTGCTGTCATTGTTGGCGTCTCCGCTGGAGCTTTTGTGTGTTATTACAACTTAACCACCTGAAGCACTGCGCTCATGCTGAATTGTGGTCCTGAATGAATACGTCCTTTTCACCCTGGAGCCTGTAGCCTCAGTTTATGTCTCTCATTGGTTTCTATGTTGAAGACTTTTGCATTGAGGAAAACCTTTGAGTCACAAAATGCTTTATGAGAAAGGAATGGTGGTAAAACTTTTTGAAATGTTCCTGATGCCACTACTAAAGGTTAAGCTGTCCAACGTAGAAAGGATTATTAGATGAAAGGCACAATTGGAGGCAAACTGCCTTGTGTTAATTCAACCAACACGTCCTTTGACAGCAGCCACGCTGTAAACCACAGTGAGAGGATACACACACTTATGCATACACAGTGTGTAGGATATTTATAGCCTACTGTCTCATGCACATATTGTACTGTCCTGTCCCTTTGTCCTGCACTGTACCATGTTTGAGGGCCCGATGCTCCTCTGCTGTCGACCATGAATCATCTTAAAGGACTCTTCCGGTGTTTTTTCATGTTCAGGTTCCATTTTACTACAAATTACAAACACCTAAAGTTGCTCAAGTCCTCAGTGTTTTTCATGAATGTGTTTTTTCTGCCTGGCACTGATTCCTGTTCATGTCACTGTTTATGTTTTTAGAAAGAATATATATATATATATATATATATATATATATATATTTTTTTTTTTTTTTTGGTAATGTCATGTCCAACCTTTGTAGATACATTTCTACTTTACATATGTAAAGTATTCTTCAGCTTTCATTTAGTAGATTAACCAATCTGTCAATCGACAAGTAAGTTATTTTTCAGACGACGGCTCTAAACATTGTCGAGCTCCAGCTTCAGAAATGTGAAGACTAGTTGTGATGTGGTTAACATCTTTGGGTTCTGGACTGCTGATCAGATTAAAACTAGCAACGTCACGTCAGGGATTTTGGAAAGTTTTCACTTTTTTCTGCCATTTGATTTACTCCAGAAAAGAGTTGTTGGATTAATTGATCATGAAAATCATTCAGAGTTAGTTATTTGCTGCCCTGCTGTCACTGCAGGGATACCTTTGTAATGAAAAATAGAAGCAGACACAATATCACTGTTGCTAATTGTGAAACTCAGCCCAGTCTGAAGTTTCATTTAAGGCAAGTTGACTGTTGACACCAAAGAAAAGAAACAGTCGTCTATATTTTTTGGAAATGAGGTCGTTTAAGGTCACATTCCTAAACAGTAAAAAGTGTTTGTTGTGTTGTTTCAGCTGTGTTGGGGTGGATGAAGATGATGCTCCAGATATCGACATATATCACTGTCCAAACTGCGAGAAGACCCACGGCAAATCCACATGTAAGTAGCGCTCCTCACTGGGGGTTGTGTGGACTTTTGCTCACCGAAATGTTAGAAGAAAGGAAAAGCTAAACAACAGCCATGGCGATTTCACATCTTCTCCACTTTCACTTGTTCTCACTTTTTGCCACACCAGTTATTTCTTGTAGTTTGTTAACTGCGTCCCAAATGCTGGTAAGAAGTGTTTTTGTTGTTTGTTTTTTTGTTGTTCAGTGAAAAAGAAAAAGAACTGGAGCAAACACGACACGGGACAAAGCACAGATATCAAAGCTGTTCAGAACGGCAGTCAGGTTTTCATAAAGGAGCTTCGCAGCCGGACGTTTCCAAGGTAACAACATTTTGTACACATTTCACATTTATGTGCAACTCATCGTTGAACAAATGTCAACTCCACAAATGAGGTAATAGTGTGAGATAAAGTGGTGCCAGTTAAACCGTCTATATAATTACATTCTTAATACTGATGCTCTTTAACTGAGATCATATTTAATGAATACACTCACAATGCAGTTAAATCATTCCTCACATTGATTAGGCCTTCTTTAGGGACTCTTTAATGTCAATGTTATTCCTCACCATATTGATCATCCCACTAGGGGGCACTGTCTAATAAAGTTTCAAGATCTGCCATTAGTCAGTTCTATGTGTTGCTGGCAGTGTAATCACATGGCGTTTGCGAAAAAAAGCTTTTGAAATGCTCCAACACACCTGTAAGACACCGGCGCCTGACTCACTGTGGCTGTGTGTGTGTGTGTGTGTGTGTGTGTGGGCTGCAGTGCCGACGATGTAGTGGTGAAGCTGAGCGGCGGTCAGCTGACCATGGACTACCTGGAGGAGAACGGCTTCAACGAGCCCATCCTGGCTCAGAAGAAAGACGGCCTGGGCCTGTCCATGCCCGCCCCCACCTTCTACATCAGTGATGTGGAGAACTACGTTGGTAAGGAACCCTGTCACCACTGCCACTGTTACTGCAACTACTCAGAAGTCTTTCTGCTGCTCTACTGTAGCTACCACTGCTGCTACTGCACTACTGCACTACTGCACTGCTGCTGCTCCTCACGCTATAGAGGCATTATTGCTGTAAGGTTAATGTTACGACTGCTGCTGACACTATTGCTGGTGTAGTGCTAGTGTTTCTAATACTACTACTACTACAGTCACCCATCACTGCGACTACTGTTACGACAGTTATTACTACCACTGCAGCTACTGCCTATACTAGTATCAGTGGTAACCTACTGTAGTCCTGCTTTAGTTAATAGTACCACTGCTAGTGCCACTATTACCTCTATAACTTACCACTTACTATCAATGTTAGTGGAATTAGTGGCATAACTAAAAGTACTATGAATACTACTTATGCCACTACTAACAATACTACTGCATCGTGGGTGACGAAGCCTGAAAGCTCCATCAGCTTCTCCTTTTTATTCAAAGTATTTGTGTACTGACGTCATTCCTTCCTTTTCCTTGTATTTTTTTTGGTATACTTTGTCATTAAGAAAAGGGACAGGTTGACGCATGCACTGTACTGCACTGAAAAGAGTTAAGTCCACTGAGAACAGCCGGTGTGCATACTAACTTCCACACCAAGTGCTCCAGCTGTAAAGACTGACAAATACACCTCGAGGTGGACGGCCAGTCCGCGTCTTTACCCGAAAAGTTTATGAACTTTTTTTTCTGTAAACAGTGTCACAGCTCTTGTCAATCGGATATAAATGTCTTGAAATGTCTTCAGTGCGACTATTACTGCTATAAATACACAGCCACTAATTCTAATATCACTTCGTCAGTCCTGATAGAAATACACACATACAGAGATATGCTTTGTATTCAATGTGTATTCACATCTGGAATATCTTTATTAGCAGTCATGACTATTTAATGAATTAATACTGTAACTAATATTTAGTATTTAGTTGGTGACCTGCAATTTAACCCCCCCCCCCCTTACAAAGAATCACGAGGTAATTGTATGTACTGTCATCTTTTCAATAGGGGGCGCATCTGCTCTATGTCCCCTGTGCTCCGGAGCTCAGTGATGAGATCATTAGTTACACACACAGCCTACTGCTGCAGACACATTTTGTAAACCAGTTTCCTGTTTAGAGGAAATGTTTAGCGTGTAGGCGGTTAGTTTTTCTTCAGCTTGTTTTATTGCGTCTTCTGTGTCCTCCGTTATTGTCTCAGGTCCCGATGTCGGCGTGGACGTCGTTGACGTCACCAAACAGACGGACAGCAAGATGAAGCTGAAGGAGTTTGTCGATTATTACTACAGCACAAACAGAAAGAAGGTGTTAAATGTCATCAACCTGGAGTTCTCTGACACGAGGTACACGCTCTATATCTGATGGTGAGGTCTGAAATGAAGTCTCAAAAGTGAGATTTGGCTTATAAAGATGCCAGTCTGGAAAACTCCTGGTCCTCATTTCTGTGTCTGTTTTTCTGGGACAGGATGAACAGTATAGTGGAGAGTCCACAGATTGTGCGGCAGTTGTCTTGGGTAGAAAACTACTGGCCTGACGACGCTCTGCTCGGGAAGCCAAAAGTCACCAAATACTGTCTCATCTGTGTCAAAGACAGCTACACAGACTTCCACATTGAGTGTGGCGGCGCATCCGTCTGGTACCACGTCCTAAAGGTCTGTCACATTCACGGCTGGACCAGCATGCTGAGTCACAGTTGGCCTTGTAACAAAAAATAGGTTACGGTCAGTGTCATTTGCCTGTGATGTGATGAGAAGTCGGTCTCTGCAGCACTCGTTCTCTTTTATTCTGAGCTGATTCTTTAAGAAGCCTTCAAAGGAAATGTGGAATGCATTAAACTCATCTCTCATATGATGATGATGCCAGAAAATCTGATTGTGTTTGTGTTTGCAGGGAGAAAAGATCTTCTTCCTAATCAAGCCCACCTCTGCCAACCTGTCTCTGTACGAGCGCTGGAGATCATCGTCCAGTCACTGCGAAATGTTCTTTGCCGACCAGGTGGACAAGTGTTACAAATGTACTCTGAAGCAGGGGCAGACTCTATTCATCCCATCAGGTGAGAGCTGCTCTCGGGTCATGGATAAAGCTGAACAGGATTTAACGGGAACACTTTCTAATACACAAGTCATGCTTTTGAAAAATGGCTGAAAACCTCTGCTGAACCTACAGCTGTACAACACTTGTTGTGTAGAACATCTAGAATATTTCCACAGTGTCTTATATAATGTTCAGTAGTGAAAAGAATTAGCAGATCATTAATTGATCATTAAAATAATAAATAATTTTTGGATTGTTATATTTCTGTCAACTATCTGTGGGTTTCAGACTGTTGGTTGGACATTACAATGAATTTAAACATTTTCTATGTTAAAATGACAGAGTGATGCCCCTTAGGGAACTTGTGAGGGGTATTTTTTCCCAGCATTGTGACCTCCTAATTACCTGTGCATTATGGGTAAAAAGGTGCCCCTAAGAAATGAATGGATAAATTGTTTAGGGATGAAATAAGACTGGAAAATCTGTTTTGGATTTTTTGATGATTGCATGGGTGCTTGTTGTCAATCAATTAATCAACCAACCAACCAATCAATCAATCAAAAAGTCAAATCAAAAGAAAACATTTGATTAGATCTTTTCAGAAATCTTAAATAACGATGATCGACTGTGAAAGATCATTTTTCTTGAATCTTTCATTAGAAAGAATATTGAATGAATGAATATTTTTATTCATATTTACAATCACTTTTTATTTCCTCAGGTTGGATCAATGCAATACTGACTCCGGTCGACTGCCTGGCGTTCTCTGGACACTTTGTCCACAACCTGAGTGTGGAGATGCAGATGAGGTTCGGACACCTTTCTTATTACACACAATTCATCCCTTCACTTCATTCCCCCTGCGTTCGGCCTTTTTTCTTTGTTCTGACGGCTGTGATCTGCCTCCTGCGCACACTCAGGTCCTAATTTGGAGGGCTTTGGTGTGACTTGACATTGCATACTGGGCCTGGGCTGATCTTGTTTAGTAGTTTCCACTGTAGGACTTGCTTTTAGCTCCAAATTCAGCCTTTCTGTTTATGAATCCTCCTAATCTGGAAATACCTTGTGAACTGCATAGTTTGTTACAATAAACTTGTAATGCATGTCGATGTTTAGTTGGAGCATTTCGGTTTATTCTCCTCAGAGCGTATGAAATCGAGAAGCGGCTAAAGGTCAGATCTCTCACCCCCTTCCCCAACTTTGAGACGGCGTGCTGGTATGTGGGACGACATCTCCTCGAGCGATTCAAAGGTAAACTCCGTGTATTTTTAGATTTAATTTTTGCTCCAATATGTGGTATTTGAATGTAAACCTACGTCCTCATTTAACCCACCATTTCCCCAGAAGAATGCATGAAAGCAGAGAAAACACAAACACAGTCAGAAATGCCTTTTTCCGAGCCGCACACTCAGCGTATGGCTGCGGGTCTGCTGCACAGATGAGGAGCTGGATGCTCTAATATTATTTCAGTCATTAAATCGGTGAATCGCCGAGTTCACAGATGATTAGCTTCAAAAGGTTTGGCCCAGCTAGAATCACTTGCTCCATTACAAGCCTGTGTTTAAACTCCCCTCAGCTGGCTTGGGCCAACTGTTTATGTTTCCACCATTTTCTGTGTATGTGTGTATTGTGTGTGGCGCACACTACTTCTAACCCACGAGGCCTTGCCATTAATATACCATTATTCTTTTTAACTTCAAGGTCAGCTCTTTTAGAGCAGGAAGAGGACTCACTTCACTGCTGCCGATGTTTTGCCTTGATGTTATTAATAATTTCCTGTTTTGGTTGTAAATCCACTTGAGCTGATAGAGCTACTTTGATATTCAGACGGTGCTCTTCTGACATTGAACTGAAATTCAAGAGGAAATCCACATTAAAAGCATTTACATAATTTCACATAAATCAGGGCTGAAGTTGCCGCTGTTTAATCTAAACTGGAGAGTCTTTGCCAAAAAATAGAACTTAAATCGTCAACTTAAGCGAGTCGTCAAGAGGCACAGTCTGCACGCTGTCACTGACGCTGAATACTTGACTTGGTTTTTGGTTTATTAAAAGACCAAATAAGTGTGTGTGCAAGAGAGCCTGGCCGATGTTGGCTTATTTCAGATATATCCGTATATCTGTTTAAGGCAGTTTAGAGTCATTACATACTTTATCCAACAGAGACCACTGACAGGTTATTTTCCATTTGTAAAATGTTCTGCACATTAGTGCATATTTTAATCACAATAAAAAAAAAAAAGATCTTATATATATTTTTTAAAGTGTGTTATTTTCTGTTTCTGTTGAAACCCTCAAACACTGATATTTAAAACTCCACTATCAGTCATGTTACAGTTTACAAGTTTTAACTTTTAAATTACTTTTTTTTTTACATCTTTGACGACTTTTCAAATAAATATTCAGGGAAAATGTTACAGTGAAATCAAATAGAGTGCACTGGAAACAACAGACCCTTGAAAGTGGCTCAAATATATCACACTGGACATGAACAAAGTGACGTCATCACTGTGCTGTAAGAGCAGATTGATCTGAGATGTCTGATGTAGTTGTATCTAGTGTACATTGGATGATCTTTGTTCATATGCTTTATTCCATTGTACTGCGACACAGTAAATGGAGCTTTGGTGAGGAATCACCTTGGACTGTACACACAGTAGTTATATTTGACGTTTCAGTGATTTAGCTGATGCACTCTGATCCAGAGTGAGTGAGCGGGGAGATGCTGATAATGCACCTCAAGAGCTTTAACACATCACTCGGCCAATCTCGGGATTCAGCTCTGGTTAATTTTGGGAACAGACCAGTTTGTCTAAACACACAGTCTCCCACTGAGGAGTGTGATAGCTTCTCATGGTGTCTCTTCAGAACAACACAGACTCAAGCGTCAGCTCATCTGTTGTGCTTCTGAGAGGCTTATTCAGTTACACCCTGGACATCTCTGCTGCGCTGAACGAGAGCACTCGACTTCTCAAAGTTTAAAAGTCATGATTCATTCCTGTTAACATTTTCATTTCTTTCTCTGCAGGTTTACATAAAGCAAATAAGCAGCCAGCCCCGTACCTGATACATGGTGCCAAAATCATCAATGGAGCCTTTAGAGCTTGGACTAAAAAACAGGTATGGACGCATTAGGATGAGTGTGTAAGTTGTTGCTTTTGATGTTAGGAAGATGTTATGAGAAGTCATGGTGGGTTTTTTTTTGGTTTTGCTTGTACCAGGCCCTCTTGGAACATGAAGATGAGCTTCCAGAGAACATGAAACCATCACAGCTCATTAAGGATCTTGCCAAAGAGATCAGACTGTCAGAGGTATTTTTGGTTCGGCATAAAATATACATTGGATATTCATGATCCCCAGATGATTGTCTGTAATGAAGTCAACCGGCGTTCTTGATTCTGCTTCATATCGAGTTACCTTTAAAAAAAAGCGAATGGTTGTGGATGTTCATAGTTTTCGGAGTATGAATGCATGTTTCTTTTATGGTCTTGAACTTTCTTGCCAACCTCAAGTAGAAATGTCAACTTAGCACGCAAAATATCACATGATTTAATGGAAGAATACCAAAAAAATATGTGAGAGCATTCGTGCTCTCCACAGGACACATGAGCTTTTCTCTGCCGTCACTCACAGGACAAACTTTAGAGTTTTCTTTATTCTACTTGTAGCTTTTGAAATGGCAAGGTCGGGAGATGGGGTCTGTAGTTGGACACCAGAACTTAAACTGGGAAAATTCTTTTTGGCCATGCACTAAACTTACAAAATGTCAATTATGACAAATGGCAATCACAAGGAACCAGAGTGATGTGAGTGATGCTTTCAAACAGTCCCCACATCAGCAGATGTTTGGTGTTCTTTAATGTCAAATTGTCAGATTCTTTTATTTCTGCTAATCCACTAAGTGATCAACTTAACTAATAGTTTCAGTTCAGCAGGGCTTTAAAAGTCTTGGCGGAGTTTAATTGCTGCTCACTTCACAAATCCATGCTCTTATTTCTAGAATGCAACGAAAGCCATCAAGAGTGAGCCCAGCATCAAGGTACCAGTGGAGGAGCCCCCATCCACCCACTCTGAGCCTGAGGAGCCCGTTTCCCCGGCCCACGTCCCATCGCCCAGCACAGAGAAAACCAGAAAGAAAGCTTCCAAACCCCCCAAACCTCCCAAGCCCCCCAAACCCCCAAAGATGCCCAAGGCCCCCAAACCTCCGAAGGTGCCGAAGGTCAAGGAAGGAGGAAAGAAGAAAGCAAAGAAAGTGAAAGAGTCGTCGCCGCCTCCGAAACCCTCCAGCTTCGCAGCGCTTGAGTCACATGCAAAAGATATCCTGAGTAAAATGGACCAGCCAAAAAAGACAAAGGTGAGCACAATGTTAGTGTAGAGTAAGATTTTTATCATTTTTAAATCCTTAGTATTCCCTCAATGTGAGGCATTTTGCATCCCATCCATCTAGTTGGAATCTCTTCTTCTGTAAATGATCGTGTCTTTGGTCACATGTGTTCATCTGTTAGGCTGTGAAGAACGTCCTGAGCATGTCAGAGAAAGAAATGTCGAAGCAGAACAACGTGGAGAAGTTTGAAATCAGAGAGCAGAATAAAAACAAGACTGAAGCGAAATGGAAGTATAAGGTAAGATCATTTCAGCTGACGGGTTCGTCATGAGTTAAACCTATGGCTGTTTTTAAAAGTAAATAATATGCCAAAGCTGTAAAAGCTTAAATAAACTGAGGGCTTGGTGTCCAGCAGTTGTGAAGGTTACAAGCTGAACAGAAAAAAAAATGTGGGATCATCCAAAAGTGATTTGCACACTTCACTTCAAAGCAATCAGCAAAAATAATGATGTGGCCTAAGTCGCACATTTGAGGCCTGCAGCTCATCAGAGCTGCTCCAGAAACATCCACCCTCCCAGAGTTTACCTAATGGAATTACGCCACGTCCATATCCACTGCGTTCTAAGTATTTACATATGCCCTCATCTTTTACAAAAAAAGTTTGTTGTATCATTATTGCTGAACAACAGAGGGAGGCTTTTTTCGGAGCAAAAGTGTAATTTTGTCGAACGGAAGACATCTGAGCTTTAGTTTCATGGAAAATTCAATGCCAAACTGCTGTGGAATGTTTGCAGTCCCTCCAAGGATCCCCGTCCAAGTGCTCCTTCGCATCAGGCCAAACACTTGCAGATGGAGCAGAGACCCTCTTAGATGTTTACCAAGGTCACTGGAGACCACATCGTCACTCGGGATCACCGCCGATTTCTGTGGAAGTTCACAGCTCTTTTATGTAGTGTGCGGGGCAATTAGGCCTTTACTGTATGTTAGTGTCAATTAAAAGAACACATGGGACGATGTGAAACGTCAGTGTCAGGTTTCCCCAGCGTCGTCACATGCCTTTGATTCGGGAGACAAAATTGTTGAGGAGCGAATATTTGAAAATGTATATTCTTGGATTTCAGTTAATTACACAGTCTGCTCAGTGGTGATTTCTCATGGCAGCCGCTTGGCATTCCTCTTAGTAGATTTGGTTTAGTTTAAATTGGGTCAGAAACTGTCGCAGGAGAACAAGATCTGTGAAGATTAACATCATCTTTTAACACTAATGTTTTTATTTCAATCAAATTACACCCTTCTCTTATTTTACCGAATACTGATTTTATTGTGGCCTAAAAAGAGTTGATTAGACAAGTACTGATAATAATAGGCATGAATATCCAAACAGAATTACCTCAGTGTGTTAACACGCTTGGATGTCAGTAACGTGCTGCAGCCAGTTGATGACAGCTGCCATCATTCTCATTATTCTTTGTATTGTTTAATTAGGGCTATACTATAGAATATAACATTAAATAGAGTAAGTGGAAGGGACTCTTCGTGTTGAAGAGGTGATTTTTTTTTGAGTTTCTTTAAAGTACAACCTGAGTCGGATGAGAATTCTCTGTGGTTTACGTTATGTTTAGTGCCGCTTTAAACGAACACCAGTCAATATGACCAGGTCGACGCGTCACTTAACATCACGGTGAACTCATTTGCTTCATTTGACGTCATTTCTTCTTTAACTTTACAGAACAGTAAACCGGATTCCCTGCTGAAAATGGAGGAAGAGTGCAAATTCGACAGAACGCCGCTGTCGGGCAATAAAGACAAATTCAGCTTTACTATGTCTCACAAGAAAATGCTCGGGTATGTATGGAATGGCTGGGATTGCCATATAAACGCCTCATGAAAGGTCTTTGGAGAGGAGAGCATGTTAACCTTCTCATGTGGTGCATTATGACGATTATAGAGCTATGCGGCTATCAGCACCATATCCATTAGAGCTAATTCAAGGACTTCTCACTGTGAGTGCCTGGCTGAGCCTGAGCATCACTCCCTTATTGTCCTGCGGTTTCCTTTCCAGCTCCAAGACGCTGAAACCTCAGACCAACTCGAGTGTTTTTGGATCATTACAAAACCTAAAAGAGGACAAAACCAAGCCAGTGAGAGACGAGTATGAGTATGTCTCAGATGAGGGGGAGCTGAAGATTGACGAATTCCCCATCAGGCGGAAAAAGAACACCGTTAAGAGAGATCAGTCCTGTGAGTATTTGGGACTCATTTCGTGTAGCGTTTCAGTTTATTTAAACTATCAACAAGGGCTGGGTATCAAACCTCAGCACATTTTCAGTACTGACAGAAATGTGTCCGTAAAGTGTTGAAAAGGGTCTTTATCATGTTTACTTATTCTTTGGAGATAAACATGACAGTTCAGTGTGATTGTCAGACTGGGTCGAAACATGTTTAAACCTAACTAAGGAATTGTTTTTTCCTTTTTAAAATGAATTGTTTTGTTTTGGTCGTGCTGTATTGGTGCTACTGCACATGGACACCCAGCCCTACTATCAGCAGTGACGAATATCCAGATTAACCATTTGAGTTTTCGCTGTTGCTCAGTGATGAATTCATTTCTTCCTCCAGTTTTGTCAGACATCAGAGAACCCATTCAGTCAGCCAAGAAACCAAAGTTCCAGCCCATGATGACCAAGGTATGTATCCCGTGACCTTTGGCTAACGTCAGATGTTGTAAACGTTCAGTTCTAATCCGTTATCAGCAGTATCTGATTGTGGACACGAAGGCTACATCCCTCTAATACTTTTCATCTGAATATATTTAAAAGCCAACCGTGTTCAAGGGGATTTCATGCACAAGAACGTGCTGCGACGCTCCTTTAAAGCTCAGACGATTCTTTAAAGATTGTAAAAGAATGCATTGTGGGTAAATCAGCAGTAGAGGCTCCCTAAGCTGTGGACCACCACACAGTGATGAGGGAAATAGCTGTGGCATGAACGGAAGAAGAAGAAGAAACAGACCAAAAGCTATTGTGCTTACAAATGAGAGGTCGCTGGAAACCATAGCATAATATATATTTTCTTCTCCTTTTTTTAAGTCTTAAGTTAACTTCCCTCAGAGCCGAGACTGGATTTCCAAATGGGGAAAGTTGTCCTGGGATCTAGATCATCTGGGGTCACACAAGCCCCCGATTTATTATGTGTCTTTTGTCATTTTATTAAATGCACATTAGATTGGGAACGTCAAATGAAATGAGGCCATACTGCTCATCTGTGTTACCTATTTTGTCTACATGTGTGTAGTTTGACACAAGTCATGTATCTCAATGCATTTGTGTAAAACTAAATAACCACAAAGAGGAGCTCAGTTGAGGTCCACAGATCATTTTCCTCAAGGGGATCAGTAGAACCCTAGTGGGCTATTCTTGTCCTGGTCACAGCAGGAAAAGAAATATAAAGCTCAAATCCAGAGATTCAAAACAAGAAAATTGATTGCACACGTCTCTGCCATGTCCCAAATGTCCCAACCTGACGTCTTTGTGCTCTCACTGTCCACTCTCCAAAATCAGAGTGTCGACTCCTCAGATGAAGAGACTCTACAAATAGACACAGAGGCCAAGCCTGAGGTCAAAGGTCGCAACTCCAAGGTCAAGAAGAAGGGCGGCAGCGCTGCAGGGATTCTTGACCTGCTGCAGGCGAGCAAGCAAGTGGGTGGGATTGACTACAGCGCCAACAGGTACACTGACCCCCCCCCCCCGAAGTCATTAAGTTCTGCGTCTTCACTCCATTTCCTTCAACACCAGTGGAACTTCTACATCCAAACACACCCTGGGGTTGCAGCACATTACTCTCTAAATGGCTCCCACTGGACCTTTTTTTCCTTTCAGTAAATGAATTTTAGGACTTACGCTCCTTAATGGGGCAACCCACTGACAAACAAATGACCTGCTCAGTGACGATATAATCGCATGAAAAAGCTGAATTTTATAACTTTGCTTAGAGCTGAAAAATCAACTAACGACTGAAGCAACAGTTTACGCAGATTCTGTCGGCAGTTTGTGTTAAGTCAATGTTTGTTTCGGCCCACTTTAATCTATCAAACGCCGCCTGGCTCCAGGCTCTCCCCTTTGCCTTCTGCTGTTTGCTGTTGTGTTCGGCTCTTGATGGTCTATTTCCACCACATTGAAAGCTACAAATGAGCATTGAAAGAAAGAATGAAAACATCGGGTGAAATATGTTAATTTCTCAAATTGTTTGGGCGCTTTGAAGAGGAAACTCAGTGAGTGTGAGGAATGAAGTGACCACGGTTCATTATAGCGGTGCCTGATAGTCACTTTGCTCACTGTTAGTGGCTAATAGTTAAATAAGAGTGTGACTACACTTCCAGAGCTGTTTCTTAAAGGAATCATTTAGGTTTGACAGTTTTTCTCTGCTCTTAGAGATTCTGTTCCATTTTGAGATTTTCCAGTTTTTCTATCAGTCACTCTTCACCTCTGCCAGCGTGTTGACTGCTGTGTAATGGCTGTGTTGTTGTGTATTTCTTATTGACGTACTTACAGTCAGCCACCTGCATCTCCCAGCACACAGGAGGCCATTCAGGGCATGCTGTCCATGGCCAACCTGTCGTCTTCAGACAGCTTGCAGCAGCCGTGGAGCAACAGCCAGTCCAAGAACAATAGCCAGTCCAAGAGCAACTCGCACAGCACGCAGGCCGGCAAGAAGGCGGGCGGCGGCGGCGGCGGCAGCAACGGCAAGCGGCCCACCAAACGGCTCCCGAAGAAACCCAGGAAAAGCAGCAGCATCGAGAGTCTGGACTATGATGACGAACAGGATCACATGGATGCATGTTTCAAGGACTCAGATTATGGTGAGCGCCAAAAGCAGACACGCTCCTCTTGTTCCTGTTTTATTTGACTTTTAAAAACAGGCCAGATGAGTGGGGCTCCCCGAGGTCAGGCCGGTGTCACTGGGTTATTTTTTGAACAAACCAATGAGAAAATAATTATCTGCCATGCCTGATTCTCAGTGCTGCTAACAGGTGCTGTTAAAAACAGATTGACCCCCCGATGGATCAACATGTGGGCCTTTTAATTCTAAATTTGGTCTGGAACTTTTCATTAGGAGTAGATGATAGGGTTTGTGTTTATTTTTCGTGCGTCCTTTCCAAATCCGCCCTTTCGTGTTGCTCCAATTTAGGATTTTTTTTTTTTTCCTCTGAATCGTTTTCCTTGTGAACCCCATCCAAGCACAGCTGTTTGGACCCTCCCAGCTTGTTAATAAGCCATTAACACAAGTTCCGAATTGTTATTTTACATGCTGTTTGAACTTCTAATTAGTGTCTAATTAGTTGTTTGTAGCACGAACATTCTCGCTCTGAAATCTTCAGGCCTGCACGAGGCTTTTCTCACACACTGGCTCTTTTCCGCTTTTGTAAACAGGCCATTTTTTATCCTGATCATCCAATTATCAGATATTAAAGCATCTAGATCGGAGCGGTCGTGCTGTGAGCAGGCAGAGAGAGATGGAGGCAGTACACAGCTGTCTCGCAGCTGTCCTGCATGCTGTCACTGGAAACTTCCACCGTTTTATTCTGCACGGAAAGCAGAAATAAGTGCACTTAAGTCGCATTCTATGCTTTACATATGGGGCAATAATTGGCTAGTAATGTTTAATTTTCTACATCCTCTCATTGAAAACCCTCCACGCTTGACATGTTAGTAATCTGTTACATCTTTCGATTTTAGTTTACCCCTCGTTGGAGTCCGAAGAGGATAATCCTGTTTTCAAATCCAGGTCGAAAAAACGGAAAAGCAGTGACGATACTCCATACAGCCCGACAGGTAAATACCTACATTACTAAGGAGAGTTGTACACTTTACAGTTTTATGAAGTGATTGCGTTGTAAACTCTCACATCGACGTCACCACAGCCCGCGTAGGACCTTCAGTTCCTCGACAGGAGCGGCCGGCGAGAGACGGAGCCAGAGTGGCCTCCATAGAAACGGGACTGGCCGCAGCTGCAGCAAAGCTTTCTCACCAGGTACGCCACAACGCTATTTCTACTTCATAACAGTAACTAGTCCTGTCAGTATGGCTCAACAAAGAATATGTGTCAGCAGGAGGAGCAGCAGAAAACCAAGAAGAAGAAGAAAAGCACCAAAAAGAAGCCACTGGTAATCGAAGAGCCCCCGAAAATCTCTCAGGACAGTAGCTCGCCGGAGCACAATCTGGACTCTCAAGATGGCAGCCTGACAGATCACGAGTTCAACACTGGGACAGTGAAGTCGCTGGGAGGGCCACAGCCCATGGCGCCGGGGGTTTTTCTCAGCCAGAGGCGACCGTCCATGTCTTCTCCCAACAACAGCACCAACTCCACGAGCACCAACAGCAGCAACATGGCGAAGGGGGATCGTGTGGGGGCAGCAGACGCCAAAGGTGAGTCGGGATGCTGCATCTCTCAATTGTGATAGAAATGTTCAACACGTAGAAAATTGGCCCAATATTTCTTTCCTTGGAAAGATTTGTGCTCAGTTGACAAACTTCCAATAAATTGATGCTGTAAAGTAATAAAACAGACAGTTTATTTAAATCAGTGCAGAGCAGGTGACTGGAACGTGCACTGCTGTTAAAGGCAAGCATACAACTGAATATAGATGGAGTTTCCACTGACAAATGAATATTGTCTTGGGTTTAAATAGAGCAGTTCTTTCAAACCTCTAAAAAACACCAGTCAGTAAAATGATGTGCTCGTGGGAAGGACTGATTAATTAATTATTAGCAATAAACATTTAAAGTATATTCATCTTGTCAGACAGTAATATGAAGACTTGTGTCAGTATGTGTCCTGACTGGTGCTGTAGGCTACTGTAGACCAGTCAATCAATCAGTCAATCTTTATTTATAGAGCGCCAGTTCATAACAGCGTTATCTCAAGACTCTTTCCATAAAGAGCAGCTCAGACCAAACTCTTAAATTAGAGAGAGACCCAACGAGTCAGGAATTCAAATTTAAGGATTCAAGAATCCCCACATGAGCAGCATCAGATATTAGATTAGGCAGGAAAAACTCCCCTTTAACAGGAAGTAACCTCGAACATATAAATGCCATGTTACCCCTAACCTTGTGTTTAAGGTTTTCAAGGTACTCTGGGGAAGCCTCTGATGAGGATTTTGAACCTGAACTAAATGACTGAGCAGGCTGGGCTGACTTGTTAAAGCACAGCCGTGTACATCCACCTTACATCGATCTAATAAATACAATCTAATAGAAACAACTCTGTTCAAAGGAACTTATGACGGCCCTCTGCTGCTAAAAGAGAGGAATTACAGCATCACTCTGTTTTAGTTTAAAGGCACCATGTGTAGTGTTGGACCACTAGTGGCTCTGAGGTGTTTCTGTGCAACACATTCGCGCCAATAGTGTCCCGTTATTCCGCTGATGGACAGTTGGTGGCAGTAATGAACCAAAAAAGGTTCCGGCATGAAAGCAGGGAAGAAGACTCCTAGCGAGCTAACGTGGTTCAACTGTATGTGTTTTAGTTTCAGAAGGGAGTAAAACGTTCTTACTGCAGCAGTAACACTCTAGCTGGACGTCCCGTCTCATTTCCTGTCTTTTTCATGTTCTTCTTCGCAGCAAAGCGGCTAAAGAAAGGCATGGCGACAGCCAAACAGAGACTTGGAAAGATTTTAAAGATCCATCGAAATGGAAAGCTCCTCCTGTAGCATGCAGCAGACTGCTGTAGGACTGGGAATTCATGAGCTGGGTCCCATCCCAACCTCACCCCCCCCTCCCGTTCACTGATTAAAGCCAACAATGGAGAAAAAGAAAATCATGCATTTTTCAATTTCTAAGAAGAACATCACTCAAATAGGTTTTTGCCTCTACTTATACTTTATAACTTTCAGATATTAAAATGTACAGAACCTACTATAAATATTTTTTAAGAGAACATGTCTCATTTTACTACAGCTGTCAGTTTATCAGGGGTTGCTAAAACATGAAGTAGAAGTACATTGCAGTCATTCCAAGATTTTTGAAAGTATCCCTTGCATGTATTCAGTTGCATGTGCGCTTGGGTCAGGGTTTGGGGATTTTACACTTTAATTCCTACTATATGGATGCAGCTTATCATTGCCACACTGATAATCGACGGGTCGAAATGGAAAAGTCTTCTACGTTCTTCCCTTCCAGCCAAGACTCTCCGTGTAATCGGAGAGTCTCGGAATCGGAATTTCATTGGAGTCAACTCGAGCATTTGTCTCTTATGTTATCACTTAGGTTTGCAAAGCACTATCAGCGGTGATATTTATTTATTGGTGTCGATTAGTAGATAGGAAGTGGGACTTCACGGAACAACTGTAAAGCACAAAGCGAGGGGAACAGCGGCAGTGTCGGGATGTTTCTCGTAGTTAAACACAGGCTAACATAGGACTAAATGTTAATGTGGGCCCGCTGAACAGGGTTCGGTGTGTGCGGACATGAAAAGCATAGGATTTGTGACACTACGTGGGACCCGTAGCTAATGATAAGCCTCATCCATGTCAGGTCTGCAGTTACATGGGGATACTTTCTCTCTTCTCTTGCTTTCACAGGCAGCACCGACAACCTAGACTCATCTCTGCATTTTTATGGCTTCACACAGTACAGTATATAGAATGTAGCTTGTACATAGCCTTTTAAATTACTACTTTTTTATCCTTTCCCCTTAAGGCTTAATTCTACATTTTTACCGGTTTTGCTAATTATGAATAAATGAATAAAAAAATATATATATGGATATACAAGTATAGTCCTCATTTTTTTAACTTTCATTTTGTTGTTTTGTTTGTTTGTTTTTTTTTTATAGCAGAGATTCATTTTGAACTTTTTTTTTTTTCCCCCATTAGATTTAAAGGTGTTGCCTGGAAAACAACTGAAGAAATAATGCATTTTATTGTCATATGGCCTTACATACACAAAGCTAATTGTATTGTGATTCTGTTTGAACAAGAGACGAAGCTTTGAGGAAAAATTATATAAAAGAAAAAAAAAAAAAACACTTAAAGTTTCTATGACCAGCCTCTTGTTCGAGTTCTAGTATCCTGAAGGGTTTCGGAATTATTTTACTAGCACCTTGTGAAGTGTTTATGTGTCAGTGATGTAATTTATTAATGTTTGTAGCTTTTTTATACTTGTACAATTCTTAAGAGTTTTTGTTTTTGAATATTTCATCAACTTGTGAAATTACCCTTAGCAGAACATTTATGCTTTTTTTGTTTTCTTTTCTTTTGTTTTTTTTTTTCGGGGGGTGTGTGTGTGTGTGTTTGGGGGGCATCGCAAACATTTAACACACTAGAATCTTCGTTAGCAAACTTTTTTTTTTTTTTTTATCTCCATCCTGTCTTCATTCAATGTCAATATTATCACGGTCAACATTTCCAATGTGACATGTTATTATTATTATTATTACTGTTAATATTAAAATGATAAGCAACTGCGTCCGCGCCTCCATCACACCATTTTCTTTTGGTCAGGGCATTTTGAACACAGTTCAGAATGCAGCAGCAGTGTTTTAGTCACAGATGTAAACCATGCGTCCACTTCTCAGATCCAGTACGAGATGCGCTCCGATCAAACTCTGTCAGTGGGACATATTTTCAGGTTTTTATTTGTAAAATATGTGTGTTGCTTTGTTGTGGTTTATTTTTGTATGTCCGACCTATTAAATGCATCCACTGTGCCAGGACAGTGAATGATACCTGTTGTAGCTGTCTTCCCTTACTGTTATTTACAGTACTAGTAAGTATTTACAATCCTTTTTGACCTGAATCTATATTTTTCTGTATTTAGACGATTCTGTTTGAGATCACGGCTCACTTTTTTAAGACATCGAGAAATGGCAAATCCTGAGGAACAAACATATTGTTGTTGAATGATATGATTGTCAGCCTTGTTTACTTTTGCAATACAGTTACTGTGGAAAACCTACTTTGTAATGTGTTCCTCTCCCACTTGCAATGTGACGGCTTCTGTGGTGACGACTAAACATGTTTTTCCTGCTTCACATTGTCATGCTTTGTAGTTGCATCAGATCCAGCATCACACTGATCACAAACTAATCTGGCTCTGGTTTTTTTTTTTTTTTTTTACAAAAAAAATCTGCCAGAGCTTTCAGCTTCTGGACTCAGTTTAGGATCTTGCCTCCTGGAGCTTTAGCAGCTGCTTTAGCCCAGTCATTAATTAAAACCAAGCCAAAGTCAACACCATTAAAAATGTATTAACGTAAAAGCGCTCTCAAGTAGTCAGACTCTTTTTGCTCTAAGATGCCTTTTCACCATCCAGAGCAGGTGTCGCGCTGTTTAATGTACACAGAAATTCATACAGGATCTGCTAAGTCAAGAAAAATATGCTCTCCTGTTTACTTTTACTGCCTCGCAAGATTTGACTTTGTTCTTAACTCTGTGGTCAGACGGCAGCTTTAGCACCAAACTCTTAAGCAACGCCGAGTCTGTGCCACTAGATGGAGTCAAAAAATGTATGAATATAACAACTGATGCATGTTGTCAAATCAGTTTAATGCAAAACTATCACTAATGTAGCATTCAGCTATTGTAGAGCGGTCGTGTTTTAGTCTGATCGACATATTTAGACTGTTTTCCTCCGAGGTTTGACCATTCAATAAGCTTTTATACACATTTTGATCCTGTCCAGAGTTTTTTTTTCTCTTTAATCTCAATTACATCCAGATTTTATCAGCATAATTACAGAAAAGAAAGGAAAACTAATTGTGAAAGAGAAACTCGAACATCAATGAGAACATTATTGCAGCACATTTAAAATTAGTGTCTCCAAGAAAAATAAGCCAATTAACTCTCACATTGTGTAATTAAAGACTGATTACATAGGTTTTCGTGAAGACTTCGCACGTTACGCATCTTGTTTCCCATTGTTTTAATCCTGGCCTAATAACACATCTGGACACAATTGATTTTACCGAAATAAAAGTCATGCTGCGATCTCCATGTGAATCTGTGTTTCCCCCACGTTGATAATTTATTTAATTTTTCTCAATCAAATCTGTGTGTGTGAATGAGATCCGGGGCCGCAGCGAAGCCGCTCGGCTGTTAAAGGTTGTGACCCTGTTTCCACCCTGCTTAGCATCAAAGTGAGTTGTTATTGTTGGCTAATTGTTAACACAAGAGCGTGAAGTGGCCCGACATCAGCAAATGAAACAATCACATAATTTGTCCTCTCAGGATCATTTTCACACACTGACATGAAAGCAAACTCACAGCGGGATGAAAGAAGGCCACAACCAGTGCAGGCTCAGTTAAATGGTGACAGTGTGTAAAAACACTGCTGCTATTAAGTCTCTGTGCATGCTGGATTCAGAGGTGTTGTTTTTTCAACATTATAATTAACCGCCACTGGTTTTTGTATATTTTATTTCCTAATATAAAAGCAGCAATATAAAATCATTTGGTCAAAGTGTAACATATAAAAGTAAAGTAAAAAAAAACTACATCTGAGGCCTAAAAAAACTAAAGTGAACAAAATTTGCCAGTACTTCAAAATACAAATTAATTAGTCCCAAACATTTTCTAGAAATGAGGCACGTTGCACCAGAGTTTAGAAAAGTTACATCGATTTTTTTTTAGAAAATACCTGCAACAAGTTGATTGTGTTTCATGACTTTAGTTCTTAATGCACTGGCAGATTTTTTCAGTTATAACAAAGAAAAAAGAGATTTTTTTTCCAGAGCGGCTGCCTCAAAATAGAGAACGTATATAATCGACATATACGTATCAAAGTTCTGGTCCCTCAACACTTCCTCCCCCCTTTCTTGTTTTTTCGTCAGTTCCCCCGGCGCAGTTGGTCCCCTGGAAAGGGCAAGTGGGATCACAATTTAAATGTCAGTGTATTAAAAACAATGCCTGCAGAGTGTTACAGTCTAACTGCATTCATGGCCACGCTGCGCTGGCTTAGTGATCGCAGATGTGAGTGAGCTGCCCTCGGCTGCTTTGAAAACCCTCCGGTCCTGTACGAGAGTCCCAAGTGGTCAAGAGAAACGTGCCATGTGAGAGATGTCTTAATTACGCAGGAATGTCAGGTTAAGCTCTGCCTTTGTGTGGCCGTGCAATGATGCAAGCTGCTAAAATAACTTTTTTTTTTTTTTCCTCCCTCCCGTTGCTCTGCCTTTTATTTATCTCATTCTTTTGAGTTCAGGGCTGTCATTAGTAATAATGCGTGGTGATTCCTCCGCCAACAGATTGGTAAAGCTACAGAAACCTGCAACTGTGTACGGGCCCCCGGAGCGATCTCCTCACAAAGAGTCTAAGGTTGCCTGTTTTTGTGGCGGTGATGAAAAGTGGCAGACTCGAAGCTTGTGTTTCCCTGCAGTTGTTTGGAGCTGCTCCCCTCCGCGTGGATTAGCTGCTCTGTCAGCCAACAGGAACTCCTCTGCTGGTGTTTCACCGAGAGAACTCAGAAGTGCAGAGAGATGTTTGGCTTCTGCCGACACACAGCACACTCAGACACAGTTTTTCCAGTGTGTTTTGGTTTCCTTCCCAAAAAGTATCAATGAAATTACTACAACTAATATTTTTGACAGGTTTTTATCATGGTGCGTATTTGCGTTTGACTCAGCAGGCTGGATTTCAAAGTCACTTTTGCCTGAATTGGTGACTTGCACTGGGATCAGACTTTGGCCGTGGGTTGGCCTGTGTTTTTGCATCCAAGACGTGCTGTCTAGATAAAGGGTTAATTTTTTGAAAGTCTTCTGTGTCAGGGCTTTGAGATCCCTCCGTAATGGAATGAGGGGAAACTAAAACTTAAAAACCGTTGTCAAATAAAACACAGTGTTGCCTCAGCATGAAAATGAACGTCCGACAGCTTGAGGAGAGCAAGTAAACGCTGCCCGGTTTCAAGACAAACACAGAGGCTCTGTTTTATGGTGGCATGTTTCCTTAACCTTTGGCAGGCCTGAAATTTTGGAACTGGAAAACAACACTTCATCGTTAATTTTTGACACCCATCAAGGAAGCGACTGTCACGAGTGAAGCAAGAGCCCACCCGAATGAGAGTATTATTAATGTGAGCGTGATCAAGGCCTCGCTGGAAAGGTTGTTTTCTTCACTGACTGCTCGCAGCGACAGCTGCAGTAGCAACTGCAATCACAGTAGAGAGGACATGATTTTAGGTTCATTCATTTATCAAAGGCACGCCACAGCTTTGTTATGTATTTATTTACAGTTTAAATGTAAAATGTTAAATGTTCACCGTGGTAAAGAAGACTGTTCAGCCTCACGCTGCTAAAACACGTTACCAACATACTCACATTCAAACACATGTTCAAAGTGAACCTGAGCATAACCTTTTCATTTGTTATGAAAATAGAATTGTTACTCCAAAGCTAAAAATATAGTCTAACCTCATGTCCTGTGTTATGGCTTTGTGATGCTGCATTGATGCAATGTTAGAAGCACTTAGTTACACCCACTGTTATCATTAATAACCTCACAGTGTTTTAATTGCCTAAATGAGCTACTTTATTGTGTTACATATTTGAACGACATTGTTAACATGTTACACCACATACAGACTGTATGTAATAACTGCCACACTGGCTTTGATGACACAATCTGAAGGACTGGTTTAGTGGCTGTCAAATTTCTGATATCTTTGACTCACATTAACATATTTTTCCCAGTGGGCTTCTCTACACAATGTGCCATAAACATAACACATAAGTGACAGCGATCTACTTGGCAAGGTAGCTAACGTTAGCTTGTGAGATAATTAGTCACTTCGTGTTCATTTCATAGCCATAGACTGTATAAAAGAAGTGATGTACCCTCTCTCTATTTACCTTAAACCTGCATTATTACTGATGGCCAGCAGGGAATGACTCCACTGGTTGCGACAAGAGGTCAGATTGTTTGGAAGTCTATAAGAAAATGAGCCGACTTGTCACTTCCATCATTACCCCGATTATCCCTAATAAGTTTATGGCTAGTTTCAGGTCTAGCAGACTAACCAATCAGAGCTGGGTCCTGCCGTAACCTAACCAAACAGCGGCAGGGTCGTTGTGACATGAACATCGTTTCTTGTTTCAAAACCAAGATGGCGCCAAAATGCCAAACCCAAGGCTTCAAAACAGCAGTCCACAAACCAATGGGTGGCATCACATTTGCTACATCCACTCGTAACATTTCGTCTAGGTTTGTACCAAGTTCCTTTATCTGACAATGCTCATTTTTATGAACGTATACTGATAATTCAGGCAGTAGCGAATTCCAACCATGATGGAGGAAAAAAAGAAATAGCAGCAAGTAAGTGCAGTCCTATCCTTTGTCTCCTGTCAAATTCAAAATGCATGTTTGAAAGATTTATTTTATTTATTTTAGAGTAATTATCAGTGTTATAAATGGAAGGTGGACAGACAGATGCAGAGGACATTTAATCAGTGTGAACTTTCTAAAAGAAAGCAGCTCAAAAGGACAAGAAAGCAGAAAGAACATTAGCTTTTTTTTTCTTGTTTTCAGCATGTGTTCTGTAATACATATTTTTATAGCTGCAGCACATTAACATCTTTCCACAGAACCTTGAAAGTAAATTACTCTTTCACTTCCTCTCCTTTACTAATTAACAGACCTCCTGCATCTTTTTCATTTCACATTATTTGTATTTTCGTATCCAACTCCGACCGCTGGCTCAACTTCAGGACACATGTAGCTGCACACGGTAAATAAATGTGATCATTTCAGAGGTGAACACAGTTCTGGAGAGAGTGTGTGTTACACAGGGGATAGAGAAAATGAGTGAGTAAAGTGTTTTACACTGTCATTGCACCAAGGCCTCCTCACATAAACATCTATGATCTGCACTTTGTGATAGAGCTCTGTAAACAGAGAAGCCAAACAACAGATGTACATATTTAACTCTACAGCACACGAATGCAAACATCTGTTCGCATAGCTGAGCAGTTATTTTTAGAGGATTTTGGTTTATAAGAACCAGCTCAAGCCTAATTATGGTAGATTGGTAACAGTAAGTCTGTTAGTACTGATGTTATCATCCCTGGTGGTAGTTACTGCAGTGTGAGTAGAGGGTACTGATGGTCATTACAGCCTAATCAATACATAAGTTACATTCACAGATCTGATCTGCTACATGTCAGCCAACAACTAATGTATGTTTAAAAGGTATATCTTTTGACTGGAGTTCAAGCTGTTGTTGGAAAAAGATTCCCTGCAGTTTGCATCACATAAACAAAAGCAGAGTGTCTGTAATAGATGAACTCATTGTTACTAGCAGGCTGTTTTAATTGTCAAAAATGATGCTACTTTTTAGTAATGTTTAGCTGTGATTACAAAATATGTTATGGGTTGAATTTTTAGAAATTGTAATTGTTTTTCTTTAATGATATTTTACATTAAAGAAAAACAATTAAAATGTCTGTATTTTGCTGTATTTGTTTCATTATTTATAGTTGTTAGTTTGTAAATTAGATTTCCAGTTTAGTTAATTGGTTAAAATGTACTGCTATATTTGCTGTTAGTGTTATTTCTTGTCAATTGTAAAATGTCCTGCAAGATGCAACATGGATCAGAACTCTACTAACCAACTTCAGTAGGGATACTTATGAAAATTATTTATAAGTTCCAAAAAGGAAAAAAGAAAAATGTGGACCAATATATCGTTATATTATTTCTGTTAACTTTCAAATCAGTCAGTGTTGTGCGCCCTAAAAAACCCAGCATCAGTCTGACTTTAAAATACTAGCATTATCAGCGGTATCATTAGAACTAATGCAGATTATTATGGGGAAATGTTGCTTGCCTTGCTGTCATAACAGTTGTCATAGCGGCTCTGATTTCATTGTGGATGACGTGGAAATAAATTACACTCAGCTGGCACTGGGAGTCTCCCAAGTACAATTACTCTGTTTACATGCAGTAGTAGGGGAGGGAAATTACTTTTGAAAGCGCTCTTTAAGGTCATGGTGTTGTTGCTGTGCATAAGCCCAATGTTTACCGGAGTATTTTAAGGAAACTCAAAGCCGCACCACGCATCAACAAGTGTCTTAAACGGCTGCACAAAGGGCCCGTTTTCAGGCCAGCTGAAGCAAATGTTCACCTAATCCTCTGGAGAGGCTCCTGTGACGGGCCCCGCCGTCAAAGGCCTCTTTATAACAAGGTGCTGAAGTCACTTAAGCACTGAGTAAACAAACAAACAATCCAAATCATTCGCTGCATTTCCTGGACTCAGTTCCCTAAACAACTGCACGCACAATGCATCTACTGGCGGTGCATCCAGAGCTGCCGTGCGGTCATCTGTGTGTAATTATTCATCATTCTACATGGGAATTCCGATGACGTGCTGCGCTGGTGAGGCAGCATTACCCCTCTCTGAAACAAGTGGGGTTTATTTTTGAACCTCTGCTTTTTCTCCACGGCCAGATTGCCCGGAGAGATTGGCTTTCTCCGGGCTGTGTAACAGATACCATCTAAATCATTAGAGCTCATTCATTGCCATGTGCCACTCTGCGGCTCAGGTTCCTATGACCCCGAGGTCAAGCGGCAGAGAGCTCCCTGACCTCCAGCACTTCCTCTGAATATTAACAGGGTAGTTATGTAGTCAAAAGCCCTGATATAGAACATTGGTTCATTTAGATAATAGCCAATCAGGCGAAGCGGCGAGGAGTGCAGTGATCTCCACAGGATGGCTGGGCCTTTATGTGGCTTACTGAGGGCATAATGACAGCAAACAGAGGAAGCATAGGCCTCTCTGGCTGAAATTATGCGGTCACATGCCTGCTGGCTGTAATGCTTTCATTTAAAGCAGCTAACTTTGGCTCCTTATGGGGGACAAATCCAGCCAGGCTCTATCATGAAGACAAATGTTGTGCAGTTATCTTGCAGACATTGGGCTTTAATACACGACAGAGTGGAGATTAAAGGCCACCGTGGTGAGGGAGGCATTTACCATGTAGCCTCTGCGCACCATGGTAATCCAAATCATCAGTGATAAAATATTCAGATAATTCTTACTGGAAATCATTAGATTGCGGTGCAAGGCTTTTTTTTTTTTTGGAGTTTGTGTCCCTCATCAGCCACTTTTTAGCAGCTGATCATCAGTCTCATATGAGCCAGTGATCCTAACTGGAGTACTCATGACAAATTACAACTAGCCGGTATTGAATCTCTGTGACACATTTCCGTATTTTATTCACGTCTTTTAAGAGAAAATTGTGACTTTGAAATACAGCGCAATCAGTGAAGTGTCTTTTAATATTTCCGATTGTGACAATTAAATGAGACTTTATCCAGTTGAAGCGATCGTGGCCTCATCTTGCCTTCGTGACTCCTGCAGTATCAGTGACCCTGTCTGACTGCCGAGCAGCCGCTGTTCATCCACAGCCACCGTATCAGGCCTTTAATCAGTAAAACATCGCTGTGTGTTTGTGGAACTGAAATGGAGCGTGGCAGCCGCTCGAGGCTCTCAGGAGACAGGCAGCAGCCACATTGTCACCCCTTTGTGCTTAATTGTCCATGTGCTGGAGGAGCGCAGACGTGAGGGATGAGGCTGCGGGTATCATCACTGGTGGGCGAAGTGTCAGAGCAGTCAAAGAGAAAATAAGCTGTGATTGTTGTTTATGTGCTGCAGAATTACTTTGACGAGTCAGTTCGCCTCAGAAACATCTTGTAAATCTTATTTGTATCATCAAAATTGTGTAAACATGTCAAAAAGTAATTCATTAACCCTTTAACCTTCTGCTCAACCATATGGTAGAGCACACTTTGACTCACTATATCTTATTGAAAACATGTTTTACTTACGACATCTCAACCGGTTGGTAGAGGCCAATATTTCAAAAAATGTGAGGTCTGTTCATAAAAAAACATAGATTTTTGTAATTAGTGCCCCAAGGAAATAAAATATATAAAGAATACATTTTTTCATTGCTTTTTTCTTGGTGAGGAGGTTAAAGGGTTAAAGCTGCATTAAATGTTGGGAAGCTATAACATAAGACTAACATATAACCAATTGCCTGTTTACATGTTCAACACACACACAGCAACATTAACATTCACTTGAAGTCGACCACTGTAGATTCAATTGCTCTTCTTTTAGCTCTGTTTTGGTCTCCACCAACTCTGGACGAAAGTATTTTGCTTTTTAGCTGGCTATCGTATGCAAATTAGTTCAGGGCAAGTAGTGTACAGTGAGTTTATCTAAAAAAGTAACTGCTAGCTGCGGTCGTTGTTTAGGATTGTGAGACGAAACCAAAAGTTGCGGCCTTAAAACCACAGCAATGAGCTGAAAGATGGAAAAATGCTGCATAAAGGGGAGGAGAGCTGAGTGTGCATTTGGTTCATCACTATGAATGACCCCTCAACATTGGATACATGAAGTATTGGTCAGTGCAGCTTTAATCAAACTGTCCACAACTCATAGACATGCAACCTGACAAACTTCATAGTAAAGGCTCTCTACAAGAAAACTGATGGAAACAAATGGATGGAATATAGTGTGGCATTGCTGTGAGGTTCCAAAAGTGTTCTTCGACTCTTTCCATGAAGTTGAATCTTGATGGTGTTGGTCACTGCTGAGCAGTTAACACCTACTCTGGGTCCGAAATGTTCCAGTGGTTTGGGTTCAAACACCAGCTCCCAGAAACCTGTTCACATTAAGACGTAAAACGCCAGCAGAAAATGATGGGAAGCAATCATTCTGCAGAGAACAGAGGATTCTAAGATAATGAGCCTTCTTTGCAGCTGTCAGACACTCCCACACAGAGCCTGAGGATTGCCATCCTAAGCTTGAATGCACGTCAATTACAGCCACATTCTCTGTGACCTCAGTGAGTAAATAAACACCCTGAAACTAGTGGATAATCATCACAGCCACTTTTGTCTTATTGCAGAATCTAGATGACACACGGAATCTGCATGCAGGCGGCCCTCCACTATAAATAGTCAGGAGCAATCAAACAAAATAAATGAACTGTCAGAGCACAAGTGTTTACAAGCACGACAAAATTTTAAGTAATTATAAGTAAATTTGTTGCATTTCTGAGTAAGTGGTAGCAGATAGGCCTCTGACAGGGAGGCAGTGGTGTGTGACGGGCTGATTTAGAATGGTAAGGCTGCCCAGCTCTCTGTAAACCCTCAACCCCAGCAACAAAAAACTCCACTCCACATCCCACACCGACCACATCTCAATGGGGAGGAACGCTAAAGACATCTGCAGAGCCATTACACACACTTAGCCGCACATCAAGGAACACTTTGGCCGCCGTGCCACTCTGAGAAACTTCCCTCCAAATGGCTATTTGTTTGTCTGTTAATTATCTATTCCCCTTTGGGTGATTTTAGACATGTTGGACTTGTTTTTTTCCTCGCCCTTGTCTCCCCTGACCCTCTTGATGCTTTAGAGTTGTTTACGGAAACAAGGGAAATTCTGACTGACACAACAAAATAAAATGCGTAATGGAAAATTGATAAGCATAACATTATCCCATGCCTGAAGAAAATGGAGCATTTGGGTGACTCGAGATCTTTACCACATTACCGTATTTGTGCACCACATGACATGATTTATAGACAATCATGTGATAATTTACATCTTGATGGCCTCATTCATGTGGCTTACTGAGGAGAATTTGCAGAACCCGCCTCACTGATTACAGAGCCGCTTGTGCTGCTAAAACAATGTGTGCTGCAGTCAGCGTGAGCAGGAAAAAAAACTCTTTATAATCAAAGGCTATTTTTAGGCATTTTCAATCTTTCATTTAGAATAACTGTGGTATTTGTTCAAAGTCTCTCTGTTGGAAATCTTAAACAGGACACATAAACAAAAGGCCAGAGCGAGTGAGGCAGAGAACACATCATGCAGGCGCTTGGATGGATGTGTCACCTGCACAAAGTTGGACTGTTTAGCTGCGAGCGTAAAGGTGGGACCCTCCAGGGCCGTGTGGCGGAGCTACTCAGTGGGACAATAAGCAAATGACAGATAAGGAATGATTTGCTAAAAGCAAAACCTCAAAAATAAACAAACCATTATGCCGTGCCGCAGGAGAGCTGGGTTAGCGCTTCTAATTCAGGTGAATTGCAGACAAATTTCCCCCCACTGGCACACTTACAGCTGTAATAATAAGAGAGGGCTGCAGACCGGCCTGCACAGTGTCCACACATGGCCAGAGACTCGCAGCAACACCTCACATGGCAGAACCGACCACAGACAGAAAATAACATGTATTTTACAACATTTACAAATAGAAATGTTTTTTTGAAATATTTTCTATATGTTTTTTAATTTCACGCAACACGTGGGAATCTTGTAAAACATGCTCGAACAAAAAAAAAAAACGATTTTCTCCCCATGCCTGATCAGTGGGAGTGAGTGGTGTGTTTCTGAGGGGGGGAAACGTGGGACAAACCCAGACAGAAAGACAAAGCGGAGCAAATTCGTCCGTGTTTTCTTTACCAGGAGCGGCCTGTTTATTTTTTGTGTCTTCGGTTTCAAAGCGTGGGCACCAAACTGCAAAGGAAACATGAATGATTAAAATTAAAGTGCTTTGATTGAACACTGTTTTTCCAGCCTGTGGCACAAACATTTGCAGTTTTGTCCTTTTATATGGATTTTAATGACCTGTTGGGAACACTTTGCCCTAAATGATGTGTTACAGGAAATAAACTTCAGAGAGATACGCCTCACCGTTGCCCTCAGTCAGATTATGTAAAGCAGATTTAATGGGTTTGATGTTTACCACAGTTAGTATTTGAAGCTCTGAATGCTCACAAAAGCAATATCCAGCAGCTCTCAATTATGATTAAGCTGAATGTGAACAGTATGTGGGAGTTCTGCAAAGAGGCCAAAAAGCATCCGGGAGTAGAATTAGGACATGTTCACTTTGAATCCCCATCAGCGAGGCCACACACTCATATATTTTCACTGTGGCACAGTCGGAGTCTCATCAGCGGGCCCGAAACGGCGTGTGTGCGAGCGCGAAGGGCAGAGCAATGACACGGTCCTGAGCGCCTGATTGCAGGCATCTTGAAAAGATCTGGCTGGCTAGGGCTCACCACAGGTCCCCTTTCAGTGGGCTGTCATTACCGCCGAGGTGAGCTCTCACACGCCGACCCACACACACACTGACACACACACATGCTCAGGGGGCCGCGGGATGAATGAGCGCACTGAGGCCTGGGCCTGATCAAGCGAGCGGCGGCCGGGAGTTGGTGTAAGGAAATCCTCTGGTGGGACTATCAGAGCACATTAGACTGAGCAGGCCCCGGCTCTGGAACACGCAGCTGCAAGCAGAGCACACTGAGGCAGTATTTCAGCAGCCGCTAAACGCTGCCGCTTTAATCCTAATATAAATATGTTAGCCAAATTGGAAAAAGAGGCCTCATTTACCTATTTCACAAATATTCTATGTAACGAGGATTAATTACTTATGCAGACGTTAATCATCAAATCGCAATGTGAGGCAGAAGCAAATAAGGTGTGGAAAAGACCCACCGCCTTCATCCAGGAGCTGACAGAGAGGATAAAGCTGCCTTTTTTAGGAGCTCTTTCGGATTCAGTGTCACACAGCCAGATCTCCTGTCGTTCAGATGATGAAAACAATTTATTAAAGTCTGCATCACTTCAGGTCAGGTTAAATGTGTGTGTGTGTGTGTGTGTGTGTGTGTGTGTGTGTGTGTGTGGACAGGTGTGCTGCTCCTCTCCCTCACAGACTAACACATGCAATCAGAGACTGTTTGTAAACAGTCTGTCCTTTCTCAAAAGTGCCTCAGAGATTTGCTCAAGGAAGTGAAATTGCTGCAAACCGACCTCATTTGGCACCAGGCTTCAGCTTGTATGCTTGAGTGAGCGTAATTGCTGGTGTGGGAGGGGGGGGGGGTGGGGGTTAGGGGGGCCCAGCTTTGGGTTTGCTATCTCTGGGCATACCTTCCCCTAATAACAACTGCGACTGAAATCAAACCCGCTCTGTGTTTGCTCCGAGAGGTGATTAGCCAGAGAAGTTAGGATTTCAAATAGCCCTAATTGAGCTGCTCTATTTACGTTAGCTTGAGATTTATCATTGAATTTGTGATTCATTTTAAATGGATTAGCCCCACGCATTCTGTTTCAGAGTAATTGTGCATAAGTGGAGCATGCACAGCAACAGATTGGTTTGGAAAATTGGTTTCATTATTGGAATTATTTGCCATTTGCACAACAAGCAAGAGTGTAATCTCCCTCTTCTTGTTGTCAGTGGAGAAAATGAGGATGTTACCACTGGCCCGCTGTCAAGTATGATGTATGTGCAGCAGCTAATACCAACCACACCACACAGACTAGTGGCTGAGCCTTTGTGAAGAGCTTGTGAAGAGGCGACCTGTTGAGTCGTCCCCGGCTAGTATCCGTGTGTGTGTGTGTGTGTGTGTGTGTGTGTGTGTGTGTGTGTTAGCAGACATGACCAGGCCAGGCGCTCAGCTTCATGTTGGGTGTCAGACAGACCGAGTCGTGGCTGTCAACAGCGATGCTTTATGGGGGCATTTCCTCCGCCGCTTTGACATATGCTGTCACCTCAGTGTGGTAGATGCTTCCATCTGCCTGCTAACAGCCACACACACACACACACACACACTCACACACACACACACACACACACACACACAGAAACACACGTTTGTTTTACACTCTTGCAGGGGAATGCACACACACACGCACACTGAGAACACCCACTATCAGGTATCCCCAACACACACCCCTGTTGTCTCACTGCCAAGAAAACGATCAGGATGGACCGGATTAGAAATATTTCAGTCGCTGACAGCTTTTCACCGGAATAACTTAACGACTTGGCTCTGAAGTCAGAGACACTTTTCATCACGTAGCACTTTGAAGTGGTAAGTGTGTTGTCTCTGCTGCCTTGCACACTATGTTTGGCTTTCACTGATATGAGTATTTGAGGGCCAACGCGGATGCTATTAGACTGAAGTTGCCAGGCTTTTGCTGATGTCTTTATATGTGAACATTTACGTGTTAAAAACCAGGCAATCTGGGATTTCCTTAAAATGCTGTTATTAACCAGGTGTGAAAGACAGACCAGACACTGTGGGATACAATAATCTCCACTGTTTAATGACTAGTTCTAGCCATGTTTGCAGCATGGCTTGAGGTTAGTCTGGGATCTGTCTGACCACTTTGAAAATAAATCTCAATTGAGTGAATTGTTATGGAACTTTGTACAAAAATGTGTGGTCCCTCTATAATGACTTTTGGCACCACCCATTCAGCAGGACAAATATGACTGAATTCAAATCAGCTTCAGATTTGACATTAATACTAAGATAACCATGCTAACATGGTCAAATATAGCACATTTTGGGTTTATTATTTGTCTGTCATTTCATAAATAGACAAAAAAAAACCAGTTAAAATGAAACGTCTCTTCAGGATCAGAGTGTAAACCTGACCAAATGTAGAAGTCTGTTCAAATCAATGACATACAGAGTAAATCATTCTGCATGAAAGTATTAATACTTGTGACGCTGACATATTTTTCTTTAAGTGTCTAAAAATGCACACTCTTCATGGGATAACAGTCACCCCTTAATGGTGCAGCCATAGAAACCGTGAACAATCCGTTCAGTATAAGCTGTATAAGCTTATAACACTACATATCAGCAAAGTGATACATCAGTCTACCTTCACGTATAAACTCTGAATGTTTCAGAATAGGAGGCGACGTGCTGTGAAGAAAAAAAAAACGCCAGCACTCTAAATGTGTTGAGTAGCAGCAATCAACAAACACAAGAATATCAGTCTGTACAACTTCCTGTTACAAGGGTCACCTCCATCTTTGGAAAAGATCACGCTGCAGCCCAACAAAGGGAGCGGATGATTCATGCGCTCGGCGGGGGCGTCAGATGGATGGTGTGAGCAGGCAAGCGGGACCACCCCTCTTGGAGCGGCAGGACACGCTGTTTGTTAGCCGTGATGAATTGACTGCATGCTTGAACCCAAAGGTTGGCAAATTAACAGTTAATTAGCTGTTGATAAATGACAGATCGACACAAGCCCTCCACCGCCGCAGTCCTCCCTCGCTATCTCAACTGAGGCAAGTGTTTATGTGCTGGTAACAAGTGTCGGAGCAGACTGTTATGTCTGCATTTTGTCACACGGTGCGATTGCTCTCAGATGTGGGCCCCCCCTCCGTCCCCTCCAAGACCAACCACCCACCCACAACCTACCCCAGCTACCCCACCCTTTTTTTACGTCCTTCCCCCATTTACCTCCGGCGCGCCCCCAGTGGTCTGGTCCTCTTTGCACCCCTGTTGACGCACTTACAGATCCTTCTTTAAGTAAACCTTTTCCAGTCAGAATTCATACTTCACAAAGTCCATTTTAAGTTAAAAATCCTGTCAACAACCAGTGAGAAGACATCAGCGCGCCTGTTGTCCTCTCCACTAGCTATCATTCTGGGCACGATAATTGCATTTTTGCTGCTAGATCATGTTCCCGCCATGACTGAAGGAAGCAATAATTTCAGCCTAATGATGTAAATTGGAGGCAGGTCCTGTGTGCCTGACATGTATGTAATGAGTGCAGAGGAAGACATATTTAACCCAACAATACCGCCTGTCGTTGGCAATGGGCTGGAAATGGCCTTGTATTTACAGAAGTCGTGGCAGGAGTGAATAAGTAGAAAGACCTATTAATGGTAGGAGTCCAAGAATTCATCTCCCTTTAAACTTCTCCTTGTGTATTTTTCCTTTCACAGAGAATTTATATGAACAAGAAGGCTTTTCTTACTTGACCTTCTAAAAAACAGAAAAAGAAATAATGGATATTTTGTTATTAAGTGCAAATTAGTGTCAGTTCTGCAGTATAAAATCTGTTTCCTCCCCTGACATTTTCCTCACTGAAGGGCGGGAAGGTAATTTCCAAATAAAAGTGAGCAGAATTACACAATAACACTGCATTCACCTTACCACATGTTACCCTTCTACGTAAATGGCATTTGATTGAGTGGTTCTGAGGGGAGAAGACAGTTTTGTGAAAAATGCCCTGAACTGCTTTTGAGTCATTCATGTTTCAACAGCAGCGGGGGGAGGCAGAGGAAACAGCAGCATGTATGTACATTCATTACTGCGGACTTGGCATGGGAGGAGAAATAATGTGTTTCAGCTCAGTGAGTGACTGCCAGAACAAAGTACATACAGTACTGGAGCCCCACAGCCACACCGCTGGTCCTGGAGGGCTGTGGCTATTTGCTGAAACATCCGAGCAGGAGTTTTGTGTGACAAAATCATCACAGGATATGAATTCATGTCTCTTTGATGGCTTGTTTTTAAAAGATTACGAAAACAGTTTGTGGGAAGTTGAAGCAGCCACACCTGAATTCAGCAAAATCTGATTCATTTCACCCTCCGTTCATTTTCTCCACGGACCATTTCTTTTGAAAAGGCTTATCGGGGATATAGCATTCATCACCTAAGAATTAGCGCCAGTGCGATTGCTGAAAAACAAGCTTTCCAGTGAGCAGAGACCCTGCAGACCTGGAAGGTGATCATTATCAGTATCCAGAGTCCCTGACTGATATGACTAAACCTTGCTGGCACACAGATCTGCTCGGGGTGGAGAATGCAGCCCTGAGAGGGCCACCGCTGTATCTGTTCCAGCTGCTCTGGCCGCAGGCAGCTGCTTGTGCTGCAGCTCGGCATGGACGGCTCATCGCTCTCAGGGAGAGAACACAAAGCCTGTCATTAACACGCTGAGAACCGAGCGGTCACTGCCAGGCTCGCGAGCCAAGCGTCCAAATGTTTGTATCCCCTTTCCCATCAGAAACGGAAACAATTTGGTTTCGTCCTAACAGTACAGTACATCTCGGCTCCAAAAGCCTCGTTTGTGCTTCTGGGTGCCATTTTGGTTTGTGAGTGCTCGCAGCCAGCATGAGTCACAGCGCTAATGTCAGCGGCATTACTCTCATTATTTCATGGTTAGTTTGACACACGGCTAATATTCAGATGGCCAGAGTTGAGATAAGCAGGCCGAGGAATATGGAGTCAGAATATGCGAGTGGGAGGTCTGTGTGTGTGTGTGTGTGTGTGTGTGTGTGTGTGTGAGAAAGTGAGGGAGAGCAGGGGAGGGGCGTCTGGACTCTGCCAAACAGTTCCTGACAGAACAGTGCCTCTCTCGGCCATTTCCTTCAAACAGCAATCAGGCCGAATCAAAGCAGCTGCTCTGTTCCTGAATACTCCAATTGCGCTAATCAAGTCCGTTTAGCAGCTCCTGCCCCACACTGCCACACTACTGAACACACACACTCGCACAGGCTGGCTGCTGTGGGCTCAGGCCACCATTCAAAAGTGCAGTCAGAAATAATAACACTTATTTTATTAGGCCCGCTGGAGCCGGGCCAGCACCATTTAACAATCTTACACATGTTGAAATGAATGCGGGCGTGGAAACGGTGAGCTGACGGACTGTTAAAGATTCATACACACATCATCCACTCGTTTCTGGCTCAGAGTGGAGCAAAAGAGGAACGGTGAAACAGAGCGAGATACGAGAGGGAAATGCCACATTATTCTCCTGGATCTGTTACTCTGCAGCAGCTGTTGTGTCTATTGTATATGACAATTCCAGTCTAAACAACATGGCACTAATCCGCCAATTTCCATTCACTCAGATGACAACAATTCAGGTTAATCTTGTATGTTGAAAGCTACGCAGCAGTGATCCAAACAAACGTCTGGAGCAGACTTCGCCTTGCCTACCCTTGGATGCTCTGATAAAGAAAACAATGCTAATTGTTCTGACTTGCCTGGTGATTTCAGCTCTGAGTAAGCCTGCAAATTCATTTTGTGACTTCAGCCCCGCTCACTGTGATCACCGTTACATAAATCCTAACATTTAACAACACAAAGCGGAGGAAGTAAAAGCATACAGAAAGTGTTTCAATGTGGTCTGGCTGCGTAGCCTTGGCCCTGGGAGAGACTTCCTCTGTGAAGTATTTAATGTTGGAAGCTTTCTCTCTCCAAACACAGAGCACCTGGGACAACAGCGGCCGTTCCAGAGCCGGTGTTAATCAGCGGCAATGCAGACTGGCAATCAGCAGTACCCACAAGAATACAATTAATACAGTATGCTGGCTCTCTGTACGGCCATGCCGCTTCACTTATGAAAACAAAAAATTACAGCGTTAAACTGCTCTAAACATTTGGGAGAAGCTGTGTGGCACATCCAGAGAAAATCATCCTGATTGCTAAAAGGATTTCAAAGACTTTGCATGGAAACTAGATGAAAGAGGGAAAAAAACAAGCAGCTTTAAAAGCATTCTTTGCTCCACTGCAGTCAATTATTTTCTTCTGTTTCAGTCAGACAAAATATGTCCTCTGGAATTTGCTCAGTGTCACTCGACATTGCTGGAGAGGATTTGAGGCAGAGGTATCCCTGACTGATCCTGACCATCAGTAATGAGACAGATGACAGCTTCTCTCTTTCCCAGAACAACTAGAGTGGGAGATAAATGTGAGCTGCCACATGAGATGTTAGGAGCTAAGTTATGGGATAATTCTGGATTGTTCATTCACAGCTTACTTACTATTAATCATGATAACATAACCACCAAACTAATTGCTGAAATCTGGGAAAACAGGGGTATTGCTACAATGAGTGCTTTGAGGCAAATGTGCAACTTTGGGTTATGTTCATTTATTTGAAAGTTGTCTGACAATGGACTACAAACTACAAACGAAAAAAAGTTTTATGATATATCATGACACGTTAAGTTGTCACGGATAACAGGCTAGCAAGCAGTTACCTACTGACACACCCAGCAGACACGTAGCAACATTAGCGTTCATTTTGGAGTTTGTCCAATATCCGTTCTCCTTTTATTTCTGTGTTTGTCTCCACTCATCCCAGAGGAACTTTTTAGCAGCTAAATGCTCCACTACGTTTACCAACTATCCCATAATATGCCTGCGTGCTGCACACGTATTGTATGGTTTATCAGTGCTATGCAGACACGTAGATAACACACACACTCCTCACTAAAAGTTAGGGATATTCAGCTTTCAGGTGAAATTTCAGGATGAACCTAAAATGCATTCTAACCTTTCCAGGTGAACTTAATGTGACCTTCTCTAAACCTTTGAATGCACATGTCCAACTGTTCAGTGTCTCAGTACTTTCTGCACCAGCTGCTGTTCTCTAACAAGAAGCTTAACAGCAACATTCACAACAGGTTTGATCCATGAATCCACCAATACATTTCCTGCTTCAGTTAGAATTGGTATTTAAACAGTCCTCCTCATCCTGCTGTTCACATTCTGACATCATGAGACCAAGACGACACCTAACAGTTGATCAGCAGCACCTCAACACTGGAGGCTTCAAACAGGAAGTCCTCAGACGGAGGTGTTCACTGAGCTTAGAGGGTCACAGAGTGTCATCAGGAGGTTGGAACAGTGATACAGAGACTGGAAGAGTCACAGAAAGGAGAGGAGTGGACGTCCTTTGGCCACATCCCAATTTATTGAGACACTGAAAATGTTTTGTTGTGGTATACCTACCACTGTTGGTAGATTTTCTTCAAATAAATTGTTTAAGATGAATAAAATTACCAGTGCATGCTTCTACTTAAATGCCCTACTTTCATGATATAATATCACTGTAGCATTCACTTTTAACATTTTCCATATATTTCACCTGAAAGTCGAATATCCCTAACTTTTTGTGAGTAGTGTATATATTAGACCCACTGTTAAACACAGCAAAAATTGATTGATGCGGCGCTAAAGAGGTCGGACTAGGTGAAGGAACAGTTCTCACATGTCTGTCGCTTCAGAGGGATCTGACATTAAATATTCCCCCTGTTTACCCAAACATCATTACTGTTTGAATTTAATAGACTGTTACATTATGAAGAGAAATGAAGCGTAACATGACCTCACAACCTGCTAAACTGCAGGCAACGCCGCTGAGGGAACACTTCTCAACGCTGCATATCCAAAAGGCTGCAGACTAATAGCCCGCTTGAAAAAGTGCACACTGGCAGCGTCTGAGAGTGGTCAGTCTCGTCATTAAGTAAATGCTCGTCCGCAGTTTGGTCTAAACACAGAGACTTTTATGGAATTATCCTAATTAGTGTGACCATTAGCCTTAATGGGGAGTAATGGCCAGTTAGATGTTATTTAGTAAAACAACACGCCAGGGGCTGGAGGTGTTTTATTACAGCTCTATATTAGGCTCATTTCTGGAAGGTAAAGAATGTTTCCAGATCGCAAGCGAAATTGGCCGGCCGCTAATTCAGTTTCCACATCTAGCAGACGGGGGCCACCCACCAGGAAAATAACATGCAGCAAGATGCTCGCTGTATGCTAATAATTGGCCTGCAATGACAGCTTCACTCAGCTTTATGTTTGACCGACTTGATTCATAAACTTGACTGTAACCCTGTCGGGTCCTCCTGAGAAATGCTGTTCTCCCACACACTAAAGTTCTTGGATCTTTCTTTAGAGGAGAACTCCCTGGATTATTCTTTTTAAAAAAAAAAACATTGCAGGTTATATTTTTATGCAGTTATTCACAGCTACGCACGATTAGCTGCTTTTAAAAAGCCTCAGTGCAAAGCTTGAGTTTCCAGCTGTGGTCATATGATTTTGATGATTTAAGGAAATTACAAAGGAGGGCCTGTTTGCAACCATAGAGCGCCTTCAGAGAAAGGCCAGGACTACATTGTTTTCACATTACACCACTCAGCTTTGCTATTTTAATAAGACTAAAGCGTACACCAGAGCCATCAAATTTATATTTCACCAGGACATTGTAGCTTCTTTTTTAGTAGAAATCTTAGCGACAAAATGTTTTACAGCTTAGTTGAGTAGCGGTTTTTGGATAATTAAGCCTGGGAACACAATAACCTCTGGCACTGCTCATATGGTGGGGACTGCAGTCTGCGCTTTTTTGTAATGTTGATTCTCCAGAACAGTTCTAATTGCTGTGTTTGTACTGCTCTCCCTGTGGGATGCTCTGCAGGCTGAAACCACATATGAAATGTTTTGCATATCTGTAGGACTGCTAAAATCACATTAGGCAACTTTGGGCAAGAAAAATCACACAAGACAACTTAACCCTGGTGAAGTGTTGGTTCCTCTTCAAATGATTTCCAGATCAGGCAGTAATCACCATTTCCAGGGGAATTCCTTCACACCAGAGCTTCTGTAAACACAGCCAATAACGAGTTAATTGCTTTGCAGGGTGAATGATAACCAGCTATTTAGCAGCGGTGAACTCTTAAGTGTGAAATGTGGATACACTGTCACCACATTCAGTGTCTCTGAGATTTATGACACATTTACAAAACTAGTTTAATTCCAGCGTCAGTGTTTGAACTTCACCACGGGCCATTTGCTTCACACAAGCACCATCATTCTTGAGCTGACTGCGTATTGTCTGTCTTTATGAATCATGTCCAGGGAATGGGACGTGTTCAAAAGACGTGTCCTCTCCTTGGATAAACCTTTCACATCGGTGATGAATGGGGATATAATCACATTTCAATCACAGTTACTGTCACTGAAATGCTTTATTGTCTTTGTCATTGAGGTCAGAGGGTAAAAATTTTCATTGAACTGCCAGTGATCACGTCAGGTAATACAACATGCAGGGAACAGCATCTAATATTTTCCTATTAAGGCTCCAGAGGGGTAAGAGAGTGTTGACTTTGTTTTCTTGATACACAGTGTTAAAGATCCAGTGAAAAAAAAAAAAGAATCACGTTAGCTGGTGTCCTTGCGATAGCTGTGTCGCTATCAACTGTTAAGAAAAAAAAAACAGTATTTACTGTAAATGAAGCATTAAGATATTTTTGATGACTCACCCTGCAACTGGGGAGCAAAGGTTAGCAACAAGTTTAGATTTTGAAAAGAGCATGTTTGGGATCTAATTTACTGAGCCGTCCTCTACGGCTCACACACTTTTTTTTTGTATATTCCCTCTTGAAATAATAGCCCACCCACATATTCCACTTCACTGGGGAATATTCTGCCAGATGTATGGAGCCCCCATAGGGTCGTGTTGGGACTTCTTTTTGTGTTTCCCCTCAGAGAGCAGTGGACAGTAAGTGTGTCGGTGCCGTCGTGTTACAAAAGGAGAGGTGATGTGACATTTTACGTGAACATGTATTTTACATTTCTTACAGAAATGCATTGTGGGAGTTTTAATTAACTTTTTTATCCTTTTAATCTTTTCCCTTTTATTCTTTTAGTTTTTATAACTGAATGTCATCAAACAGATACACTACTCACAAAAAGTTAGGGATATTCGACTTTCAGGTGAAATATATGGAAAATGTAAAAAGTGAATGCTACAGTGATATTATATCATGAAAGTAGGGCATTTAAGTAGAAGCATGCACTGGTCATTTCTTCATTTTAAACAATGTATTTGAAGAAAATCTACCAACAGTGGTGGGTATACCACAACAAAACATTTTCAGTGTCTCAATAAATTGGGATGTGGCCAAAGGACGTCCACTCCTCTCCTTTCTGTGACTCTTCCAGTCTCTGTATCACTGTTCCAACCTCCTGATGACACTCTGTGACCCTCTAAGCTCAGTGAACACCTCCGTCTGAGGACTTCCTGTTTGAAGCCTCCAGTGTTGAGGTGCTGCTGATCAACTGTTAGGTGTCGTCTTGGTCTCATGATGTCAGAATGTGAACAGCAGGATGAGGAGGACTGTTTAAATACCAATTCTAACTGAAGCAGGAAATGTATTGGTGGATTCATGGATCAAACCTGTTGTGAATGTTGCTGTTAAGCTTCTTGTTAGAGAACAGCAGCTGGTGCAGAAAGTACTGAGACACTGAACAGTTGGACATGTGCATTCAAAGGTTTAGAGAAGGTCACATTAAGTTCACCTGGAAAGGTTAGAATGCATTTTAGGTTCATCCTGAAATTTCACCTGAAAGCTGAATATCCCTAACTTTTTGTGAGTAGTGTATAATGTACACAAACTAGATATTTAACCATCATTCATTTTATTATTTACTTCCGTGCAACTGTGACATGTCGAAATATCTTCCACGTAAAAACATCTGTTCAGCGTCTGCAGTTGCTCTTTGTGGCCACGGTGGCAGCAACGGTCACAGAGTTTTGCATTAAAAAAGAAGAATAGTAGAGTACATAGAATCGAAATAGAGGATGTGAGCCGTCAGTGACATAAATAAAGTATCCCTGCGCTTTGGCATTTCGAATTGCTTTAATGTTTACAGTAAATGAATTTAATGTTTACATTTCAAGAGCGTCCACAGCCTGACGTCATCATTTAACCTGGGCTGATGGGGTACATTTTAAAACACCGAGGATCAATACAAAACTGAAAGAATGAGATCACTTTGAAAATATGTTGAGTCTAACAAATGTCTCATCAGGCCTTTGGCAACGTGGAATGCTCCAGTTCAAACCCCACCCAGCCCCACTCAACAAACCCTCAGATACAATGATTTCAGCTCTTGGACGGACGATTTCAGACAAGCTGCTGCCCATCTGACGTGTGCAGTGTTATCAGTATCAATCTTTCTGCCTTTTTAAACGTATGACCGAAAGTCAACTAAAGAATCACGTGGACGTGAAGATGAGTGATTATCAGGCCGGGTAATTTAGCGTGACTGCAGTTTCTGTTGCCATTGCAATGTTTGCTCTTCACACTGTGATTCAAGAGGTGCAGTTTGGATTCAGATTAGGTGAAAAAGATTCAGTCTAGTGTTTAGACTGATTCACTTTGGCAACTAAAGTGAAGCACCCAAATGCTGCTTCATCTGATTTCATTACTGCTGTCTGTTTCACAACATCAAAACATGATTAGGTACCTCTTTGTAAGCGCACCGTTTGCCCTCGGCGGACCGTGTCTGCAGATGATGATCACTAATTTCTGACTGTCACTTGCACTTGAGTCAGTTTAGCCTTCAGCTTCATTATCAGGCTTGTTACACCTGTCCTTCAAAAAGGCAGCAGCACTGGGATTAAAGCCTTGAAGTCTTGGAAAATACATTACATTTTCATCTCAAGATAACAAGATAATTAATTTGTGATTGAGATGACAGCAAGAAAAGTCATGCCAGCAACATTTGCCAACTGAAAGTGAACCTTTCTTCTTCTCACTGCCAGTGTGCTTTTCATGTACGCCAGCTTAGTCATAAAGGTGCATTCCCTAATTTTGGTTGGCACTCAAACTGCGACTTTTTTACCAACTCGCTGATCTTCTCAAACTTGAAAACAGACAGACAGAAAGCTGAGAGGAGATTTTTTGGTTTAAATGTTGCAAAATCAAATTGAACTCATGGAATTAAATAATGATCACTATGGACAAAACGAAGACATTGATGTGTCCTCGATTTGCTCGGTTAAGGTGGAAGATGGACCGAAGTATTTGTAAAGTTCATTGATGTGTAAAACTAGTTTGTTGTCATGTGAAAGACAAACAGGTTGGAGAACACACACATCCAATAAAACTTTTACAGGTGCTGGATCAAAGAGCAACCTAAAGGCAACTAAAGATGTGCGGGCTGCACTAATAGCTCCCAGCAATTTGAATTTAGCAATGTTTCAATCATCAGCAGATCATTCATCAGACATTGAAGATCTTTGTGAAATTGAAATGTTGTTATAGCTGTGAGTGCAGTGTGCGTAGCTTTACTTCTCACCTCTCATGTGTAGCCACAACCTGATTTCCAACCTTCACTGAGAAGGTGAACCTTCCTGTGAAGCATGGACTCCATGTTCCCTGCGCTCCATCTGGCTTCTTTCCAGACAATGTCTCATCCATGTTGTCTGCGACTGCACAAGACTGTCCTCACAAGAACAAGCACGCTACTTGTCTACTGTTGAAATGCCTAAAATGACTTATGTTTGTAAGTGTAACCTGTCAGGGACAAAGGTGAAAGGAGCACTGTTATGACAGTCTTGGAAATTCATTTAAAGTGGGTGTACACACGTTTTTTTTTTTTGCTTTAATGCATCATGAAAGCTGATTGGTCGCGTCTACCGCCTGGTTCGATCTGTGATACCTCGTACTGAGCAGTTACTAAGTAGTCCTTTACTGCTTCATAATTATCTGACCATTATACCCTTATTGTGCCCTCTCAAGTAAAGTGGTACTTTCCACCACTACAGTGTGTCAGTGTTGTCACCAGTCAAGATAAGTACTGAAGATCTACTTAGTAACTACTCAGTATGATGTACCACTTTACTAAGGGGGGAACAAAAAGAGGAACTACACTGAGTCAGTAGGTAACCTTTAGAAAAAGTGCTTTTTGTCATATTTACTGTAAATGTCTATATGGCTCCTCCTAATGCTCCTAATGTCATTTCCAAGAATCCACCCTGTCTGAATGGAAACAGCCAATCAGACCAGGAGAAGCATCTAACAGTTATTGTTACCAATAACCTCATTAATTATAAGATGAAACACCACCCTCACCTTTCTCTGTTTCTCTCTTGCTCTCTGTTTAGGCACAACTGACTATTATGTGGAATACGGTTGTAATTTAAAGAAATACAATAACATAGAGCAGTAACACAACCCTATTTGTAATAAATGTAGAGAATGGACTTCATCATATGGTGGAAATTGAAACTCAAGAAGAACAGCAGGGAGATCACAGGCCGGTCGGCTTATGAGGAAATGCAGGTACCGTTGTGTACACCATTATACGCCAGGCCTCTTCAGATGCCTCACCTCTGCTGGGGGAGGCTATGGAGGAAGATCCGCTGGAAAGGGAGGGGGAGGGATGTGAAGTTGAAGGCTAAGTCCACTCTCTTCTCAGTGTTACCGACTGGTAATTTGTCTAAAATGAGTCATTATGACTTTGTGCAGCTCAGTGAACGATTCATAGTTCATCAGGAACGATTCATTCATAAGTTTCACTGATACTAACCATGACCCAATGGCTCATGATTGCCTAATGGTTTTGAAAAGCAATGACACACAACATATTTTGTTGTGCAGCTTGAAAAATGTGTTAAACTAAACATGACTGGTTTCCACGCTGATCTCCAAATGCAGTTGGCAGGAGTGGAGGAAATGCAATTTGATTCAGATCCATTTTTCAAGTTGAAAGTTCAATTTTTATACAATTACTTTTCTTTTATGATTTAATTCAATTTTCACTTGATACCTGATCAATGTTATGGGCTCATTTCAAAGCTCGCAGAGTCTTTTTAAAACCTTAAAGCATTTTTGATGCTGAAAAGCTCCATTACTTTCTTCTGTTTGGGAGAGTTTTCTGAAAAACTATGACTCTCAAGATTTACAAGAGTCTCATTTGCTTTTGTTGTGTTAACAACACAAGAAACAAAATGAGTTGAGGGAGAAAAACGTAATATCTGATGAACTGCTTCCCAGTACATTTCTCAAAAAATACAAAATCCAAAGGACGATGAACATTTTGGATTTTTATTGCACAAATGACTTATTGGCTGTTTTAGCTGGTGAGAATTTGTTCTTATCCTATTGTAAAACATAAATTAGACCACAAATCACGCAGCACTGCCACATTATGGTAACGAATCCTCATAAAAACGTCCATGTCTGTCAGTGTATGTTCGTGGACTTTTAGTGAGAGCTGTGTCTGTGTCCTGACACTGACTCCTTTAATGTCAGCTCATGTTTTAACACAGTGTGGACGTGGTTTGTGAGTTTACATCCACATCACAAGGACCCTGTGTGGAACCCTCCTATTTCAGAGTGTAGCTGGCACGAGGACATATGTTTTCATTTTTGGGGGCAAGTGCAGAGGAATTAATGGCTGCACAGTGATAAATGTAAGTATATGCTCAGTATTTCACACACACTGAAACCATTTGAGACGCAGTATTACAAAACATGTCATAAATTTGTTTGCAGACTGGAACACGTGTGTATTGATTTTGATCAAATGTATTTCTACATAACAGCCAAAGGCTGAAGTATAATGATTTGCCTAGAAAATACTTAAATACCATAAATCATAAACCATACTTTTTCATGTAGTATTACAAAATACTGGTCAAATTAAAAACATGATAGATGATATGATGTGAAATGTACACAAATGACACAATTCAAGTGTCCCTCAATAAATCTAAGGATGCAGTTACACGTAGGTCCAGTCTTCACTGCAAATATAGCCAACCCTGCTGGGATGTCTGCCTGTCAGAGAGGTGTGATTAATATGTATGTGTTTATGTGTGTGTTTATTAATATGGTACAGTTGAATTTACTGCTCACAGGAGCTTTTCTATGCTTTGTAAAAATGATTTATAGGGTTCAGCCCTTAAACTAACACTTGTTGTTAGGCCCTGTGGAAACTGTGAACAAAATCAGTATATTCTTATAGACAGCAGTGGTTGAACGTAACTAAGTTGGTTCACTGTTCTTTTTTTTGTACTATTTTTTTTTTCTTCAATATTTCCAATTTGCAGATTTACAGTTATAGAAGCCTGTAACTTTCATTTCATTTATTTGACAGCTGCATCTTTAGTTACTTTTGGGGGGGGTGACTGAAGACAACTTTTTTATATCATGTAATCTGTTATATTTCTGAATAATTGATTAATACTTAGTCTGTATTTTTTTAAAAAGGGAAACTGTCCATCACAAGGTAATTTTATTGTCAGACCCACTGTGTAAAGCTCAAAGAGGTTTATTTACAGTGATATAAATAATAGGAATGTTTGGCATTTTTGACAAATTAAGGAATTAAGCAATTATCAAAATTGTTGTCAATCAACGAATCCACTGATTGTTTAAAGTAGTTTAATTTTGCTCAGCTACATTGAAATGTGGTAGGCCTCAGTAATAATTCAGTAATAAGTAATCATGTATACAATCATTTTGTACTGAATATTTATCCATCTGAGCACTTCTGATACCTATAATACTGCATTTTGTTTAATCCCTTTACTTAATCACTACTTTAAATGTAAGACTTGTAATGTACATATTATGTTTACAGCGGTGCCTTTACTTAAAGACAAGCATAGTATCAGTGGTCACTCACTGTATCAAGTCTTTAATGTTTCCATGCACACTTCTTGTCTTTGTCATTCTTCTTTTTTTTAGGCTATTTTGAAATAGTATTTTGTTGTTACCTGCTCATGTATGTAACATAATCCATAAAATCAACAAAAATGATGATGATAACTTCCATCTGTGATATCACTGCTGTTAAAAAGGGAAGAAAAAAAAATTAAGGCCGCATATAGATTCATTTTTTAATAACTCCCATGACTAAAAGCGATTGCTGCAGCGGGACCAGGAACAGTCCTGTGAATATGTGAGTCTATTTAGTGGACATTCATGTTTTAAATGGGGGTAATAGAAACATTTGGAAATTAAAGAACGAGAAAGTAAGAACAGCAGGACACACTATACAAAAGACAAAAATACACAAGGGAAATATAAAAATCTAATGTTTAACGATACATGAAATGGATATTATAAAAGTAAGAAAACAACTGTTCATTTATGGCAAGTATATTTTGTAGATTTAAATCTTCATATCTACATTTAATTTATATCTACAACATGTATTCAATTTTGTAGATATAAATCATATGTGTGTGTAGATATAAAGACATGTTAAAGAACACCATAAAACTATACATAAAATACAAAATACTCACCTTACCATTACATTCAGATGTATTCATCACAGAGTATAATGCCTGTATTCAGAACCTTCTACAAACTGTTTTGCCGTCAGATCTCTGAGATCAGGCAGGAAATGCCTGAATGTTTTGTGCATCATAACCATCTAATCTGGACCGTTACAGCGTCCAGTTTGCCGCTGAGGGCCACGCAGCGCCGCAGTATGTTTGGTAACTCTGCTGTCTTCAGCATGTTGCTGTGAGCGGCTGAGGTAATGCCTGATGTCCACGTGCCACAGCGAGGGCCAGTATGATCCCATCTGGGATTGGTAAATCTCTCCGGGTTCCCCTGGAGACTTTCTGATCTTCCCTGATTACATGTGGCAGCCTCTGACCTGCACCGAAGACCCTCTCCTGACATGGAAGATTGACGATTATCGATGCAGAAACCTTTGTTAATTCAGCAAGGTTGTGCGCTCTGTGCAGCTGGATAATTATTTTAACCTCATCTATGAGCTCAATCTGATGAAATCAAGTTTTTTTAAGGATGAAAATAAATAATGATCCTTATTGTGAGGTATGATTTTTTTATGCTCCAGAATCCCAGTGTTTTCTGATGCTGTTTTAATTCCAGATTTAGTCCAGGGTCTGTGGAAACTGGAGCTCCCTCTTTGATTGAGTGAATCACCTGCTGTGGAAATTATAAACACTGACCAGGAATTTACATTAGGCACCCAGTGGAAAAGTGCACTGTGCTGATGGCTTTGTCTGAACGATGGTGTAATAAAATCTCTTTTGTATACAAGACATATTTCATCAAGGTATCTGCACTTCTTCACTCCGACTCTTTAAAAGCCATTTCATCCATCTTCAAATAGAGCTGGAAGAGCCAAGTGTGATGATTTCAAAACATTTTAACTGCAAGGACACTGCGCTTTTGTGCTTAACTTTACTTGAGTGAAAATTTGTTGCCCTTAAATCTAATTTTCGTCTTAATGGAGAACTGTCATGCTGTGCAGGAAATCTCACAGACACGTTGAAATGCCTTCAATTAAACTATGAACGACTGTAGTCAAACTTCATCTAAGATGAGGCACCGAGGAGCACGAAGGCCGCGGGACACAGGAGTAAAGTTACCTGTTTTTGCTGTGTAGTCATGGAAGTCTGACAAAAACTTCTTCCCGATGCCAAAGTTTCTTTGTATGTTAAAACGCTTAAACATAGAAGAGTCATCGGCTCTTCTAAATCATGTGAACATAACTAGCCTCCGAAAGTACAACCAGTAAACGCAGACTGCGCTTCAGCTCTCTAAATATTAAAAAGAAATAAAATGACAAAACTCCGCTGAAGACTTTGTGCATCATTAGTGTGTCTATAAGCAGCTCTGTGACCACTGCATGCTTTCACACTGACCATGTGTACCAACCAGAGGCCTTTGCCCTCCTACCTTCATGTCTCAACGCATAGCGGTTCAGTTTACCAGGGGGAATTCCAAGTTTATTTTGCTGGCTGAGTTAGCCAAAAGCAACTCTGCTGCTAAAGAAACCCTGGGAGCACACGGAGCAAAAGTGTCGCAAGGACTATGGTGAAAATAAACGTTGCCATTTTTCTCTCACAGCTTTCAGGGGTTTATATGCTGATTATGTGGGTTGTCTACAAAAACAAAAATAAGCACAGTTTGAAAAGGCTTTTGTACATCTCTCATTAATTTTGTTCAAAACAGCCATTCATGCGTAGCAGGGCTGTAGCCAGGGCTTTAGAAATACTGAGGTCAAGAGTCAAAATTCCCCCAGCGCAAACACACCATGTGCAAAACTCTTATTTATCCATTCAACTGTGATGCTAAATTTTGAGAATATATTATCTCCTAACCCTAACCGTATGAGGAAATACTAAATTCTTGTATTTTATTTGATCTGGGGCATCCTTGTGGCCTTAGTTCCTGTTGGTACTGAGCATGAACATTATCATCATCTCATGTAGGATCATGGAACAATGCTATTTATTTATTTATTCATTAATTCACTCATTCACTCATTCATTCATTCATCTGTATCACTAACTGTAATTCAATTCAAACCCTTAAAGACTTAATACAGTTGGGTTTTTTATTAAATGTGGAGCATTTTTGAACATTTTCTCAAAATGAGCTTGTATGTGTGTGTCTGGGTTTGAAAATTTGTTTCTGGATTGGTTGCAAAAGAAAAATACAATTTTTCTGGGGGAATGATGTCAGATGAGAATGAGACACCTGTCAGCCGGAGAGGATCGCCCCAATGTGTGGGCTTACATAGAAAACAATGGGTACAGATGTTTGGACGTGCATCATCTTCTGTCCTTCCTGAAAAAAAAACTGATTGTAACATGTAATAGCGCTCCATCTAACATTCGTGTTCACTCTGACCCTCCATCTCCTGTCTCTTTTCAGCTTCACCCTGACAACTTATTTACCATACCAACTTTTCAGCAACGTTTGAATTAAGAAGTCGTTTGTTGATACTGGGCTGTTGATACCAGTCCAGATCGAGGATTTAGCTCCACCATTAACTCAGTCTGAGCACCAGCTACAGTTGCGGGGTGTAGTTCTGCAGCAGCTACCCGGGCTCAAAGCAGCACAGACATTTAAATCCACACTTGCTGTCACTTTAAGTGCACTTGAGGCCTCATTTATTGTGGAGCACTTGTAAACTTTCCCATTTCCAAAAAGAAGAAGAAGAAAAAAAGTGTGTGTCTATTGAGGATGTTAAGTGTAGTTTTCCATTTATCAATGGCTGGGGAGCAGCCAGGCAGATGTGCGCAGGATCGAGCCCTGCCAGACCAGACTTTCTCCGAAGACATTAGCATGCCACAGTGAGAGAGCACTCTCATCCCTAAGAATCCCAGTGATGCGATTAATTGCTAATCTGCTTACCATTTTAACCAGTTCTGCTTTGGGATGGTTCGACTGACAAAACCGGAGTTCTTGAGCATCTTACGTAGACCACCGGAAGCAAGTGGAGCATGCAGCCGGAGGATAAACTCTGGAACAACATAAATGCCCATAAAAATGTTCTAAATATCATATCATGAATAAAATCTTCTAATTAGGCAGCTTTGGCTCTCACTCTGAGGGGATTTTACCAAAGGTTTCCAGTGTGGCGAAGCCTGTGACACTTATTTTGCGTGCTAGGTAGGACTTACTACCTAAGAAATAAATGTTCTGGGTTAAATTTGATTGAAATGCCTGTGGTATGAAATGGTAGAAGACAGGTGAAGGGCCAGACAGAGCAGGGGAGGGGGGGGGGCAGCATGTAGTGCCTCCCTTCAGTGAGAGAACACATGGATTTGGGTCTGCTAAATGTCAACATGAGTAAGTCATGTATCACTTTGTTTCCATGATTTCTACACAATTAAATCATTAAGTGTCATTAAGGGACTTGTGTAATAGCCCCTCTGGTGCTGATGGAGGGCTGGAGAGAAATCCAGCTCAGCGCCTGCTGCCGTCTGCACTGGACTGGAAATATTAAACTATACTATACTTTACTTGTTAATCTGCAGGTTATTACAACATAATATCTCTGTATGAAGCTGCATTAAAGCCACACACTCACTCCCATTGTGGTCTTTGCCCAAAACTGAGTGAAAATCTGAACTCAATGTTCAATCACTGGGGAAGTATGAATTTTTACTGTAAATGTTGTGACGGCGGGGGGAAAAAAAGAGGAAAAAAAGGGTTTAATGTTCTGCATCCACTTTGGCAAAAGACTTGAGCGCTGCCAAGCAAGGTCAACATTCTGGAAAATGAAAGAGTCATTATGAGTGGAAACACTTGTATTTAGATCATTACTTCACACAGTAATTATTACATACAGAGTGTAATGAGTCATTGCAAGAAGATTAGCTTGTTAATCTCCAGGAAACAAGGGCCCTGGAGGAGGCCAAGCGTGCAGAAAAACATCCAGAATTATCAAATAATGCTTGCATGCTTGCTATTGTAAACACAGAGTAACCGATACCTGTTTTTTATAGAAAACAAAGCGCTGATGAGGCGAAGGACTTCGCTTTGACTGCGCCAAAGCTCTGGAGAACATTCACTTAAGAGCAAATGTAAGCTATGTTCCGTCCTAGCTCATTTTGACATTAAAGACACTAACTGGAACCATTACGAGCTGAGCAACACACTGCAGTGTTACACCTCAAACCTCTCTAATGAATAGATGTGTAATAACTCCAACGGGCAGTTTTCATTACATCCTATTGGAAACAAATGGCTTTTATTCCTTGGAATACCAACTCAGTATTGTACATGTTCATGCAAATACCTTGTGTACTTGCTGCTTGGGTAACAAATTGCCATATCATGTGTTACAATTACCTCCCCATTTTGGCCAGCCAATACATCTTCCCAATGAAATGGGTTGAAAGCTATGAATTATGGCCATATTTCAGTCTAAAAGAAACAAACCACTAATTGCGCCGTGGCCTCTCGGTAATTTCAACAGAGGGCCCAGAAAGGCACTCCAGCATTGGGGAAATCATTTACTGCTGCTCCTGCTTTATTTTGGTTTCAAATAACAGACACTACTAATTTGGTGTGGGCCTGACCCCTGCCCTCCCCCTCTTGCCCCGTGGGGAAAACTCCAATCAGCCCCACATCTCCAGCAACTTTTTTTTTTCTCCTCCTTCTTCTGTTGCAAGCCCTCTCCGCTACCAGTGAACTGAAGACCGCCTTTCTGAAATGTTTCTGCTAATTCCCATTTCCTTTATAATCACAAGCTTTCATGTGAGTGGCTGGCCGGGACTGGCTGGGGAGGGGAGTGGTAATTACTCTGGGGTCCCGGGCATTAACCCGACCAGGTGTCACTGGATGGCCTGTTTACCTCAGTGATTAATGAATGGACTGCTAGTCTCTCACTACCCCCACCCACTGCTCTTTTTATTCAGAGCGGAGCGTGCCACTGAATCAATTTGCTGAGCAGTGACAGGTCTGAGCCACATCAGGCCTATGAGGCCAGCCGGTCCACCAGGGCCTTTCTGTTCTTACTGGGCCAGCTCATCTGTTAGCGGTGCTAAGCTAATTAGGTTTCATGAATGGCAACGCAGGCAGCGAGTGCCCTGAGATAACATTTGCGTATGCAGTTTGTTGCAACGGTGATAAATACGCTGTTGATTTTCATTTATGTCATTAGTAACCAAACCAAGTGAATAATGACCTTCTGGTGTACAGATAATGAACATGAACTTCTATGGTTGAAGAAAAAGAAAAGACCAATATGTAATGTTTTCTAAACTATAATGACATATTTTCATAATCCTGTCTTGTAATGACAGAGTCAAAGCTCCTCAGGTTCACAACCCAGAGCTGAGCCGGTAATAAGACTCTACCAGGCTTGCATTAAAAGATTAAGTTTTCATCATTTCCTTTTTCTACCTGATTTTACAACAGACCAGGCCAGACCTCACCTGGTGGCTCTCTGTTGAAACAGTAAATATGTTTTACCATCTCGCAGGCTGCAGCAAAGCTGTTATCCACACTGTGATGAAAAGGGGTGTGAAAGGAGAACTGTGTCGTCCCCTCATGTCTGTCAAAGAGGATATGGAGAGAGAGGAGCGCGCAGGCTTTGTGTACACAGGTGATTACCTAATCAGCATGTCCTCTTTAAGAGGGGCCATCGAGGGTTCACGTCACTCAGCCACCACAACTGAACCTCCCAAAGCCAAATACAGCCTCATTGCTACGATACTGACACAATAACACATGAGAGGGAGGAGGGCAGACACAAGGAGAGTCTGTTTCCAACAAGCGTGCATCCTTCTTTTCAATGGTGGAAGCAACTAATTAAACAACGTTCACTCGCATTACTGTGAACGATCCTCTGGGTCATTAACTCTACTTTTTACCAGTCACAATAACCACCATGAAAAGGGATTTTTCCTACGTAGCTATGAAACTGATTTATCATTTAAGAAGAGCAAGAATGCAATAGTCAGTGGTGGAAAAAGTTCTGATGTCCATTACGTTTATTTCAATGAACTCTGTAAAGCACTGTGAGACAACTCTGTTGTGATATTGGGCTATACAAATAAATTGAATTGAATTGAATTGAAATACTTAAATAAATTAGCAACTACAATATAAAAATACTCTTTTTAAGTAAATCTGGGTATTCAAACTGTATAATCAAATACATTGCTAATTCAGTATAATTATATTGTAGAGGTTTTTATTGTACCATAAAATGGAAATACTAATCTAATTAAGTATAAGTAAGAATAAGTAGCTTTTTAAGTAAATGTCTGTCCACCTCTGACCACACCACAGTTGTTTTTCGGGTTACAATACTGGTCACTACAGGTTTTGTCATTTGTTTCATGGTGGTTGTTTCACCACCATGGTTGAGTCTACACAGGCACATTTCCATAAAGACAAATCACAGAGAAAATGTGGAACTGATTTTTGTGATGAATACAATATTTTTATAGATCAGGATATGTTCTATACTTTGTGTATTTTCAATAATGTCATTTTGCTACTACGTTTCTGCTTCTACCATTCAGGGATGAAGGTATAAGGTAACATGACCAGGACAAACAGACACTTTGATCATTGTGTGTGTGCACAAGACCAATTCATTAATAATAGCATAGAATGGTTTTCAGACGTTTTCTCTTTCAGCCTCCATATGGCAGTGTTGTACTCACTTAAATAAAATAAAAATATGAAACTATCTTTTAATGCATTTGATCCCCAATGTCTCACATTCAGATGAAGTTTACCTTCTTGGCTTGTAAAAAGTTCTATTCATATCAGAATCTCAAGTCATAAAAAAGATGAATGACATAATAGAAAACTTTTTCTTGTACACACCACCATCCTGGTGAAGGCAGAGAAGAAGAAAAGGTTATTTGTTTAAAATCTTTATTTCTCACTCATGTCAGCAACAGCGTTGTTTTATCACAGTCCACTCCTACTTGAGGTGCCATGATGCTCTGGGTTTCTTCTCTCTGCGCTCACTATGAATATTGTAAGCAGCTTGTCAGTTTGCACATCTGGACGGCACAAGATGGTGATAAAACACAATACGAATTCTGAATTTACCTGAAAAGAAGAATACCATGCAGCAGCAGCAGCACTTCAGCAAGGCGTGCAAAATTATGACATTTGAACACCTGCTAAGCTTCTATGAAGTGAGCTGAAGTAAAGTTGAATTTCACAACTATCTCTGCTTCAAACTTCTTACTTCTTACTTTTAGAATTAACTGATGTTATGATAGTGCTTGTTTCTTTTACCCCTGTGAGTTATATGTCATCGTATTATAACTCCCATCTATTTAACTCTACATCTAAAGCAGCTACAAGGAGTTTTCAACTGGCTATGAAACAGCCTCAATTTGATACTGATACCTCTATGGCCTACACAAGCAAAAAAGACCAAGGGGGAGAAAATTGGTCATTTCTATTTTGTTATTCTAAATGCCTGTTCCTGGGTCTGATTCCCTGCGAAGTCAGATGAAACGATTTACGGAATGCAGACTGGAAGAGCCTATGTTTACATTTTCCCTGCACTGTGTAGTTCGTTAGCCAGTAAGAAGGAAAGTAGCAGGAGGACATTTTCCCTTTTTTATATATATACACACATATTTTTTATGCCTATATTTTGTGGTTATGGCTGATGCTGGGGCAGGATTAACAAAGAGAAAAAGAAATTAAAAAGCTAAAGCAGACCGTGAACGGCCAAAGGTGGAAACACATGTCAACCTTAGTCAACTGATACAGATTTAAATTTGTAAGGATTCAGAACTGATCCTGAATCACCCCATTTTCTGGTGTGTAAACAATATTAAAACAAAATTTAAAAAAGAAAAATACTATTAAAAATAAGCTGTTGGCCCGATCAAGAACTTTATGACACAAGGCAGTGGGCTCATCATTACTAGAAGATCATTTAAAAAAGCCCTAGATTCCTGTTCAGCACATTAGCCAGGCTGACAAAGAGTCAGAACCCTATTGATTGTTGTATTCTAAGGCTCTAATTCAACCTCAAATTTAGGAACCATGGAAACAGCTGTTGAGCTTGATGTGCATTTGATGACTGTTTTTCTCCAATTGATCTTCCTGAATTTGCTTCAGTGATTTCCTCACCAAAACAGACAACTTGTCTCCTAAACTGGTTAAAGATGGTTTATGTCCTTTTTATGAGAACGATGACAATTTGTACATGTCAACAATGAGTCCTCCGCCCACACTACAGTTAGACATGGAGTTCCACAAGTTTCGGTGCTTGGACCAATATTATTTACCTTATATATGTTTCCTCTGGGTAAAATTATCATGAAACACTTCATGAATTTCCACTGTTATGCAGATGATACCCAATTATACTTTTCAATAAAGCCAGATGATCCACTCAGGTGACTAAACTCCAAGTCTGCCTTAAGGACATAAAGGACATAAAGTCCTGGATGAGCAGCAATTTTCTGCTGCTAAACTCAGCATTACTCTGGCCTCCAGCTCCACTGTGAGGAATCTGGGAGTTATCTTTGATCAGGATTTGTCCTTTAACTCCCACATAAAACATATTTCCAGGACTGCCTTTTTCCATCTACGTAATATTGCTAAAATCTGGCCCATCCTGTCTATGAATGATGCAGAAAAACTAGTCCACGCATTTGTCACTTTCAGGTTGTATTATTCCAACTCCTCATTATCTGGCTGCCCCAATAAGTCTGTAAAGACTCTCCACTTTCAACTATCAGGCTCCTCTCCTGTGGAATCTTCTTCCAGTTTGAGTTTGGGGGGCAGGCGCCCTCTCTACATTTAAGAGTAGGCTAAAAACCTTCCTTTTTGATAAAGCTTATAGTTTAGGGCTTAGACTGCCAGGAGAATTGTCATCTTCTTCCTCTCCATCCTGATGCTCCATGTCCATTTAATGTCTGTTACTAACTTGATATCTTCCCCGGAGCCTTTCTGTTCTTTTCTCATCTCTCTGGTTCCTGTGGATCCTGGTCCTGGTTCTCCTGCTGTGGTTCTCTGGCTTCATGAATCACTGCTGCAGATCGTCAGCCGCTGATATTAGTCATGTTATTATTATTCATATATTAACTCTTGTACTGTTTTTCACTGTTACCACATTACTCATTATTAGTCATATTCCTATTGTCAGTACTATATTTGCTGATATATTAATATTCGAAAAAGTTGGTGTAAGCTAATCCATCACAGAATTACAGTGTAAAACTGTTCTATAAACTACTTAAGGTTTTGAAATATATTTGATTGCTATGGTTAGTATGGCCAGTGAATGCTTGCTCTGTTAGTTACAGAAATGAAGTTCAGTTATGCATGTGACAGTACGTGCTTGACAGTATGTACATGACATAAGTTACATCACATAACTTACGACAGTTGAAATAACACTTTTGGTTTTACGTGGGGATGAAACCCAGTCTGAAACCCAGTATTATTGGCTGGTATATAGCCTGGAGTGTAGCGATGGGTAGCTGTGTCTCTAGCCTTGTTCGCTGTTAGCTACCAACAAAAACTGACAATATGGAAACTTTCAGACTTGTAGGCATGTTTTGTTATGTCAAAGGATTAATGACGACAGATTTCTGAGTGATATTTCATGACATTCAGCTCCAAACAACTGCGGTTTTACATTCCTCCCACTCAACCTCATGATCATTGGTTTTTGTAATTCCTCATTTACTTTCACTGTAGTTTAGGTGTTTTTCTTGTACTTTTAATATTGTCACCAAAATATTATATAAGCTTCATTTACAGCTCTAACGTTTGTTTTTTTTTTTTTACTTTTAAAGCCAATAACAACATTGATAATTACATTTTTAGAATGCTATCAAAAAGACTGTACGGAAAAATGGTGTCAGCACTCCCAACCGCTGCGGAAACACTTAGAGATACCGGTCTATTCATCCAAATTGTAACTTCTCACATCAAACCTTATGAGGCACATTCAAGTGAGTCACTGAGATGTGATAATAAAATGATCCTGTTTGCCGTAATGGCTGCGTGTCACGACAGAACACATTCCTACTTATGTATTCAGGCTCAACTGGCGTGCCATGACATCAGCTCATAGTGAACATTAAGACAGGCCATTAACAAAGCTGATGAGTTACAAACTGCTGCTGCTATTATCCCAGAGCTCTTAATGGATTGCATTTTGATTGTGTCTGCCAACACTTGAGCGGCCTTTTACATGACGGTTGAAGCTTTGCTGTACACTTCCAGCAGCTGTTTTTTCCACACTGTCTGTCAAAACAACATGGCTGAGTCAGGCGGAGGTGGGTGTAAGGATGGAGAAGTGTGTGTGTGTGTGTGTGGAGGTGTGGGATTGTTGTGACTACTGCAGGTGGGGACATGGAGAAGGAGAGGCGTGACAAGTCGAGCTGTCACTGAAGAATGTTACAGTATAGAGGAGCGTATCCGTGTTCACAGCACAGGTGTACTGGACGCTCAGATGGATTAATACAGTATTAATGAAACAAAAACATGTCAAAATTACCCCGCGCTCAGTATAGTGTTTTAACACCTGCGGTTTTCTCTGCTGTTTGCACTTGCATGTCAGTTTACGCTGCGTTTCACAGGCCGAGGGCAGACCAGAGGAATTAGGCTATCATAACACCGCTGTGAAATATTACATTTCGTTCCTGATGACTGCAAAGCACAGAATTACAATTACAACGGGATCACAGTGGTGATTAGTATTGGAGACAAAATATATTGTTTCAGACAGAGTATGCATCATAACTGTGTGTGGTCTTGTGTTATTTTGTTTTATAAACTGTAGCCTGATATTTATTCCATTACTTAAATACCATTGTGATTAACAAAGTGACATTCTGCAGAAAATACTGAAGCATGAACAGAGCCCTGATTAAATTTGACTAAACAGGGGCTCGTAACACACGTGGAAATATCTTTTCTTTCACGATGCAGTTATATTCAGTTTAGAAAGGCAATGTCTACATTATAATTTATCAATGGGAAAAGTACTCAGATCCTTTACCTAAGTAAAAATGCTAAATGTGTAAGCAGCAGTTTAATGTTACAGCTGGCCGAGGAAGAGCTGATTTGAACTCTGTAACCACGTTGTAACCCACTGAACCTTACAGTGGATCAAAAGGAACAATATTCCCTCTAAAATGTAATGTAAAATTTGCCTAAAATTATAGAACTTGAGGAAAGTTCAAGTACCTCTAAATTGAACTCAAGTACAGAACTTGAGTAAATGTACTCAGTTACATTCCATCACTGTAATTATTAATGTTTTGTTCAATACCCTCCTTTATTTGAGTGCATTAGCTGTGATGTTAATCCCTCTGGTGTTTGAGCAATAGACGTGGAAAATGTCTCAGCTTATGACTTTGACAGATGGTGACAAATGTCTTATTGAAAGGTATGAATTTCTGATGAATTACGCCATGATCCATTCAGTGAAACTTGATGACGCAGAGCCAAACCTGACTGGATTTATATGGAAATGTTGCTTTTGCCCATCTTGAATGAACATTAACAACTTTCAACCTTGCAGCAAGAGCGCGGCCTTGTCCCCGTGGTGGATATGTTAGACAGTTAATGAAACATTTTTAATGAAAAAACTAATATCATTTTCTCTCTAATGTCTGATATTTTCCTTTCCAAAGCCGTTCAGTGATTTTCCTTAATGAGATGCAATCTGTCACACTTGGAGTACTTTCGTGTGCCATTTGGCTAAAATGTGAACTTCAACTGCATCAGCATGCTGTTACTCATGAAAGCAAACCTGAACTGCTCTGCCTGCAGTAATTGAGAGGAAACAGAGCACTGCACACAGATGAATGATTATTAGTTCCAGTGTGACAGGAGGAGGCTGTGACTTAAAGAGCTCTGACAAACCTTTATGTCTTTATTCAAAATGCAAACTACTCTTTGAAAAGTATACAAATGCACTACTTGATCTGTGATGTATTTGAAGTAGTGATGATCTGTTTGAATGTGGTTGCCGGTGGTGGTGGTGGGGCCTGAACTTTAGCGTTTTCAAAATCACCATCTTGGTCTAATGGCTGTTGCCATTTTGATTTTGGAGCCAAAAAAGATGGATGAGTTTTTCCCCCACCTCTGATTGGACAGCCTTAGGGGTGACCCGCATCTGATTGGTTAGTCTCGTCGTACAACGTGTAATCCTGTATTGTCTATTTTACTCTAAATGGGACCAAGATTTACTAAATGAACATCATGCGGTATTGAAAACTTGAAACAAGTGACTGAGACCATAAACTCATTGGGAAAATATCTAACGATGTAATAAATCAAGTGAGAAGTACGGTCCGGAGGAGGGATTTCCATACAATCGTACGTTTTTCTGGAGCCAATGGAGTCGCCCCCTGCTGGCATTTAGAAAGAATGCAGGTTCAAGGCACTTTAGCGTTGGCTTCACTTTTCAGACCTGGAAGCCACGTTCCATTTCTTATATAGTCTGCAAGCACACCCTAGGCTATTGTTCTGCTCACAAAATGAGAAAGAAAACACTGAGTACTGCTGAGGAGGTAATCATTAAAACCATCTGAGAAACACTGTGTGGCATTTCAGATTCAACAGCACACATGGAAAGTCATGGATAAATGTAAGGAGGACATTGTAAAATAGTGAGGCCTGGTAACATTCAGTCTGTGAGGCAGCACAAGCACTGCGGATGAACACAGCAATGTTAGTTCTGTTAGTTCAGGATTTTGGACTAAACTAAATGGGCTGCGTTCAAAATAATTTGAACAAATTGTGTTGAAACACTAACAGCTTTTAAACCCCTCAGAGTTGAAGAAGTTGCTGTGGACGAAGAAGGCAAGAGGCAGCTGGGAAATAATGATTCTTATATACAAACATGCAACTAGAGCAATCTTCAGCCACCATCCATCAGAGGCCTCCTTTGTAGGTGCAGGTAGTTTGGCAGGAGGGTCATCGGTCAGCGTCTGGTTTACACCTCTCTCTCTCTCTGTTCCAGGCCGGAGTAGGCTGCCTGGAGGGGGTCATGGTATTGATCGGGGCCTTGGATGGGAGCCCTTGACCTGCGCCTCCATTTAAAAGCTATAAAGGAAGCCCTGCTCCAATCTAATGTTTTCCACCGAGGTGCCACGGGAGGCGGCGGACACCTGCACTATGTCATTGTGTTTAGATTGGGAGCTGAGGCCGATAGGGCCAGCTGGGCCTCTCTATCATTAGATCCAACAACGCTTACAATAACAGAGGAGAAGGCAACACAGAAACACATTAGATTTCGCCTTATTTATAGCATTTGATGACAAGAGTACAGCTCACAATCCAACTTGGACATTAGCTGGCTAAATTGATGCAAAGCACTTACGGAGCTCATCCACTGGTCTAGTGTCTAGTGCGAAGATGCTTGTCTCCTGTAAATATTAGGTTTGGGGAACATTTTTAGCTTGTCAAAACAAAGCCCCACAACTGCTTTTAACGTCCTTAATCTTTGGATGATTGTTCAAAACAGATTCTTGACTCACTCTGCCTTACATCTGTTCAAACAGTTTCCATCACAGTTTTCTAAAACCGTACAGCTGAAGAGGACGGCAAAAAGGAAACTACATATAATTTCCTTTTTGTTCGAAGGTGACAATGACTGTTTTCCTTCTCATTTCCTAAAATACTCGACCTGTTAACACATTCATTTCACTGTGGGAGTCTTGCTTATTATACTGACGAGTGATCTTAATGATGCACCTAATTATAGAGCTTTATATTAACGTACCAGCTCATCAATTAATCATGGAGCAGATAAATTGTAGGCCATTATTTCCATAGTCTTCCACCATTTTGGCTCCAAAATCTACTAAATACATCCTGATATTAAAAGTAAATTATCGGTAATGAAAGGTTGAAGAGTTTAACCAAACAATGCAGTCCTGAAGTCAAATGCTTTTTTGTCATTATTTGAAGTTGCCAAAACCATGTTTTAAAGGACCATACCGGTGTGTTGCATGTTTTAGCAAATGCAAATCATGTAGATGTTACATTTTTTAAATTAACTTTTTTTTAAATACATACTGCACAGTTCTAGATTTTTAAAATGTATTTTTCAATTGATTCAAAATCCATTGGTTTCCATTTATTTCTGTATGCTAAGAGGATTACAGTCTGGATATCTGCCTAAATGATCACAGTGGCAATGTTCTATATTTTTTGTTTCATTAAAAAATTCCATGAAAATACTAAAACCAACAATGAGTTACGAGTTTCAGACCTTGCTGTCATGCCTTTGGACATAAATAATGTTTATGCATAATTAATGTTTTAGAAATTAATACTTTTACAAGAAAAAAAAACTATGAGAAACTTAAAATCAATAATCAGTGAATGGAGCTTCATGGCACAGAGGAATAAGTTACAGCAGGTTTTAGAGACAATACTAATTAGTGGAATCTAGTAAGTAGTTTTCTATGATTTGATGACATTATGGAATAGATCGAATGGAATATATCCCAGACTTTCCAGTGAAGTGAACATGTGGTCTGAATTCATTTCTATGAATGTTACATCATTATTGTCGTGATGAAAAGCAGTGGAGATATTTCAAATCAATCAGTGTTTCAACTGCATTATTAGACATCAGTAAAGTAACTTTAACAGGAAATAAAAATTTTGTACAGTAATTTAAAGTCATTGTGTAGCAAATGAATGGAAACCAATGGCTGCCTGGAATGGCAGGAAAAATACATCCACATGTGTAAAACACAACAAAAGTAAAGGACCAACTTCTTTTGTCTTTTTATTTATATTTTTACTTTTATTTCATATTTTTAACATTTTGAAACTTTTCATTCTGAGTGAAACCTTCAGACGTTTGAGAAAAGTTTCCCCCATGCAGGCGAGGTGAGGAGCACGTACTGAGGCTCAGCTCAGTGTTTGTGTGTGTGTGTGTGTGTGTGTGTGTGTGTGTGTGTGTGTGTGTGTGTGTGTGGTGGGTCCCATTGCTAAATCTAAATTGCAGCTAATTACGGGGTTGTTTTCTGTCAAAGTTTTCCCTCACAGTTTCCATAAACATTAACACCTCCCTAACTAAGTTTATAATAGGAGGTCTGTGCTCGACAATCATGCTGCCCATAACCGCAAAACTTTTATGGTGTTATGTTGTTGCTTGTCTGCACTTATCATGAGGGACATGAACTTTTATTCATAGCCAGCATACGCTTTCATTTAAAAGGAAATTAGAGTCATGGTCTTCAGTTTTTGACAGAGCTCACAGTGCCGGGGACGCGGGAGAGAAACAGAAAAGAGAGCAACAGAGAGGAGAAAGAAGGGGAAGGAGAGAGAAATGCTATGTGGCGGAGCAGCCTTGGGCAAGGTTAGCAGAAAGGCACCCATCTGGCAGCGAGAATTTTGACTGGCACATAGTTAAACAGTGATGCGGTTTGACAAATTTCAAACAGAGCTTATGAAAAGATAACATAAACACAATAGTCACTCCGGACTCAGCGTCCACCTGTGTGTGTCACCCCGGAGTGTGAGTTAAAGGCCACTGCTAATGAGCAGAGCTGCTCCACGCTCTTGGATTAAGGTCTTTGTAAAGTAAATCACTGTCAGATAAAGGCACAGTGTTTATAACATACCATTAATATTTTGATCGGTATGTTTAAGAGAGCCAGCTCCTTAATGCACACTGTCCTGGGCTTTAATGGGATGCGCTGGCATATCTGCCTCTGCCCCCCACTGTGTTAACAGGTCATGAATCTTTTGCCAATTTAAGCACCACACTGTGAGACAGGGTTTTTTTCCTTTCGTAGAGACATGAGTCAGTGTACGGCTTGGTGAGATATTCTTGGCGGCTGGAGTGCTATTTGGGTAATCTTGGGGGTGCAGATGGGAGGGCAGTGGGGAGATGGGGAGGGATCAGGGACATTATTGATTGAGCACTCATCTTTGATTTGACTTTAGCAAAGTAACACTAGAATAGTATAAAAATTTGTCATTTTTGCTTGGGTGGCCTTGGAACTAAAACCTCTTCCTTCAGTGTCACGAGGAAAGTTTAAAACCCATGAAATGTGGTTTGGCAGCAGAATGATCAGCTTTCATTCATTCACTCCTGCAGCAAAAACATTACGCCTCTGCAGCAGTCACTGTAGAGGCACTAAATTAAAGAGCAGTTAGCGTTATCACAAGTGCTACACTGTAGCAGGAGAGGTTTTCTAAACCTCTAACTTAGCTCAGTCTTCGAACATGGCCAGTCATGCCTTTGTGTTTCCATTAAAAACATTTATGTAACCATTAAAGACAATCTGACATCAATGCAAGCTTTAGTGCAGCAATGAAAGTAATCTAAAATACCAAACCAGCATATGGGCTGGCTGCTACAGAGCCAGAAGCTCTTTAGCCAGATGTATTAAGGAATTCCAGATGATTACAGTTTGGGTTATACTCTTGCGTCTTTGTCTATCATTTTATCAGTTATGATAACACTGTAAAGCTGATTTCTGAGATCTGGAAACATGTTGACATTGCTACAGCGAAGTCCAATGGGGCAAAAAACATCAACAGTGAGGTGATCGTACAGGCCAACAACCGATTATTTAAACCAATTTATCTGGAGATCTGGAGTTAGAATTCATGAGCACACCTGAAAGATGGCCCAAACTACAAAAACAAGACCCAAGTCACAATGAATGGTTATTATCGTCTAAGCTAAAGATATGTGACTTATGTAAACACTACTGTATCATTACAACAAATATAATGGTGAAGTCAATTCAATGAAATGTAGTCTTAGCAAAGTTTAGAAGTGACTCCCTACAAATCTTTTGAATTCAATTTTGGTGAACTTCATTGGTTAGGAAGCTAACCTGCAGCTTGTTAGTTGTGTTGTGCCGTTCCATTTCATTTCAGGTTTAACTCCTCTGTCGGTATGTAAATTGCTTCCGAAAGTAAATTTTGAGATTTATAGTCACGTTAGTAGTCAGAGGGAACCAACAGTTAGCAAGAGTGTCACACTGGCTACCATGTTAGCGATTAGCATCCCAGCTACAGTAGCTCACCAATTACCCCCACGATTCGCCCCTAGCCTCCAGCACTGGTTAGGACATGTAGATTAACCTTGTTGCACGACCTTGAGACAAGTTCCATTATGTTGATTTAGCCATAATAACACATAGAACCATGGGTAAGCTGATGGACACTCCGGGGTTATTGAAACAGACTAAATCTCCCATGAAGTCTGCTGCAAAAAGAATGTTTCTCCTTGTCTGCCAGGCATTTTTTTTCCAGCTTTACTAAACAGATAAACATGTTGGAAAGTCATTTTTCCATCAGCACCATGATTGCTTCCACTAGCTGCCTTTGCCAGAATGTAAAAGCTTTAGCTCTGCTTATGCTGGGAATCCAATGTCCACTTTTTGTTTTGTGCCATAAATCCCTTACCATTTGTGCTCTAAAGTCTACCAAATTTTACAACAAAATACAACAAGTCCTCACACTGGAGTGGCAGAATAGGGCAATTTCCAAATACTCCTAAAATTACATATGTGGGCACTTTTACCACCCTCTATTGGATGCATGGGAACCAGCCACAAGCAAATTAAATATCTCCCATCGTGTACGTCATTCAATGTTGTGAAACGGTCACAGTTTGGTTAGGTTTAGGCACCAAAGCTAATGAGGTTTAGCTGCTCAATCTCCGTGGTTTGGTTTAGGAATAGAGTATGGTTTGGGTTAAACCGGACAGGGTGACATAACTGTAACTGCATAACATAACGTATGTCTTAAGTCACTTAAAATCATTAGTCAGTTAAAATAACATTGACCTCTGGTTTCACACAAGGCACAAACTGGCCAAAGTCCAGTGTTTGATCCATCCTACCATCCTCAGCTCCTCCCCACATTGAATTTTGCTCTAAAAACTGTGCTACCTGATGTATTCCTTTGCATCTGCCTACACACTACATACTACAGCCACTGGAGATCACATATATTAACAGTACATCAGTGTGATGATGGCCTGACAACATTTGTTGTTGGTCCAGGCCCTCCAGTATGGGTATTCTATATTTGTAGTGTAATCTGTTTTTATGACATTTACTGACACCTGTATATTTGACATGTAAAAGCCCAACTAGGGACGAAAGTTCAAAATTAGCAATAGGTATAAACTCTGTGCATCCCATCAGTGCCAAGTGTTGTACTGGAATTTTGTCGAATTGTATCGTCCTTATTAAATAAAATAGAAATAAATAAATAAATGATACACAGTATCATCAAGTGTTTTCTGATCTGATGCCACTTTTGGAATCGAAGCATTAGCAATCAACAATTTTCTGATCTTTCAATGATTTTAGACCTGATATTGAAAAAGATCATGGTTTGGGTTAAAATGAGTGTATAGTTAAGGTTATGGGTTGTCGTGGTTACAACAAAAGCCTCTTGGTTAAGGTTAGGATCATGGTCTGGGTAAAAAAAAAAAAAAGAGTGAAAGTTGTCTGTCAGGAGGAAATGGGAAATGTTGACTCATCCACCCCCCCACCCCCCCACCTCCTCCCTCTGCTCACTTAGCTGCTGTCATAATTCATACAGCCACCAGAGGACTTTGTCACTTGCATGTAAAAATGTTGTTTTTGTGCATTTACTGTATTGACTGTCTCACTAAATGTGATGTGCTGATGAATAGATGATAAAGCTTAGACAGATAGGAGCATGGATACGAGGTTCCTCCAGTTTAGTCCAAGTCAGGCCCAACATGTTTTCCATGCACATTTTTTACATCCATGTTAGGGAATCTCTTCCACATATCTTGCCACTAGTCATGGCTATACAACGGTTATTATAACTGTCACCTCTTGTTACTGTCTCCAAGGCCATCATAGAATTACTTACAGTTCCTGTGCCAGGAGTTTCTGATTGTTTTTACTGAAATCCACAAAAGGCCTGTGAGGGAACTTCTCCAATGATTCCAGAGCCATGTGAGGCACATCTGGGAGATTACTGCAGCCATGTCTTCCAGTCGACAAGCACCGAAGGCCTTCTGCTATTTTAATCCATACTGAATATTCCAACAGCCTGCAATCAAACTAAATGAGAGAGGATTGGACATACAACAGAAGGTTGTAAAATTAAAAGCAATTGCCGGAAATTGGGGAGTATGACTGTTTTGTTCATGTCATGTTCAAATAAATATCCAGGCAACATGTATCCTGAGACTGCAGGGATTCTCATCCTTCAAACATATCACTTAGGACTTTTTAGTCCATTCCATGCTCATAAACTATTTGTCGTGGCATATTCTAACACAACAGCTGAAGCAAAACCCTGAAAACCCACGACTGTGGCTTATGAAATAGCCAATATCTTCTTTGATATTTGTTTAATAGATTTAGAATTAATCATAATAAGATGATGCATCTGCAGCCAAGCTGTCATAATATCATACGTGATGAAAACATTTCTTGCTCTTGGGGTGCAAACACAGTGTCAAAGGATCAATAAGCAATCACTTCACTGTACATTATAATCTTAAACGACAATTAGACGACCTCCTCGGTCTGTCTGAGCAGTGTTTTCTGACTGTCCGGCCGGTGTAGTCCTGATATGAGGTAATCAGTTAACAAAAGTATCAATTAACTCAATTGTTAACCCAACAAGAACCTTAATGAGCTGCAGAACGTGGTGCTCCCAGTACTTCATCACTTTTTGCCCTGCTTTTAATAGCCTACTTACTGTGTAATGGACTGCAATGCTCCACATTTTATAGTTGAGAAAATTACTGTTGTGCAACTCTATTTGGTAGTGATGACGCAAAATGATGATGATTAGTAAGTGTCCAAACTCTGCTCACTATAGAGTAGATTATTTAATCTGCCAACTTGGTTCATTGGGTTAAAAACATTTAACATATACGACTATAGCTTGTATTTCTGTTTACTGTTCGTGTTATTGCCTAAAAAGAGCCGCTATGAACAAGAGTAGATATAGCACCATGACTAATTCCCGACCTAGAAAACAATCCTTCAGAGGATCAAGTGGTGCTTTAAGACAGCTTCTTTAAGGAGTCTCTGCAGATCCACCTGTTTGTACTGAGCACACCAACCTCAACTACTAATACTTAAGATAATAACAAAACTTCAGATAATACCTTCTGACCTAAACTTGTTCTGTTTAGCTTTGTGAGTCACCATGAATGATAAGAATCAGCAGTCAAAAGTGCAGTAGCTCTAAAGACTCTAATGTTTTCTCACAGTGTTTCTTTGCTGTTCAAACTAAGTTTCCGCTACTTGGGTTTCATCTGTTTTCATAATCTGTATCACTTAAGACACAGAGTGCTTCTGCACTGCCTCTGCTTTCAACCATTTAGCCTGTACAGAAATGCTTAAGACTATCAGCTAGAAGCAAAATATGAACACAGAACACATCCATAATGAATTATGGAGGGCTTTAATGAGAAAGAAAGCTGTTTCCACACAGCCGTGCCGTGATAAGATGCCTGTAGTGAAGGATCTGTCCAAACAGCTCTTGGAAAGCAATGTGAAGAAGGCATGACAAACCGTCATGACGTTTGTATTTTGTTTAAAGTACTGGGTAGAAAGCCTCAGAAAAAGGTTGAGGGGAAACTATTCAAACCATTAAGCATTTAACTGGCTTTTCAAGAGGGGACATGTTGTAGGAAATAAGTGTAAGAGGTAAAAGATTTTGTTCTAAAGACTAAACTACAGAGGAATCTTTCACAAAAACAAATGGACTGCGTAAATTCTTTAGCTATGCGCCATGGGTAATATAAGTCTTGAAGTTGTTACCAAAGATAGATCGCTGCCTTGTCATGTCTTACTTTTGAAAAGCCCTAGAAAGTAGGATTGACTTTCAAGTTGGATTTTGAGAGGGAAGGGGTTTTGTGCTGTAATTGCTATATAATGAGGGTTTCACTGACCTCCTGCCACATCTTGGCCATGTTTTTTTATTTACTCGTCAAGCGTAAGGCAACGACTCCATTAAACAGATGGAAAAAGTATGTCTCTCCAGCTCCTGCAGGAATTTGATTTCTCCCAACAGCTGTCTTGCTTTATACAAGCATGAAGTCAGGGAATCGCCCATCTCAAATCAATCACGCCGGCTGACGTTTCCTGCAAACTGTGCTCACAGAACTGACTGCAGGGGTGGAGGGCTGAGAAGGGAGCATCATCATGGCGGAGGAGCTGAAGCGCTGATGTGCTCTTGTTTATGTCCTCTAATGCCTTTTCCCATTAGCTGCAGGACTGAGAGCTGTGATCTGAGCCACAGGAAATCACCTGACACCTGCAGGAGGAAACTTTACTTTAACACAACTCCATTAGGTCTGAGAATGACTCTGAGCTCACTGTGATGATGATGGACCAGTTTGCTACTATTACAATTCACATTTTTTTCTGACTTTGAAGGCCAGTAATACCTTTAAAACGTGCGACACTGTCAAGCTGTTACACTCACTGCTCATAAACACAATCATCACAAACATCTTTCCAAAAATCTTTTTTGTCTTAAAACAAGAGAAATTCTGAAAGTGCAAATGAGACAGACTAAGATGTGTTCCATGAAAAAAACATTGGACTTATTCTGTAAGTAGTTTATTTCTATTGCTTACAAGTGACTCAACAATATGCTAAATATCTCTATGAAAACTGACATTTTTTGCAGTACAGCCAATACTTATTGGTCTTTCCTGGGAAAATCTATCCAAGGTGCACAGGAAGCAATGTATTTAGAAATAATCCTGCATATGATTATCAGTTGAAACTTGGGATTTCCTTCTTCCGACTAGGACAAAAGAGGAAACATCGTCTCACGTGTAGAATTTTTAGCATCTTTCAAATGAGTCTGATTTAATCATTTTTCTGGGAAGAAAAATAATCACAACCTGGTGAAAGCAGGGCCAGTCTATGTGTAGTTATCTCAGGTGCCTTTCAGATATCACCATCACTTGGGGTTTTCTAGTGGAACTGCATTCTTATTTCTTTAGATTTTGAGATATCTGTGTAATTGAAAAAAAAGTTAACAGCACTGAAACAGACAGGCCCCATTATTCTGGATAATACATAGAACAATCTGAGTAGTTTCATTGGATCTGCTCTCTACCAGACAAAAAGTTCCCATAAAATAGGTGAGAAAACATATTTTCTGTTGTTGGATAGCTAGCATTAGCAAAAGTTAGCATATACCTTCTATAAAGACAAAAGCATTGCCTACAGAAATCTGAGGGTCAGTTCACCCAAATTATAAGAATAAGTGTATCACTTGATGGCGTTTTGCAATGACAAACATGAAAAGCACCACAAATAAGTCCCAACCATCAATTTACTTCATTGTACTGAGATGGATAATTCAAAATGTGGACATATTAAGACAAACCCACCTGTATGGCTACAGATGCTGGCACAGTGCTGTTCAGGTACCCTGCAGAGTTTTCTTGTAAACAAATGAAAGTAAGGTTTACGTTTAGTGTTGCTCACCTACCCGCAGAGGGAGCCGTAGGGGTCGGGTGCTATGTGGCACGGGTGGCGGTCGAGGCGGAGTGCCCCGACGACCTGGGCCTCGGAGACAGCCTCTAGCTGTAGGGACATGGAATGTCACCTCGCTGGGGGGGAAGGAGCCGGAGCTTGTGCGGGAGGTTGAGAGGTACCGGCTAGATATAGTTGGGCTCACCTCCACTCACAGCTCGGGCTCTGGAACCCAGCTCCTCGAGAGGGGCTGGACTCTCCATTTCTCTGGTGTTGCCCGCGGTGTGCGGCGGCGGGCTGGTGTGGGCTTGCTTATAGCCCCACAGCTCAGCCGCCATGTGTTGGAGTTTACCCCGGTGAACGAGAGGGTCGCGTCCCTGCGCCTTCGGGTCGGGGACAGGTCTCTCACTGTGGTCTCGGCCTATGGGCCGAACAGCAGTGCAGAGTACCCGGCCTTCTTGGAGTCCCTGGGAGGGGTGCTGGATGGTGCGCCGACTGGGGACTCCATTGTTCTACTGGGGGACTTCAACGCCCACGTGGGCAGCGACAGTGAGACCTGGAGAGGCGTGATTGGGAGGAACGGCCTCCCCGATCTGAACCCGAGTGGTGTTCTGTTGTTGGACTTCTGTGCTAGTCACAGACTGTCCATAACGAACACCATGTTCGAGCACAAGGGCGTCCATCGGTGCACGTGGCACCAGGACGTCCTAGGCCGGAGGTCGATGATCGACTTCGTTGTCGTGTCATCTGACCTCCGTCCGTGTGTTCTGGACACTCGGGTGAAGAGAGGGGCTGAGCTGTCAACTGATCACCACCTGGTGGTGAGTTGGATCCGCTGGCAGGGGAGGAAGCCGGAGAGACTCGGCAGGCCCAAGCGTATCGTGAGGGTCTGTTGGGAACGTCTGGCGGAACCCGCTGTCGCTGCGGTTTTCAACTCCCACCTCCGGGAGAGCTTCTCACAGATCCCGGGGGAGGTTGGAGATATTGAGTCCGAGTGGACCATGTTCTCCACCTCCATTGTCGGCGCGGCCGCTCGGAGCTGTGGCCGTAAGGTCTCTGGTGCCTGTCGTGGCGGCAATCCCCGAACCCGGTGGTGGACACTGGAAGTAAGGGATGCCGTCAAGCTGAAGAAGGAGTCCTACCGGGCCTTATTGGCTCGTGGGACTCCTGAGGCAGCTGACAGGTACCGGCAGGCCAAGCGTGCTACAGCCCGGGCGGTTGTGGAGGCAAAAACTCGGGCCTGGGAGGAGTTCGGGGAGGCCATGGAGGAGGACTACCGGTCGGCCTCGAGGAAATTCTGGCAAACCGTCCGGCGCCTCAGGAGGGGGAAGCAGTACCCCACCAACACTGTTTACAGTGAGGGTGGGGGGCTGTTGACCTCGACTGGGGATGTCGTCGGGCGGTGGAAGGAATACTTCGAGGATCTCCTCAATCCCACCGCCAGGTCTTCCATTGAGGAGGCAGAGGCTGGGGATTCAGAAGTGGACTCGTTCATCACCCAAGCCGAAGTCGCCGAGGTGGTCAGAAAGCTCCTCGGTGGCAAGGCACCAGGGGTGGACGAGATCCGCCCTGAATACCTCAAGTCTCTGTATGTACAGGGACTGTCTTGGTTGACACGTCTCTGTAACATCGCCTGGCGGTCGGGGACAGTGCCTCTGGAGTGGCAGACCGGGGTGGTGGTCCCTCTTTTTAAGAAGGGGGACCGGAGGATGTGTTCCAACTATAGGGGGATCACACTCCTCAGCCTCCCCGGGAAAGTTTATTCCAGGGTACTGGAGAGGAGGATACGGCCGATAGTCGAACCTCGGATTCAGGAGGAACAATGCGGGTTCCGTCCTGGTCGCGGAACACTGGACCAGCTCCACACTCTCCATCGGGTGCTCGAGGGTTCATGGGAGTTTGCCCAACCTGTCCACATGTGCTTTGTGGACTTGGAGAAGGCATTCGACCGTGTCCCTCGTGGCATCTTGTGGGGGGTGCTTCGGGAGTATGGGGTCCGGGGCCCTTTGCTAAGGGCTGTCCGGTCCCTGTACGACCGGAGTAGGAGTCTGGTTCGCATTGCCGGCAGTAAGTCAGACCTGTTCCCGGTGCATGTTGGACTCCGGCAGGGCTGCCCTTTGTCACCGGTTCTGTTCATTATTTTTATGGACAGAATTTCTAGGCGCAGCCAGGGGCCGGAGGGGGTCCGGTTTGGGGACCGCATGATAGCATCTCTGCTTTTTGCGGATGATGTTGTCATGTTGGCTTCGTCAGGCCGGGACCTCCAGTGTGCACTGGGGCGGTTTGCAGCCGAGTGCGAAACGGCTGGGATGAGAATCAGCACCTCCAAGTCCGAGGCCATGGTTCTCGACCGGAAAAAGGTGGTTTGCCATCTCCGGGTCGGTGGAGAGTCCTTGCCTCAAGTGGAGGAGTTCAAGTATCTCGGGGTCTTGTTCACGAGTGGGGGAAGGATGGAGCGTGAGATCGACAGGCGGATCGGTGCAGCGTCTGCAGTAATGCGGTCGCTGTATCGGTCCGTCGTGGTGAAGAGGGAGCTGAGCCAAAAGGCAAAGCTCTCGATTTACCGGTCGATCTACGTTCCTACCCTCACCTATGGTCATGAACTTTGGGTCATGACCGAAAGAACAAGATCTCGGATACAAGCGGCCGAAATGAGTTTCCTCCGCAGGGTGGCCGGACTCACCCTTAGAGATAGGGTGAGGAGTTCGACCATCCGGGAGGGGCTCGGAGTAGAGCCACTGCTCCTCCACATCGAGAGGAGCCAGCTGAGGTGGCTCGGGCATCTGTTTCGGATGCCTCCTGGACGCCTCCCTGGGGAGGTTTTCCGGGCATGTCCCACCGGAAGGAGGCCCCGGGGAAGACCCAGGACACGCTGGAGGGACTATGTCTCTCGGCTGGCCTGGGAACGCCTCGGGGTCCCACCGGATGAGCTGGAGGAGGTGTCTGGGGCCCGGGAAGTTTGGGCATCTCTGCTAAAACTGCTGCCCCCGCGACCCGACCCCGGATAAGCGGTTGAAAATGGATGGATGGATGGATGGTTGCTCACCTAAACACATTGTGTGTATCATTGAGCTCTGACAAACATGTTGAATGCATTTCCTTCCTTGTGAAACATTTTAATACGAAGAAGAAAGAAGGACATTTTCAACACTAAGCATCAGCAACTGTAAATTCCATTCACCTCCATTATTTTGACGCCTCAGAGAGAAAAAAACAAACCAACTGCACGGCTAAATACCTCTAAAGGTAAGAGAAGAAATATGTTTTCTTGTAATTTTGGACTAGTTAAACATCTACACTGAAATTTCAAACAGGAAACAATGCCATGGTTCTAATTACAATCTGAGACAGATTACTTCTCAGCTAAACTTTACGCATCTGATGGAACATGGCGAATACCCAGGGATGTGTTTTTTGAAGGGAAAAAACAAAGATAAATGATATCCTGTGAAAAATAATTTTCCCTTGGATGGATATGGCAGCTATAATGTTCATTCTGGTCATTCCGAATTATAAAACGTGACTCTGAAGTCTGAGTACACACAGAAAATAGTATTTATTTAAACTGCAGGCCTGGGTGAGTGCCCACTCACTGGCACAAGTTGTTGTAGAGAGTGAAACAGTGAGGACTTTATTCGCCGACACTTCAAACTGCAAATGTTGCTCTGCGGTTCACTTCATGTCCCCCTCAGAGTGCTGAGAGCTCAGCCTCATAATGAATGTGTGACACACTGAGCTATTTATAAAGCTGAGAGTCTTGAACGCATCATGCGTTAATGTGCTGCTGATTACCAAGATAATTGATTATCTGGCGAAATGGAGAATTACCTTGGAAATGAATCAGCAAATTGATTTTTATTCACAGTGCACATTTACACCATGGCTGTTGAATTGGTCATGTTACTAAGGGAAGTGTTGGTAAATCTATCTCTTATCTAGCCATAGCTACTTTCTGTTTTAAAAGTACCAGTTAACCCATTTTACAAAAAATATACGAAAACTTCTCATGAACCATTTTGTGGTTTTTATTCATGCATATCGTTTGTACAGGTCTGATGTATCCTTCTCTGAGTTTCACTTTTCATTGGAACTACTTCCTACTTTAGATGGTCTTATTAACACTGTGAGGTCTGTGGACGATCCACAGTAATGAGGACACTGTTTCTTTAAATGTCATTTTTACTCTTTTGTTGGAGTATTTTTCACCGCAAATGCTGGAGTAACTTGTCAGGGAGCCCCGGGGCACCTGCTAACCCCCCATTCATAAGGCTTTCTCTGGATATAACAACAAAAAGTAAAAAAAAAAAACAAAAAAAAAAGAAAAGGTCTTAAAACTAAATTCAGATACAGAAACACAGGGCATCAAGTTCAAAACTAATAAAGGTATCATCTTATGATGTTGTGGCGAACATGTCAGCAAACAGTTGCTTATTTACACACAGGACAACATTAGCACTCATTCACAGTGGTGTTTGTGTCCACACGATAAAAGCAGGTCCAGTGTTCACCCTCCTTTTAGCTCTGTTTTGGTCCCTGAAAACAGCTGTCTGCTGTTGGCTGATGAGAGCTGTGAGAGTAAACCAAAACAATGAGCGGACAGATGCTAAATCACTCTGTAGAGCTGAGGGGAACTGCAGAGTCACAATCTGGGTTTGTGGCTACGAGCGGCTCCTTTCACATTACAGTCAATTCAGCCACTGCTCAAATAAAAGTAGTGTAGCTTTAAGGCCCATTTCATGTCAGGTGGTATTGTTAATACTTCCAAATCATCAATAAAGTAAGCGTGAACCAGTAAACGCACAGCAACCTGGAAGCTTTTATCTCAGAATCTAAATGTATTAAAGCAAAACTATCTGCACAGCTCGGCACCACCACAGGGAAGAGAAGTGTGTTTTTATCATTTGGATGATTTTGAATGTTCAGATGTTCTACTGACCTCAACATAACGCTGATCAAATTAAATACAATTATTTCATGTTCAGCACATCGTGCCCAACACATCAGCACTCGCTGAGCAAGTTGTCTGTAATTTGAATGGACTCGGTCATGTTGGCTGTACCTTTGGTTGTCTTGGCTACATCAGAAATGTTTCTCCTCGGTTGTTTACCCTCTAAGCCTGCTGCTTGCACTTCTGTCAGAAGAATATTGAACAATGATAACATACCTCCCCTCAACATCAACATTGTTCAGTTAGAGTTATCTCCACAAGCAGAATTTATAACCAAAAAAAAAAAAAAGAAGCTATGTTGTCAGGGAGCGTCCAGTGAAAACAAAGGGAAGAATGGCAGAGCTAATGTGGAGCTGGGCCTGCACAGAGTTGGGTTTCAGTCTAATTGGGATCATACGCCGCATGTGCAGTTTTGGCACATACGTTAGATTAATCAGGGGCTCTTTAATCGTGGAGAAATTCTCCTGTGCGTGGCTGGGCGGACCCCCCCCCCCCCCACACACACACACACACACACACACCTCCCCTTGGACCCCCAGCCTGGGCTCTGTCTAAGCACAGACCTTTTGACTCCATAAACACCCGCTCTCCAAAATTGGGGTCAACCTCTCATTGCTCGCACCAGAGCACTATCATGCCACCACAAAGGGTCCCCTTAATGATTAAATTGCGTGGAGTATGGATGTTCCGAATCTGCAGATTCCTGGCGGCTGACTCTTCCTCCTGATTGTAATTTATGTCGGAAGTCATTGCTGTCCAACACTCGGGCTGTTCAAAGCCCAGGAGAGAGGATGTGCACGTGGACGAGGCCTGCATCATTTAGTCTGCACTGTGAAGCCAAGGCGACCTCACACATTCACCCTGTACCATTTACAAGTTGACAACAGTAATAAATGTATTTCTTAAATGTGCTCATGTTTTTCTTTTTTATTGCTGGGGCTGTTTTGCCAGCTTCATCTCTGTTGTTTAGCTTAACCTGTCATTAATCTGCATATGATTAAGCCTTGACATAAATTTGACATTCTGGGGAGGAATTGATTAGCCATTTGCTTGGATGATTGTGGTGGTGCTGTGTGTGTGTGTGTGTGTGTGTGTGTGTGTGTGTGTGTGTGTGTGTGTGTGTGTGTGTTCTGGGGACTTGCAGATGTCCATGTGGATCTTAACGTGAAACTGAAAACTGTTATACAAGACCACCATGTAAAGGAAAAGTGCACTTTGAAAAAACATAAAGATATTTCTGATGATTAGAAGGAATTTTAAGAATCTCGGTTCCATAGTTTGTAAAGAGCTGCAGGTGAAAATAAATGTAGACACCAGCTGGATGTAACTAAAGGTTTCACCATTTAGTCGATACAAACACACAGCTTTTTGTATTATAATTAGAATTCTATACTTTACGACCATTTAAAAGATGGTTTTGTCTTTGCACAGTAACGGCAGACACTGAGATAAATGCTGAACCTCTCTGATGAAAGCGGGTTTGTGAAACTTAAAGTAATTTTATATTAAAGGGAGAAGACAGAAAGATGCCCGGTAACAGTAACAGACGCCCAGTAACAAACTTTAAGTATAATGTGTGTTGATGCAGACTTAAACTTTTCCAACACCAAAATTGTGTGTTTTGAGCCTCAAGTGGGAGATTGAGACCTTTAATTTAGGTATTTGAGACACGTGTGCTTTGAAGTGAATGATTTCCGCGCTCCGGCTTTGTTCTTTTGTTTACAGCACTTTATACGCGCTGACATGAGCGCTGATGTTTGCCACATTATGACACAGCTGCTTATTGATCCCACACACTTCCAGCTTCAAGGACAACACCTTAACCTCAAGGTCATCAGGCCCAAAATAAGGCTAGTGGAAAACAGACAGGGGGCAAATGTACAAAGACACATGTTGAACGGCACCGTCTTACACGCTGAAACATTTTAGCCGTTTGTTTCCAGTGTTTAGGCCTGGTTTTCACACAGCGAAGACTATAAAGATTTAACTAAGTGTGGATCGGCTCCACTGAGTTGCCGCTGTTTTCTGATGTAAAACTCATTTTCCAAATTCCACTTTGGGCTCAAATTTTGTATTTTTTTCTCTCTAAATCATATTTTTGGTTGAATGAGGGATTAAGGTCAATTTCAGTGTCATTTTCAAGAACCCTTCCTGTCTCTCAAATGACATCAGCGTCTGTTGATTTGACATATTTTGTCATAATCCAAATTATTTTGTTTAGAAAGTAAAGGGTAAAAAAGTATCTGCTTGATTTTTGAATATTTACAGGTTGAAAAGTGGTGCAGAAAATATATAAATATAATCATTCATCTTTTTTTTTTTCTTTCTATTTTCACATTATAAACTATACAATACAAAACTATAAGCTACACCAGCTGTAGCACTGATGTCATGGCAGGGTAACAGTGAATTAGCATTGGTGCTCTGTTTTATTACAACAGTCATTTATTGGATTTTTGACATATGTCATGGCGGAGTGTGTGTGTGTGTGTGTGTGTGTGTGTGTGTTGTGAGGATGAGAAGCAGAAAGACCTTTTCGCTCGGTGTGACATCACAATATATGTTATATTATTGAGTAAAATATATTCCAGGATGCTGCCAGGGGAAATAATAACACACTTGACAGCATCTCTGTGCAGAGCTGAGCTTCCTGTCAGCTGGATCTGCTCTTCATTTACACAATCAATTGGGCGTTTTATAGTTTAATGAGAAGCATGATGGAGCCAATAAAGTCAGAGCTGGCTGTGTGCTGCTGAACCTGCAGGTACAGATACATTTCACACACTTCACACACTTCACACACACACACACACTGTACTGGGACGGAGCTGGTGCGTCCTGAGCGCGCAGAGGAGACCGTCGTGAGCGGCTGGTGCAGAGGAAAGTCTTCACAATGTCTCATTCTGTTTAGGAAGCAGAGCAGCTCCCAGCATGCTGTTCGGCTTATCAATAAACTTAACTAAGCTGTGGAGCGTCATATCTACGTGTGAGGAAATAATAATGTAACACTGTCTCCGACCTTTTAATGGATCAGTGATATTCCTACTGGGACTGATCCTGTTGAACTGGTATTATCTGCACTAATGCTGCCAGCAGGACACCTTTAGGATGGCAGTGCCTTGATTCCTATTTAAATATGTTACAATATGATAAAAATAAATATTATAATTCAATGGCACGGAAACATTAGATTATTTTACAGTATGGAACATTTATCTTTATCTCGGGTCCTCGTTCACTGTGAACGGAGCTAGAAATCCACTCTGTTAATAATGAAATAGATCTATAATTAATATTAGATAGAAAAGTCTCGCAGTTTGTTTACGGAAGTGATTTAAAGATGAAAAATGCTCTTTTCTCTAATAATATCCGACTCATTTGGTGTCTGTTCAACCGCCCGTCAGAGATTCATGCAGGAGGGGGGGTGCACGATGCTTTGGGAGGTGGGGGCCTCCGTGTGATTCCACAGGCTGAGAAAGAGGATGTGTGTTTTTTTCACGCTTTCACACACAAACTTCTTCCCAGCTCTCCACGCGTGGATTAAAAGAGACGCAAATTCAACATTTGCCGCTTAATTAAACCCAAACTGGTTCAAATGCAAAGTTTAGTAAATCTACACTTCAGGGAGTCCTCCCATTTTACGATCAAGTTTCTTTGAAATGAGGCTCAAAGTAAAGCAGCTCCTCTCCAGTTAAAGGAGATATTGAACTGAGGGACAATGTTTCTGAATTGGAATAAATAAATAATCCCGGTCTTCGCAGACATTAATAAACACCGCGCAGAAATAATTCCATTAAACTGCAGTAAAATGGTTCTTGTGCAGCTTCCGTGTATTCCTGCGTTTTCACTGAGCCTGAACGTCTCAGCGCGGTTAAAGCAGCTTCTGTTCCAAATCGATGTCCCTTAACTGGAGTTAAGATGGTTTATTTAAACACGTAAAAACCAAAGAAGAAAAGAGAAGCTCTCTCTCAGCTCCACTGGCTCAAAACCGCATCAGAATAAAAAAATCTACATCAAATAATAAATTGATATTGCTGAAGCTCTGAGTCTTTCTCCAACTGTTAGTTTATATAATGGGAATATAACATGTAACGGGCCTTTGATTAACTGTGAATTAAATTAATGCAAAGCTGTGCACATTTTGCAGCAGGCCGAGCCATAATAGCACTAAATTGAACTACACTTCCTTAAAACCTAAAACAAGTAAATATTCAGCATGCTTTTCACCTGCAGCAGAAAATTAAAGCAATTTTTTATTTTTTTTTTTGGAATAATTGAAGTCAAAGAAAATAAGTTTCTCTGCTGTGTTTTCATCAGTTCGTCGGAGGAGTCGGCATCACGTCCTTTCTTTGGTAATGAACAGCAGAATCAGTGCACGTGTGAATCCACATCCTAACAAGAAACGCATGTCTGGTGCTGAATCAAATTATGATAACATTAAACCACACAGAGCACACAGATATTCCTCCTCCCAAGATCTGTTTGATTTCAGGCCTGCTTTTCCTGCTTCTCCACAAGAAATAGCCCCACGTGTGCGCCTGCCTACGTCAGTCTCTCTCTCTCTCTTTCTCTGCTGTTATTTCTAATGTGCTGTATGTGACTTCATACCAGTAAAACTATGTCAGGAATCAACAAGACATTTTCTTGGTGAAGGTATGTAACCATATTAGGCCCTGAGCCATGAGGACATGGCTGTGTGTGACTGATGAGCGTGTAAGCTATCATCATCATCAGCGTCATCACATGCACTTTACTGTACACAAGCCGGATTAAAAGCTTATCATGTCCTGTATAATAAATAGAGAACAGTATTAGTGAAAATATATTTAATAATTAAACAGCATAGTTACACAAAAGGAATGCAGATGAGTGAGAGTGGATCCTTAGAATATAAAGGGTAGACCTACTGCAAAGGTTTGAGTTCCCTCCTCAACAGCAGCAAGTTCATCATGAGGGAATGCATGGTAGGGCTATGACAAAAACACATGGCTGTTGGAGGATGTCGGCTCGCACAGTTCAGCCTTCTGCAGGACCTGTGAGTCTTCGGAGACTTGCACGAGGCGGTCCGGCTTCAGGAGCGTTGGCACGTCCTGTCCGTGAAGTTTCAGAGTGTGGCCCCATCCGAAAAGATACACGCCGAGCGTCCCAGAGCGTCTGCACATAGAGTCAGAGTATCTGCGGGCGGTGGCCGGGTCATTCCTCCTGAGTGCTCTCTAAGTGGGAGCTCGAGCCTTCGGACTGGGGGTCGGCGTCGGCGGTGGATCTCTCCTGCTCGGAGAGCTGCTCACTGCTGGGGATGGAGTTCTTCTTGGGGCGGCCTTTTGGTTTAGTTGGTGACTCCAGGCCTCCTCCCTGAAGTACCTGCAGGTTGAACATAAGCGGAAATCTCAGGTTGAAGTTCGACTACAGACCACAAGAATGCAGGTTTATCTAAGAAGAGGGGTGCCCAGTGTGACCTCTAGTCAGCGAGCATTAGAATTCATCACAACAACACACACAATATGAAAGCTTCAGCTTAATTATGCTGTTCTTCTTTCTTTCTAAACACTTAAAGACACAACACGTTTCATATAACCTCCTATAAAGTGAGTAACACAGGCCTTCTCTCTCCACTGTTCATCTAATTTGGCCCTGATGCATGCAGGGTGGGGTATACATTTCAGTCTGCGTCAGTGCTAATCCAGGCCGCTGAACTCAACATCTGCTGAAATAATACAAAGCAAATACATTCCCCGCTCTTGTTGTTTGCGTAGTTGTTGTAGGCCTTAAGTAAATGCCCACTCACACATCATCACCACCATCATCATCATCATCATCATCATCATAATGAGGAATAACTTACAATTTTCTTCCATTTCATCCTTCTGTTCTGGTACCATGTTTTCACTTGCAGCTGACTGAGGCCCAAAGACTCAGCGAGGTCTATTCTGTGAGGACACATCAGGAGACACGTCACATCTTCAGGATACATTAAAAAAAAAAAAATCAAACACTTCCAACAAATCCAACATGAGATCAAGCTCAGGGTTTTGGCAATAATTTTTCTTTCTGCTGATCGAATCCTGTTTTCTCATAATTCAGTGTAATAAATGGTGACGTTGAAGTCATCAAAGTTATAACTTATAGAGCTGTTATTTCTAGTTGATGTATATGGTATTTATGGCAGCAAATTACTATTTGCAGAATGGTCCATTTACAGTATCAATTAAAATATTATGTACCATTCTTACTACTGAAAGTGTTTTTTCTAACTGGTGATTTTGAGCAACATGGGGGAGTTTACATTGAACTGCTCCCAATATTTTTAGACTGATATGCTCATGTTTGGATATTTGACCACTTTTAGCCCACAAAATAGAGCAAAGAGGACTCTGAAACACCACTGTTGGGAAATAAAAATGCACATGCAGTATAAGTGAACAGTTATACTGCATGTATTATATAGGGGGGGAAAATCCCAATAAGATTTTTTATTTCTAAAATAGTGTCCTTTTCTCTGGTCCAGATTTCTGAGGGTGGTGCGGTGACCCCAGTGGAGCCCTGCTGAGCCCTGTGAACCCACCTATCAGGCGTGGAGAGATACTTCTGCTTCTCGAAGCGCTTCTCCAGGCCCATGAGCTGCAGCTCGGTGAACACGGTGCGGCTCCGGCGGCCCTTCTTGGTCTTGCTGCCTCCGTCGGCTCCGTGATCCAGCTTCCCGCGGAGGTGCAGGTCCAGCGGCAAGTGGTGAGACGCCGCGCCGACCTGCAGGCCCTGGGCCGCGGACAGCAGCGGGGAGCCGAGCGGAGAGCCCAGGGAGCAGGACAGCGGGGATATGGGGAACTTTAGCAGGTTCGTCTGGTCGGCTTTTAGCACTGAGGGGACCGAGGAGGAGAAAACACACACACACACACACACACACACACACACACAAGGGGTTTGTTTGAGAAGGTACTCAGTAGTAGTAAGAAGCAAAGAAATGACCTCCGACAGTAAAGAGCACAGCAGCTCATAGAATATATTCTGCATAGAAAATATTCAAAACTAAATGATGATAAATAAAGTTACTCTGTGATCACACAGCAACAACAGCAGCCTGTCAGCCATATTATACTGTTGTTATTATTATTATTATTGGTAGTAATGTTGATGCTATTTGTATTTATCTTTAATACCATGTTCAGAGGATTGGATCTTTTTAATTCTTATTGGGTTGATGTGGATTATCATTAAACAAAGCATGTGGCGTACAGTACCAGAGCCGTTTCACACAAGCAGGAATATCTGTGAGAAGAATCCTGCATGTGAACACCCACTTTTATTCTCTGGAATCAGACTAAATTCATTTCAGGATGCGCGACTGCTGTGAATCCACGAGAGAAAAACGAGCGCGCATTAAGTGTATTTTACAAACTCCGGCCTCCATAAACTATTCGATTTATTTTACTCTGAAATATGAGTTTTAACATCTGCAGTAAATTCCGAGCCTAATCGTGAAGCCTCGGACCGACGCTGAAGCACAATTTTACTCTTGAAACAAATATCATCTTTGCATATTTCAACTGTTTTTCAGCCGTAAGATATTTTTCTTTTGCTTTCCGGCCCCGTTGAATGCATCCTAGTTATTTCCTCTAATCTCCCAGATAATGTGGGTGATATCTGACTTTTATTTACTCGATTCTAAAAACCTGTGACAAAAGCTCAATTATTTTCCCTCTTAAGACTTTTTTTTTTTTTTTTTAGCAGAAGCAAAATACGACATCACTGTAATATCTGAGATTAAATATGATCCTTATTTAAAACTATGCTATAATTAATTCTAACAATCCTTTATATTATTTTCTATCTGGCTATCTTCACTTGTCTACAGTTTTTTCCAGGATGAAACCACTGACACGGACTCATTCATCTTTCCACAGCCGCCTCTCTTACCCAGTTGGTTATGGAAAGGCCGGGCGGACAGGAGCGCGTGTACCCCGAACTTAAGGAGCTCCCCGGACGGTGCCGACGCTTTGTTTTGCGGGGGATCAGTCAGGATCTCCTCTATCATGAAACTCCTGTAGCGATGAGTTCTGTGGTCGGGGAGAAGTTCCGGAGGATAGTAATGCGCCCCCATGTCCAAAGGATGCTGCATCATGTGGCTGTGCGGTCACCTTAACAGACAGCAAGCGCGAACACAGATTACCACTCCTTCAGTGGCCCAAGCCAGCTGTCATATTCCCCCTGTGGTGCCTCTATAGTCCGGAGACCAAGACTGGAGATCACAGTTATCCTCAGGTTCTGGATCAAGCAAAAATATAAAGTACAGGTAGCCGACTGCTCTGCGCGCCGGTGCGTCCTCTGCAGGTTTGACGCTTCACTTCTGGCCAGACTCGGTTCTTTTAGGAGGGCAAATCTCAGAAGCAAAACTCCCGACCCCGGCCGTGTTCATGCCCTCTTGCTGTGTGTGAGCCGCGGACGACGGAGCTATTTGTCAGCCGCTGAGCGCGTCACCTTGGCAGTGGGTTGAGGAATAAGCTTTGGGTTTTATGAGTCTCGTCATAGCTCCACCTCTTCTCGGGGTTTGTCTGCTCGGTGCTGCACTGAGCCAAAGCTACATGCAAAGCTGCACTTGTCCTGCATGGATTTATATGCAAAAAGGGAAGAAAATAAAGACGTGCAAAGGTCGGACATTTTAAATACTCTGCAGGTGACTTTTTCGGGTTAAAGGGCATTCATTTGACGGTGATGATGACGATGATGATGATGACACAGGAAGCTGAGGTTAGAGGGTAACCTTCAAATGAAAACAAACATGATAGTTTTCTAAAAAAAAATATGTGTGTGAGAAATCATTAATACATCCCAGTGTGGAGATGTGATCATATTAGGCCACTGCCAGCTGAATGCGTTCTGTGCTGCGTTTGAGGCCCATTGTTTCACACAGGACTGTGCTGGTTGTACAATAAGCATTTTTCCCATTAAATGAACCAGAAATCATTAGCATCTTTTTTTTCTTGGTTTTGCGTCTGATTATCCAACACTTGAGATGATGTAATAGTGATTATTTCCAAGATGTTGAATATATGATGCAGTCTTTACAGACAAGTCAGCCCTCAGCTGATATACATCAGTATTCCACTGCAGGCTGTCGGCCCAGTGAAGCCACTTTGAGGCAGCTCAAAGGGAAATATTTCATTCTAAAGGTCAAAAACCCCTCGCCAGAGCACCTCTGAGGTTTTTTCCTTTGCAGTTATTTGGCTCAAAAATTGCGAAACATCTCCCACAGCATATTTTTAGCATGTCACAGGGCTGCTTTGAGAAAAGCTCTGGCCTTCTAAAATCAGCTCTGGTGCTGACGCCTCCAAGGACCTTAAAACGTTTTTAAATTGTTGGTCTGTTTAGATTCATGACTTTTTTGTATCTCATTTTGTTTCAACATTTTCTTTAAAATATGACAATGTATTGAACAGACTGTGGAGCAGCAGAAGATAATAGCATCACAATTGCGAGCAGGATAAACTGCTGGGAGTAAATACCTCCTCCAGTCGCTACATTTACACATTACCACACTCACTTAACAATCACATGTACATCTCAAAAGTGGGACCACTAAAAGGAGCATCAAATGACAAAATATGTGCAAGAAGAATAATGCAGTTTTAAGTGTTGGCTAAATGATAAAGTCCTGCTCTTTAAGTCTTTAAGGCACAAACCTTTGATAAAACAGATGAATAAGGGATTTAGTTCGTAGCTGTCTTAGCTCTTGATAAAATAGATGACCCTATAATAAGTGCAGTTTTGAGTCTCTTGGGTTTCATATTGTGTCTAAAATGATGAAATAAAAGACTACATATTGTGTAGTGATGTCAGGTTTCTTAAGAAAAAACAAACAGAAGTTGGAGGGTAGAGCAAATGATGCCCTTGACCTATTGAAATGAGTTTCATTGGTCATATAGTTTGTTTATGTGAATCATAATCACTTACTAGTCATATTTGGTCTAATACATGTTTCTGAGTGACGACCTCATCTTGACCTCAGCAGCTAGTACAGTAATGAGGTACAATAAAGGATTTGCTCAAGTTGTCCACACATACATGTTGTGTTCGTTGTCAGCTCCAGCTGAATTAGCTGACTTTGTTGGAACATATCTTCCTCTGGTGGTCACTGCTGAGACTGCAATCACAGTTTCCCTGCAGGAAGACGTTCACTAACGCCTCTGTAGTATCAGTGAATGAAGCACACAGTGTCCAAATGACGTAAGAGCAAAATGTCAGTTTTCAGCAAATAAAATTATTAATTTTTACCAGGAAAAAGTATACCAACAATAGACGCTGTGTTCACCTCCACAGCTTTTCTCTTTAGACCATAACCCATTTTATCTGCTACTTGCAACCAACTCCAACACCAAAGTTGGAGAAATGAACAATATTTGCATATTCTTAGAAGCTGAAATTTTTCAGTAGGAATATGTAGAATTTGTATTGGAGGGTCTTGAAGTTACCTAATGTATTATTTTGCCACCCTACTTTTATGATACAGTGCAGACACCTGCATTAAAACACGTGATGTTTTTTCAGCTTGACTCAATGATAGATTGATACAAATTTAGCTTAATCTTGCGTATTCTTCCTGGTTTGTGCCTCTGCTCCACTACATGTAGGAACAGTAGAGATAAGCTGTAAACATTACTTCTGAGAGGCCTCAGCATTTATGATGGGTGTGCTTAGCTGTATGATGCTTCCAGAGAAAGATCATCTTTTTTTATTGCAAAAGCTGGGACCAAATCAGAACGTAACACTCCAACATGCAAGCATTGGACGTGTGACCGCACAGTTACAGACTTTTTCTGTTTCTCGAGTCAGAGGATCCTCCTTTGGTTCCCTGTGCCTGTGTCCAGGGGGCCTATCTTATTATTCATCCATGGAGCCCTGGCCTGTAATATGCTGCTACAACATACCTCTCATCTCATGTCTTCCTATCCAGTCATCAGCTGCCTCACTTCACAGTGTTTTCTATTATGTTCATTGTGAGAGCAACATTTCTGCACCTGGCTGAGGGAGGTTTGTGTTTGTGCTCCGTGTCTCCCCAGTGTGCAAACCTCTGTTCACTCGGATGCCATTTGACTCTGTGACATATTGCTTATAGCTGTATTTGACAATGGATGTACTCATTTTTTTAGCAGAGAAACTGAATAGTCCACTTATTAGCCTTTTCAGCCATCACATGGTCATGCTCCTCATCAGGAAACTAACTTGCATGTAAGCGTTGTATTGGAATATGGTTAAGCAGTCCACATTCAAAAATAATGAGAGGAAATTATCATTTAAACACTGAATTTCAATAAATCAGACCAAAGTACCAATTACAGTTATGATATATATGGATTATCATGCTGACAGTATGTTGAAGCCTTGTGACAATAATCTCTTTGGCATGCTTCATTTTACAGACAAATTTGTGAATATAACATATATAATATAATTGATTATTTTGCATTTGTATTGTAAGCAAAAATGTTCAGATTTGTGGATGAATGATGCAGTCCATACTCAAGATTCAAGATTCATGTTTATTTGTCATGTGCACAGTAAGAACACGGTGGTGACACTGAGCAATGAAATTCTTACTCTGCTCGTTTCCCTCCACATAGACAAAAGAATAAAATTTAAAAAAAAAAACAATTATACATATAAAAAAAAGAAGGCAATGTACAGAAGAATAATTTAAAAAGGATAGTGCAAATATAATGTGCAAAAATATTCAAGTATTTATGGGTTGCGGAGGTAATGTACAGTGTGTACTCGATCGGTATTGTTCAAACACTGCAGAAATACATTCATAAATCAAATATTCACAGTTTTTCAGCTTTGTGATTTTACTGGACTTTGCAACTCCACAGCATCATTGTAATAAACAGCCACTAGACTGCACCAGAGGACTATGGAGAGAGATGTGTCAGCCTGTTGTAGCAGAACCAGAGTGCTGGTAGTCACAGGCTCAACAGTGGTTATTTCAAATGTTAGGAAGAGACTTGTTTCTTTGAAAGTGATTTACCTCAGTCACACCCATGAAGACTACAAACTCATTGCTGAGTAAACTACATGTGTTTCTATATTTCCTAATGTGTGGGGGTGACAAGTGGACAATTCTACTTGAGGGCTGGGGTAGAACCAATAGCATATGAAATAAAACAACATGCTAGTGAGCATCGACAGATAAAGTCATTATAAACTAATATTATAGAAAGGCCTTTAAAGAGGTTTTTTTTTTTTAATCACCATGAATTACAGGGATTTTGAATTTATTTAAGAAAAAATCCGAACAAATGAATGTAAAACAAAGCAGGGGGCATGGTGGGGGGGTGGTGGACACAGTTGTTGTGTCAGTATTGATTTGCATTACCAGAGACCACAGGAACTATTATTTTCAGTTTCCCGTTGGAAGAAAACATAATTGCAGTTCCATGCAAACGAAAGCTGTCAGTGTAAGTGGACAGACCGTTAATGTTCCTGTGTGCAGACGGTCCCTGACCGGCAGCCTGATTACGGCTGGCTCTCGCCGCGGTCACGTGACATTACTTCACCGTTCAACATGACAACATGTCAGGTCGCTAAGTGAGCTAGTGAGCTAGCTGCACTTAGCTGACCAAATGATGTGGCTAGAGGAAAAGACCGGTTTGCTACCTGCCAGCGATGAAGCAATTACAGCTTTAGAGCCATGAACCGACTGTGTCAGACACCCTGAAGACAGCCCCGGACTCAGACGACAGGACAGCGGTGAGTTCGGCCTTCTTCTAGCCGCTATCCCACCTTCAGCTAACACACTAAGCTAATTAGCTAACCAACGCTAGCGGTAAGTCTGTAGCTTGCAGCATCAGCACCAGAGACGTTAGCTGCCTCAGGGCTAGCACAACACAACACTCAAGCTCTCACAGCGATAAAGTTGTAACGTTCAAACTTGTCAGTACAGTTACAACTAAAGCAATGCGAGATTTAAGCTAATTAATGTATGACCCACTTATTGGTGTTAATAAGAGAGCTAATGTCAGTGAGACTGACGGCTGACACACACCGGTGTGTCGGCACACGGTGATGGGGAGTCAGCATGCTTATCAACGACCTCTCTGCTGGACCGTAGGCAGGAGGCACCACTCTGGTCCCAGGGCTGCCAGGCTTTCACCTGTAGTCACAGGAGGTATGTGGAGAGTCACTGAACAGGGCCATCCACGCCTCACTATCATCTTCCTGGTGGGTCTGTGTTGTAGGGAGTGATGATCCAGGGAGTGGTGTTAGACACAGCTTGGAGTGTCTGCTCATAGAAGCCCAATAGTTTGCTTTGCTAGTGACTCACTCATCTTTAGTCTGCTGAGTGTTAGCTGTTTTATTTGCTCTGTTCAGGGGAAATCCTGACACAGAGGAGAGAAGACTTTCACACTAGATTGCACAAATGTGTATTTAACTGATGCAATTGTTGTTCTGATAATTGAATTTGTTTTGGACATTTTATTTTAAAGCATGATTCTGATATTTACTATTCTCAATTCTGAGGCCCTCGCAGGGGTTATATTTCATTTTCAGTTTTGAGGTCTCGTCAGACACTTTATCCCCTCACACTGGAATCTTCCTCTGTGATACATGATGCTACCAGGTGGTGATGGGAAGTGACTTCAGGCATGCAAAATGATAAGAATAACATACGTTTAAACTTCTGTCATTTTTTTGTTTTCTAATTAGTGGCTGGCACCTGGGTTGCCAGCAGCGCTGTGTGCCTCCATGGTCCAGGTTTTGGGGTTTATTCCGCTGTGACGGGTAGCTGTGATGAAGTAGGTCTGTAGGCCTGTTGTCTGATTAGGATCCCTAGTTCAGTCATGGTGTGAGGAGCACCGTCTTGTTGGCCATATTTCTTTATTAGCACACTCAGTGGAGATGACTCTCACATCCCACACTCATTAGCAGCATCCCTGAAAGATATCTCTCATCCTTCACACCATCCCTCTCATGTCCACCAACACACTGGCTTCCCAGTGGACATGAGCTTATGGATCCACCACAAATGTGTGAAGCATTTTGGTTGATTTATTCTTGAATCGAGCAAAGAGATGAATGTGCGGCCACTGTATTAGCTCAGTGCCATACAATTGTTAATATTTGATGCACATGCGTCACATTTGTCATGAAGAACACCTTCTCATTCACCAGCTCGTTATCAAGAGCTTCCTATAAACAATGCCAAGTGGTGTCAGGCTCCTGCGGGGGAGGCTGCTGAACTCATTGGATAGGCCTCTTTCCGGCTGCAATGTTGGAAACACTTCAACTAGTGTCGTTTTTAGGTTTTGGTACCATATTAGTTTGGATGACAGTGTAAAAGAAGCCTGAAAAAACAGCTGTGGATGGAAAAAGAGTGGCTCTAACTTTACACCATCAATTATTCACAGACTACAGGAGCTGTTCTCTTGACACCAATGGCATTGTGACCTAAATGTGACCTGTCTCTCAAGCTGTAAAAGATGCTTTTCAATAACAAACTGCCACCTTTTTCAGCAGATAAAGCACTCATCCAGCTATAGTATACAAAGTCTATTTTTTGCATATTGGTCCTTTAAATAATAATAAACACTGTCCTTGTGTGTTCACTATTCCTACTGCATGTACACATATTTACAAATGTTTGACTGATCAGTAAATGTCTATGTAAGGCTAAAAGAAAATATGGCAGATTGAAATTCCATCGCACTGAACTCTACAGCCTCACAGGGGGTTTATGTGTGGTCGATTAGACCTCCTCACAGGACGTCATGATGTGAATTATGTTTTGAATGACATGCTGATTAATTTTCAAAGTTGTAATCTTAGAATTGAGTAATGCTGAGTATACCTTAATGTGTACTCAAGTTATATCATTTAAAGTATAAATTGCTAAAATGTTTGGGTTTATGGTTCTCTTATTTGACTGATGCTGGTCAAAATTTAATGGGGTATTTGAATCCAACAGAGCCATCGTTAATGTTAGTAGTGACATTTGTGCTTTTCCTACTGTGACAAGTCATGTCTGCTGGGAAAAAGACTAATTGTAGGCTGTGTGTTACACAAATTAACTCATTTATTGTTAAAAAGGTATTTGTGCCTCCTCAGTCTGCAAAAGCTGATCACTGATCTTAATTGAAACATTTTATTGTGTTGGATGATTTAAAATTCAAAGCTCAGTGTGGAATATTGACATATTGATGGCTTGGGTGGGGGTGAATATGGCAACTATCATATGAAATTTAGATAAAAAGTCAGTGTCAGTCTGGCTGACAAGTACTTACAATGAAGTAAGGTGTATTCTTTAGTTTACCTTCCATAGTTTCACTCATTCTATAACTCATTGTAGTAACTTACTTGAATTTAATGTGTTTGTAATTTATATATTTGCACGGTAAGAGTTTCACCTTAATTATTCTTCCAAGTCGAGGTGAAACTGTGATTTGTGGTATGAAGTTGCTGCAAACCAGTGGTTCTCAATAAGGGTAGTGGGCCCCTGGAGTGGTGAGGTGTGGCATTTTTATGACTTCCAAAAGGAGCCAGGACAGAAAAAGTTGGGGAACCGCAGCTCTCAGCAATATAAAGAAGAGAAAAATCTTTAAAATCCACTCAAGTTGTTGGTATGCTATCAATTTCCCAAGCGATGGTATTGTAAACAATTACAATGACTCAATGCTCTTTGATTAAGCCATCCCAGTCGACTTTATCAAAGGGGAAGGAAAACCAAAGGTCAAGGAATCGTTTGCCCATCAAAAAGTTAGCATGTGAAATACAGCGACCCTGCTCAATTGTTAATGGCCCACAGTGAGGCAGAGGGCTGTAAAGGTGCAGAGTTTCACTCCTGCAACACCAGTTAGCATAAATGATGAGGCCCTTTAGAGCTTTGGGTGTAATGTGAGACACAGTTGGTCCCTGGAGTTAAAGTGACACTCTGGGAGGTCTGTGTGACACAACGCTGATATCAGGCTACGAAAATCTGATGTGCAAGTCAAGAGGCACTGCTCTGAGGCTGCACAATAGCAGGTTGATGTATTCATTTGAATAATTGATTGATTGAAGTGTGGCATCACCACAATAACATAGGCAGTTTTAAATAGCCGAACCGTTTACTACTCAAATGATATTGCAGTGCGAGTGTGATGATGATGTATCATTGGGTGCTCAGCCTCTCTGTTTGGCCTGTGGGGGTGCTGCTGAAGTCAGCTTAGCTTGTAACTCGGCACCTTGGATCTCGGATGTGCTCCTAACTCCCACTGTGGTCCCTGGACCACGCCCACCCCTGCTCCCAGAGGTGCAGTGGTCAGACTGACAATGAGCTGCTGACATGGTGGCTCAGTTTGCACATCTCCCCGGGGTTATCTTGCCAGGCAACGCTGCTCGTGCTGCTCGTACCTCATTTGTGTGTGCACCTTGTGACTGCCTGCGTTATCAGCACAACCAAAGCTTCTGCTTGTAAGCTGATTTTTTTCCTTCTCCTATTTTTTTCACCTGTCTTTGACACACAATGTTTATTCACGCCTTTCAGCCCCTGCCATGGCAGCCGGTGTCAGCATACTGAGTGACCTGCCTCACTCCATGAGTGGAGCCCGCAGTGGAGAGATCAGCACAGAGATGGAGACAGGTAGGTAACACCAGATAAGATGCTGAAGTTTTTTGAAATTGTATCTTGTAAATCAAAAGCACAGGACTGTAGACTAGAAATGATGATAGATTGCCATTTTATATCATATTGAAGTTACAAATGAATTAGAGGTCAGACAAGATGTTTTATCGGGGCTCACAGGCAATTTGTGGGTCAGCTTTAGTATCGAGACATAACATCCAAGAAATACAGCCAAAAGTGATTTCTTTGTTAAATTAAAATGTGTTATATGTAAGTGGAGTGTAAAGTCCACAAGACGGATATAGGGTTTTATTAATTTATTTCACAGGAACTAAACACTCAGGCATTGTTACATTTAAATAAAATGCAACAGGTACAATGTATATAGGACTTCTAGCCCTAGCTCATTTTCTGTCCTGTCCCCGGTTAGGCTTTAAAGGGATAAGACACATAATACAACACTCCAACACACAAGCATAGACCAGGATTGTTGCTAAAGTATGCGCTTTTCATATGTTTTAATAACTGAATTTGTTAATGATTAATTCTGAGCTGAAATAAACAGAAATGGAAACTCCTCCCATAGATTCTTGCCTCCAGGAAAAGATTAAAGTTTGGTGTGGACCCCTGATAATCTGTCTCCTCTGGAGCCAGTTTCCAGGGTTGACCATCTTTAAAATTGATGCTTCGTGGATAAAAATATGAACACACAATAAACCTGATGACTGTTCCATTTCTAATTATTGAACTAAATACAAATAAAGGCAGAAAAATAAAACCTGTTCATAATTGCCTCTAATTGAAATCAGTATCAACAATGTAAAAACTCTTTAATAGGAAGAGTACAAGCGATGAATACAATTGGTGGTAAGCTAAAATAAATAGATGTTTCAGACCCTGTGTTCGTGTAAATATACTGTAGGCATCACTTTGCTAACCATTTGTTGTGATCTTCTGTAAATATAAATCCATTTGTCAACTAATATTTTTCCTCTCAGAAATATGAAGGTTAGAATGATCCTTCCAATTATCTGTCTGCTTTCTACAATGCTACAATGGGAATTTTCAGAAGGAGAATAGTGTTCCTCTCATGCTGAATGTGAGATTACATGATAAACCAGTTAATTGAAATCCTACTGATGGATCAAGTCAAGTCATCGAGCCCTCCGCTCTCTGTTGCTGCAGCCAGTCTGCCTGCTGCTCCAACACTTTGAGAGCCTCAGGGAGCCAGCAGTATCAGTTCACCTTTTGGTTTCAGTTCGATGGTGGACGACTGGCCGCCAAAACATTGAAGCAGGCTTCAAGCACAATGTCAGTATCACAATTACATAGTCGTAAACCAGTGGATTGATATTCAAGTGTGCAAAATGCATGTAACATAGCCACCTCACACACCCCTTGTGTATGTGTGTGTGTAGGCAGCACATGGACAGACAGCACAGAAGCACTAGTCACGGCAGCACAAGATCAGGCACTTAGTACAAGATCAGTATAGGTGGGGGGTCTACCACACCAACAGGATCCCAGGTGCAGGCTGTGAAAAGATGCTCCTGAAACAGTCCAGCACAGATTAGCAGGGTGTAAGATGTAGACAGGAACAGGAACGCCATAACTAAGTGGCTGGCATAGTGTATGGGGCCGGAAGTCCCACGGTCAGAATGGAAGACACCCCCCAAAGTGGTTGAGAATGACTGAGCTAAGATCCTGTGGGGCTTCCAGATCTTCTTCCAGAGCCTGAGGGGGGTCGATGAGAAGGGGAATTTTTACATGTATTCATATCATTTTTAATAAGAATTGGCTCATACATTGATTATTGACTTAATGCAGACAAAATGTTATGTTATCAATATAAATAGGCAATGAAAAGCTTATAACTTATATTAGTATTATCGTCGTTGTTACTGTTACTGAACAGATGAACAGAATTCATAGTGTTATGCAGTCCAATACCACCCCTGTGTATTTTGTGTTATATAAACCACTTGGCAATGCAGCAGAAAGGTGTTTGATCATGGACACTGGTACCCGCTGTGTGGTCAGGGCTGTGAACCACCAGATGTACGGCCTTGTAAGCAAGCAAGTACGGCGTTTTCCTCTTTCATTTACACGCCACCTGTCTCAGATCTGCATGGTGTGTGTGTCTGTGTGTGTGCAACATTCGCCCCCATCTGCCTCCCACTGACGACTTTGGAGGTGGTTGTCATGGTGACACTTCAAATGCTGCTGTTGAACTGATAGGTTGTATTTGCCTGTCTTTACCAACGGGTGATTGTCTTGCGATGACTCACTGTGGGCACGGAGCTGCCGAGCGTTTGTTACCGCAGAGACAGTCGCAGTGCAGACATCGGCACATCCCGCACTGTAAGATGCTGCTGCGCCGAGGACGCCACTCTTCAGCCGGGGAGATGACGGGCAGCCCGAGGAGGCATAACCGCAGGCACTCGGCCTCGGACATCCTGCTGAAGGTCCTGCAGCGCAGACGCAGCTCTGCCCTGGAGATGCTCTCCTCGTCCTCCCACAGACTCATGGTGGCCGTCAGCGTGAACCAGCCTCAGCCTGCCATTGAACACAAGACCAGGAGATGTAACCACGCTGAATAAGTCTAGTGCTTTGGATTTAGGGGTTGAGGTGACTTTAGGGGCGTAGGAAGCATGCACTGTGCACTGATGAGTATTGTTTAAGTGTACTTGTGTTTCTTCTCTTGTTGTTTTTCCCCAGCCAATGCAAGGGTCCCTACAGCAAAGTACACCAAGATGGGAGAGACCCTGAGGCACGTCATCCCGGGTCACATGCAGTGCTCCATGGCCTGTGGAGGGAAAGCCTGTAAATATGAGAACCCCTCTCGCTGGAGTGATGAGGAGCAAGCCATCAAAGGACTCTACTCGTCCTGGTACGTTGGCCAGTCTCCTTTACCTGCACACCTTTTATGCAGCCCTTAATGTTCATGTAGTTTTCCTCTCAGCGCTGTGCCGGTCAGCGCGGGTCACTGAAGTCAATATCAGTACTTGTATGAAAAGTTGATACATTTGTCCTTGTGTTTGATTTGCATTGTGGTCTGTTTTTAAAATGGAATCATTTAACAATTGAGTTCTTTGGTTTCAGCGTATCAGTATGTTTGCAGGATACATGTTTGTTTAAAGAGTCCTTGGTACCTTGAGTGTTTAACTTGCTAAACAGTCCTAATTCTTCTTCTTTTTTCATTATTTTGCTGTATTTCCCACATCTCCCCTTAACTGTCATATTCTCCACTTACAGGATTACTGACAACTTGCTAGCTATGGCAAGGCCTTCCACTGAAATCATTGAGAAATATAATGTAATTGAACAGTTTCAAAGGTACAGTAGGCTCCTTCTTTCACACCTCATCAGAATGAAACATTTTTTGTTTGATTCATTTGATTCTTTATTAACATTTAGATTAACAGTAAAGTGGCGGTTGGTTGTGAAATGGTTTGCTCCAGCTGTCTCAGTTCACCTGCGCTGCTGTCAGTGTGTACAGTGCATACGGGTAGTGCTGTAATGTATTTGTGTTGCTGACTTGCTGCGGTCTACTGCGTGGATCGCCCTGTACTCTGACACAAACCTGTCGTCGTGCTCAGGTGTGGTTTGAAGACGATCATTAACCTGCAGCGACCCGGAGAACATGCCAGCTGCGGCAACCCACTGGAACAGGAGAGCGGTTTCACTTATCGACCCGAAACTTTCATGGAGGCAGCCAGTGAGTCTCTACGAACACATGCCGTAGACGCCCCACCAACAGGACACAAACCAATTAACATATGGGGCTCTAGAGTGACTTAATAGTTAATTCAATTCAAATGTTATGCAAATGTATTAATATAATGATTATAGGTCCAAGCTTAGATTACTAAGCATGTATATCAGGAGAATGGAGTATATCAGACTTAAAAGATGGAGTAGCATTAGTATTGTCAAATCAGGATGTAAGAATCATGTAATTAAATGGGCTGCATCACACATAGTCGTTCTAAGAGGATACAGTTTAACTAGTAGTTACCCCTGCCACTGCTAACTGTTGCTTATGTGACTGGTAACTGCTGCAAACTCCAGCAGAACAACTTCTGCACTTTAGCGGCTTAATCACCGCAATTAACAGTTATCAAGACCAGCTCGATCCATAATCTATAAATCAGTGACAACAAAATGACATTCATGGACCACAAGTATCAGCATGTTCAGATAGACTCACACTGCTAGCTCTCTCATACAGATGAATGCTCTGTCACCCACACACATCACTCAGATAACTCAGATAAATGCTATGACAGCTCAGTGGGCTGTCCGTATCATTGTATGTGTTGAAATGCATATCTAATGTGGCAAGAAGCAGAGGGACTGCTTTTAGTTGAACTAAAACCCCACTACCACAGGGGACAGACCCCGAGGATAATCACTGATGTAGCTACTGCTGGGAGGAGTGAACCGTTTGTTTGTTGAGAGACTCATGAATTTCCACCTTTTCAACATCCGGCTGTAATGCGGCTCAATCAGATTCTGATTGTCTTTCTTGAATGCTTCTTAAATGAATTTGCACTGAGCTTTTTGTAGTCTGATAATGGTGTAATCTGCATTTTAAAAGCCACAATGAACCAAGTTTTTACTTACTCTGATTAAAAAGATGAAGAATAATCCTCCAAAAACTACAGTCAAGCAGTGGCAGAGTCTCTGTGGAACATATTTAATCAGAGAGAGCAATGTAGATTTTCATTTTATTTTTCTCAGACCATCAATGTTTTGTTTTCTGCTCACATCCGGAAGGTGATATGGTCCCCAGTTACCAAATAATCACCAAGGGATCCCACATATGTTATGTCTTTGGAGGTTGGCCATCTTGATCTCTCTCCCTAACAAGCTCTCCTGAGATCTGCACCCAAGTCACCTCATTCAAGCATCAGCTGCATTTGGTATAGTGCTGCCTTTCAGTTGATGCTCCGTAAAAAGCCGGCAGGATAAACACGGGCTTGTTATCTTGCTGTTGGTCTTTATCATGCACTGCACTTCAGACATTCAATGAACAAACAGCTCTCTTAGAGCCCCTTTCAGACATGCACCTCAGCGATGGCAGCCTAGCGTGATGGTCTCATGTCTGAATAAGCTCCTGAGTCACGACAGCATTCTAACCAGGTCAGACCTGTAATACTCTCATTTCACTTCTTACTAAGCAACCGTCTGATCTGAATGGCATCACGTGAATATGAAGGCTGCAGCAGCACAGTGTAAAACATGCATAAAAATGAAGAGATTAAAATCACGTCTTGTTCCACCTTCTACGATCTGGTAACACATTTGTTATCTCAATCATTATTCTTGTGCGCGACGAAATCAATCAATCAGTTTAGTAAACCAGGAAACACTGCAAAAGAGCTCAGTTTATGTTGCTCAATAGGTTTTTCTCATATGAGTCCAGTAAAACAGTTTTTCACCCTCACGGTGTGGCCAGAGAAAGGGAGTTGGAAAAATACTGAACTGCTCTGAATTCTACTGGCTTTGTGCATTTCAGTTTATTACTACAACTTTGGGTGGAAGGACTATGGTGTGGCCTCCCTGACTACAATCCTTGACATGGTCAAAGTCATGTCATTCGCTGTCCAAGAGGGGAAACTGGCTGTCCACTGCCATGCTGGTCTTGGAAGAACAGGTTTGTGCCTACAACAATCTGGAATTTCTTGAATCCTCACTTATGCTTGAGCAATATTTCGCATTTCTTGTATTTCCCATCATTTAGGTGTGTTGTTGGCTTGTTACTTGGTTTTCACGTCCCGGATGAGTGCTGACCAAGCCATCCTGTTCGTGCGAGCCAAAAGGCCGAACTCCATCCAGACAAGAGGCCAGCTGCTGTGTGTCAGGGAGTTCGCCCAGTTCCTGGTTCCTCTCCGAAGCGTCTTCTCCTGTGCAGAACCCAAAGCGACTGCTGTCACTTTGTCCCAGTACCTTACCCGGCAGCGCCACCTGCTGCACGGCTACGAGGCTCGACAGATGAAGAATGTGCCAAAGATCGTCCAGCTGGTGTGCAGGCTCCTCATCGACATCGCAGCCAACAGACAGGTTGTGATCGAGGAGGAGTGGCTGGAGATCCCCGACCTCACAGCAGAGGTGGAGAAGACCGTGTCCCAGCAGGCTCTTCAGCAGCTCGGGAAGGAGATGAGAGGGAAGGGGATTCCTGTTCCACCTTGCTCCTCTCATCCTCTCAGCCCACCTGCTGTACAGTCCAGATCTCTTCACGATCAACCTCTCGCAAGTGATAATGAGCTTGACCCTCTGTGGAGGCAGCAGAATGTAGAGAGCCCTCTGAGATCTTCTCTGTCCAACAACAGGAGCCTCAGTTACAGCGATTCTGCCCTTCACAAACTGGGACCACAGCACCAGAATTTAGGAAATCTGAAGAGCCGTAACCCAATCAACCGCCTGATCAAACATTCCTTGTCTCACAGCAGCCTTACAGTCTGTAAGCCTCCCAGATTTTGTGACCTCTCTCCTCAGGACATTATCAGCAGCATTCAGGACCCAAATACAGAAGGAAAGCCAGACAGAGGATCCCCCGTTTTAAAAAAGCAGCTACACAAGGGGCGTCAGTGTTTGTCTTTGGATCTGTCAGAGCAGGGAAGAAAGTCCCACTGTTACGCAGCACTGCCAGCCTTATCAATCAAGAGCAAACTGGTAACCAGGGAGGAGACGCTAGGTGTGGATGTGTCAGCGGGCGGAGAAGACGGAAGCAACATCACAGAGGTCGCAGTCATCACCCCCCAGTCTGAGCTCTCCCCAGAGAGCAGGCGCGTGCTGGTGGCCAAAGCTCTAGCCATGGACCTGACGGACAAGGATCTCACCTCCAAGGTTTCACAATGGCAGGTAGGGTACCAAAACAATACACACCATGGAGTAACATAAGGCGCGTTTCCACCAGCACGACTTGGCCCTACTCGACTCGGCACGGCACGGCACGGCACGGCACGGCACGGCACGGCACGGCACGGTACGGTTGTGTTTCCATTACACGAGGTACCACCTCAAACCGGTACAAGGGCCGGTGGAAACGCAACCTAAACCGTGCCGAGTCGAGTCGAGTCGAGTCGAGCCGAGTTGTGCTGGTGGAAACGCGGCTATATATCAGTAGAAAATTCATCCACACCTCTGTGCTGATAGACATGATACTAGTCCAGACTAGCGTCCAGAATAATAACAGTGATGCGGTTGTATACCTGCCTGCCAACATCACGGGGACGGCTAGTCTCCAGGATGCCACTGCACCTTGCAGAGCAAAAGTCCCAAACTTGTGTTTTTCTACTTCTGTTTTGAATCAGACTCGCATGATATAACGTGTGAAGTACTGAGCTTTACATTTTACCTTTGAACAGACAAGGTCATTTCCCCTATTTCTAATTTCTAACTAAGCTAATCGGCTGCTGGTTCTTCTTTCATATTATATGATGAACAGACATAAGAGCGGTATTGATCTTCTCATCTAAGTCTGCATCCTTTAATGGCATTAAATCATTACTGCATGTCTTCTCACTTGGTGTGCCACCATGTCAGATTCCATTGGATGTTTGCAAAGTCATTTAGAAGGACACTGATCCTCCCGACAGTCGGTGTGTTCACATGCACTTAGTAGCTAGCTACTAAGCTACTAAGCTACTCCTAGCTACTACTACTGACTCTGTCTGTCATAAATGAGAAACCTACGTAGGTGAGTAAGTCAACCCAATTTAACAGCTAGATTTTTCCTTGAGAAAACACATTTTTCAGTGCAAGGATAAACTGTGTTTGCCATCTACAGAGCAGCAGTATATCATTAATTGCATTTAGTTGTATCATAACTAACTCACAGCTGTTTCCCTACAGTGATACCACTTCATCTTGTGCACCATTTGCCTAATGTGCAAGGATGTTGCTCTAAGTGTCCGTGTCTGAAAGCCATTCTTTTAACAGTTGGATACAGCCATTACTGTTGTGTGTTCCACGTCTGAAAAGGGCTTAGGTAAGCCAGTGTTCCACAACAAAGCAGGGGTAGGGGGTGAATCTGACCCGCTGCATTTAACAGTAACCAGGTCAATGCAATGTCTAATCACATTGTCCGGTTTGCTGTATTACCTGCAAGCTACAGGGTGCATGGGAAACTGTGGCACTGACACACAGCGATACACGAGAGCTCTAATCTTCACCGTACTTTTCATTTGTACAAATAGTGGTGAAAATGTAATGTTCAGTCCAACACACGCCCACTTTTAGACCCCGAGCTGTTATTGTGGGGAGTCGGCATCCTGTTGTTGTTCTGGGTAAAACATTTTATCATCGGAGACTAATTCCCTCAGCGTGATGCAAAAGAGGAGCTCACTCACTTCACTGATGAGTCCTGTGGCTCCAGCTCAGCTCCTCAGCTAATGATTGGACCTTTTTTTTCTTATCCACAATTCAAAGATGTTGAAAATCCCAGACCTAAGACCACACCCTTAATGGACTACTGTGGTCATATTTCATCAATGAACTGTGTAACCGACAGAATGTTATTTTCAACACATCCTAGTCTTTTGTTATGAACCTGCGTTGTTGTCTAGTGCCACTTGATTTGTTCTCTGTTGTGGTGTGCAGACAGAGCTGAACTCCAGAGAGGGAGCGTGGGAGAGGCTGTGTATGGAGAGAGATGCTCTGGTCCTGTCTGGTCTGATGTGGTCGTGGCTGGAGCAGCTCAAGGATCCGGTGATCAGCAGCGAGGATATAAAAGCCCTCAGTGAGAAGAACGTAAACCCACAGAATGCCCTCGACGCGCTGGAAAAGGTAGCTGGGTTGAATATCTTCCACAACATCACTGTCGGAAGCAGACAGCTGTCTAACTCAGTGCCCAACAACACGGCAAAACTTGATTAGAGCACAAACTATAATCTGGATTATTTGGAGATTATAAATCCCGTTTTCAGTTGTGATGTCTTAAAGGCAGTCCATAACCACACCACTTTCACTTCCGTTTCTACAATTTCTATTAACACAAATATTAATATACAAAATATTTTTTGACCTGCGTTGGGCCAGTGCCTGTCAGGAAAGGTCACCACATTGCACAATTTTTAATTCTAGAAAAATACCATATAAAACTGCAAAATGTCTGTAATTTCTTGTGTAGCTATAATCTGCAATCATCTTGTTCTTTAGAGCCGCTGTGAGAATGTTAAGGAAGGTAGTCAGTGGATACAGCAGCTAACAGAGATTACACACGGCCATCTTTTTAAAAGTGTATTCCTGTCTCTTCACATTTGTAAGCAGTATTTATTATGGGCTGGTTTTCACCATTTAGCTCACATTTTCACCATCATGTAGCTTATCGGATTTCCTTTTACTCGTATGATTTCTGTGATACTGTTATTGCTTTTAAAATAAATATGAACATGTTGTAGGTGTGAATCCAAAAATGTTATCATCTGATGTTATCATGCTTCTCCCTCCCACTGCAGGGCCACCGACTCACTTTGCTGTGCATCCTCGACTGTGCTGCTCATCTCCTGCCCGTGCCTGAAGTGGAGACTAGTTTTCTCAACCAAACAATACAAGTGTTTACTAAGGTGAGTATTAACACAAGTTAAACACTGAATACATTAAGATTTGTGTGTTTGGTGAGCATGAATTAGTGCTTTCTGTGCCCCCAGATTGACCCTGCCTCAGAGAAGAATGAGTCTTTATACACGACACTGAAAGCAATCCTGACTCCCATTCTTCATGAGCTGTCTGACAAAGCTGTGGAGGAGAATGGAGACTCCTGATCCAGCCTCAGCAGCAACGGTCCGACATGAGGACGACTCCCACATGGGACTCAGCTCTTATTTTCTGGGCATTACTGTGCTTTAAGCCAGCTCCTTTGTATCAGATACAGCTGAGATCTGCCAATCTTAAGTCTTTCAAGGTACTTGAAGACTAAGTCATTTGAAGGTTTAGCATTTCATTTAACTAGAAGCTCTTAATAGACTCTAAGCACTGCCATTCTTTATGTTGATGTGCCACTGTACTCACTTTGAAAGCATTTGTTCTACTGTAATATTTGTGAGGGACTTGATGTTGCTTTTATTATCTAACTGTTAGTGGGAAGTTGAGTGAGAAACATTCTCATGATGTTATTTAAATGTGGAACTCGGCTGTCAAAGCTGTTGGGGAAGGGGGATGGGGGGTCGTATTTAAACCAAAAGATGTTTTTACACTGTGCATATGCTACGATGTGTCTTATTTATTCAGATCTTATTTGAAATGCAGCAATCAGTTTAATAAGTATAACCTCTTGAGAAGTCGAAAGTTTGCTTTGTTCATGCAGAATGTAAGGTGTGTTTTTTTTTTTTTCCAATCAAATGCAAACTGTGGCTCTTGTTACGGCAATGCAAACTCAACAGGCCGCAGTGCGTCTGCTTTTCCAATCAATTTTACATCCTTAATACTGCGTGCACCGAAAACCTCTCTCTGTACTGTTCTGTTGAACATGTATTCATAAACCAAATCAACCAGCCTCCACTGTTGCGTTTAGCAAAAAATGCTGCCTGCCTCAATTCAAACAGCCTCTGTCAGGACTCTGTATTATGGTGCCGTGTGTGTCGTCACCTCGCCTGTGTGTTTGTGTGTGTGTGCAGCTGTGGAGACAAGTCAGTGGTCACCTCTCACCTCATGTATGCCTCTTATATGGACACAATATAATGTAGGTCTGCTGGTACGTGCTGAATGTGGAACACTGATGATAATACTAATAATATGAAGGACATGAGACGTTGTACTGTGGGGGATTTTCAACAAACACTATTTTTTCATTGTTACAACAGGCTACTTCTTACAGAATTAAATACAACTTAACGCAAGCTGTGTGAACTGTGTTTGTCTTTTTATGGACTTTTATCACTCGGGCTCATCAGCTGATCAGCATACAACTCCGTGTGCCTCCTGCTGTCACAGTAGTGTAACATCCAAACCATTCACCACTGGGATCTCAAACGGGTCTTTCAGGATCAAGGAATATCATCTTCAGATTTTTATTCTCAAAACCAATAATAATCATTTGATGTATTCAGGCATTACTGTAAATGGGTATATTATCTGACATGAAATACTTAATATAAGTTAATATGATGTGCTTATAACCATCAGTCAAAATGTATAAGATCATCATTAAACTGCCGGGGGGGGTCCAATCTCTTTACAAATGCTGTGAGAGGGGGGAGGCAGCTGGAGATCATGGTAGTCACTGCAGGAAATGTCAAAGAGAAGGGGATGTGGAGAGATGAACATGAATCCATTTTGTCAAAGAAAAGCTGTCACAAGCAGGTGACCTACTGCACGTGGGTGAATACATTTGTATACAATACATTTGAAATAATGATTCATTCATTCACCCATTCATACGTTTCGATTAGCGTTGTTGCTGCGATCTAAGCTCCGAAACAGCAGGGGGGGTAACGCTCCTTTTACCTCGCCCATAGCTGCGCCAACAGACCAACGAAGAAGAAGCAGTCAGAGGGTGGAGGAGCTTTTCGACATGGCAGACAGGTGGGTAGACTGTATTAATCTAACATTTATGAAATAAATGTACCTCAGTGCCCGGGCATGTGTTCCCTGAAACACTTTACAACAACACCCGGTGTTATTTTGTAGCGGAAGAGCTGCTGTGCTTTGGTTACTGACGACGTTTGCTTTTCTGGACCAACCATGCTGGAACGTGCTGCTAGCTAGCTGCTAGCTTGATGGGGCTAGCTAGCAAGTTATAAGGAGTGGTTAACTGACGTAGCTGGCACAGTGCGGTGCTCCGATTAGAGCACTTTAGATGTGACTTTAATTTCTACATTTAGAGGGACTTCCCCAACGGGGAGAATATCTCTACAAGATGCTGTACTTCTTAAATGCACAGTCACGTTGGCTAATTATTAGAAGTAGCTAGCTTGCTAGCCTCCATTGCCTGTTGAAGGAGTGTCGATCCTGGTCTAAGTGTTGGACTGAGGGGCTGATTTTTATCTAACGGTAAGGACTAATTAACTACGTCGAATTAATATCACGTCAAGTTAGCAAAATAAATGGGCAGTCCTGCATGAAAACATGAAATCATATTTCTGTGGGACAGCAGTGGGCAGACTGCAGATCCGTGGTTTGTAGGGCTGCTTCCTTTCAGATGGACACCGAGTTACGTCCGCGTCTGCTGGAGGTTCACGGAGATTTGGGTGTAGACGGACTTCAAGAGGTGAAGCACTGGAGGGGGGTGGGGTGGGGTGGGGGGGCAGACGGCCTGCCTACCTGCTGGCAGCTGGAAACGATCCTCTCCTGTCTGATGTGGTTTGGGTAGAAGCTGATCCTGGAGCAGCCTTGTTCCTCCCATTGGGTTTGGCTGCTTTCTGCGCTCCATAAGTATAATCCCATGTCCTCAGTGGGAATTTACTTATTTCTCAAGTAAACGTAATTTCCTGCCAAAACACCCAGTCGATCCACTAAAATAATACATACTCCATAGTTTTACTGTCGTTGGCTCATCTAGCAGTCAGTCATCAAGCCGAAAAGCTTCATGATTCACGATGCTGCTTTCTACTGTGTGATGGGACCGGAAAAGGAATATTTGTTTGGTCCATTTGTCAGACAAAACAAGCAATTTAAAGACTTCATCGCAGGCTTTGGGGGATTTCACATTTCCAGGACTAAATGATCAATTGATAGATTTTCCTTTAGCGATGGGGAAAACCTCTTCAGATCCACAAAGACCGACAGTTTTCACCTGCTCCGTTAAATCTGGCAGATCCTCACACATCTCATCCCCTCATGAATGGAATGTGTTCAAACTGTTCAAACGCTCCTTTGTCCAATACATTTGTGACCCTTACTGCGTGCTGTAGCTAAATAAGATTAATGTCATATGCCCTCAAAATGTAATGTCGTCATGTGGTCTTAGCAGAGGCCCCCTCGCTGTCGGGGTGTCTCCACTCTACTGCTGCAGGAGCCCCCAGTCTACTTCAGTCCAAATAAGATTTACAGCTAAAAGGTGAAGGCCGTTCCTAGATATGAATTTGTTGCCAGCAAAAGCGTTGCATCAAACGAAGGCAACGTGAATCGCCAAGGGTTTAAACCGCTCGTCTCCAACCATGCACCACTGCGTCTGTACATTTTAGTTGATGTCTAATAATGGCCGTGGACAACTGGGATAAACGGAATTGTGTTGTCCCGTCTGGATGTCTGACGTGCTTTTCATGCCACAGTCGTGCTCACGCTGCTCGCTGCTGTCCATGGTCCTGAACTTCAAATGAACACCACCGTTCCTGATTCGCCTCCGTCGTGTTGGTTTTGTACGTCTGCATCTGCATAAACTGGCATGGAGCGTTGTGCAGTTTTTAGGTCAGTGGAGGAGGAGGAGGAGGAGGAGGAGGGGACGGGGGGGTGCTGAACTGCCCCAAAAGTGACCGCATCAATCTTGTGGAACAACATTAACTGCTGCTAGCGTTTTGTTGCTCGGCCGTCAAACGTGAAAGTCTGCCACATACCAGACGTCACCATCTGCGTCCTTCCCATTAAACGGCTGTGCTTGGCTCAGATCACAGCAGCTTGTTAAGCCTACCACACTGCATTATTATCGCTTGGAAGAGGTCTGAGACGAAGAGAGGACATCATCCACGTGTCTGAAATGGTACCTCTTGTCAAACATCTCTTTGCTTCATGATTGAGTCGCCTGTAAAATCCATAAAAACCTGCCAAGACCTGTTCAGTTGCTTCTTTTCCACTTCATTAAATGGACTGAACATCCTGCCTGCTTCATGTCGTGTGTCATGACGTGTTCCCTTCAGTGAACTGTGCATATCTGAGAAGAGAAGAGGTGGAGATCGGTGTGACTGTGGACTGCCATTGGACATGATCTCTCTTTACCATGAGATCGTCCCTTCGCCAAACCAGGCTAGACTCACCTCATCATCTTATTGGATCGTCTAATCAATAGCGCTGTCTTCCATTCCTGTGGGCCAATCAGAACTTTGATCTCACCTGATACATGACGTCTGCTTGACGACACGGTTTCCCTCTACCCTCAAAACGGTGAACGTTCCATCAAAAGTTGTGGTGGTGGTTCTGCTTTTATTAACAATCGGGGAATTACAGGAGAGGCGTGTGAGAGGTGGCTGTGACTGAGGTTTGGTTGGATCTGAGCACATAAAGATCCAGTAATGGTCGAGCAGCCTCTTCCTACACACCAGTGCAGCGCAAATCACCTCATGGACTTTTTAAAGCCACCGTCCTCATAAGTAATGTAAGCTAAACTAGCCACAGCAGCATGAGCTAACTTCATGGCTTTTCTCTACTTGGTTACTAGTGGTGGAAAGTAACTAAGTATATTTACTCAAGTACTGGACTGAAGTCAAGTCTGAGGCACTTGTATTTTACTGAAGTATTCCTGTTTTGTGCTACTTTAGAGGCTTTTTCCTCCACTACATTTATCTAACGGCTTTAGTTACTAGTTACTTTGCAGATTCAGATTAACAATACAAGATATAATCGATGAATAAATAATGATGGAGATCTATATCAGCAGTAAGCCTTCTTCGGTTCCCGGGGGGAGATCCATGTGCTCCCCAGAAGTATCCAAAGTAATACATACACTAGATAAATTAAAACTGGCTCTACATTTACTAGCACCAACACTAAAGCGATGAACACATTAATGCATCAGTAATTCTAATCCAATAATATCTATTATTCTGAGTACAGTACAGTGTTTGTTACTATCTGACTTTACGTTTGTATCTTGTCACATTGTCACCCTGTTGGACCACACAGGTCTGTGTAGAACCTGCCTAACGTGTGATGTTACTGCCGTAGAACCCGACTTCTCACCACCCACTTCTTTTTTTCTCCACAGTCCGGGGTCTGAGCTCTCGGCTTGTGTCAGAAGATCTGAATTCACCTCATGCTCCGGGGAGTTTCCTCATCGTTAAATGGCCCTGGTATTCTCCCTCCCTGCACAAAGCGGCTCTGTTTGCACTGTGGGATGAGGTAGTAGGTTGTATAGTTTTAGGGTCACACCCGCACTGGGAGATAACTATTCAACCTACTGTCTTTCTCAAAGTGCCAAACGCACGTCTCAGTGGAGCGCCCGTGTCTTCGGAGGGCCTGCTGTCCGACATCAATGTTCTCATGGATCAAGATGTTGTTAAAGATGTTTTATTCCAGCTGCTTCCACAGTGTGAGGTAGTAGATTGTATAGTTGTAGGGTAGTGATTTTACCCTGTTTGGGAGATAACTATACAATCTATTGCCTTCCCTGAGGAGTGGCTATTCTTCTGTTTTATTCATATTGAATCATATTCATACATTAACCTTGAAAGAGCCTTTCAGGGACAACTAAACAGTTCGTGGTGAGCTAACTGCTGTTTTGTCAGAGCTCTTTCTGAGCAGCACTGATGGCTGAGCTTGTTCATTTCCACAACTATAACACTGGATTTTTTTGGATGCTTCCTATTAGTTTCCTGTGAACTGTGATGTGTTCTTTTGCTCAAATTGAATCTGCTGTGATATAAATTAATTGGTGAAAATTGTAAACATAAATGTTCCTGTTGCATTTTTCTTGAGCTTTCTAATAAAATCTGATAGGAAACTATTGTGGACTGGACTTGATCAGCACGACACTAAACCAGAGGACTGTTCACGGTCAGTCTGAAGTATTCACAGCCTTTTTTTGGAGTGGGGATACTTCAGTGTAAAGTAATACTACTACACACAGGCCTTTGTTAGGTGGAGGTAACTAAAACCTATAGAGCAGTGGTGTTTCTATTTGAATCTCCCCTCATTGGCATGAATGGGGAGAACAAATAATACACTTAAGCAGCATCACATATGAGCACACGGTCGAATTCACCAACTGAACATTCTGACCTGTATGAAGGCAGAAGTCACTGCGTCAGACTGTCCGTCGTATCGTGGTCGACCTGGACTGGAACTACATGCACACTTCAGTGTGTGTGGCATTAAAATGCTCCCATGTGTTTTTTAACGTATCAGGTCAAGGAGGAAGTCATTTTTATCCACACCGCTGGGTTCTGTCTATCGTATTTGAAATGCTTGTTTTGTAAAAACCATCTTCTGACAAGTATCTAGTAAGAATAAGCTCAAATAAACTGCTAACTATTTTATGGGCCTATCATTTCCTCGCACTGCAGCATGGTGCTTAACGTGGGAAATGGAGACTGTCCATATGGTGAACTTCCAATTAACCCCAATGAATTGCCAGTGTAACCCAGGGAGTCTTTTAGTCAGTGCCCCCCAGGACAGGTGGACATGCAAACACATGCAGCATCAACAGACAGGCACACTGTCGCTCTCACCTGCAGGGCCTGCACACACACAGGTGTCAAAGCTGGTCTGTGCTCGTCCCCCCTGCTCTAATCCGTCCAGCACTGGTTGGTTTCTCAGGGTCTGTCCTCGCTGTACTTGGTGGGTGCACCAGAACACCCCCCCCCCCCCTCCTCCTCTGCTTTATTGCAGTAGTTCCACAATAGTGTCAGCAGATGGTGTTCTAGTGCTTTAACTCAAACCAGCTTCCTCACACTGGAGACCACCGTGAAGCCTGAGACTCTCTGAGGCAGTGATGGTCAGAGATGATGAGGACAGTTACAGTGATTCTCCCTGTTGGACCAGACTCACTGAGTTAAAACATTACATTCATTTCATCTATTCCCATTTTCTCTCTCTCTCTCTCTCTCTCTCTATATATATATATATATATATATATATATATATAGATTCAAGATTCAAGATGTTTATTGGTCATGTGCACAGTAAGAACACAGCAATGAAATTCTTACTTTGTTCGTTTCCCTCCACATAGACACAAGAATAAAAAAATAGAAAAAACAATTATAAATATAAAAAAAGAGGGCAAAGTACAGAAGAATAATTTAAAAGGATATATATACATGTATATATATATATATACATAACTAAATGTACTGTACTGTGAGTATTTTGCAGTTACAGTTCTGGGTTATCTGAAGGGTCGAGCTCAGGCTGTGCTTGTTTCTATCTGTACTGATTCATATTGTGAAAGATGTTCTTCTCTTCAGTCAGCCGTAACTACACCTCTCATGTGTGTGGAGTGAAGAACACAGCATCCTGTGTGTCCCCTGTGACAGAGGAAAGACCTCACATGTGTGCTGGAGTCCTGCAGCTTCTTTCCTCTTACAGTTACCTGGTGAGGAGTTGGTGCGCACGAGGTGATCTGGTGCAGATGGTGGGGGGGGGGCCCAGATACCAGTGAACCGGTGGGAGGGGCGTTCACTGGTGGAAAATACACGACAAGTGCCGGTGGTTGGCTGTCTGTCAGACATGAAGTGAGCGCGGATGAGCCAGAGTCCGGGCAGAGGACGTGACATGTAACAAGTGGCGAGCGGCTCCTGGTCTCAGCTGTGCCCGGGTCCGCCACAGGGACCGAAGAGCCGAGCGTGTACCTGCAGGCTGGCGGCGTGCGAGCGGCTCAGAGGCAGATCCTCTGCAGAACACGCCCCGATAGAAAAAGGTAGAGCCTCGCACACGCACACGGACGCACGCACACACTCAGGCCGAGCAGCGAGGAGCGGAGCCGCTTACCTGAGAACCACAGCCCCGATGCTCCAGCACGGGCTCGCACCGCCGGACGCATACCAAATGAAATCAGTTTATTTCCTCAAACTCTGCTTCGTCCCGAGGAGCTTTCTTCGCGCCTGCAGCCCGGAGCACCTGGACGCCCCGCGGGACACCACAGAGAAATAAGGCAGAGCAGTGATCCACCGGCCGGCTGAGCACCATGAGCAGGAAGGCACGGCGCTGGATTTTCCATTTTTTCCTGTGCCTCGGAGTAGTTTATCTGAAAATCGGGTGAGTTTTTTTGGGGGGGTGGGGGGGGTGTGCTGCAGGTTGGCCACACAGGCGCAATAAAACATTTGAGAACGAATGTGTGATTTTTAGCAGAGGGCTGGGGGGCTGCAGAGTGAGGGTCCTGTCCGGCTGGTTAGTCCTTGCAAGTTATGTATTGTTACATTCGTTTACTGTATTACATACATTTGGGGGAGGGGGGGGCTCATCAGACCACATGCAGTTATTCCACAGCTGATTTAAGTCAGATCAGTGAATATTTACTCAGATCAGAGAGAGGCCTGTCCCCAAACACCTGCAGAACCTCTAGAGGAAAACGCCACATGTGACCCTGTCCCACCTTCACCGCAGGGGTCTGTCATCGGTGGTTGCGCTGGGGGCGAGCATCATCTGTAATAAAATCCCCGGCTTGGCCCCCCGTCAGAGGACTATCTGTCAGAGCCGACCCGACGCCATCATAGTGATCGGAGAGGGGGTTCAGATGGGCATCAATGAGTGTCAGTTTCAATTCCGACACGGACGCTGGAACTGTTCGGCCCTGGGGGAGAGGACCGTGTTCGGGAAAGAGCTCAGAGTGGGTACGTTGCTCTTTGATTTCATTTCAACAAGCTGTGCAAACTCAATGTATTGATTCTTCGTGGTTTGTGTGTCACACTGAATAAGTGATATTTACCTGCATTCTTCTCTGAGGTTCTGTAATGGGTTTAAAGTAGTGTTACTGCTCTCTGTCCCCCCCCCACCACCCATGCTCTGCAGACTGATGCCCCTATGGAGGTCTGTACAGTGCAGGGCAGTTGACTGTTCGTGGAAATGTAACAGAATAATCATTGTTGACTCTGAAGGTGAGAAAGACACTGAACTCTTATCAGGCTGAGAGCTCCACTTCAACGATGAGTCCTTCTTCCAAAGAGCCATAGGAGAGACATTGTTGAAACATGTCAGCATGCCTTGGTCTTCATAGTTTCAGTTCTCACAAGATGAATAACTAATAAAATGATTATTACTGAGAACTGAGCCGGTTCATTTTGAAATTGCGGCGTAATAGTACACCAACAGCTTGATTATTGGGAGTTACTTTGCACACAGTCAGTGAACACAGCATGTTTTCCTCGTGTTATTTATACCCTTTGCACTGCCAAGCAAGTGTGGAAGAAGTCACGAAAACGTTTTGAAAATTGCTATAATTTGTCCATAAATAGTCCAAAAAATGCATTCCTCCGAGGTACTCCACTTCTGACACTGACAAATGTCTGTAAGTCTGCTTTCGGTGGGAAAATGAGCCAAAGATTTGATCCTGTGTGTGGAATAAGGCTCGAGGCAATGCTTGCTCCAAAGACAGGACTGCGGAAATAAGTGGAGAATCACATTCAACAGGCTGATATTCTGCCGCTCACCCTGTCACCTCAGAGACAAATGCAGAGCTTTTGGGTGTCACTTTTCACGTCAAGTGTCGTTGAGGATTACAGCTCATGTCGTGTTTGAGCTTTTAATTTATGCTGATCGCTGCTTGTTTTCTATTGTGTTGCCTGAGATGTTTTTAGTATTAGCTGCAACAGACCAGCCTGAGTAGCTGGGATGCACGCAGCGAAAAGGCTGCAGGGTGCATAGTGGGATGTGTCAGTGAGGGATAAAGTGACCTCTGAGTGTAACGGTCAAGATGACACATTCAGCCTCTTTTGTCTGATCATATCAGTGTGTTTTATCACAGTTCCATACTGCAACAATATGCAGCCGCTGTACCATTGCTCGCACCGCGCAGACCTGCATGCTCCTTATCTACTCTCAGCTAAACCACCTTCACGTATGTTCATAAAATACTTTTCCCCCAAAAGCTTCAAGTTCAGACAAGCACTTTCTTCTTGGTTTACAAATTTACCTCCAGGTCCTGCTGCTTTGGCAGGGGATGTTTTATGTAGAATGATTTTAGACCACTGCTTCAGGAATGAACTGCACTTTTGTTGCAGAGCTGCAGAATCCACATTTTACGCAAATTTAGATGAGAAACGAGCTGAGTTACAGGAGACAGCAGGTCAGCTTGAGCGCCGCTCGGGTCCAGCTGCCCTGCTCCGACTCAGTCTGAATCCATTGTTTTGTTTCAGCAGACTGGAACACTGATAACTGACAGAATACATAAATCTGGGATTGTTGTTGGCAGTGATGCAGCAATGTACAGTATTTTGGCATTAGGATCAAGTATCCTCCCCACCCACCAAGTTGGCTACTTGAAGTAACTCACTGTGGGCACTAGCTGCTTCTTTACTGGCTGTAAAGACAGATCAGAGAGTTGGTGTAATACCTCAGCTTTGCATACTTGATGCCAGAATGCTGTTTGATGTGTTTGATGCTCCGTCTGCAGATTGTCCTTAATATGGAAACGAAGGAGCGCGGCATCAAAGAATCACATCCACTTGTTGCAGCAGAGCTCAACAGTTGCACATAAATTTCATTGTCTGAAGGAAAACTAGGACCTTAAATGTCTAAAAAAAGTTTCTATGGTGGTTTAATTGTTAAGGATGATGACTTTATTGGAGGGCCTTTGCAACTTATGGTCATTTTTGAAGGCTTCCCACATGTGCTCCAACAGGAATTATCTCCATTTTAATTAAAAAAAATGCAGTTTGACCTGAAGCACTCAGATTTATGGAGTGGAAATCCATCCGTGTAGGGAGGCTGTGCATGCCTCTCAGATTCACCTCCACTGGGCGGATCTCAGTGTGACGGCGGCTGGGACAAGGGCCAAAAATGATGCCTACACGTTTACTATTCTATCTCCTGCTGAATGGTCTCAAAAAAGGTGCCTTAAACTGATCATAGCTGCTCAGCAGATGGACTGTTAATCACAGAATTTGTTAAATTATACTTAAATTCACAGACTGAATCCTGCAGGTTCTTTGGCTCATTATTAAGACAATGAACTGCGCTGCGTCCGTAGAATTAGTTTCCTTCAGCAGGACTTTCTCCTGTTTCCTTCCAAACTGCTCCATTGTATTTTCTGCAAGATTCAGTTGATGTGTTTCCAGAGAGCTTGATTAATGAATTGGTCTTGGCTTGGCTCATGTATTTTATGATTTGGTTTGAGGCAGCTATTCCAGGTATGTAAGGAGTCTTGACAGTGCCTGAAATAGTGAATCCTGTTGTCGGCAATTGTGATTAAAAATGTCTTTTCTCTTTATCACAGGCAGTAAGGAGGCTGCGTTCACTTACGCTATCATCGCTGCCGGGGTCGCCCATGCAGTCACAGCGGCCTGCACCCAGGGGAGCCTGAGCGGATGCGGCTGCGACAAGGAGAAACAAGGCTTCTATAACCAGGAGGAGGGCTGGAAGTGGGGCGGCTGCTCTGCAGATGTCCACTACGGTGTGGGTTTCTCTAAGGTGTTTGTTGACGCGCGCGAGATCAAGCAGAATGCCAGGACCCTCATGAATTTACACAACAATGAAGTGGGACGCAAGGTATGTCTGTTTCATTCAGTAGTTTAACATCTACATGTCTCACTGCATGGAACTCTTGGGATGAGGGTAGGCAGTCGGCATCCACGTAGCTACCAGCACGAAGAATTTGAAAATGTTGTTGACAAAGACACTTTTCTTAATATGGATAGGTCACATCATGGCCGATACCAGATCCAGCATCTCCAGCTAACATATTCACACTTACAGCCCGGTCAGAGTCTTCAGATCAGGACTAATTACTGAGCCGCCAAGTCAGGCAACACTGAGTGCTGTCTAGAAATTAAAGGCAGGAATCGGGTACATTAAAGTGAGAAAGGAGCTGCAACAGAGATACAGAGTAGCTGCGTGCAGAGCAGCTAAAGACGAGGTGTAGAAGGAAGTAGGAAGGTGTGTGAGACTCTTTTCTGGGTTTGTACGTTTGTAACAAATGTGCCACAATTTCAAAAAAAGAGCAGAACAATGAATAACACAGCAGGTTCCTGGCAGGTGATGCACTAAAATGAAACAAGATGATCTCAAAATGTACAGTTATTACACTAAATGTATGCAGTGTTCACTAAAAAAGGTAATGCTGTGTGATAGTACCTGCTCAGGTGTCATTTTGCTGTTGAGGCATTTGTAAATATACAACTGATGGGTTTTTGGTGAGGGTGTGAGATTGGCTGCAGTCACTCATTACAATGAGACAGTAAAAGAGTTCACGCATGGTTCATGCATGGTTAGATATAAAGTCAAGTTTGGAGCCACTTAGGACAGAGCGTGGCCAGATCCTACAGTCAGTTACAGAACACGGAGAGCCAAGAGGTAACAGTGTCAGACAGGATGCCCAGTGAGGTGGATCCAGGACCGTGACTGCATGAGAGTGCATTACCCAGACTGATGTTGCTTCCCAGCTGGGCAGCCGTAGGAAGCCAAATGACGGATCAATAGAAACTGCAGGACTGTCCACGAAATGGGCCCACAAGAAAGCAATCATTTGCAGAAGCCACAGCAGGCACGAGATCGATCAGTGGAAGTCTGCGATAAAAATACAGCACTAATACACGATAACTGTAAAAGATTTTAAAGGTTAATGTAAACGGGTCTGCAACTCATTTGTCTTCTATTATGTCGGAGTAGATAATTATAATTGGGGTCCAGAGCAAATATGGGAAAATGGACAAAGGAGTCATTTGTAATTTTGGGTAATAAGGTTATTTGCTGTCTTTAGCAGGGTTTTATATATATACACACACACACACACACACACACACACACACACACACACATATATATATATTTGGTAAATATGAAGCTACCATCATAATAAGGTATTCAATATGCTGATGCCAAAGCTGTGAAACATGCTGTACACATAGAACTTTCACTACCTGCATCATAATACTGGTTATCTCAGATGTTTTCTGAGGAGAGGCCAGAAATATCCTCTTTCATCTCTCTAAATTCTGAAAAAATGCAGTAATATTTATCAGACCTAGATACCAAACAATGTCCATTTAGAGCACCGTGCATGCAAAACACTGAGAAACCAAGACTCAGACAGAGTTCATGTCAGTGTCACAGTGACAGGTTCACAGTGTGGTCTCATTCAGGAAGAAAGAGGAGCACTCTCATCGTCCCGGGCCAGGCTTCATATTTGAGGTCTGGCATCAGTCAGAATGTGATACAGTGTGTGAATCTCTTAATATACACTTACTAAACTGATACCTCTGTAATTATTGTAGTAAGGCTCTCGTGTTAAATTGGAGATGATGTCAGTGTGTGTTTTCAGTGCCAACCCTCAAATGTCTTGAGAAGAATAAACAATAGTGTAAAAGGTGCCACGGGAGGCTTACAGGGGTTCTGTTAGACAAACAATGGCAGCTTCGTTGGCATTTCACTTCACTGAACTGCATGAATTAAATGTTTGTCAGGTCTCGGGGGCATGACCACACTAAGCTGTATGCATCCAAGGCTTTTGACAATTACCCCACGAGACTCCAGAGAGTCTGAGGCCACATCAGAGTGGAATAATTAAAAAGCAGGGTGAGGCTTCTCTAATGCCAGCGAGGGTTCCCACTCTGAGAGGAGCGAAGGAGGGTAAACTGATGTCATTCAGCCCAAGGCCCACAGAGAATACCCCGGCTGCTTTTGCCGAAAGGTTCCACTCTAACCCTGAAAAGGCCTTTCACCGCTGCCAGTGTGCTCGCTGTAAATGCCTTGTCGTGGTGACAGACCAAACTGTCTCTTTAGTCACCTCGAGGGCTCGTAAATTAACCCGGCCCCCGTCTGATTCATTTTATTCCACCCACATACAGAGAAACGTTTTGTGGCCACACTGCCTGTTTTTACATTGTTGTTGTCCACAGTGACGCAGCTGGTCGAGATACTGTAGATGTGTGAAACAAAAGCCAGATCGCTCCATAGCGACAGGGAACAAAAGATGCATGGATCTTTGATTTAGCTATTTGCAGGCAGACATGGGCAGTAGGACTCCGACATCATTTCATTAAAGATTATCTGCATTTATTGAGAGATTTTTTTAAAAGTATTTTTTGGGGTTCTTCCCAAAATGTAACTGTAACGACTAACAGAGCAAGATGAAGTTTCCATGCTTTCATACGAGTGTGTTTCTCCCATGGGTGTTTGGAGGCTCATCGTGTCTTGTAAGAGAATGGCACATGCATAGTTACTAGCCATAGGGTGACATACTGTTGCAGCTCGGAGATCTCTGGAATGCTTACATTCATTTTGGAATGCTCGAAAACTTTTGTCTCAACCTGTTGGACTATTCATGCGATATGTTAAACCGAGCATTTCTGTGAACTCTCGAGTTTCTTCATTATGGAAAAACGGTGACAAACAAGCTGTAAGAAGTCGTGTGTAGTGTTAGAACTGCTTAACTTTTATCTTGTGACAGCGTACGACATCTTACAATTAATGAATTTATTGTTTAATGTATTATGCAAAGCTCTGATGAAGGTGTGGTAGACAGTCTGATCTAAAAACAATTAGATACGTAAATATGATCAGTTTTCAGCTGTGCAGCTGTTTCCAGCTGTTTCAAACTGTAAAATCTATCTTCATCTGAACATATCCTCCTTTTTGTAGGTGCTGGAGAAGGGCATGCGTCTGGAGTGCAAGTGTCACGGAGTATCGGGATCCTGCACCACTAAGACATGCTGGACGACGCTCCCCAAGTTCCGTCAGCTGGGATTCATCCTCAAGGAAAAGTACAACCAGGCCGTGCATGTGGAACCGGTACGAGCCAGCCGCAACAAGCGCCCCACCTTCCTGAAGATCAAGAAACCCCACTCCTTCCGCAAGCCCATGGACACAGAGCTGGTCTACATAGAGAAGTCGCCCAACTACTGCGAGGCTGACCCTCTGACCGGCAGCATGGGAACACAGGGTCGCCTGTGCAACAAAACGGCTCAGCAGCCCAACAGCTGCGACCTGATGTGTTGCGGTCGAGGATATAACACACACCAGTACTCACGCGTTTGGCAGTGCAACTGCAAGTTCCTGTGGTGCTGCTACGTCAAGTGCAACACCTGCAGTGAGAGGACAGAGGTGTATACTTGTAAATAGAAAATATTTATTGGATGTGTATTCAGACGCACAGCTAGACTGGACTGTGACTGTGTGTGAGTGTGTGTGTGAGTGTGTGAGTGTGTGTGTGTGTTAATGTATTTCAGAATAAGGGTTCTCTGTGGCTGATACACGTGTGCGGAGCGATTGACTCTGTATTACATCAAAATCACGACAACCGGTTCTTCCAATGTGTGTTGATCAAACCGATGTCGACGGACATCTGCCACGACACTGGACTCAACCTACGGGCTCATACATTGTACTTTCACTTTTTCATTGGAATGCCGCTTCATGCCTTGAACTTCTCCGCAGGCCACACGGTCCTGTTGGCATGACTCACCTCCAACTGATTTTTGTTCGTAGACTAATAATTTATTCAATGAAAAAAAACTACTGATGATTTAGAAAAATTCACTGTTGACTAAATCTGGTAAGGTTTGAAGTTGGTGCAGATGCCTGGTATTTTAGTAAGAGAAAAATATTCAAGTGCACTTAGAAGCTAAAGGATTTGCGCATGTTTAACACACTGGAGCTGAAAACTGAAACGGTCCGAACTGAACCCGACCGAAAGACACATTTGGGACCCTGCGGCTTATGTGCATTAAGCCCAGCAGATGAACATTAAACTACTGATACTTGCTCGGTATGATAGTATTGTTTTCTACTTGTTGATGTCCCCCTTCCCCTACAGTTTTGCTGCTAGTTGTCTGGAAAGTTATGGAGTTTGTGACTGAGCAGCCATATTGACTCGAGCAAGTTGACACCACCAGGAGCAAACGCGAGCTTCCAGACATAAATTCCCCTTAATGTTGGTTGATAGAATATATTTTGTAAGAGATTATTTTTATATATAATATTTTTTTTTATTTATTTTCTATCTCAATGTAAGATATTTTCCCTCAGCATTTCTAACTTTTCAGTTACTTTTAAGTTTACCACTGAAACACTGTTCAGAATCACTGTTAAAAATGTGCCTTGTTCCTCAGCAGCAGAATATGATAATAGTTACATAGTTACACACATAGTTACACTGAAATGTGCCGTATTGTGATTTGTAGCGAACCCATTTCAGGAAACATTATCTTAACTTGGCATGCTACCTATAGAGAGATACCACCTCCGTTACCTGTTGTTCTGCCAGCGTCGGCTTGCACGACTCCAGCTGTCTGAAGAAGACCATTGTGGTTTACTATCCGTATCCTAAGATAAAATAGTATCTACCACAGCATTTTCTGTTAAAATTTGATCCCATGTTAATTTGAACAAAGTTAAACAAAACTGAATTTGTTAGCGTACAAAAAGTCCAGCTGCTATGAGCTTAACAGCGTGGTATGTCTGTGGTATGGTGGTTTCTCCCTTGTGCATGATATCCACTACCGTTTTAGCTGTAATCTCTGCTGTCTAAAAATGTCTGTCCTTCCTGTCGTCCATTGCCGCAGCCATGACGAGCCGCAGCCACATGACTCTCCTCCTCTGTCTGGTTGCTAATGTTTAACCCACTACAGTCTTAAGTGGTGCTCGTCGAAAGCCGCTAAAAACAGTCTGATTAAGACACGTAAATAAATGTTTGACATGCAATGGTGTCGACCAAGGTCATGTTGCAAGGCTGGATTTTTAGGCATTTGTGTTACTGCAAATGTGAACGAGGAACAGAATCTGGGAGTTAGTTTTCCTCCGGCTCTCTATAAGGTGAACCAGTGTTCCACAGGTATGCAGGTTGTGCTCCTTGTCAAGTCTAAGGCTGCAAACCATTTTTCAGTCAAAAGTAGAATGATGACAGGACATGTGGGGAGAGACAGAGAGACAACGTCACTCAACCAAGATCTCTGAGTGAACAACTGGGGATGTTGCGATTCAGGGTTGGCACCATTCGGACCCCCCAGCTGTGTGTCATTTGACATTTTTTGACATGCTGAAGATATGATTTTGGTATCAATACAGAAAGAAATATAAATTGTGTATAAAATCAAATGAAATAAAATCAAATAAAAGAATCTGACCATGCATTCGATCCAAATTTTTGATAATTGATTGATTGATTGATAGTTTTCGATACTTGGTTCTGTGGAAACATTTAAGCCAGTACCCAGTAAGAGTAGAAGATACCCAGCCCTAATATTTAACTATAAAACAACCAGACGAACCTTAACAGGGACTCTAGTGAGCAGTCGTGATAGTACAAGTATCACGACATGCCTTCATCACAGCAGGGTGCGTCACATGGTCATTGTTGCAGAAACCGTACAGCTGTCTCAGTGTTCTTGTCGGCGTGATAAGAGTGTTTCTAGTAAGTGCCTGTTATTTTTGACTGTCCTCATTAAGGGTTGTTCTTGTATGATTGAACTGATAAAATGATATCACCCAACTGCTGTAGTGCTCCTAAATCAAAGGGCACTATCGGCCCATTTCGTGTAAAACCACGTTGTCTTTTCATTCGTCTTTGGTTAATAAATGTTGTCTCAGAATGAACGGAGGGAGGTCATTTTGTATCTAACACACATTAGGTGTGATTGAGGGTTTGCACCGCAGAGGGTGTCGCAGCAGTGTGTGCCTCAGTGAGCAGTGGGAGTGTGGAGCTGCCGACTGATGGATTACTCTGACATCTGCTTCATTCACTCCTCAACAACGTTGCCACAACAACCAAACCGTGCCCCCCAAAAATGCTCCTCGTCTCATCAAGAGGCCAGACTGCCCATTAACAAAATGGTAACCATGCAAAACCCAGATAAAATTTGGATGCTATTTATTTTGTGGAAATGGCGAATGGGACGAAAGTGGGGGGGGGGGGCTTTACAATTGCAAGGGGATGATGTCAAGAAGGATTTCAATCTGAGCAATAGAAAAGGTCTTAACTCCCGGAATAATCGGCACAAAACATTCCTCGGCTAAACTTTGCCTCAATAGAGTGACGCTTTGAAAAGGCAGCTGGCCAAACAGCCTTGGTTAGAGTAACACCACGGCGCCGTCACTGAGAACTCAATAACATTATCAGAGTGTCTCACAGAGCACGGGCTTGTTACATGCTTCACTCTTCAATTCACATTGCTAACAATTCCAACTCATTCAGTTCTATGCAACTTTACAGAACAACATGTGAAAAATATCTTGCTGGTTAAGATGGGAAGTTCATTCTTGACCTTGGAAGTGTCCTTTTAATCGTAATATGGAGATGCATGTATTTGATATATGTAATGAAACAACATGTGAAATTGTTTATCATTGATAATTAGAAGGGAAATAAACTGAATTTGGCCGCCCTGGTTTAGGTAATATTACCTTTTCAGTTATCATGGTGTCACCCCCATCTGAAATGCCATGATATCTTACCCTGGTGCTACCGTGGTACTGTGGTGCTGCTATAGTATACTACACCTCAGTGTGTAACTCACCTTACTGTACTACTTAATAACACACACTGTGATAAAAAAAAAAAAATTCAGCTGTCAACTACTTTCCAAGTTCAATCTTATCTTTGAAGCCTAAATAAGTGAGAATTGTTTAAAGTGATCAGAAACATTTAAAAATCTACAATTCCACGAGTCATGGGCAAACTCTGTGAGGAAGATCATGTGACATGATTTGAAAGCTCCTGAACAGCTATGAAATGGACCCTGTGGTCAGATTGTTTTGTTAAAAACACCCGGCTGGTGTTAATCCTCCTTGAAGCATCACACTGGCTTTGACTTGTTGGCTGGCTCTTAAGTTCCCCAGGAAGACCTCACCAATGGATCACCGGATTGAACTGATTCTGGATCAACAGACCACTTAGCATCTGGAAGAGCTGCAGATCCTCTGGACCAAAATCTGTTAGATAAGAACTTTTTAACATTTTCAATTGCAGACTTGATGAATTATTGCAACAATGACTTTCTGTCATTTATAACTACTGCTGGCTTACTAGCCTTCCTAAGATAGGCAGGAACTAACTGCACACACACACTGCATGTATAAGTCGATGCACAGCGCTGACTCGTCCTCCACAGGCCCCACTCTGTCAGAAACTACAAGCCAAAAGGGGATCATTGCAGCACTAATGAACTGGCTCATGGTGTTTTTCCTATAAACACCAGTGCGTCACTGCCAAGGTCGCTGGTGTTTAATGCCTCTGCTTGTTCCATGGGACTGGAACTGCCTTGCTGTGTCTTTCTGCGTGCGGTGCACCTGTGAACACCTGCATTGAGGTGGTAGTAAATTTATGAGTGCCTGCCAAGTGAGCAGGCTGCTATTGGCACTGCCTCATATCTGCATCTGTTCCTGAAGCTGCTCATGCGAGTTGCCTCCCAGACTCTCCAAGTCGTAGATATTTAATTCCTGCAGAGCTTCAGCCTTTAAAATGCAGCATAACTTTGTTGTGTTTTTCAGATCAACGTCTTTTAGCACGAAAAGCTGACAGCTCATTGCTCCGCTGCAAATGGCGCTGGAAGCTGTCACGCTTGGCTTGTGCAGGAGAGATTCTTTGTCAGAACGTTGATTATTTAAGACAGGGGCTGCTTAATAACTATCATTATAGCAGTACCTTGAGAGCGAGGGCCAATCAGGGTCCAAACACAAATCTCCTCTGCCAACAATGACGTCGTAGCTGAGGAATGAGCCAGAAACAAGGTACACATACTTTGGAAAATCAAAGGGTGTTATGAAGATTTTAATTGAAGGATGTATAAATCAAACATTTAATATCACATACTTTAAGCACTGCATCTACAATAAATCATAATTTGGCTCAGAAGTGATTAAATAATGAATGATATGTTATTTGTTGGTTAAAATAGGTTAGGGCATGCCAGATAATGATAAATCTGTAGCCCTGAGCTAAAACTTCTGCTGTCTGGCTGTAAAATGTTTTCTGTGCTGAGATTGCTTTACTTTTAAAGCAGATGCAAGAAAATTTTTGTAAAGGTGTTTCGAACGGAATCGAGAACAGTTAAGGGGAGTTCAGACATTGTGGCCTTCATCTTATGTTTGTGATATAAAGGGCAGGTTCAACAAATTGCAAAAGAAAACTTTCTAGTTTACCTCCTGTGGCTTGTCGTCATGCAGATAGCTTTGTTTTTATTGGATCAGGTTTGGTATAGATATTCATCTATAACAGTTCTCCACCCTCTCACAATGGAGGTGAATGGAATTTTGCTTGCGGTGCTCCCGACATTGAAAAATGACATTTAGAAAACTCTTCTTCTTCACAATCAGTTTTCCAGGTGTAGAAAGCAGCTTCATTGCTTTATTGTAATTTGGGTGAATTGACCCAATAAAGCTCGACAAGTGCATTCTAAGCCATTTCACATGCACATCCGTATGTTGAAAGAGTTCATTATTCTTTCTTTCTAATTGTGAAGACACCTGAATGTGAGCACAAAAAGATGGAGGACAAAATCCAGTCAGATCAGCCAAAGTCGATATTTTATAAAATTACACACTTTTCTGCTTTGCCAAATGTTGTGTTGGTTATTTGCAGTCGGGATTTGCAGGCCAGCATTCCAAGCTCCCGATTCAGAGAAAAAGCCACTGGACACAACTCTGGCATGACGTAAGAGACTTTGGTTTGTTTTTGTCAAATAAAAACACAAGAAAACGTCGTCAGTGTGGGAGTATTACACTGTGTCGGAGAAAGCGGCATCAGCAACATGCAGTTTGGAAGACGTGGTCCTGTCACATTTCAAGAGGAGGAACTACAAGCAAGAGGGTGGGACACAAATGCAAAAGAATACATTTATTTACAAAAGACAAAAAAGGATCAAACTGAAGAGCAAACCAAAGGGCAGAGTCTGGTGTAATGCCCCCTCCCTTGATATGACAACCATTCAGGTGTCATCCTGTGGTGCATGTAAGATCATCACGTCCTTATTTATATGACAGATTTCTCTGCTAAGTTCTGAGCCATAACAGCCCAATGCATAATGCACATTCATATTAGAGCACGAGTGGGTTGTGATCTGTACTAACTGTCATTGGAGCCAACGAAGGCCTCAGCTATAGGTTTCAGAGCATTGCTACTGCTTCTTTTTCGATTGTGGTGTACTTTTGCAGGGCTGCAGAGAACTTTCTGGAGAAGTAACAAACTGGATGATTGATGCTGAAGGAACTACTGTGGCAATACAGCACCAGTTCCAGTACCACTGGAATTTGCGAAATAGGCATTTGAAGCATTTCTATTGTAAAAAGGATGTTATAGAAGGTTATAGTAAGGTTTTTTGTGCACATTCAAAGACAGTGTTATGTGGGGGTGTTCAGTTATTTCATTTCTAATGAAGATTTATTTGTTTCCTTTGCACTAATGGGGGAATAAAATAAGAAACACAACATGAAAAACAGTTTTACAGTCCCCTCACCGCCCCACACAGATCTGATGTTTTCTTCTCATCACAGATCAAGATAACACAAATAAACCAAACTAAACTGGATTCAGTGAGCACACTTTGAGTAATAAGGTGGTTTCGTGTAGCAGATAAACAAACTACCAGGAAGTATTCCTCCACTGCAGCTCAACACTGAAACACTTGGAGTAACGGAGAGAGGAGCCAAACAGACCATTACTGGAAAACACCCACCTGATTCTGTTAACCGAGACACGCTGAAGCCTCATATTAGCTTTGGCTCAACTTCGGAACGCATTTTGCATGGTGGCAAAATTACTTTATGGGTAGTGTGAACAGGAGTGATCACAGCAAACAGTAACTCAACATGCATACAGTATGTGAGTATTATATGAAAAATCCAACCCTACCTATCTAGTGTCCCATATTTTAAATATGCTTGTGCTGTGAACAAAATACTATATGGACTTGCCCCACCACCATTAATGGATTTTCTTCGGACCACCTTTGGACAATCTGTTCTTTCAGTCAGGGGTGGTAATATTTGGAACAGCAGACCCCTTCCCATAAGAGAATGCCCCACATACAACACTTTCAAGACTGAACTTAAAAACTGGCTGAAATCACATCAGCACTGTCCACACTAGAGCCCTGCAGGTCAGCTCTCATGTCTTCTTCTGTTTTCATGTCTCCTCATTTTGTCTTCTGTCATGTTTTGTGCTGCACGATCACCTGCCCATGCACCACTGTCTGTCTAGATGTTTTGTTAATATTTTAAAGGTTAATTGTGTCTACTATGTATATGAATGTGAACTGCTGGCATTTTACACCTTGCCCAGGGACAACAGTTGAAAAATAGCTTCCTTACGCTACACATTTACAGAAATGTTCATTAATGTGTACCGTCCCTGTTAAATAAATAAATAAATAAATAAATAAATAAATAAAAATAAACTTCCACTTTCCACTTGTTATAACTTCACTGCTAATCTTACCTGAGCGAGGGTGTCACAACAGTGCTCTCATGATATTCGTGACAAAAACGCATTTTGTAAATACCACATAGACCTCTATATTTAAAGGATTACATAGGTTTCTAATGTTGCAGTCATGCCAACAACCTGCTTTTTCCACCTCAGTCCAAACAGAGATCAGTGTGTGGAGCAGGTAGAGATCTCCTGCCATCGGCACTGAGGCGTCATGTAGTTGTGCTGTGGTTACGCAGCGAGACATGAAGCCATGCAGGAGGTCCCAGGCCCTCTTTGTTTCCTGCAGTGATTGACAGGCGGCTTAATCCAAGAGAAGCCAAAGGAAATAACATCAAGATGCATTTAATTACACTTTTTTTCTCCTGCAGGCCTTTCTACCACATGTGTGGCGTGTATCTGAAATTACACTCCACGTATGAAAAGGATTAGAAATGATTCTCGTGCTTGTGTTAGCTTGCAGTTCATACCAATTTGTGGAGCGTATAGAAGAGGGTATCGCTGTTATTAGAGCTTACAGCACAGGGGAACTAAATTATGTGTTGTCCCTACAACGGTTTACATCAGACACTACACTCTCTGCGTGTCTGACTGTAAAAATGTGCAAAGAATGTAATAATGACACACGGTGTGCACCGTATGAACTGCTGTACTGACAGCACATGGGAGGTATGTCCCTGTGGCCATGCTGACATGAAAACCAAATAAGCAAGCATCAGCTACACAAACGACTTCCTGCTTTACGCCCAGCAAGCTATAATTTTTGCCCAAATAAAAGGATGTAAAAAGTTCTCGAGGCGTATAGAGCTATTAAATTATGAGAAAACTGTGATGTCTGAGGCCTGAAGCATGAGTGTGGGTGGAGAGGTTGAATCAACAATTAATACAAATCCTGTATCCTGTTATAGTTTACTGCGTTCACCAGCTCTGATTAATCACAGCAGAGATCATTCTGTACTGAGAGAACATGTACGCTTTAAGTGACACATACATTCCTGTGTAGAATTTTCTCATTCTTGGTTTCATCACCTCGCACCATTCACAGTTGATTGAGGCCGAGGAATGTGGTGGATCATCCCGCTGCGGAGAGGGCAGCTGGAGGAACCTGAAAACAGTTGTGACAGTCATGCTAAAATAAGTTTGAGTAATGAACAGCCTGACGACAGACTAATGCTATATCAATATATCCCCCTCTCTCTTCCTCTCTTCACATGCTCTGAATGGTGAATGAGAAGCGTTTATAGAGTCTGTCATGGCACAATAAGGTTTGCATTAAAGCAATAACCAGGAACAACTTCTGGCAATCTATGTCCATGTTGCTGTTCTCTATTGCTGACAGGTAGAGCATGATACTGATTCTACTGTTCAGTTCAACTCAGCTTGGTGTGTCTGAGAGGTGGTTCCAGGCGAAGATCTCCCATTGCACACGTAGTGATGGGTTTTACATTGCTGCTGTTTTTTTAAGAAAAAGCTACGGTATGACACTTTTACACTTGGCCTAAAACAATTATAGGGTGACGCACAATATTTACATACTATTCTAATCTATGTACTTTGTCTTTTATTTATTTAAAGCAGCAATATTTTCATGCTAATGAATATAATGACTACATGTAGTGACAAATGAGCAGATAATCACAGTTTTCATCGTCTTAGCCTTTTTATGCCTTATGGCCTGCAACTTGTTTCGAAGCAGCAGCTCGAGTTAGCATTCTTTTAGCTTTAACTTTTAACTCCGTTTTTGGTCTCTACCAACTCTGGAGGGAAATACGTGTCTCTTGGGCTGCTAAAAGCTCCATTATGTTCACCAGCTAGTCTCTGACTGTGTCTGTTTGCTGTGTGGTGCTGAACAGGTACAGGTAACAGCTGTCTGCTGCACCTGAAAACAACACTAGGAGAGTGGTGAGAGTGAACCAAAAGCATAACGTGCGGGCTGGACAGGTAAACAATGAGCTGCAACTCATTATAAAGTTCCATAAATGTGAAGGGAGCCACAGACTCAACTGATAATTCTCTGTAGGTTCTTCACATTGTCACGCTGTCTTCATATTTCCATAGATACATTGTTTGAACATTGATTATAGCCACTATATGTCATCAAAGTAAAGGTTTTGCAGATTCCCACTCTTAGAACTAGTTTAGATCTTGATAGTGAAGCAGTAGCAGTTCAAGTGTCTCTCTCCCCAGCCACAGACGCCAGACCAGACTCATATGACAGACAAAACTCTTCAAACCTGTGAGGCCTCAGTGGACTTGTCACCTCCTGATTCTCAGGAGCAGACAGGAAACCTGAGCTTTGTTGTCCTCTGAGTTCTGGGTGTGCTTGCACTACCTGTGCAGGACCTCGCCACATGTTATCTCTACGTCCAATCACTTGCCTGTTTTCACATATGCATTGCTTCAGTTAGGAAACTATTCTGCCCGCATTCATCAAGCACGTATCTTTATGAGCTTTATGAGGAATTACTGAGATAAGACACGCTCATATTGTAAATGTGCATGACTCTGGAGTTTGCACCAAAACTGCGTGTTTCAACAGCCTCTGTTACAGAGCTCTTAATCACAGTGGAAGGAAGTCATTTTTTCTGCCCAAAGTTGAATGGAGAAGCAAACACTCTTTTTTCACATTCAGAATCTTCATAAAAAACTCTTTTGATATGTCAGTTGCGGGGTTCACACTAAGGTCACTACAATGGCACAGCCCTATAAACTGTGGAAACTAGGAGATTAGTATAATAGTGATGACTGCAAGGCTTAGTCATCCTCGCTGGCAACATTAGCCCAGGATTGGATCTGTGAGCTCTCTGCTGTGTTGCTTTAAAACAACAAGTTTTAACAAGTGACAAGACATAGATTCTAAAGGGAAAAAAAAGACCTCAGCTCATTTCTGTGCCAAATGTCATGCTTTAGAAGCCGAGGCAGCCCTGACTACTAGTTTGAGAACGTTATGCAGATCCTTTGTAGGTCTGTGTGACATATTAAAAGCCAGATTGCATGTCAGCTGTCAGGGTAATGATACTGCACAGAAAACAATAGGGACAACAACGTTACTGTACCTGTGGGTTCGGTGACCTTTCATCTTGCTGCAGCCTGTGATGTGCAGTCAAAGTCTGGCAGAGGTAAAAAGGGAGACAGAGATCAAAACCTTCTGAAGATCTATAATACAATTGTACTCTTCTTTCAGGTTGGAAGAGATTCCCTTGTAGTTAGTACAAGGGAAACCTACTGGTGGGAAGGGTCTTGTCATTGTTTAAAAAGCAATTACATAAATCTTTTAAGGACAGCAGGAACCTGAGGCACTGTCACTATGATGATCTTCATACTGGAAAATGCTGTTATGTGTCCATCATGTAGCAAGGTGGGAAAGTAAAGGTGTGGAGGTCGGGTGGTGCATAATGCGTCTGACTTTCAAGAGGATGTGTGGTTTTTACAAATCTGCAATTGATTTATCATTTTGTATTTAATGTAACTTCTTGCTCTTCCTAATATTAGAGCACCAATCAGTCCAACGCATCCAACGGTGAATTACTGTTTTTACAAATACGTTTTTGCTGCAGATTAAACCAATGAGATGTAACATGTTGATTACTGGGCTTTAGAGGAGCTTTTAGGCTGACTTTATTACTGTACGGAAGAAGCAGGCTAGTTGTTTCCCTTTGTTTCTCGGCCACAAGGCTACAGCCTTACATTTACACTGCTGTAGCCTTGAATTGACAGATATGTAAGTGGTACTGATATTCTCATAGCTCTCTCCCAGACAGCAAATAAGCATGTTTCCCAAAACGTGTCTCCCTGACTTTGAGCATATTCTAGTTGCCGTGCGCAAATATTGGAGAAAGCGAGAATTTTTAATATTGGCACTGGGTGTAAAGAAATGTCACTGAACGTGGAGAACTCAAGCATTGCTGAATAGTCTGATATCAACATTCTCGTCTGGTGAGGAGGTTGTGGCTTTTTAAAATAGAGGACGTTCAAATAATGGTTGAGGCCGGCAGATAAATTTGTCACTCACAATGCACTGTACAGAGTGCTGCTATTATCAGATTAACTGTCAAAAGACTTTAATGAAAGTCAGGTGTTGACTCACCTGCAGTGTTGACAGAAGACCATCTAAGTGTTTTTTGAACCTTCAAATACACAAATTGTTTCCGTCTAACCTGGCATCCGTGAATATCGCGTGCTGCCGATCTTGACAATATTGTCAACATTGTAATTTCATTGCTGGTGATGATGGTGTGTACATGTAAATAAGACGTTGTAGCTCATCGGTGCAGCGCTGCACCTGGCGGCTGTAAGAGTTAAACAAACACATGTCGGATCCAAGCACATATTTCTCAGAATAAGAAAAATAAAGGCTATTTCTTCCTTCTGCTCCCTGAGATGTGCATTCTGCTTTCCCATGGCTGCCTCATGTTGCTTGTTGCTGTCCCCCCTCTATCATTGTTTAGACAGCTTGAGCCCTCCTCAAGAATGGAAAGTTGATATTTATGTTGAGGCTTTCGGACTGACCATAAGCAGGAGGAGCTTTTGCTCGGAAACAGGCAGCCTGCCACTGATACAAATTTTCATTCATAGCACTTTGGCAAAAACCGGACAGGTTCAGACAGTGGCTCTCTGAACAGACTGAACAGGTGACGCCTTCCTTTTGTACCACACAAACGATGCCAGGCTGCGTCACCAAACGCTCCACTAACGCACACTTTCCACCAGTCTCCTCTTGATTCCCCTCTTTTTCCAATCGATTTTGGAAAGATGTTCCATCTCCATTTAGCCCTTGAGTGTGTTCCAGTGATAGCTAACTGCAGGAGCGGATCCCTGCTGCCGTGTGATTGGCTGAGAGTGTAGTTCAGCATGAGGTCAGAGGTGTCTGTCGGTGTCATCCTCCGTCCAGAAAAACACAGCTGGCCAGACTAGTGATGTCAGATGGAGGATGATAATTAAATAAGTGATGCTGGCCAAGCTGATTGACATGGAGCTAATATGGTGTAAGGACACAGAGGATGTGCATGAAGAAATGTCCAATAACAGAACAGCAGTGCATTAGTAGCAGTCACAATTATTGATAACTGATTATGAAGTTAATGTAGTTTGAGCTCTGTCACTCCCTAATCCCTTACACTTCTTTATTTTAAAGGATCATTCCAATTTGAGGCTTATTTTCATTTTTTGAAACCATTTCTATCAGTTATGAGGACATCGTACCCACCAAAGTCACTGAGATCTGGGAACACACATGACAGGTTGTAAACAAGCCAGCAATTCTGCCAAATGATCTAAACCAGTATATTTGGAGGTACAAACGACAGCGAAAGCACCCAAAATGTTGATCATTTTGGTGTTTACTTTAGATTTTGATTTTGGACGTTTAATCCAACTAACTGTATTTCCAGATTCCCCGTGGAGCACAATCGTGTTATTATGTTATTATTGCTGAAAGAAATGATGGCCAACAAAAAGGAGACTGATTGAACTTTAGCTTTTCTGGTTCAGAAATTAAAACCTTTAATAACTGACTTTTTTGGCAACAAGATTATTAATTTTGGACTTTTGGAGTTGGGTTTGTGGTCACCTGACAAATGGAGGCCTAGTAGTCATGCAGTCTTTTAGCTCTGTTTTGGTCTCAACCAATTCCTATCTAGCTCTATCTAGCTATATTTCAAGCTCGTCGGCTACTAAATGCTCCCCTATGTACCCCAACAAGTTGTTAACTTTGTATATTTGATGCTGAGCAGGAAGCGCACATTGGGGTTTTGCTGAACAAGCTTGATGAGTGAGTGGTGAGGCTAAACCACAACGTTAAGTTGTGAGCTGTAAAACCGAAACAGTGAAAGATGCTAAAACACTTTGTAGAGTGGAGGGACACTGCAGAGTCAGGGGATAATTCTTACTATGGTTTCTTCACATTGCACTCCCAACTCCTTTCATTCCATTAGAGTGGATCAATTGTTAATATAAAAAATATGATTAGAGCAGCTTTAATCTTATTTCTCTAATAATCTTTATTTGGGTCAAAGACTACACAACAAACACACTTACTCATTTACTTTGTTACTTTGCTCTGTTTAGGGATAGACACTGAAACACTGACAATGAAAATGGTGAAAATGGTCAGTGAGAAACATACATTTATTAATTTGGTGGCCAACCCTTTAATGATGTACTTCATATTGCTGTTTGCAGAACATTGTATTACTGCTGCAATGCTAACGAATCCAAGGTTGTCCCATAAGCTGCCTTATAAACACACTTCCATAAAAAGGAGGGCTGTGGGAGATTAAAAGTGCAGATTTATAAAACAAACCTGTATACCTGTAAGACTGTACTCCCATTGTGCACCTGACTTAAAAGAGAAAATCAGATCAAATCCAGCTATTTCCAAACTCGTCCTTAATTTCTGGGCCACATGATAGGCCGACCCAGCAGAGAGACAATGGCCATTCCTCCCCCTGGAATAATGTAGCGCTCCTCTGGAATGCTTAGCAGGTTCCTGGAGGCCATTCCCCATTCAGCAAACAATCACTGCCAGGTAATAAAAGAAGCATTTGTGTGATATGTCAGCAGTGTGCGCGAGGCTTAAAAGCAGAGAGATGGTGTGGCAAGATTGCATTCACTTTTCTCCCAGAGGGGAAAGCTATACTATTATTACCAGTAGCCATTGACACAGCTACAGTACTTCTTTGAAATAAAATGTGGCAAAGGCACTGTCAGACGATACTTGTGCGATCACAACTGCCATAAATTGCAGTTCCTGGGGTCCAATGATTCTCTGGTTACAGCGGCAGGTACAACAAAAGCCTGTCCCCAGTCAAAATCCTTCTTGTGTCTAACAGGAAGAATTAGACAGAAAAAATGTGACAGAGGCCGCGGCTTGTTTTACAACCACCGCTCTTTTTGGAGTCCGTTTACAAAATCCAAATGAATTTATTCTTCCCAGAAATCATCTGTCTGTCTCACATTTATTCTGTTGGGTTTTTTTCTATGATGCAATGATGATAAATGTCGGTTAATTCTGACATCAATCTTTTAACCTCATGCGCTTGTGTGGAAAACTGCGAGCGCACACACTTGAGATCCATCGGTAGTCTATGAGACAGGGAGAGCCATAAAGCTAGTCCGTACATGTGTGTTTTCCGCATGCTCCTTAAAACACATAGAAACACACAGGTTTGTTTTGTCTCATCTGCCTGTGGTGTAACCGTGAGCTACAGACTTATTAAAGCCATTCATCATTTCACCCAGTGCAGACTGTCACAGCAGAGTAGGAGCTGGAGGACAGCACCAACGCCGTGTGGTTTAAACAATCAGCATGTGTTGATATTTCCCTTTATTCTGCCTTGATTTAGGTGAACGTTTTAGTCATTATGCCTCCGAATTCCTCTCCATAAACTGCTCTCATACATGACCCTTGCGTGCTGCAGTATATACCCACAGTGTCTCCACTGTCTGAGGCAATTAGGGTAATTACAGAAGCCTGGATGTATATTTGAATGTGTTGAACTATATAAAATACAATAAAACACTTAAGATCTTTCAGGATCAAACCTCTTGAGAAAGAACACTTCATCTCATCAATCACACGGAACTCACATGGTTTATGTACTCACAGTTATATTTGTCCATTGCATCACAGTTTACTAGTGAGCCCCCACATCTGGACCCTGAGTAACTAATGACCTCATCATTGTGTCAGTATAATTATGTCTTTGGCAGATCGATGGGCACGTGGTCATTGTCTGAATAACAAACTGGTGCTTTCCTTTATAATTAAGTCAGACAAAGGTTTTGTGAGACTTATACATTGATGTCAGTGGAACAACACACATACATCGACTTAAAATCTGCACCCAAGCTATGACGCAAATGTGTAGACACCAAATGTGCAGCGAATCAAGCGATTTTTAGATCATCTCAACAGGTCATTCCACAGAAAGTTAATAAGAAGTTTATATCTGTGAGTTAATCAGACTCAGGTTTTTTTCTTGGACAGGATGGAGGGCTGATTTATGGTAAAGGGTTCTGTATGAATGAGTGTATGCGCCTGTTGACTGCTCAATTGTTTAAGTTAATCCTCTTAGTTCCAATGCAATGTTACACACTGACAGTGAGGCCCCGTAATGTGGCTATCAGGAGCAACTTCATGGCTGTGGAGATGCTAAACAGCCTGGTGTGTTGGGTTAGGCCCCCAAAAAGAAGAGTGCGCCTTGAAAGAGGCAATATTTTTCAAATTGTCTGGCTGGTGAGCAATGATAGAGCTGCCTGTCACATTTTTCTCCCTGACTACAGGGGCTCCCTTTCAGCGGAGCTCTCAGGCCCTCCGATGTGACACACAAGCACCCTTCCGGCCTTGTTTGCATTCAAATGTGATAAAACTAAGAGGTGACTTTCCCCCACAGCTGGGCAGAAAACGGATTAGGTCAAAGTGACAGGCTTCTTGGGGATCCTGCCTCTGCGGCTAGTCACACCGAGGAAGAAAAGAGGCCTCACTAAGCTCTGCTTTGGAAGCCAATTGAGGGGCTTTGCTATCCCTTTCACACTTCCAGTGTTCCCAATGGCAGCTAGCCAGCCATGGTGACCCGCTCACAGACAAGGTTAGTCATTCAGCACAATCTCCTCCCAATGCCAGGGTGCAAACCCTCCCCAGCTCTGAGGTTGGACTGCATTATGAATGTGGGGCTTGATTTGGAGCAAAGATATCTCCGGTGTAATTGAAGGTTTTTTGCTTTACCACAAATCTGTATCCAATCTAAAATCTAAATCCGTGGATGGATTTGCTACAGTCAAAATGTATTTGCTGACCTTTCAGAAGTCATACTGCAGGTTCCCATTGTTCGCAGAAGGAAGCAGATCTGGTAGAATGATTCAGGGGTGCATAGAAATGAATAGAAGTAGGGTTAGTCATTTAGATAGAGATTTAAAATCATGCATTATATTTGCCACTGCTGCAGCAACCTGTAAATTATATATTAAATAAAAAACAGCCTATGACCTTGAGAAGAGGAGGCAAACCTGCAGAAGGACAGACATCAGGACATGAGGACATCAGGACACTGTGGCTGCTTTATTAACTGCACACCTGTGGCTCCTTTCACCAGCACTCTTAGGTGATAGGAAAAAATCACTTTGGCAGTACTGCACAGCTCTAGTCAGTTAATCATGGCCTTCACCAAGGTTGTTATGTTCATCTGCTGTGCGAGTAAAAGTTCAAAAGATGGTTTGAAAAGGAAGAACTACTTAGTTTTTCTTGCAGACAGCACCGATCCATGGACATTTACAAAGCGCTTTATGTTTCAGCTCACAAACTGTGAGATGTAAAAACCTAAATGATTTAATCTACAGCAGTTGGTTAAAGACAACTCTTTCTGTAAAGACATTCCTCTCATGAATTTCATCCACTCGTTATCAGACTTGATAGATAACATATTTGGATTACACCAACAAAGGTTAATCAGTGTGTGTGTGTGTGTGTGTGTGTGTGTGTGTGTGTATGACTGGGTGAATTAGAAGCAAATTAGAAAGCACTTTGTGCACTTTGTGCAGTCATAATTCCTGAATGCTTTGTACAACTGCAGCCAAACTTGGATGATACTCAATATGATGAATTCTATTCAAGTCTGACATGCTTGAAATTTTGCACAAATCATCCATCCCAAAAATCAATATGATTTTAATGCAGATCGAGATTAAAAACAAATACAGAGGCCTGAACAACCTCCACACAGTGTGTTTTTTATTTTTAGAAAACCTATTTTTAGGCAATGATTATCTGTTTATTAGCGAGACATGTCTCTCTCTTATACATAAGCCATGCTGCATTGAGGTGTTTGTTTTCCAATAGACCCTTACTCTATGTTGTTAGCCCCAGATTACAACCCGTTGACTTGTCCCTAAAGCAAAGTTTGCTTAAAGCTCAGTTCTCTGTTGACTTTGGCTTAATCCACTGCAAGACACAGGATGCTTCTATTTGAAAACAAGCAAACACAGTTCCATTTACATGCTGTGGGACAGAAGTTCACATCACCACATGTTCATGATTTCTCTTTCTCTTTTTTCTCATTGTCAGATACCATGTGATCAAACTTCTTATTTGGGACCAGGAATAATGACTCTGACTCTAAAAGATACTAAGAACTTCAGGGTGCCTTTAATGACAGTGTGGGATCAAAAGTTATTGATCTGTCTGTAATTAGGTGATTGATTTTTAAAGTTGACTATATGTTTGTGCACAAGGTCTCCTCAGTACTTGGGCTGATTATCACTAAGCTCAGGAACTGGGGCGCCATCTGCAGGTTCACTATGTCTGAGGGCTGGACTCCACTATTCAGAGGGCTCATTCAACACCGTCTTCATTCACACAGACACATGCACTGATGTACTGAACTGACAGCAGCTTGTTATAAAAACATTATTAGTTGTATCAGTGAGTGCTGAGTACAAACTGCATGTATTCTACTGATGTGTTAGACAGATTACATTTCATTTTGTTTGACTTCATCCCACAGACTAAAGACATGTTTCAGGCCAATTAACACTTTTAGTTCTATCTTTTTTCAACTTGAACTTGTCATCGGTGGGGCTCAGTGAGTTGTTCTTTCAATTAATAAATTAGTTTGAAGACAAACAAAAGGATTAGAAGTGAAAAAAAAGTTCATGATGCGTCAGACAGCTGATTAAATATGATTTAGATTTTATCATGTACTTGGCACATGACACATCACGGACATGTGCCAGTGTGATCAACTGTTCAGTCATGCTACTAATGATCAACGCTGCAGGAGTAGGCGGCAATGCACCTGAGGGAACAATCACACCGAAGCAGTTCTCTCATGAGTTTGAGGTGTTTGATGTGTGTTTATTATTGGAGAGGGTAACAGCTTGTGTTTAATGAGAAGAGATGGAAAGGTGTTCCATGAGCTGCAGCTCTTTGAAGAGCTTCAGACAACATATCTGAGAATGTGTATCACCTCAAAGCTGAAGTGTCAAACCGCCAAGTAGGCAGCTGTGTGTATCATGTGTCATCACCCACACATTACCTGTCCACACCTTAGACACACACACACACACACACACACGCAAGCAAACACAAACATACACACACACACACACACACATGCAGACCTCCCTTAGCAAAAGTGCCTCAATGCTTTTTCACATAGATCAACTAAAGGAAACCAAGCTTAGTTATTTCTATATTAAAAAAAAAACTCACTGTCACTCCCACAAAATAAAACAAATCACCTGAAAAAGACACTATTTTGAGGAAAGACACTTATAATATAGTGTCTATCAGTGTAGCTGAACACTAAGGGCTCAGACCCTACTCAGCTAGCTACCTATCTGAAGCAAAAACCAAAACTTGCCCAGCCAAAGTGTCTGTCCACTGCTGTACAATCACAGTATTGTGCTAATGCTAGCACGTCTGCTAGCTAATGCCATTAGGAATATCACAGCATGCTTCTATCTTCTTATTATCATGTCATCTTTATCTTCAAGTGTCCATAGAAAACAATAGTTAGAAAGAAAAAAAAAGGAAAATGCCTGAACCATGAAAAAATTGCCAGAAAATTCAAATTTCTTTGAAAGTGGAGTGTTTGTTGAATCTTATGACAAATTACAAAAAAAAAAAAAATTATTTTAAAAAGTCTTAATTTGTATTGTTTTTGCTACATCCGGCATTTTTGTGTAATTTATTGCTCACAGTTTGTTCATCTTAAGCAAACAAAAACATATAAAACACAGATAAGATACAAAAAACCAAAGAATATCACACTGATGATGTAGAGGTCTCAAAAACTCATGTATCAAATATGTTACACTTGTCGTTAAAGGGTTAAAAAAAATCAGCTAGTTAAAGCTCCATGAAGTCGAAGTAAATTAAGTTTTACTAAGTGTTAAGATCTGAGTTTTTTTAGTATCTTTTCAACATAGATGTGTGTCCCTGGTTTGCCTAGAGACCCTCAACCGATGTATGCCGTCCTCTCTCTGTTTCTCCTGCTCCACCTTTCACTAGATATGTTTAGATTTGGCTCCCCTTATGATGTCACAAAGTAATCTGTTAAACATGTGACCTGCTGCTGCTCTCGCCAGCTCTCTTTAACATGAGGATGTCGAAGGCGAGAGTGAAGCAGCAGATTGTTCTGTTTTCATAAATGGAGCATGAAGACAGAGGCTGACGGAGGCTGACGGAGGCTGAGCAGCAACTGTGTCTGCTATGATAAAAAATAATGTAATTTTGAACATGAAACCATGTAAACCTGTTTTAGTTGGACCCCCAAATACCAGTATGAACTTCAAAATGAGCAGACTATGGAATCTTAAATAATAAAAAACTTATGTGTGACAGAAAAAGCCTTTTCTTTAACACATAGATGAAGCCAGCAATGTATCAGATATCTGAACTGGGCTTGTTTACTTGGGAGGCTCCTGAAGCTGTTCAGTTGGTGTGTATGTTTAAGTTTATTGTTTTCATTTTGTCTCAGCTAAAATACAGTATATTAACTTTTTATTCATTTTTTTTCAAATTCTATTTTTTGTTAATTTAACATTATGTAGAGACAGTCACAGTTTTTGTTCTTAGCTGTGTTTAACTGTCTTGATTTGCTGTTTGACTTGTTGTTTGAAGCAAGTTTTCATGTCGTAATAAAACTAAAAGCATGAACAGTAAACAGTTACAGTACATGTGGTCTGCTGTGAATGAGCAGAGATAAGCCTGGACTGACGCTGGATTCTCAGCCTGAATTATTATCCCATCCTGCTTGAAATGTTGTCATTTACTTGAGTTTCAAGTTTGAGTGATCTTGTCCAAAGTGAGCTTTACTTCAGCTTTGTTTGTTCCAGCAGCAGCATGTTGCAAAGCGATGTTTGGCCCTGTTCTCAGAACTCCTATGTCATATTTAATCCCCTCTGTCTCAATTTTGAACTATTCTAATACAAGCACAATGCAAAATACATTATTTTTTAACCTTCTTCCTTGACATTAGTTTATATATTGACTAGTGTTCAATGTGCAAAGGCAACAGGCCAAACATTCTCATAGACTATGGGGAAAAAAGAGAGACTGTTAAGCTTGTTCAACAGGTTTTCTTTCTTTACACCAAAATAATTTCCAGCCCCTCAAGGCTCTACAATCATTTGTCAGAGGCCCCCTGGATGTACAGGAGCTAGCAGGCACAGCACCAGATAAAGATGACAAACTGCACCAGTTAAACCCCTAAACTGCTGTTTAAAATATCTCATGCTTGAGATCTGCAAAGACAGCTGCTTCCTGCAAAACCTTTATGTTGATCTTTATTTAATTGCATGAAAAGTTTAGAAACATTTTTTTTTGGAAACAGTGCCATAGCTTTTGTCAATCAGATTCATTTGTCTTTTTAGTATCTCATCCCTCTCCTGGCTACTTCTTAAAGGGGTAAAGTATGTTCAACATAAGCAGCAGTTTGCACCTTATGAAATCTGTTCTCCGCAGCATCTTCAGGTCAATCAGTCAGGTCAAGCTGAGCATGTAGGTTTGTCGTACTGATGGTCTCAGCAGTGAGCGTGTACAACTACAGGAAACCCAGAGTGGAAATCTTATGTCATGAGATCAGAGACTTTGATTCACATCCTGAATCCTGCATGTAGTTAGGTTTAGGCAACTAAGGACCCTGGTTAAAGTTTGGTTTGGACTTTGGTTTCATTTACAATAAATGTTACTGTTGACTATTCACTGCTTGGGTAGTCTTCTTGACCTGCCATATTTCACCAGCAGCCATGTAGGTGATGACACCAGAGTGGTGGCCATAGATCCAAGGCACCAAGCCTAAAAAGAACCTTTTAGCCTTTGAACCTCATGTGGCAGCGTGTGGTCAACCTGTAGTTGCCCTCAAAGGAGGACATAACAAAACAGAGAAGACAAAATCCATTTCAGCACCTTGGAGAGAGACTCACTTTCCCACATAGGGTTAAACTGACCAAATGGGACACTGACTTGGACATACATGGGGATTCGAAAGGAACACCTTTGGATGCTCAGTAGACATAAGGAATTCCACCCAATCCTCAGCCGTGACCTGTGCAAATGGGGACAGAAACTTACCCAGCAGTTTTTGAATCCAAATTAGGACACCACCTCTTGGGACATATTTGGGATCTTGGTTTTTCTGACACAGAACACTCACCTTAGTTACTTGGAGCTGGCACAGCTACTGTCACAGTTAGGCCTGGTAGTGGCTCTTTGAGGTGAACATTCCTCAAGTGAAGCACGAGGTTGGATATAGTCATCAGGCTTGTGACAGAATCGATTTAAAACAACTGATTTAAAACGCTGTACTGACAGCTGAGAGTGCAGGTCTTTTTCTCTTTGGAAAACAAGGAGGTGAATGTGAGACCACATTCTGCTTGTGTGAGGAGTAGATCACTCCAGGTACTTACTTACTTACTTGTTGAGGTGGAGCATTTTCTCTTCCAGATTGGGAATCTGATGCAGCTATTTAAAAGGGTTTGTGAGGGAAGCGTAAGCCTTTACACTCTGAGGACAGATGTCCTGCATCAGCTCAGGGGCAGCGCGTGTCACATTTGACAATGTAAATGTGTCTGTTTCTATTGTGGCAAACGAGTCAACACGTGTTATTGTGACACAAAGATATGGTGAAATCAGTGCAGTCCTTTGGCGATGGATTAATGTGCAATTACAACTTGTGTAAAACACGTTACGTGTATAGAGTTTCATTTTGTGGCAGCAAAAACACAAGAAACATGAATTCGTGAAACATTTATTAACTTATTAAAATTTTCAACACAGCCACTTATGGTTGCATGTTGTAGACTGATAACCTTGTTAAAAGTTCACGCATGTATCAATGCACAATCAATACGTAAATCATTAAATATAGCTTAATTGTGCTACCCAAGCTTATTGAAAATGCAGAAAGAGGGTGGGGGGTGAGGAAGAGGTGGAGTTATCAGTGCCCATCAGTTGTTAGTGATCAGTTGTTAGTGCTCACTAAATGACTACATTGTCAGCCAATGGATGTGCGTCTGTCCAAGGCTACAGCCTGTCCGTCCTTGGGAGCTGGATCTCTCCTTCACTGTGGTGCTCCTGGAGGTTTCTCTTTTCCCACTGGGTTTTTTGAGTTTTTCCTTCCCGAAGAAGGAGGGTCATAAAGGGCAGGTGATGCCTCGGACTGATCCACCGGACTGATCCATTGGCCTCATCGACTGCTGGACTCTTTATTAGATTGTTTGTTCGCTTACACTTGTTTATTTCAGTGAACTTTGTAAAGCACTATGAGACACTCTGTTGTGATATTGGGCTATACAAATAAATTGAATTGAATTGAATTGAATTGAATTGAATTGTCCTCTGCACTGTAGAAATTGTAGAACTGAATATCAAAGCATTTGAGACTCTCACAGCTTTTTGTCTGACAGTGACTTGCTGTTCCTGGCCATGCTATTACTTCAAATCCTTTGGAATTTGCATACAGCCGACAATTAAAGGCTGTTTAAAACGAACTATTTTGAAAATTGAGCACAAATGCACTTGAGCTGTTGTTTGGTACACAGAATAGTTATTACGGTGTTAACAGCAATCCAAGAGCAAATATGACTCTACACCAAATATGTATCTGGCTACAAATCTGACAGTTGTTTGGAGATGGGGATGATGGGGAAGTTGGTAGAAGACTGTTATGAGAGATCAAGGTCACAGTTCACATCTGCACCTGGTGGCTTTAATGACATAAATGATCCGAATTACAGGGCAAATGTTTTATCTCTTCTATCATCACCTGCGTATAGCTACACTTTGGAACTAAATTGGTATCTTTAAACTAAATGTGCTGAGAGAAGGAACCTCGCAGGTGAGCACTCTTACAAAGGAGTGCTGCACTGAAAAAAGTGCTTCCAATCGTCTAATTTACAACAATGAGATGTGCCTTTGCACCTGTTTATCAAAGAGAATCCTCGAGGAGTTAAGTTGAAAAGTGAAATGTTTGCGCTGAGTGTTAGAGAGCTTGCTCCTCGTCTGAAAGCAATGAAGCTAATTATGTCTTCATGTACTGTGGTGACTCAGACAGCAGGAAAATTACTGAGCAGTCCTCGTCGGTCTTGGGAGGAACGCGACGTCACGGCAAACTGAGATATATGTGAGGCAGAGGCCCTCCTCCTGTTTCCTGCCAGGGGGCCGATGAAAGAACTGTCACTTTCCTGAAGCCTCTGGTAGCACAGTGGCTGAGAGATAAGTGATAACAAAGACAGCTGATAGAGCCTGATGGTACCCAGCTCTACATCACAGCTCTGCCACAGTTCACACGGACTGCAGGCCAGGGGCTGATCGTAATCATCAGACATTTAGGTGCAGTCTGAGGTGCTCTAAACAGCAAAGCACACGTGAAAACATATGTGAAAGAGTGATACTTACTAGTACTGGCATCACATCAAGCAGTGGTTCACCACAAATTGGCACCAAAACAAGCACAGGGAAACTGACAGCAGTGTTTGTCTAGGTACAAGTTACAGTGTCAGTGAGTGGCAACAGTTTTACAAGGTTTTACATGCAGTGACAATGCCAGTATGAGTGTCTGACTATAGTGTAGTTCAAAAAGAAGGTTTTTCTGTAAATGGAGATTTAATGCAGCTTTAAGTCATTTATAAGAACATAGGATCTCTGGATAAGTATAATGCTATACAGTCACCCCTCTTAGCATCGGAAAGAACAAGAGACGGGAAAAGAAAAAAAAGGATTGTAATCTATTTTGTAAATATGTTTTCTGACTCACTTAGACTATCCCTTTTTTCAATATGGGCGATAAAATTTGTGTTCTTGTGTGTTGTGAAATTTCAAAAAAGAAAGTAAAAGAATGATTAAAAAACGTTGGAGGTATAATACAAAGCTGTAGTCTCTGATGGAGGGTGGTCAGCAGTGTTGCCTCACAGCAAGAAGGTTCTAGGTTTGAATCTGCTGGCCGGCGATTTGACCCTTGTTGCATGCGTGGAGTTTGCATGTTCTCCCCGTGCTCGTATGGGTTTTCTCCGGGTACTCCAGCTCCTTCTAGTTTCAGGGGAGGTTAATGGCGACTTTAAAATGTGAATGTTTACAGACTTTTTACAGACTCATCATAGAATCGGTCCTGACCTCCTCACTGCTTTGTTGGTGTGACAATCTAAATGTATGAAACTAGAAACATGGTCAAGGCGAGTAAAATCATTGGTGAGCAGCCGCCTTCTCTGTCTGACAAATCACACCACGGCTAAATCCATCATATCAAACCCAGGCCATCCTCTTCCTAAGGAATTTGACATCTTCCCCTCTGATGAGAGATACAGGTTTCCAAAAATTAGGTGCAGCAGGTTCATAAGTCTTTGTCAGTGTCGGACAATTTTTAGAGTGCAAGCATTTGGCTATTTGCTGGAGGCAGTACATGCCACTGCAGATAGGGTGCAGAGGTAGCAGTGCGAAACAACTGTTTGTTCACTTTTGGCCAGCACTAGAGGACTGATGACTAGTGGGAATATGGCCCAACTTTTGTTTTTGTCATGTTAAGGACTTTAGGATATTCACACAAGACTGTACACTGCAGTAGGCGTTGGTTGTGTCAGTCACGGCTCTAGTGTGGGCTGGACACGGGTAACCTGGAGGAGGTATTTGTGGGTAATGAAAGGGAGGGTGACAGGCCTTTCACAAGCATGCTGAATATCTGTATTCAGGAAGTTCAACACCTGGTCCGTGCTGTTCATTGTCACAGTGAGCATATGCAAGCTGTCTCCTTAAATTATCATGTCTTCATAGACGTCCCCTCAATGATCCTACCTCCACATTAAGTCATTAAGTTCTCAACCTCTCCCATGCAGGTTATTAATAGACATAATTTGGACTTAATTGCAGGTTTATAACTCACCAGTAATGATAGGAAGCGCTGAGCTTCTCTTTGAAGCGAGATCCCAATCTTGTGGAAGATGGATAAGCACCAGCCCCGCAGATCAAGCTGATATCTTCATGTCAACAGCCTCAGGGGTCATGAACAGAGAGGTTTGTTAATTTGTAAAACACACTATTGCCTCAGTTCGGAGGATTACACGTGGCAGCAAGCTTGTGCCCTGCTATATCACAAGTACTACTTTTATGTGTGTCTTTGGGGATTTTGTAGGTGTCATTAGTTGAGGAATTTGAAGCCTTTGGCATGTGTGGCCTGTTTGAACAATATCTGTGACGGATAACTTCATTTAATTTGAGATTTTCTTAATCTTTCGGAGAGAAATAATATTGCTGCATTTGAGACATTTTCAGTTGATTTTTGTTTCAGATGTTTCAGGGGAGCTGAGTTTTCTACTGTCACCAGTTCATTTGCAAACACAGATATACAATATGAGCGGTTGATTCCAAGGTGGCCTATTTTGAACAATGTTCCCTTTATGTGTCCCCTCCTGTGATCGTTTGTCAGCTCTCCCCTTTACCCTCCCTCCCATTCGGGTTTCCCAGCAGTCAGACAGCTTCAGGTCAGTCTGTCAGGTAAGTTTTTCCTTGCAGCTGAACTCTGCGCCACCTCCTGTTGTAGCCGGCAGCACCGGCAGCGCTCTCTTATCCACTAAACAAACGCTGAATTCCAGGTTCATGCCCTGAGGCTGTGATACTTCCACCCCACATAGCTCTAATATGTTTTTACACGGAGCTGCTAATAGAAAGAAAGGAGGATTTGTTCCTTTGCTGTAGCTCATATCTAATAAAGGATCATGTAGCTGATTGTCAGGACATTTCCTTGCTTAAAATTACATTCAAGTCATGTGACTTGGAAGGCTCATTTCATGTATTCTTCAGATCACTTGTCGTAGCTGGTTTCAAAATAAAATGTTATGAAATAATCTAAATTCTAAACATGGTAACAGAAGATTACAAGCCAAAAGTTTAGGTGGATGCTAATTTCATGTCCTAATTTTGAAAAAAATGGTTTTAATCTTTGATCCCTGGAAAACCCCTGAAAAATTGCTCCGGATCTTAATTATTTCTTTATAACTGAAAATATTCAAAGCTCAAAACTCAATTAAACTACTTCATCAACTACAGTTATCAGATTCAGATGTTGCTAAATCCTGATTGGTGCAAAGAGTCATGGAACACATGTTAAAATGGTTACAAATCATATCAAAGTGGTAATAATCCAAAATCAATATGACGTTATTTATGATTTTATTGTCTGTTATACCAAGGAAAATGTGTTCTGGCAGGTTTCCATTAAAAGAATAACACAGATCGGGCCAACAGTTTAACCATTGTTCCGTTTAACCATCGATGGCATATCATAAGCAGTGTACTATATCTTTCTGTATTATACAGGGCATGTAGGGTGACACCCACAGTTTACACCACAGTAAACCATCGCAGTAAGGAATAACCTTTTTTGCTGCACTGTACCATCTAAATAGACACTAAAAGCTCTCACATACTTTGCACATATAGGTTTTCTGCTTGGCACGCTTTCAGATATTTTTAGCCAAAAGAACAATACATCAAGTTACAAGCTGGAGTATAAAAACAGGAATTATGCCAGCTTCTGCCAACTTTGAGGCCCATGAACCCCAGTTTACCTGATCTTTCTTTGATTGGGATTCAGGAATGGAATGTCTCTGCACCGTCAGACAAATGTCCCAAAACATCTCTTTATGGAGTTTACAATAAAGCCTGTGCACGGCTGAACGTTTTATCTGGGGACAGAATATGTCTATACGTCTATATGTCTATATAACAGTGTGTGAGGCAGATATGCAAAGCACCCTGGGTGCAGCTGTAGTGGAGGAGGAGGTGTCTGATGATTGGTCAGACTTTGGCAGCTGAGCCAAAGTCTATAAAATGAACTCCCTCTTCTTCTGAACTTCTTTAGCCATTTTATAGTGTAGAGATATTTGGCAGTTGTTTGTGCCAGTTCACCACCAATCCAATGATTTTACACACAGTCAACATCAGTTTACTCATCACGGTCAGCAGCATCATGTTTTCTGTGTCTCTGGAGGAGTTTTGTTGGGTCTGACAATAACAACTGATGATGTGATTGGGATGTCATTAATGCTGACTGAGGTTTGGACTTGGCGACCACAAATTTTCAACAAGTCTATGTTACAAATTTGGGGCAAAGATTAATGTATTTATGTTGTGTTTGTGTCATATTGGCATAATATTTAAGTATTTGGGATTGTATGACACCAAAGGAAGTTAAGAGTCTCTCTCTGTGCATTGCACAGTGGGAAGAAATCAGTCAATTGACTTAAAAGAATATTTTCACTTCATTAGAATAAAGCATGGCCAAACCTATGAGAATAAGGTGATGATTCACAGGTATATTAACCAAGCATTTTATAATTTCTTCTACTGTTTATGTTTGTGTCAGTGAATATTTTCACACGTGTACTGACAAATGACAAATGCTGCTCTTGAAATCTATGTATTTGCAGTAGGAGCAGGCAAAGTTGAAACAAGGAATATTTATACATTTGAAAGATTCCTCCATTAGCATCACCCTGCATATACACACACACACGCACACACACACACACACACACACATATATATATATATATATATATATATATATATACATGATAAGATCTGACTGACAAAGAACTCCACATGCCAAATGGAACCTCTAAGTGTGCACACAGTTCTACCCAACACTCTTGGCACTCACATAAGGAGTCTTTCACATGCAGCCATTGTTACACATAACTGTACGGTGTACAGGTTTTAATTGCTCAGAACTGTCTGAGTCCATAAAGCGTAGGGTTACAGTTGTGACATGGCTAACCCAGCGTGCCACACACAATGACAGGATTCATTATATTTTTTCAGACGGGGTGACACGAGAATAAAAGAACACCTTTTAGGAGTGCAATTATGTTTTTTCTATCTCATGTTTTTGTAATAATCCACCCAGATGATCAAACAGGTCATTTTCCTGCAACTGTTCTCAAAGACAACATTATCTCTGTCTGAGTAGCTTTATATCAATGACAAGAGCTGGTGATTACATCAACTTCACTGACATTCAAGACTAAGTTGGAAGCTTTCAAAATAAATGGTCTTTCTACAAAGTCTGACCTTAAAGAGCAACATTTCATTATCATTCTGCTGAATCATCAGCACTGAATCATCAAACTCTGTCTGCACAGCCTCCAGATTCTCATAAACAACTCCAGCACTTACATGAATGCAGCTGTTGCTGTTAGTCCTGATTTATTCAGCCCGGGGAAGAACACCTACTGATGTGCTCATGTGACAGGTGGAGAAAAAGAAGCCACTTGTGCTTTGCAGGCCCCGACCACAGACAATTAAACACATGGCTGTTTGGAGTAGAGCACACAAGCAGGTTTTACTAGTGAGGACAAGACTGCGCTGGAATTCCTGAGGTGTGCACTAAGTCGGCAGTAAAAACACTCCATGTATCTATCCAGGACTCCCACACACAGGCAGCCCAGTGTAAAGTGGTCATGCATCCCGACGGATCTGTCACCAGATGCTTAGTGTGTCCCACAGTCGCTGACGGCCCTGGCCCGGCTCTTTGTCTGCCTGACTGCTGCACAACAGAGCAGATTCACATTCCCCACATCCACAGGCAGCACTCTGCACCGCTCTGTGGGAGAATACTTTATGACGACCCGACACACATTTTGTCTCCTCAATTTGTCATCCAGTGAAAGGATGTTCATTAGCTGTGGATGGGAACCATTTCCAATCTGAAAAGCAGGAGCAGAGAGCATCTGGCCTTTGTGGTGTGGTCGACTGCAGGCAGAAACCTTAGTGCTCAGCGCCGGGTCAGGCCACATTTAGCCTGCAGTACCTGTTCATTTAGAGGGTTTCGGTCTGTCGCTGGGAGCGGGTGAGGTGTAAATCACAGAGGGGCTTCCTGCTCTAATTCATGGGGAGTGCAGGGCTCAGCACCGGCTGAAACCCAGTGAAGATTCCACACTAAAGAGGGAAAATGCCTTTTGTACAAACAAATACTCCAAGAGAACTCAATACTCCAGAAACATTGTTTCTCTCAAGGCCTTTGGGAAATTTATTGGCATTAAATCCATTTGCAAAAGACAACACACATTCCTGAGCTGATTTGTTACTCAAGGCAACAACAACTCACTAGAAAGCATAGAGGAGTGTCCAGCTGAGAGTGAAATGGAGATAATGTCTATCTATCAGATAGGCAGGGAGGAAGAAAGAGCACACGTGGCAGTCACAATACAACTTGCACGGTTAGAAAATGAGGTTTCAATGATTATGGATAACTCTGGCCTATTGCGTTATTGTTCATAGTTTTGGGCCATTATTTGGATAGTGTTTGTAATAATAGAAAACTGGAGTCTGCCATATTAACCAGTGGGGAATGCTGCTCTGTTTCCAGATGTCAGCAGTTTATAATAATAGTACAATGTTATATGATAAATATTAAATGTTATGTGATACATATCATCCACACGAGCAGATGCTGTTTTAGCATGTTTTGCATGTCTTGAAACATGTCACTAAACACTTTTTGTCTGTATGGAAGAGCCTTAGAACTTGACCTGAAAAAAAAAAACCCTTAATAAATCACATCGAAATGATCTATTATGATTCAAAGGCCCAAAAATGCATTCTGGGACTATGAGTAACCCTGCTTGCCATTGCTTGCTGGCTTTTCTTGTGCGTGTGTGCACTTGGGTAAAACTCACTGTGTGCGTGATTCACTTCACCTTGAAACTGAGCTGGTCTTGGCAGAGCGCAACAAGTAGCTTTGATTGAGGCATAAAGTAATGTCACAGTCTGTGTGTGTGTGTGTGTGTGTGTGTGTGTGTCACAGCAGTAGCACAGAAGCAGACTGCATGCCACACAGTGAGACAGCACTGGGATCCGTCATCAGAACCATTATCCTTTGTTGTAGCCAGACCCACCTACGTCAGGCGATGAAAGTTCAGGTTAAAGTGCACTCGGCCGGGTAAAGCTCTTTGCTCTCTGCTTTCTCAAATAACCAAATTAATTTGGCTTGATAGGACGGAAATGTTTGTGTCCGTTACATGACCTTTTTCACATGACCTTTTTTTAATATTCAAACACAAGTTCATTTCCAATGCTTCCACGGCAGGCGTCTGTGTTCTTACATTACTGGCATTTAAATGCTTTTAAACAAAAGGTATCATCAATCAAAACATTCTTCCACTCCTGTTATATCTACTAATGTACTGCACTGTGCTTCTATTATGTTATTGCTGTGGATTCTCAAGTCTAATTATCAACCCTATGCTTTTCAGTTCAAGGTTTCATAATCAAATTATTCCCTCTATTTTCTCAGCTATTCACTATATTGTTTTCTACTTAAGGCCTGTACTTATGTTACTGAATTTCCATTTATTTTCAATTTCTAGATTTAAAATAAAGGTGGTTTGGGTTTTAACCAGTTCCTACTTATCAGTTTCACAGCTGCTATTAGGCTGTTTAGACCTCAGCAAGCCAAATATGGGACAAAGGGTTTGTTTGTGTGGGACAATGTGGGACATGTTACTGATGCTGAGAGGCATCTTTTTGTACATGTGCAGAAATTATGATAGATTTTTGCAAAATGCACTGATAACTAAGAATTTTATTATAAGTCAGTTATTCAGTTGAACATCAGCCCCAGAGGTGGTAAATGTCCGCTACGAGCTGGATGATGAGCAGGGAGCTCTAAAGTTAAACATTATTCATGTTCTCATTCTACCCACAATGCAATGACACAGAGCCGGATGAAAATGGGTAAAGTTTCCCTTTTAAGCTGCCACAGTGTTCCAGTAAAGACGTCTCCGTCTTTATTCAGTGTCACAATCATTAAAAAGGAAAAACTGCAGGTAAATATTTTCAGCATTATACCTTCAGTAGCTTGTGTGTTAGACAGAGGTGTGGACTCAAGTCACATGACTTGGACTCGAGTCAGACTCGAGTCATGAATTTGATGACTTTAGACTCAACTTGACAAAATGTAAAGAGACTTGCAACTCGACTTGGACTTTAACATCAGTAACTCGTGACTTCACTTGGACTTGACCCTTTTGACTTGAAAAGACTTGCTACTTTCCCCAAACCCAAAGATTAAAAAGTATGTTGACATGGACCGCTATATATCTATATCTGTGTGTGTGTGTGTGTGTGTGTGTGTGTGTACCTGAGCAAGCGCGCTGTCGGCCCGACATCCAATCAAATTAGATCCACGTTGTTTTGATCCGACAGCATCCAACCAATCAAATTACAGGACAACCAATGAAGCGGATAAAGCAGCGCGTCAGTTGGCAAAAATGATACCAAAGATAGTTTGTTTGGGTATAAAATCTACGAGGTGGTCAACAAAAGACGAATCTCAGTATGTAAAACATGCGGGTCGAAGATTACGGACGGAGACGCAACAACTTCCAACTTTGTTCAACATTTGAAGCTGCACAAAGAACGGTAAGTTAAATTAACACTAGCTTAACTTACCGTTAACTAATTTAACTGCTAGCTGCAACTCACTGATAGCGTCACTTTGCAAACACGGTTTGTTGTTAAAAGGACTCGAAAGGACTTGAAACTCAAATGGTAGGACTTGGGACTTGACTTGAGACTTGCCTGTCTTGACTCAGGACTTGACTTGGGACTCGAGGGCAAAGACTTGAGACTTACTTGTGACTTGCAAAACAATGACTTGGTCCCACCTCTGGTGTTAGATAATGCTATAAGGTTCATCTGCTAATATAAGCTCAAAAACTAGAAACGCACATCTCTTTTCAACCTCTCTGCGTAATGAGTATCACTATTACACGTGCTCCAGCCTGAGAATGAAGAAAATCTGAAACAAGCATCTGTCCTGCAGTGCTTTGAATTAAAAAAAAAAATAAACACACCAAATATGGAACATTGTCTCAATATGTGGGGATGCAGGACAAGGGATAGAGATGCTTTGCAGAGACCTGACAACTGGTCACCATCCTCATGCAGCGTAGTTCTTGATGGCATAAACGTGGTCCATCTATTTGCATTCATGCATTCTGATATGTGCAGCATGTCTGTGATGACCTGGTGCGGTGGTTTTGAGACAGCACAGACTAAAACCCAGTAGTAACTGTGACCATTACAAATGATCAAATTATCGCACATTAGAGCACTTTTGGCATTATTGACTGCACACTGTACAAATTATTGTAAAAATACAATAGCTATCATACATCTGCCTCTTCTGATGCTGGCACTCAACTCTCTCTTCCATTCTTGCCATTTCTTTCTCTTTGTCCTCTTTCACTAAAATTCCGACTTTATTTTTCCTCCATTCTCTCTGTGCTTTCTCCACCTTTCCCTCCCTAGTATTGATGTATTATCGCTTTTTCCCCCCTAACAAATACAAGCATTTTTCTAATCTTTGAAATGTTTATAAAAATACATACCTATACATGCTACAATCACTTTTTTCATGTAGCCCTCTTACTATGTATCAGTAACAAGGGGTATTTAATGCTAAAATGGGACATAACAACTCACAAGATGATGAAGACGTGATGACAAACAGGCTGGCACATGGTGGTCACTGAGGAAGTTTATCAACAACTTAGTTTAGGTTTCCATTACTTTTCTTTCCTGGCCTTCTTCTGGTTTATTTTTCTCTCATTCCTCCTTCATTCATTTCTCCCAGTTTTCCCCCCCCTCTGTTTGTTTCCTCTGCTTCAAGCCTATCCAGATGTGCGACATACTCTTCATAGCGATGATCCTGGTTCGTAGCTGCACCCGCCTCCGTACCCCTTTATCACTTTATCATAATCTGATGACCATAACTGATGACTCAGTTGTAAATAATAAGCTCCTGAGCTTCTGACCTTATGAACAGTGCTCGTATAGACTACTTTTATACTTAAGTGATTTCTATAAACTGAATGAAAATCAAATACATTTAATACTAATAAAATCTGATACAAGAAGGCTCAATTTGCTTCTATTTGATCCGTTGTGTTATGGTTTTGTGCCCCTCTGCTCATAATAACTTAACTTTCCCACAACACAGAGGAGCTGAGATTAGTGAGGTGAAGGACTATTGATCGACCATACAGACGGACAACAGCGTTCAGATTCACACAAAGCTGCAGTTAATTCCCTTCGAACCGCACAGCCAAACCACAAACACCGCAGAGGCCACCCACAAAAATGTTTTTCACAACAGCTCCAATCTTCACTGATAAGCCCAGAGCCAAGATAAATAAGAACACGCTCCTCTGCCAGCCTCCTAGTTTGCACTGTAAATACTGCAGGAGTGTGCAGAGCAGTTGGTCAACATTTCCTCTTTTATGTCTGCCACACCCCAGCTAGCATTACAGGTCCTCAGCTGTGGACTCGTCACAGCCAGAGGTAAAAATCCTCTTCTTGAAGCTTTCCAGAAATCTGCTTGAGGGATCAGTTGAAACCTATGAATTACCCTGCCCTTCACACCCATGCATTATTTCTTATGTAGGTATGTTGATGCCGGCTGGACACTTTCAGGCTTAAGCATTTCAACTTTGAAAATGGCTCCACATGACTTTTTCTGAACCCACTTCTTCCGGAATCTGTTTGAACTGTCTGCACATGCTAAACTCCTAAATTCATTATCACCTCTGATGTGTATATGTTGAACGGATGAAACAGATCCTTGAACCCTTTCTGTTTATCAAACAGAGAGCTTGGTAAAATATCTGCCACTTCAGAGGGGAAAAACCGTCTGGCTATTCAGGAAACACAAAATCTCGTGTCGAAAGACAACTGATGGAACGGAAGCAGAGTTGTGCTTTGTTGGCCGGTCAGGTGTCGTCTCCCCTCTGACCCCAGAGTAAGCCGGAGCTCTCAGACAGCCTTCCACATGGAACAGGTAGAGTAGTTCAGATTGTTTAGAAAATAATCTTATACAGTTTGGAGGTTGGAAGGTGATGGAGATTTTGATTTAGCTTCAATGAAAACCTGAAAATAAGTTTCTGCGCTTATTTTAACATTTAAGTTTCAGTATTCTAATCTATAATTTAGAGGTAGTGTTGTATTCTAAGCTTTCTTGTTACTGTGAACTGTTATCGGAGCTACTTTGAATTTAAGAAATATAGAAGTTATTCTCAAAACCTGGTTAAATGTGTGAGTTATTCAGAGTAAAACAATCTAAATCTTGATAAATTAAAATCTTGTGGACTTTTTGACCACATTATGCTGAAATGGGTTTACAAGTACACTGTTGTGTTTGTACTGTGCATAAGGATTCACATGCATGAGCAAGAGCATGACAGATAAATTCACATCCTGCCATTGGTACACACTATTCTGCAACAAACAAAGCAATGTTTCCCACTGCGAAGAATATGACTGCTAGCAAGAAAACATGGATGTAGCAAATTATTTCTAAAACTCAGCTTCGCAGAAATTTCGTTAAGACCTGAAGGACACACAAACGGTGTCTTGAGGAGTAACTCTGAACGTAAACATAACATTTCTTTTTTTTTTTTTACAAAAACTCCACAAGGCAGCTTTAATTCAGCTTAAATTTAGAGAGTATTTCTGTGTGAGTGTTTGATTTTAGAAATATTCACATTTCACACACACACTCACATAAGTTTTTAATTGTATTATGTCATGTAGCTCAACCCCCAGATCCAAAGGGCATGACCAGCTCAGCTATCAACCACATTATACCAAAAATATATTGGATGTAAAACCTCTGTCTTGGATCAATTCCAATATAAATATCACAGCAAAATTATAAATCCCTGCATGAGAGTCACAGGATTTTACTGGGATTTTATGATAAAAGATTAAAAAAAAGCAGAAACAAACTTTAAAAAAGCAGTATGCAAAATATGAGAAACAGCACTGGTAAAGTACTAAATAGTCAGAAACACTGGATGAAACCTTTTAGTTTTTGGTGTGTAAACACTACATGAATTCTTGTAAATCTGACAGCGCTGTCTCCTATGGCAACCGTCTCTCATGACTGTCTGTATTATCCCACAGTGATTAGCTCCACTTTGCCAGAGGACACGTTCTTTAATGCTGCTGTTTATAGTTTCACCTGCTGGAAATGTACAGGATCAGACAAACACTGCATGACCGGCAGGCTGCGGTTTTGTGGATGGGGGAAGTGGGAATTCCCTGTAGTTATGCTGGTGCTGGAGAACTTTCCCTGTGATGTTTTATGATGGCTGTTAACTAATTGACTTATAAATTCTCCCACTTAAATGATTGAAGGGTGATAGCCACACACTGAAAAACATCTAATGTCTTTTGTGATGATACTGAAAGTTGCATAAACTTTTTGGATCAAGTCCGTGGATTTAGGCACTTTGGTGCCGTGGGTGTTTTTGTGGGAGATGAGTTGTTGAGGGAGAATGATGTGGACGTTTCCTGAGCATGATGTTACATTAGCAGAGGATCTTTACTTGCTGCCTGTCTCAAGCCCCCAGTATGGTGGAGCTTGGCTTCTGCATCCTGGCTTCTCAGTGGTGTCTGTACAGGATAGTCCTGTGGTGAAGTCACGATGAAGGTAACACACATAACTTCATCTGCTGGCGCTCTAATGCTGAAGACCCCAGCGGCGCAGCTTGTGCACTGAGCCATCAGCTAAGATAGAGGACATCATCCAGGTTGGCAGCAACAACGCCTCCAGAGAACCACTGGCCATGAGAGATGTGTTTACCACCTACGTCTCCTCCTCTGCCAGTGAAGTGTCCTGGAAAACCTGCAGCTGTGTCCTAATGCACCATCTACCACTCCTCTGACATCCCAGTACATCCTCAACTGACCAACAACACCAATTTGAAAACTTCTGTAATCAGTGAACGAGACAATACAATATCACAAAAGCGTGGTTAAGACTGCTTGACTTTTATTTAGTAGAATATGATGTAAGGAAATGTACAATGATTGCTGATAACTGGTCCACAAGTGATTCAAATTATTTATAACTTAATATTGAAACTGATAAGTGTTATAATAACTGTGTGTGTATGTGAGAGAGAGAGAGAATGAGAACTGAAAAGTAAACCTGGTCATCATCATCAAACTCTGCCTCACTTGGGATCTGCATGCATTTTACTTGGATGTTTGCTCTTTTCCTTAGTGGCAAGCGTTTTGCAGGATCAATCTCCAGCCCACCACTCCCCACATCCTATGTATTCATTCAATAAGTCTTTAAAAATTACTCGTGCAAGGTAAATGTTAGATCTTTGATGAGTAGAATGTATATCTTCCTCCGGCTCCCATCACACTACACGTGTAATGTTCTAGTTTACAGAGGTTTAACAGGACATTGCTTAGGGCTCAGAGATCCATGGTGCAGAGGGGAGCCTCGGATTCACTGAGCCTTGTGAAAACAACCACCTTCCATTGATTCATTAATTCCTGATAATTGACACCTTGTCAGGTATTATTCCTTACTTAATACATACCATGAAGTGTATGCTACCTAACAATAAAGTAATAGTACAATTTAAATACATGAAAACAACCTAATTGAAATCTCAAGTATTACTGCCCTAATTTACCTCTATGGCTGCTGTTTTCTGTTCAGATCATGGTAACTACCGCTGGTAAAGTCTCACCACTAGTTTGTCCTCCAAGAATGTTGTCTCCACTCTATGTTATTGCCACCACAGCAGGCCAATGCTTAATTTATCCAACTAGACAAAGGGAAAAGATGAAAAGACACTTGGGTGCTTTTCTGCTCTGACTTTACAACAAGGTGCATGGAGCGGAAAAGCAAAAAGCTTCACTCTCAATTTGAAGAATTACACAAAGCTGTTTCAGTCTGCCAAAAAGTGCTCTGCCTGTCTGAGGCCTGATTCATCTGATTTAAAAGCAGATATACACTGTTTCTATCTGGTCAACACAACAAACGCAGATCATTTCAGCAGTGGCCATTAATGTTGGCATGGTAGCATGAAATACAGCTAGCATGGTAATATGCTGACATGAGTATAGCAATGAGCATGTTGTCATGTTTGCACTCCCATTAGTTTTGCTTTTAACATGGTTGTCAATCTCATCACTGATGCTAATGCTACTCACAAATCCATGAATGTTATTCTATCATTAGCAGAGCCTCAGTACAACTGAGGCTGTCAAAGTTCAGCTCAGAGTAATGAAAGCTGAACTCATTTTGACAATACAGACCTGACAAGTTCAACAATGATCATTTAGGTACTGAGCAATACACTGTGTACAATTAACCCCTTGAAGGTCCTCAGAAATAATCACGTTAAAGATCCTTACACACATAAATGTGTATGCATAAAAACAAGCCATAAAAATGTTAAAAATCTTTCTTTTTTTTAAATAGTTTTTTAGACCAGCATCAGTCCTAATCATACATATCAAATTTTAATTCGTTTTTTAAAAAATTAACCCTTAAATTGCCATGTTTTTGTCATGATGCGCATCATTTTATGGTCTAAAATACACAAAAAATACATGAAAAAAATTGAGAACTCTGAAAAATTCACCATCTTGCAAAATTATAAGCAATATGCATGAAAAACTGATAAAATATGCTAAAAATAAAAATCATAACACACTAGAAAGTGCTGAAGACCCTCAAAGGGTTAATCTAATGAGTTTGTGACTTCACTAATGTCAGTTACCTGATTTACTGGGTAAAAATCAAACCAAACATAACAGTTCCAGTGCTTCACCATGACAGTAGTCTGGGATCATATTTTGCAGGACCAACAAGCAGAAGCACAGGGTTACATAAATCAGCCTTTTCTGTACCTCCAGATAGCGATCTACAGTACCTAGTGTTTGCTTCGCATCAATGCAACCATGAGCGCCGGGAATTCCCACATACTTCAACACAGCACAAGGCTTACAATAAGAATCAATATAAAGCAAGGTTTCTCTCTCCGTGTTTATCCCCCATCACACAGCAGAGTCCCTTTCATGATCGGACCCCTACCTTTGTGTCCCGTAGCAACTGGAGCATACACCTCACACGTACAGTATTTCACAACCACTTAAGAATGCGGAGTGCTAACAAATCAGTTGGTTAGACAGAATCATAGGCCTGATGAATTACCTTTTTAATTACTTTAACTGATATCTCAAACTGGTGTTTCAACAAAGAACAAAATCGCCCACCCATACATATCAAAATACTTACTTGGCTGTATTAAATCTTTATTGTCTGAGTTATCTGCTGTATTACTGAGAGATTCTCTTGTGAAGGCAAAATAAAGCCATTCCTAACATGCAGACTCATGTGAGCAGGTTTGATGCAAATCAAGTCTCTTGCACATATGGAATACTGCTGATAACACATGGTTAGTATCTCCTAAAGGAAAAGTACAGCGCCTCTATGCACACACACACACACACACACACACACACACACACACAGCTCTACCGCAGATAAAGTGTGACAGAGATGAGATAGGCTGAACCCATTGGAATATGAATAGGTGCACAACAAAAGCCAGACGTGGAGGATCTGGATGGGATCTGTGCATGTATTTTTTGTTGTGTGGTCAGTTATCTACACAGAATGGAACATCCTAATGGCCTTATGTGCAATGGCACATAATGGCACTGTTGTTGGAAGTGTTACGATTATGTTCCGTCTTGTGCTTCATTGTTGGTTTTTAATATATCTAACCAGAGCGGCAATCTTTCATTAACCTTAAATCTGCATTAATAAATGTTCTAATATCCACAACCAAAGATGTTTCTCTTTACTGTTTTGGTCTGGTCATACTCAAAGTTTTTTTTTCAGGAGTTGGTGAAGACCAAACCAGAGCTAAAAGGAAACTAAGTGCTAGACTTATATTCATCAGGTAGATACAAACGAGACTCCAAATGAATGCTAATGATGCTCCGTGTCTGCAGGATGCTTAACATGTTATGCTCTTTTCTACCATGTTTGCCAAATTACATTTATAAGGTAATATGTCCATCTTATGTTTACGGTATGTTATGCTGTCCTTGAGTGGCCAAAAAATCAATACCGCTTTAACTACAGGGTTTAAGTTGCCAAATGAGTGAACGTTGTAGAGAACACAGTTAAAATATGGTAAGGGTGAACATTCAGTACAGAAATTGTGCAACTTCAAGAAAATGTCTTTCTATTTCTTTCATAACTTATTTCCTGTTGGAAATTAGAAACAGACTGGGTTGCATCCTACACTGCAGGTGTGCATGAGGCCTCAGTCCACTGGACCTGGGTCACACTAAAGCAACAATTTTAAAAAAGGAAAAAGTGTTGATACAATCATATGAACAGCGTCATCAACGTCATCATCTTTCCATTGGTTGAGCTATCGCTCTGATTGGCTCAGCTGTGTGACTGGCTGAGTAATCACCACACCCTTTATTTCCACTTCACCAAGCACCTTTACACTTTCTGCTGCTGCACATACATGAACCAAAGTGGCAGGTGGCGACGCCCACACAGTCCAAGACTCACCAGTTTGCTTTTGTTGTTGTGCACGTGCTATTAAAATGTGGCCCAAGGTGCTTTTCCCACGACTTATACCACACCAGGGAGAGAACGGAAGTACTAACAGGCTCCTTTGGACCAGCACAGCCTGGGGGAGTGGGAACGACACGTCTCTGAAAATTAATAAGGGCCAACCTGCACATTTACCTATTCTTCCTCAATTGCTTTTAGCAAAAACTCATTTATCAGAAATGCAGCCTTTCCAAAGACCTCAGTGATGGGAACCACTGAAACATAATTATTAATCTGCTGACTTTGATGGACTGAATAAACAAAGCCATAGCTACCATACCCACTCTGCTCTGAAAGCATTGGAAAACGACGTGACCAATAGAAAACTGTCACTATGCTTAGCAGCATGTTAAAGGTCATTATCAATTATATCAGTATCAGTATTTGCATATTGCTGCTCTGATGGAAACTTGTTGATGTTAACATAAAACTAAATGAGTTTCTTAGTAGGAAAAGATCAGATCACATCTGTTGGAAAACCTGGGTCATAATGAGGACTGTCTATCCCATGCATGATGTATTTGTGTACCTTATCAAATAAATACATCTGACTCAATTTTGTGATCAATTACGCTGCGTTAAATCTTGATTTGTTCAAGTTTGTCGCATACTCGATCAGTGGATAGAATGAAAAGTCTGAGAAGTGACTGTTTGTCTTGAAGGTTTGTCCAAAGGTTTGTCTCTTTAGATGACCATGATCATGTTGTTTGGAAAACTTGAAAGATTATTGAAGATGTTCAGAGAAAGAAATGTCCTGCTGCTATCATCACAGCAAACTCATTGTGTGTATGTTCTGTAAACTAAGAGATGGAAGAAGAGCAGAGGGAATTACCACATCGCCTCAGGGGCTGAGACAGAGCTGATAATAGCTGCACTGAACTCATCATGGCATGCAGTGAGTAATTAAAAAGCTACCTGTAGTTTCTTGCTGCCTTACAAAAAATGTGACCACCTCTGAAGGTCAAGGTGAGGAACAATTTTCCACTTTCCGTCATAAAATCATACACTGTAGATTTTCTATTCATATTGCAAAATAAATGAAAATCATTACTGCTATGGGTTGCAGAGGGAGATTAGATGCTCTAAAGTTGCATTAATCATTAAACAATGGCTCAAATGAGTGTGTAATGTGAAGGTGGTTGCATAAAGTGACAAACACACCGACTTTTTTCAACACTGCAGATCTATGGAGCCTTTTGAGCCTCTTTTAGCCCACTGTTTTGGTTTTACCAGTACCAGATTATATGCTCATCATCCCGGTTTTAAGAAAGAAGCAGATAGCTCATTAAAGCAAAAGCCATGTACACCAACTGCCCACTACCAAACGGAAGACAAAGTTGGTGATTAGCTAGTGAACATAGTGGAGCATTTAGCAGCTAAAGGGCCAGATGTTTCCCTCAGGTTTGATTAAAAGCAAAATACAGATAAAAGGCTAACACACTTGGAAAAAAACACTTTGTAAGACAATAAAATGTCATATTTATGAAGTTTATATTTTTCAGCTTGTCATGTGTGGTCCTTAAAAAATGAATCATAGCAGCTTTCAAGTGGTCTCTTTTTTTAAATTAAAGCATCAGTATTTGTCATTAAGGTACAAAAACATATGCCATCGCAATAATGTGGAAGATGCTACAATAAATTATTGCAAAGTTACTGTACATTAATGCCGAGATGGGACATTCCACACACTGAGGTGAGGGAAATCAAAAATGCTTTTCTGCACAGTTCTGCTTTGTCATACAATTATTAAAGATTGTGGCATAACAGTCACCATGAATGGACTATGGCATCTCCAGAGAAAGAAATGGCATTTGCAGCTTTATAAGGCATTGTTTTGTCTGAATGTGTCACCCAAAGCTTGTGAAGTCGTTCACTAGGAGTAAAAATGCTGAAGTCTGGATAAAGTAATGAAAGGAAATTAGAAAAAGTGAAGTTCTTTGTAGATGTAGATGCTTTGTTCTTGGAGACTGAAAGATATCTTCCTGAGTGCAGCTTTGAGCTTCATAATCACAGCTCTGGAGTGACCTGTGAGTGATTCAGCTGACCCGAGGATCAAAGCAGCATGGCGTACCTGTGTGAGCATCCCTTGTTAAGTACAAAGGCCTGTGCTGTCAGGCCGACCCTCCGTGTAGCTGACCTGCAGCACCCACGCCGACTCAGACGTGAACCCACCCAGCCTCAACAAACACACTGCTGGACAACTTCAAACACAGCACTCAGCTCTGAACTTCATTACCTCACATGAAAGACAAAGATTCATCTTTCAGTTGAGCCAGACATTTCGTTTGATGCAATGCACTGACCTATATGGGCACAGTGCAGGTTTGATTCTAACAATCAGGCTCATGTCTGTCATATTACAGGACTACAATACATGTGCAGCATGACACAATCCTAATATGAGCTGTATGAAAATGACCTTTTTCTCTTTTTATAAAGAGCTCTCTGGCTCCTACAGTGATGTTGTGCGTTTAAATTTGTTTGACAGGGGTAATGTCTTCATCACTCACCCCTTTGAATATAGATGTGGGAGCTCACTTCCTAATGTTTCTGTTACAGCAGCTCATATGAGGCAGTTACTCTTCACTGAACCTGGTAAACAAAACACTTCAGAGTTGAAGGAAGGTCATTTTTCTCATTCAACCAAGGGGGCAGCGCAGGGCTGTATGAGGCAGGACTGGGTTTTGAAAATGGCCAGTTAAGCCACTAAAATCTGTCAGTGGGATGCACCTTTCCCAGTTCTTACAGAAACGGCACTAAAATGACTGCATTCTGATGAACAGCAGAAGATGTTTATTCTGGTTACAAAGGCAAGCAAATTTAGAATTTGGTTTGCCAATTTTACTGTGCAGCCGCCTGGCAGAACCACAAGCTTCCAGATATAATGCAGTTAACTTCAGCATTTCACTGGTTTCAGCAGTGGGAGGTCTTAAAGCAGCAATAATTGATTTCTTTGGCCGCTGGTGTCAGTGGAAGCAGCTGTAAACACAACATTGACATAGTTGTTGTGGTGAATGCATTAGCTGTTGCAGACACAGAGCAACGTTAGCTGTCATTTGAAGTCACGTTTCTGGCCATCTGAAAATGTCCAGCGTGCCTCTATAGATGCTAAATGTTTCACTACGTTCACCATAATAACTTGTCTGTCAGCTGTTTGGTGCAGGGTAGATAGTATTTTTGCTGCCTGCTGCTGCTGAAACAGGGTCGATGAGGGTCATGAGACTGAACCAAACAGCATAGTTGCTGTAAAACAACAGCAACAGTGAGCCGAAAGACACTGAATTGCTCTGTAGAGCTGAACTACAGACTTAGATGGCAATTCTACAATGAGCGACTCCTTAAGCATAGTCATTTTAGTAGTCATTTCATTGTTAATGTAAAAATGTTGAGCTTTAAAGAAAAATAAAATGTAACCGTAAGCTTTCTGCTGAAATGAATGAACAACTGTGATAATTACACTAAAGATACATACTTTACCACTTTGCCTTTAGAATGCTATCAGTGTCTGTTAAAAGTTTCATGATAGTCCCTGTGGACAATTTTGAACATGTAAAAAAAACTTGAAACTGAACCAAACAATGATAAGTTACATGTCAGCCAGATTTCCTTAAGGCCGGAAACAAGTATGTTAAGGAATGATGAAGTGAGCTTTCATGTCTTTTGCCCCTGTTTTTATTGCCAGCGCCGTAGGGAAAGTCAGTGCTTGGTATGTCTCTCCAGTCCTCTGGTCATATATCCATGTACATAATGTATTGACACTCTTTCCTTTTGGTTCACACAATACTAAATCAGTTAACAGACATGGTTTTACATGTTTGACTCGTTCCAGCATGGGATAGTCATTGAGCACAAAGACTCCAGAATGTTTTCATTTCGAAGGTGCGGTTAGTAATATTTTGTCGGCTCTCAGCTCAAAATGACCTTAAATTGAAGGACTGTATGAGTTTGCAAGTGTTGCTGATTGTTATCACCCCTCTGCTTCCTCAATTTCTCCCATGATTTCAACCATTAAGGGCCAACTTCTGTGTTTTTACTGGGAATGCTCCAATCTCCCAGGCCTTCTCTAAAACTCGAAAGGACATTAGCGCTAGAGGGTGGATAGGTGCCACTCTGCTCGTCTGGGAAACACTACCGTGGTGGAGTTGGTGCAGCTTTGCTACCAGTGTGTCCCAATGGTTCACCAAAGTGCTGAACCCAAACCACCATTTTTTTAAAGGATGACATGCAGCAAAGGACCTCAGGCTGTAATCGAACCCAGGCTATTGAGGTTAGGCCATGAGCTTAAATGATATGTGTTCTCCCAGTTGAGCTACCAGGGCACCGCTCCCAAAACCAACATTTTTAAAAACATAGCATACTGTGGGATGTTGGAGCTTTTTCAGCCTGTTGTGGCCCTTACGAGAGCTTTGAGAGTGAATCAGAATAGTAAAGTTGTACACAATGAGCTGAAATGCATATTGAAGCGGTAATTCTCTCTAGATTAATCACATTGTTTTTCACCTGGTCATTCATTTAGAATAATGATTAGGACTGCTTTAACTAAAGAGGTGGTGGACTGGATGCAACAGTTGTGCGCATTATGAAAGGTGCTGACAAATGACGTCATCCTGCTGGTGGGGTGCAAGACCAGAGCAAAGCATTGTTCCTGCTATAAAAGATAAATACGGCTGGATTCTAATTGTTTTGTTTTGCGAGCACAATGATATAAGTTGATACTATTTGGTAATATTCATATAATGAAATGTGCTCCCTGGCCATGGTGCATCATCAGAGGCAAAGGATATCTCTTTATCTGTGATAAAACAAAAATATTAATTACATTTGATGAATCTAAGACGTCAGATTTTTCAACCAGTAAATATTCCACATGCTGCACTTTGGTGTTTTCAAACCAAATATGCAAATCTTATCTGTTATGATATTTGCTTTTGTATTATTGCATTATGTGTACCTTTCCACATATACTATATAATTAAGAGGAGCAGTGGGAGCAATTATGATAAAAATGAGGGGGAATTTTCCACAGTGGGTCTATCCAAGAAAAATATCCCCTGAAATAGCATTTCATCATGATTACAGTTACAACAAAGACAAATAAATCAAAATGAGATGCTGCATGGGACATCAAGGAACAACAAATTAAACCTGGGAGGACTAAGATAAGTATGACTAATCGCCGACAATTGCTCAACGCGGCACACAAAACAAGGATCTTGCGCAAACAGAAGCTCTTTGATTTCTCAGTGGGTTTTGTTCGTCATACACAGGCCTCACAGACTGGTGCAGCATGATAAAAGAGGACTTTCATATCTCTGTGATTAGCCAGAACAGATGATGAATAAGTGTATAATCAGAAAATCAAAGCTGTCATTTATCTGGAGCACCTGATGAGGCCTGGTGCTGCTGTTACAGAGGCAATGCTCTGCTTTGGAAGAAACACACCACATCTATCCATGGAAAAGCTGACTCGTGATTTCACACAAAGTCTGAATGATAACCATCTACTAATAGCTTGGACTGACACATCATTAAAGTGGGAATGTGACAGGACACAACAATTCAATGGAACCAGTGGTGTAATGGCGAGGAAGCCCCTGTGAGAATGGGAGTGTTTTTGTGCTCACATGTGCTGGAATGGAAAATGTAGGCATGCATTTGATGCGCTGATGCTCAGACAGGTTACGCAAGTATATTGTGCAAGTGAACATTCTTTCTCCAGCATAGTGCAGCTGTCGGATTGGAACAGTCTGCTGCCCCCTATTGTCAAACTGCAGCTCCCTGAGGAGAGAAAAGTTTAGGGGCACTGCTGAGCTGAGGGCCCCAATATGACACATGTCCTGCTATGTAAGTCAAAGAATCAGCTGTTAAAAAGGTTAACTTGAAGGCTGTGTAAACTGAGCAGCATAGAGGAGTATAGGATTTTAAATCTGAACAATCAACAGTTTGTTGCTTAAAGCCCCATAAACAATGACTTGCCAGTGGGTCAGTCATTACAAAAGTATGCTGTGCATGCAAACATCGTTTAAACCCACACAGCTTCATCTATTTAACTTTAATGGTGACCCACAAAGGTACCAAAATATCAAATGTGCCAAATATATCAGGCTAAAATTTGGCAAAATGTGTCTAAAATGATGGACAATACATCAAGATGGATGGATGATACGATGTGATAATGCCAGAAACAAACATGGCAACAACATGCTACTTTCAACACACAGCTACCTACCTGCGGTGTCTACCTACTCAACTAAGTTACTTATCTTCACTACCAACCCATGTAGGGGTGTAATGGTTCTGGTCCAGCGAGTCTTGGTTAGCACACAGTCTGCGGTGGTGAAGCATGGAGTTCATTTGGTAAACTGCTTCGTGGCCTGAAGCTGTTTGAAGTAAAACCTGCTGAGGTTCTCCACAGCAAAGTGTTTAAGCTTTGAGCCTCTTCATGAGCTACTAGTAAGAGCTGAGCTCCACTTTCTTCACATCTCCCTTTAAGATCAAAGCCAGTCGGCCCGAGTGCTCAACATCAGGGTCACTGATCACTTTCTGTAACACATTGCTTTCATTTCATTGCCTAAGCTCTGATGTGCTTTTTATTAGAGTTTGACAAATGTTGCTCTGTGAAGGCTTTCTTGGTAGTTTTGTAATGAAGCTGCCACAATTCTACATGAAGGTTTTCTATGAAGTTTGTTCTTAAAGACTGCCAAGTTCTCTCAATCACCATTTATAGTCCACATAAGCATTTATGACCAGCACTCCAGTGAATCAGAATCTGCTCTGTAAAGAGGGACAACTTAGCACACTTAAACACTTATTGAATTTGATGAGAAACTCTGGAATTAATATACATTGCTGAACATTTAATACCAAATAAAATCAAATTATTGCTTATCACCATGAAACTGACAACACGAACTGGCTGATATAGTCAAAGGCAATATCAGCTAACATATGTTGTACACCACTGTAACCCTTCTTTTTATATTCAAAGATTTGAGGTACTTGGCTGTAGAAAATGATAAATGAGACCAAATTCTGCTTTGTTTTTGTACATCAGTTGTCTTCAAGATTAACCCCAATGAAAATATGCTCTTTGACACACATGTATGAAAAAGACATTTGTTGTAAAATCAATCCAGAACAATACGAGACATAAGCCTTCATCAAACTGTAACTGCACCTTCAGTTTGTGCTTTATAGTGGTTTATATCTATCTGCCTACTAGCAAAGCTAGCAGAGCTAAAACGAATGAGCTTACATTGTCTACACGTGTTTGGTGTTGAATGTTCGTGTCAATCTTCTATCTTACAAGCAGCGAGGGCCTGTAACATCATCAGCTTAATGAATGCACACCAGGTATTCATTAACTACCTGCTCCTGATGATGGCTTTAAAGTAAAACCAAAAGACTGAAACTCCAAATACACTTGAAAACATGGTATAAAATATCTTGAGGTTATTTATACATCCCTGTGAAAACTGGGCAGTAAAACTAGATGTGGTGAAACCATGTTAGCATTTAGGCGTCAGCAGAATAATGTTACCAGAGGTCTGGTTGTTCTCATCTTACAGTAACATGGTGGGACCTCATCACATATATTTAGTTATCTTGATAACCCTTTGAAGTTGAGACAGATAATCAGAGATCACGCCCTAACATGTGTGGGACGCCACCTCAATAGCCGGATGTGTTGGGCTTCAGCAGAGGAAAGAGGCCACCCATTACAGACCGACGTCACTGCTGTACAGGCTCAGCAGTTTCCTGACCCCCACAGGGGCCCTTTTTTTTTTACTTCTTAAGACAAATTAAATGTGTGTATGATCATCACAGTCCATTTCTACTTCCATTTTGTATATTTCAGTCAGGCAGGTTTTGCCACAATAAGTAATGTTTTTTTTTTTATAATGTGGTTTTCATAAAAAGAAGCCCAAGGAACCACCAGCAGAAACTCCCAGGTCAAAGTTCATAATACTGGACTCACTGACCAGCAGACGACTTGCAAAAACTCTGCACAGCAACAAACACTGAGGACGATGGACATAAAATCAACTATTACTTCTTTAAAAAGACGCTGGAGATACTTTAATGGAGATAAGATCATAGCTATCATTTGTCAGACTGTCAGTCAGTACCATGATTTTGAATATCAAACCTAAATACACATAAGTCAGTGCAGAAGGGATATCAGTGGTGAAACCAAAATGTGTGTGGGGGCTGCTGGATGAAAGCTGGAACTCTAACCATCTGAAACACTCAAAACGTTCTTTCTGCTCTCTCAGGGTATTAAAGCTGTCATAAATCAAAAGCAACAGGCGCAAAGAACCCGCATGAGCAAGCAGAGGCTTCACTGCAAACTGGTGCTGGTGTTTTTTTCTGAGACATGTTGCCCGAATGAATGAATGAATTGTGTTATGTGTATGTGTCTGTTATTTGCTGTATAAGCTTAGAGACTGAAAGCTGCAGTATCAATATTCAATATTCAAATGTGTGTCACGTAGAAAGGCTTCCCCTACAGTGACATCTTACTCGACGGTTCCCTTCAGCTCTACAGAGAGATTTTAAGCATTTTTTTGTTTTGGTTTTCTGACCCACAAATTCTGTTTCTTGTGTCTCAGCCAACAAAGTATGTGGAGCATTTAGCAGCTGAAGAGCCAGATGTTTCCCACAGAGGATGGTGGAGACCAAAACAGAGGTGAAAAGCTAATGTTGCCCTGTGTGCAGTGGGTGTATAAATAGGCAGCTATTTGCTAACTTGTTAGCCATATCAACTTTTTGAGGTGATAATGTGTCAGCGTTTGTTGAAGCTTGTTTTCTGTCTTTTTTGCCTGATATTTTTGAATTTTAGTGCTTTTTCACTGTTTCAGGAGTATGTGGTGTTTAAAATCTGAGGTGATCCAGGGGCTTTTCTATCCTGACAAAGCTACAGATCAGGTGCAAATAGAGATATGTGACAAATTAAATGGAAAACCTGAAAATAAAATGAATGGGAGAACACAACAACTAGAGAGCGAGAGGGCTCATTGAGTGGTGCTGCTGAGTGGGTACATGATGTGAATCATATGCTTCACAGTCACCAGATCATTTTGGAGTGACATCTCATTCCACCATCATCATCAAAACACCAAATGAAAGAATAATACAAATGTTGCTGTTCATCCCTTCAGTAGAAGAATCTTTGCCGAGGAGCACTGATGCTGCTATGGAGGCTCGTGGTGACTGAACAACACTTGATTAAGACACTATTATGTTGGTTCATCTGTCAACTCAATAGCTTCAGTCCAAAAATATCAGTGTTGACATTATCCTCTAGTCTACAACCTTGTATCAGTCACACTGAGGTGTTTATTTATATGGTGACCTGTGAGAGATTCACCCTCCCTACTTTCCATTCGAAAGGCTATCTGTTGGGATGTATTAATAGGCTATGGTAGCAAAGCACACACACTTTCCGGGTGGGAATGCTGTAGGGTGTAACACACTAAATGTTCCTTTTGGAGCAGTGGAATAGGTGATAAAACAGTTAAGATAAGGACTGCTCATACTAACTGTGGCTGCGGTGCAGTTTCTTCTCAAAATAACATCCAAATTCAAATGTCACACCGCTGAGAAAAATGAATAAGTATTCACTGACTTTAAGATGTATATGTTAGCTTGTTGTTGAAATGTGTAATATTAATAAACCGGCCTCGACTTTGATACAGAGTGCTGAGGCCTTACTGTGTTCATACTGTCACCAGCAGATGGGGATGTTGGCTCACTGATCACTCACAAACAGAAATAAGAACACACCACCAGCGGACAGCACTGATGTGGAAAAACTGACCGTGACAGCCTAGAAGTTGATCCGTTCTTTTATTGAGGAAATGATGACACTTTGATAATCATTTATTGGTTGGATTATGGATACAAATGCCATGTGACTAAAACTGTGCAGGCTGTGTGAGACCAGTCTGGAGTTAAGGCAGCAGACTGATTCATTCCTGCAAACTACACAGGAATTTGTCATGCGTTTACAAAATGACATGAATTTTACCCTGAGATAATTACAACACAATAACATAGAAAGATACGTCCAGTAATAAGGGAAAGAATATGACACTTCATAACATGATCAACAGTAACACTACATTTATATTCTCAGTGCTGGAATTTACCGTAGATGACTTGTTAATGTTTTCTAGAGTGATTAACGCTGGATTTCAAGAATTTCAACACTTACATTTCATTAGATCACATCTTTTTAAAAAAACAAAACAAAACAATATACACCAAATGCTGAACAAAAAGAATGTGCTACTTTTTTTAACCACATTGACAAATTCGGGTGGTGTCTATGGAGGCCCAAAACTGACAAAAGCAAATCAAAACTATGACTGAATATATGAGTAAATGCATTGATAAATGATGCTGCTTGCTGTCTAATTTACATGAAGTCTACATAGAAACAAAGAGATTGACAGTATATTGTTCTTTTTACCTCCAAACAATTGGCAGAATAACCAAATATATTGGTTAATTCATTATACTCTTGCATCTAGTACACACAGAGACATACATGGGGAAAACAGATAAATTTTCACATTCCTGCAAATACTGAAAAGAAGGAAAACCAAGGAAATGAAAAATAAAATGACCTAATGAAAAATAGAAGAGTAAAATAAATTAAGTTTTAATTTATTTTGTCAAACATTTGGTAATGAAAAAATAAAAACAACTGATTAGAAAGGAAACATACAATCTAAAGACTTCCTTCACTGTACTTTTTACATTACTTTTAAATTGTTCAGTGTTTGAGTTGACTTTATAGACTTTTAGTACATTTTGGCAGTTTTGGGCCTCCACAGATGACAAGTGCTCTCAACTTCTAGTGCTGCAAAGGTTTATTAGTTTCCTCAGACTTTCATGCATAATTCTCATGAAAATGAACATTTACATAGGGAGGTTTTAGTCAAAGAGCAATTCTTAAGGAGAGTAGAGCAGAGCACAAACCACCGACCCAGACTTGTGCAGTGACCTGTGAAAGCACCGAGCCGCTGTGTGCATGAACCAACAGCTTGACTAGACCCTAACGATGGTGGTGCATAAAAGCTAAATTGAAAGCTTGAAAATTGAACAATACTTTGGTAAATACAAATACAAGGTATCTCAGGAAATTTGATTGTCACAGAAAATCTGCAGATAACCTGCCAAAGAAAAACAGTAAAGTCTTTGGCGACATTTGAAAGGATTCTTGTAAATTGCTGGATTGTGGGGAGGGAAGAGTCTGCACATATAAAAGTATAGCACCATGTGAAATGTCCGGTCCCTCTTGCTGTCTGTTTGTTTATGGTGTTACAGGGAGCCGGATGTGATAAAGACATAGATCCTGGCGAGGAACGAGGTGAACGTCCCCTGCCTCAGCAGCTTCATCTCCACATCTATCATGAAGTCTTTGGGCTCGCGGACTTGTCTCTGCAGATAGACGGCGCCCGTGAAGCTGTTCAGCTTCCTGGTGCTGAAGTAGCCCTCCTCGTTGCCCTTGACGATGCTGATGACTATGTGATCGCCGGAGTAGGCGGGGGACGGTCCGATACGAAAGATCTGGGCGGGAATGATAATGTTGGTCTGGAAGCTGAGCTGGTAGTACGTGATGCGGATTGGGGAGTTCTGACAGTCTAAGGAGTTACTGGGACAGCTAGTCCGCTCACAGCGTCTGAGGAGGAGTCAGGAAGGAGAAAGAGAAAAGAAAAGAGTAAATGACCAAGACATTATGTTTAACAAGACATTATACTGTAACATGAAATTGTAAATGTTTTATTGGTAAATATAATAAGTATCTTCCTCTTGTCAAACTTCGCTGTGAGTCCTGTTTTTGTGTGTTTCTCCAAGGCTGCATTTGTAATATCAGTGTAAAATAGTTTTCTCCCCCTCTATTGTGTATGTGCTGTGGGTTAGCATATAAGCTAAGCAGGCTGCACAGAGCTACAAGAGGCAAAAAGCTACTCAAAAGGTAAAGGTTTATATTTATCTGCCTAACTTTATAATTAACATAGGTACAACAGCTATAATAATTATTATTCTTTATTTTGTTTTTATATTAACAAGGTTGTCTAATCTTGTTTTATCATATAGAAATGTTACCAAATTCAAATCTGAGGTGCACAGACACTGAAACCATCTTTCCATCATCGTATTTATGTAACTATAATGATCTCCTAACAGCCTAGCCTGATCCCAGACAGATTACTGTCAACTCGTGACCCTCCATTTCCATTTTCAGTCTGACTCTGCCTCCACTCTAACTGATTTTTATGAGTAGAGGACTTCGATTTTGCCCAATCAACCACTGCAGACAAACGTAGCCACCTAAATCTAAACTTGTTTCAAGTATAAAACATATTGGATTTTAAGAGTGAAGGGAAGTGAAAGTAAAAACAAAGTATGATGTCGGGCAAAATTGAGAAAACATGCTGTCTGTGTAGTCATATCAGTCAGCATTCATTAACGTCATTAACAGGCATACATCAGAACACTCACAACGGACCAACCAAAATGTACTAAATGTAGCAGCAAGAACACTAACAAAAACTAAAAAAAGAGGTCATTTTAGTCCTCTTTTAATGTTTTGACATTGGTTTCAAGTTCATTACATTTCATTGCCTGGCCCCAAAGCAGATCTCTGAATAACTCGCACCGCATCAACCTGGATGCAGTCCGAGGTCCTCAAGCAGGAACTTGCAGAATCTGTAATGTGGCAATGCAGCACTACCCTGCTCTCTCGTGGAAAAAAAAACTGCTTGCTCCTTGCATTGCTAGTCCCTATCACCGCCCCCTGCTGTGAGGATTCAATGAAAATAGAATTGAGCTCAGAACAGAAAAACAGTGCCAGTGAAGGGAGCACAGGTCCTCCAGTGGCCACTTGCAGGGCTTTTCTGGCTTGTGCTCTGATTTTCTGTGACTGCTTATCCATCACATATCACGATTTACAGCCAGGAGTAAAGCTTGATGTAGTGCACCATAAAATTTGTACAGCTCATGCCAAAACAAGAGTGTCTTGGAAGCTGCTCCAATGAATCACAGAGTGGCACTAAAGGCACCAGGAGACATTTTAATCTCAGCTGTGTGTCTGTGGCTGCCAAGTCCACTCATGAATGAAAGATGCGTCTCCATGCCGAGCCAGGCTGCGTCACACTGGGGTTAATAAGGTGTCTCCTCATAGCATTGATAAGACGCCTCCTGTGGGCTGAGGGGAGACTGTGGGAGCTGTTTCTGTCCACTGGACTGCAGAGAGCTTTGGAGACGGCCCCGGGAAGCACCAAGCTGATCAAAGCCATCTGACTTCATCGTACTGCTCGATGGGAGTCATGTTCGCTTACCAGACGGCCACTATAGCTGCCACAGGTTCACAGCTAACAAGGCCCTTCTGTACTGTAAGGACATGGATGTACAGTACTTCTCATTAGAGGAGCACTGGCAGAGAGGAACTAAAGGGAAGCCCATCAAAAAATCCCACAGATATAGGTCACTGCTTAAAGGGACATTATGTAAGGTTTTTATTGCCCAGGATATTGTAAAATAACATAATAAAGTACATTTGTGAGCAGAGACTTTATTGGACCTATTTACCAATAAAACCTAGAAAATGATCTGCGGAGGCTTAACTTGACAAAGAAACATTAGAACAAAACATTTTAAGATTCTAAGGATACAGAGAAGAACTTCACTCACGTGTCTGACACTTTCTTGTAGTTGTGAGGGCAGTCAAAGGAGAGACATCTGAAGCTCCCCTGGAGGTTATAACAGGTCTGTCCGAAGGAACAGTTGTGGGTGCCAGTTGTGCATTCGTCAATATCTGGAAAATAAATGATGAATTAAAAGGATAACCACACTGACAGTGTGAAGCTGTTTGATTTTGAACAGACAAAAAATGGTCTTTTGAGCTGAAAATATACATTTGAATGTAATTCATTCACCTACAGAAACAGGTGACACAGGTCTCAAGATCTACTTACTAGCTGTTTCCTGGTCACAAGGTCTTCATCAACAGATTGATGTTTGAACTCTGTATCTACTAAGATTCCATTAACTATATTAAGGGACTTCTTGTTGTCTTAAAATTGAGTTAAAGGAGTGTTTAAACATTGTGAGAAACATGCATTCAATGTCCTGCTGAGAGTTAGATGGCAAGATCGTTACCATCGTTACCTGTCATGTCTGTCTGTTAAATATGAAGCCAGCTAGTGATTAGCTCAGCTTCGCATAAAGACCAGCAGCAAGACTCTCTAAAGTCTCATTGTCCAACAGCAACAACAACAATAATCCATCCATCCATCCATCCATATATTGTCTATACCGCTTATCCTTCAGGAAAGACCCCAGGTTCATCACATTACACATTAACATTAACATTAACATTAATTGTACATTATTTGTATAGTACTTTTCCTAACAAAGTCACAATGTGCCTTTCAACATTCTACAAAGTCACAGTCACAACTTTAAAGATTGAAAGTCACTGATGAAATTGTAGAAGATACTGAGCTTGCAAGTCAACACCGTGACAACATCCGCTGGCAAGTCTAGTTTACTGGCTGAAGAAGCTAGTAGGAGCTGGGATTGTTTTATTGACCTGCATCAAACTTCTGTCTGAATATGAATGAGTTATGTACAAAGGGTTTTTAAAGCAGGACATATGGTACTGTTTCTCTCATTAGTCCACTCTATTCTTTTAAACAGGCAATAATTTCATTAGTCATTATTTTTACACACACAAGAAACATTAATGAGCAGCCATTTCCTGCATTTTAACAAGTTCCTTTGCAGTTTTATTTTTATTCCCTTTAAGAAGTTTTTTTTCTAAAATTAGATATAAGATAAATGAATAAATCAGTGTTCCAATGAATTCAACTGCACACCATCTTCATAGGTAAGATGGAAAAATACATAAAAAATGGGCATCACAACTTCTTCAAAAGTCTTTAGGAGTGGTTTTCAGTAGATGAGGAAAACAAATATGTAACACTAAAGTAATAAGACGTTAGAAATGAGAAATCAGTGGATACAATCCATTTCATAATGTGTTCCATAACATTTAATAGACATGCCCAGGGTCACTGAAGCCTTACCTCTACACGTGCGTCCATTGGCAGACATGACATATCCAGTCGGAGGACAGGTACACTGGTAGCTGCCAGCAACATTAACACACTGGAAGGCACAAAGGTTTCCGATGCTCTGCGAGCACTCATCAATATCTGTTAGGACACACACATCTCGTCAGTCAGATTAGAGCCCTGTGTGGGAGCCAAAGGCAGCTTCACATAAAGCAGTGGGACTTTTCCTCCTTATCTGTGTGTGCATGTAAATGGTAAATGGTCTGTATCTGTAGAGCGCCTTTCTAGTCATTTTGACTACTCAAAGTACTTTTACATCACATCCTCATTCAGGAGGATTCTAAGTTGGAGGAGACTATTCTTTCACACACACTGAAGCTGCTTCAGGAGCAAGTTGGCGTTCAGTGTCTTGCCCAAGGACACTTCGACATGCTGACCGCTGAACTTCCAATTGATGGACAACCTACTCTACTTCTGAGCCACAGCTGCCATGTGTGTGTGTGTGTGTGTGTGTGTCTCCACCTGCGTGACTATGCCTTCCTGGATTAGCGACAGAAGCTACCTTGAGGCCCTGTCACCCAAAACAAAATAACATTTCTTATTTAATTTAATGTAGATCTTTTCATATGACTATAACGTCTCTGTCTTCCAAATAATTGACTAGATTAGATCCTTGAGTTGAGTTGAGTTGCAGGACAAAGGGTGTAGGGGCTTTCATACGTGTCTGCTACATTGTCTTTGGAATTTAAGGGCTTAAAAGCTGCACAGTTCTTGTTCTTGTTTCAGCCACTTGGCAGCAGACCAACTTCCCAGCCACATTATTAAGTAAACCTGTATAATCTAATGCATCAAGTGCAACAGCTCTCTCACATGTACATTTGCAGTTTGCAATCTGTTCATGACTGGAGTCGTAGTTAGTGGTGGTGTTAGACTCAACACCACTGCAAGCTACGACCTCAACAATAAACATGTAGTTAAAGAGGTACAAAAGTGAACATCATTAGCTGATGGCTGAGCTGTAACATCAAGCAAAGCCACAGAAACAAGTGGCTCATGGAAGTCCAGTATTCACTTTCGTTTTAGATTTGTTTCTGTCACCAACTCTACCAGTCTTTACCTAGTGGCTTTGGTAGGAAATACCTTCACAGGTGTGTCCGTCCTCTTTCAGGTAGTAGCCTTGGCGACAGTAGCACTGATAGGAGCCATAGATGTTGGCACACTCCTGGCTACAGGGGTTTTTGTCACATTCATTAACATCTAAGCACAGAAAAGAAAAGACATGATTAGAGTTGTTCCCGTTTTTTTATCTTCTTAGAGGACAAGGCTGAACCTATTCCACGTTTCTCTTACTGTCAACAAATCCTCTGAAAAGAAAAAAAAACTAAAAATGCGTTAACTTGTCTCTCAATACTCGTTCATCTCTCCCCTTTTCTGACCCACTGGCTCCTACTGAAGATGTCAATCTTTAAAAATGAGTCAGAAAGTCTCACATGTCTCAGTACTTTTCCAAAACAGCTGGTCTCTCTAATGTTTAGCAAATATTACTCACACAAAGGAAATAGTGCATTTGTTGTTTTCAGCTGTGACACGTTTGGTGCCCTAATGAGGATGTCTGGCTGCACGGTGCTAAATGCAGGATTGAAAAATAAACAACACAGCGTGTGTTCATGGTGATCGATGAACAAGTCTAACGACATTATTACGTTCAACAGTATGATGGATGTACACACATGCACACTTGGATGTAAATCCAGCATTTTAACAGGCAGAGAAATGAGAAATGAGCAGCACCTACGGAAACAGCATCAAATGAAAACGAAGACCTAATGTAGTGTTTCTGGGGAAGTGCACTATGGACTTACCACTCCAGTCATTTTGAAGGTGTAACGATGCTTTCTAATGCTATTTGTTAATAAATTGAGTATCTGGAACGAATTAATCTGAAAAGCGCTGATCAAAATCTAATCATGTCTCTTAGACGAGCTTTTCTAAAAATGCAAAGCTTCACCTTTGGATCGTGACCAGAAACCATAACAACTTGATTAAGTTCCCTGAATAACGGCTGTGACAAGCTGAATATAATGTGAATCAAACTCCTGGTCAGCTGCTCTTTGAAGCACAGCCACGTCTTCAACACATTGAAGACTGATGGCGCCTGAACCTGGAAACCATTATGTATGCACATAAGACGCCTCCACAACCCAGAGATGGAGACTAAATTAAATTCCAACAGAAAACCGTTTTTGCTGATAACAGACTTACAAAAGACTCATAAACAGTTTTCTATCAGTGTATAATCTCGAAGTCTGTGCAAAGGCTGCATTTGTCTTTTGTTCTTAGAGGCTTACCCATATGCCTTATTCACTCTTCAAGAAGAACAAGACAGGCCATCTAAACGAGCATTCAAATTCTTAATATAGAGGAGGAAAAAAAACAGCCTAGCTTACCTTCACAGTTCTTGCCATCAAACGCTAGAGAGAAGCCGGCTGTGCATGAGCATTGGTAAGAGCCTGGGGTGTTTTCACAGGTCTGGGCACACAGCCTGCCAGGATACCGCCAGCACTCATTTACATCTGTTAGTGCAGAAGTAGGAGCTATTAGACTGCAGACAGATTCCTCCGGGCCACTGAGGACTCATGTGTAGAGTGACCTTTTCACCTTGTTAGCTCTTTTTTTTATTAGTTTTCTTGTTTTATATATTTTGATTAGTTTTTCATGTCCCTACATACATCTGTTTCTCAATAATTCAAACATTTCACAGTGGTTTTTAAATCAAAACAGTGTGGAAGCAGAAACATTCAATCCTATAAAATGTCTTTCTGTTTAACAATGGAGGATGGTGGAAAATACAATGTCCTAAGTTTATATGTGGATATTCTATTATGGGTTTTATTAGGATCACATAAGTAATGCTGGCAAAAAAACAAAACAAATAACCCCCTAACTCTCTCTCTCCCACCCACACCCAACACGACCCCAGACAGAAAGCCGCCCACCTCTGAGCCGCACTGTGTCTGAGGTTCCTTCCTGTTAAAGAGGAGTTTTTGCTCATGTGGAAATTTCAGAATCCTTAATTTTGAATTGTTCTTAATTTAAGAGTTTGGTCTTGACCTGCTCTATATGAAAACTGTACTGTGCTGTACATCTTCTCATGTTGTTAACACAGAATATCTCAGTCATTCTGCCTTGTTTTCAGTCCCACTGTGTGTGCACATCTCACAATGATATTGGGTGGAAACTCTACCCTGCCTTAGTTTCACCTGCCCATTTATTGTTATAATAAATGTCATTAGATTATGTAAAAAAACATGCTGTTTCATGTTGTTTTTAATGTACAGGTTCATGTTCTTTTACAAAAGACAGATGGTGATTAAGCTGGATATGAGCTCTGCATCCAGGATTACTCCGTTCACAGTTCAGTGTGTCTGCCAGTCTTCCCCAGTCTCATATTTCATTTTTTGTCCTACTCAATATATACAGACAGGTTTTAAGAAAAGCTGTCTACAATTTGCGTGTAATATAATTACATTTTTTCAATTATTGAAAAATTATCATGGCCTTATGATCTTATCTTATTCTGGGTTGGATCACTTGGGAAAATGAAACACTGGGGAGTTACATTTATCTCAAAAATACAAATTCAACACACAGTGTAGTGTCATATATTTGTCAACCCCATCTCCTGCCAGTCTGTTCTTGTTCCTGAGCCTGCCTGTCTGCCTGATCGCTCCTGCTGCTGTTTTTGGTCCTCTACCAACCTGCCTTGTGTATGAATGCACTCATTGGTCAGCTGCAGTTCTGTGAATATTATGATTTGAGAGAACTGAGATAAATAGCTAAAGATCCAGCCTGGTGCCATTAAACCTTGCAGAAGAAGAGGGCACAACAAGATGACGTCATTGAGAGAGCTCCACTCAAACCTAAATTAAAAACTGAATGGAAAACAATGCAGAAAACACGCTAGAAATTGGACATTTGTGTTTATTTAACTTATTTATTGAGGAAGGTTAAAGTCTCCTCATCGTCCACACAGATCTGATGCCTCCATCTGCTGCTATTTTCTTCAATGGATGGGAAGCTTCAGTGGACATCACATGCCTCATGTACCTCATAACTTATTCACTCAGTCTGTTTCTATTATACTTTGATGCATTTTGCTTTTATCAATACACCACCTTTTCCACCTTCACTAAGCACACAAACTTTTTTTCAATTTCATGTGATGGAAACACACATTGTGTTTGGGTCCTCTTCCCTTTTTTTTTTCAGTTAGCAAGAATAAAAGATGCTTTTTTCACTGGCCTTTCGATTACTGTTATTTATTTATTTCACCATTAGCCTCTTTCACACATGCATAGCAACCCTGAACTTATCTAAACATTTCCTGGAGGGTCTGTACCTGAGAACGAGATGTTTACACCAGTCGGCACGGACATTGAACGGACTGTACCCTGCCAGCTCCCTATTGCAAACTCCATGTGATGTCCAACTGAGCATGTGTGAACAGAACAGGTCACTGTTCCGAGAATTACAACGAGCGGCTGTGCGTGTTGATGACGTTTTTATCGCGTAACTGGCACAAAACTGGAGGAATATAAACACCCCAGGCCTCTAGTCTTTGCAAGTTGCCTGCATACTGCTTTCCACTCTGCCACTCATACCTCAGTTACACGTAGTATTGATATCAGTGGAAAAAATAACATTATCAAGGAAGTGTCGATAGTATCTTCAGTGTACTGTAAATGAAATGCTGCTATTTCTACAGCATACTACTTGTGTTACGTTCTGTATTTCCTGTAGGTGAGAACACGTTTGACATGAACAATCTGCTGCTGTGTGCTCCATGTGTGAAAGGGCAACTCTGGACATTGTCCCAAATGGATTCTCAGGACATTGTCCGCATTTCATATGATAAATTGGCTATATATTGAAAAAAGAATGAAAAATGTAAAATCCATACCCAAAAATACTTTGAATGTGCAGACAGTAAACCTTTTTTGCTTCAGTGTTTGAAATTTGTTCCCTATTTCATTTAAAATTAGATCCCCGTGCAACAGTCCCCCAATATCTGGAAATTCTCACCTAATTAGCACTAATTAACAGAAGGCTGAAAGGAAGTGTCACCCCTGCCCTGGTTATTCACACTGGACATCACATGTAGCACATACACGTTGTTTTTTTCTCACTCTGATCTCTGGGATTTAATTGAACCAGTGAGTTATTTTCTTCAAAAACAGTTTGGGCAGCTTAATGCTACAATCTCGTCTCACAGCCCTGACACAGCCATACGTACCGGTGCAGACTTTGCGGAGGGCATCGTACTGGTAGCCTGTCTGACAGTCACAGCGGTAGCTGCCAGGAAGGTTGTGACAGATCTGGCCCATTCCACAGCGGTGTGTCCCCATCTGACACTCATCAATGTCTGGACGGGCAGATAGAGATAGAGAGATAAAGCACTTCAGCAGTGACCCACTCTGCACCTGATTGGGTCGATCTTAAACACAGGCAAACTCCTACTACTGTACATAGTACAAACACAAACACTCAGACAGTCAGACACATTTCTTTCTCATGCTCACTATCTGTCTCTCATTCATATAGGGTCACAAAAATCACAGCAATTGACCTTCAATTGTCCTATTTAAACTCTTCAAACCCAGAAGACCACTGTGTACTAACCAAACTGTGTTAGATCAAAACTAGAGTGTTGTTAACGACAGTTCATGCACTGTGTCTTACAGCATCTGGCATGCTGGGAAGGCGAGTTCAACTGGCAATTCAGAAGCAGCCACTGGTACTGTTGGAGCCACTTCATATGAATATTTCAAAAACTTATCAGTTGAAGGATCCAAGCAGTCTTGGAAAATATCTGCGACTGAATGATGATCAATGAAGGGCACGAGCACGAGCCAACAGCCGCAAAGATCCTCACAGAGACGCCAAACTCACAGCATGCTCTGAAAGCCTGTTTACCTCTTGAACTGACAGTGAACTTAATATCATATTCAAAATTGTGAACTATGACCATGAACATTTTAATCTGTGTGAACTGTGAACTTGGGTGAACTGTGAACTTTCTCAAGTAAAACTGCAAAACTGGTTCCCCCTTTTTCCCATTCCTCCGTAATATATATATATAAATAAATATCTGTTAGAACTGCAAGTTGGAGAAAACAAGCAACTTGAAGATGGAACAACGGGCTCTGGGAAATAGTGACGGGAACATTTAAAAAGCTAAGTGAGACTAAGGGTTATGTAAGGCTGTACGTAGGCACTGTTGCGCCTGTGTATGAATGTCGGTATGTCAGTATGTCAGTATGCTCTCAGTCCTGCCAAGTGACAATGACAATATGGAAAGTGTCATTTTAAATAGCGCTCAACACAAAGTACAGCTAAGGCTTATGGGATCACTAAAATCTGTAGGATTCATCCTATGGGAACCAAAGTTTCAGGGCAATCCATCCAATAGATCTTGAGATATTTCAGTATGGAACCAAAGTCGCCTAAAGTGATGCTGCTGGTGTGGATTGAGAAACAGACTGAAAAACAGAAATCAAAAACAATCTCACAGCACGTATTCAGTAGCTGCTCTGGTGTTTTTGTTCATATCACGTGATGGAGCAGATGGAGTTTGGAGTTCTTTTTTTCATGTGGTAAGATCAAAAGCTCCAAAATGGCTGCTAAACAGACCTTGTGGTAAGACTGTTTCTAAGGTCAAGAGTGAACAACGAGCCTCAATCAACACATTCATTGATAATTAAATGAATCATTGGTAACTAATGAAAGTAACTAAAAGTGTTAAGTGTTTCTACTTTGCTGCCCACCCACATACATCCTGCCCTGTACTCTATAATGTACTCTTCACCCAATTCTGGGACCTATGTAAATGTTAAACTTCGGCTTAGAAAAAAAATTGAATTATTGTATATGGCAAAATGATATTTGCATGTTTCTGAAGTTCAAGGACATCGTCACAAGGGAAGAGAACAACTTTGACATTGATTTAAAAAGATGACGACAAAGACTAATGGATACTTTTCATCTTATGGAGTAGGGTAATGGATTGAAACGTACAAATCATTGCTGGTACATAGCCCTGAGACGATTAGTTAATGAATTGATAAGTTGGTGGACAGAAAATAAATACTAATATTGTAATGAATCAATCATTTATTAAGCAAAATGGCAAACATTTCCTGGTTCCAGCTTCTCAGATGTTAAGATGTGCTTCTGTTCTACATCCTTTTAAACGATTATCTTTGGATTGTTGATTGGACAAAACCTGTCATTTGATGATTGTTTGGAAGTTCTCATTATTTTTTGACACCCATCCATCCATCCAGCCACCCATCCATTGTCTACACCCTTTATCCTTAAAGGTCGCGGGGGGGCTGGAGCCAACGTTTGGGTGAGAGGCAGGATACACCTTGGACTGGTCGCCAGTCAACAACCACTCACGCTCACACTCACACCTACGTGCAGTTAAGAGACGCCAATTAACCTGCATGTCTTTGGCCTGTGGGAGGAGGCTGGAGTACCTGGAGAGAACCCACTCAAACACAGGGGGAACATGCGAACCCCACACAGAGCTGTGAACATGGAACCTTCTTGCTGTGAGACAACAGTGCTAACCAGTGCTTTCTGGCATTTAACAGATAAAATGATAAATCGATCATTGAATAAATAATATTAGTGTCTCATAGTGGTCCAACTTTGCTGCCCACTAAAACAATACACACCGCGTCCTGTGCATAATCTACTACATTATTTAATCAGGGTAGTTTTGTAAATGCTGCTTCAGTGCCTGAAATATTGTATATGACAAAAATGAAGTTGCATCTTTCTTAAGTTCAAAGGCATCATCACAAGGGGAAAGGAGCTCACACAGCAGCCAAGCAGACCTGAATGAAAGGAGTTTGAATAAACAGCTCTGACACGGTGCAAAGAAAACAACACATGAAGACATGGAGTGTGAGGAAAGCGTGTAAAAAAGTGTAGTGAGCGTGCTCAATATCAAACAAATATTTCTCTACACTCAACACCGGTGAGACTGAAGCAGTTGGTAAAAGTCTTTCAGTAGAACTTTTACTATTTAAAATCTTTTTTTCATTTTTACTATTTTGGCTCTTCAGTCCTGTGACAGACTATCACTGACTAACCAATCACATGAGTTGCTCTGGTCTGTCAGTCTGACAAACAAAGACATGACATTATGCAATTAAATTGTTAATGATAATATTTATATGATAATAATTATTCTAGCATTATTTAACTATGCATTTGAGCACTTCTCTTTCATTCACATCTTTCCATAGTTAGTGTTAATGCTGTTGGGATGAAGAAGGAAATCTCACCGACACACTTGGCTCCATCAGGGCTGGCGTGGTAGCCATGGCTGCACATTATGATCTTCTGCTGGCACGTGTAGGAGCCCACTGTGTTGATACAGTTGGAGCCTGGGCTGCATGGCTCACTCAGGCTACTGCACTCATTTATGTCTGCAGAAGCACACACAAAGAGAATCAAGCCTCAAGACAGCTGAAAAAATGACTGTTCCACAGGAGAATGATTGTTAGGATGTTTAATCCTGATTGACAGGCCTACTTGTATGTCTGCTTCCTCCAAGTCATTTCAACAGAACAATTATGTAGTCGCATATTTACTTATTGATTCGTTGGCAGTAATCATTTGTCATTTTAATATATAGTGGTTCCAATACCTGATTAAACTGTGGATTTGATACACGTGCATACTTTCAGGTGGATGTGGGTGGTGGAGACATGGGATGGGAATTTGACTTTAAAGTGACTGAGAATCACAAAGGCAGCTAAACTGAAGTGTAATTACACATAGTCTGTTAGCTTTTAACCATCACTATGTGAACTGATAAAGCACCTTGAGGGAACCAACAAAGTCACAGAAATACCAATAGCAGTAGCACATGTCAAGTCACAGAGTTAGCAAAATTGTGACAAGAGTGGTTAGCAGGACAAATCATAATAATTACTTCAATAAAAGAGAGGAAAAAGAAAAAGAAAGGAAAAAGACTTCCACCACAGACAAGAGAACTCTGAAGGAAGCCTTTGGCCCTCTGTGACTGAGCTGTAATGTATGTGCAATCATCTGCTGGGACTCTTCAGGCCCGATGATTACTTTGCTCTGTGTGGCTGTCCGAGGTATATGAGAAACTTTTACAAGGTGAACATTATGGCTACCTTCTGATATTCCCCCCATTCCAAGATGATAATGTTTTCCTACACACTGGTAAACATAATGTAGGTAATTTAAAGAAAAGCGGGATGTTATTTGTTTAATCCGTTAAACTGAAGGGTAAAAGTTGCGCTTTTATTGGGGGTTCATATGAGGCAATTTCTTAGCTGAGCACAGGAGCTTCCTGTAGTCTTGTCAACGTGCGGTTAACAGCCACCCACTGTAGAGACTCAAGACGTCACTGCATCCAGCCAAAAAGTAGTCCAGCTCATAAAAAACCCACAGCTGGTCTAATTTACACACTGTGCTTTGTCTCCCCTTGTCCCATATGGGACGGATATGTCTGCTATCTCTTGGCAACAAAGAGCGTATTTCCCAAAATATCAAACTATTTCTTTTTTTGAATTACGTTTTGGGGCATGTTATGCCTTTATTGGACAGCCTACGGGAGAGGGATGACAGGAAACCACCCTCCTCTCAGTCAGCTCTTCAATGGTCGTGTAGTGTGAGTTCCCATTAGCCAGCAGAGAGCGGCACTGACGGTCTCTCACCGATACAGTTGCCATGGGAGTCCTGTGTGAAGCCGCTGATGCACTTGTGTTTGGGATTACACTGGAAAGATCCCACTGTGTTCTCACACACAAAGCCCATACCGCAGTTATGAGTCCGCAGAGCACATTCATCAGCGTCTGAAAGAAAGAACACATCAACATAAATCTAATGAGTCATCTTTACAAACTAACCTACACTTTATTAAGCTGTGATGAGCTTAAATCTGCTGTCAACTCTCTGTGCTTCAGTCTGAGCTAGTGAACGGTACAGTAGGTGGCACTGTGGCTCAAGCACAATATGAACAAGTGTAGCATCCCAGATATTCAGACTTTCACTCTGTCAATGTTAAACTCCGGGTAAAGATATAAAATATCACTCGCTCCAACTCTGCAATTAACAGAAGTTGAGCAAAACTTCTTAAATGACAGTTATTGAATCTCATGAGCAATGGATGGAGTTTAAATGGAAGATTGGTTCTTTTGTGCCACAAGCTGGTTTCTCAGCAGTTCACATTATATTTGGTCCTCTGAGATTCGTCCGTTGGCACACAAGCCGAAGGTCTTATTTGGGTTTTTCTCTACTGATCATCATCATCAGAGGGATACATTTCCAACAGCACCGCAGAGATCTCCTCTTTCTTTCATGCAGCTAATTAGTTTTTCCCCTGTTGGATAGTTGACTAAATATTACCTTCATTATCTAGCTACATTGATTAGTCCTCCCCGGTGCTGATGACACAAGCCACAGAGCTTCAAAGTTTGTTACTGCCCGAGCAATGCTGCCTCTCTGGGTGATTATCTTGTCACATACTGAACCTGGACATCTGCTGAAGCACAAACATCACTACTGGGGCCGAAAAACATTATCATGAATCTTAATGAAGCCTTGCTGATCAAGCTAAATGAAGTCATGGCCACAGACCCAGAATCTCATGAAAATGATATTATTCACCTATCTCTGTGACATTGCTCTGACAATTTTGTGTGGTTCCTTCTGCCACTAATGTTGACTATTTATCTAAACAGGGTTTGAGGGGGAAAATGAGGTGTCTAAATATATCCTGTTCCTGCTAAAGAGCCTCTTTGAAAACAACTGTCTACCATCAATAATTCCAGGACACTCCAAGAGCCTCAATGCCTATTCATGATGCACTACACTGCAGACTTGTATTCAGGGATTTGTGAGAGCTTAAGGGGCGCTTAAAGGACAAATTATTCTTGGTTTTCAGCAATACAATTAGAAAGAGCAATAGAGGGTATATGATGACAAACTTTAGGACCACAATAGCCTGACTGTGCATGCATGTGCATCTATTACGCAGTCCCTCAGCATGAGCCAGGGTTTTTGGACTAGTGCTGTTGCTGGATCCTCTCTAAATTGCTGAGAAACTGGCAACACTGAGTAACAAACTCCGACACTAAAAAATACGAGCCTCGGCCAAGCATAAGTGCCAAGTTGTGTTATGAGGTGGAAATGCGCTGAAAAGTAATGTTTAGAACAACATGAAGGCTGCTACTATATCTGAATGACTATTTCATACGGTGCTATACACATTGCACCTCTGTATCCTGAGGTAACATGAACAAACTGGACTCATTTAAAGCTCATGATTAATGTACGTGGTCAACGTTCAGTACCAATAAATAAAGAGTCCTGTGTGACCTGCAATTTACTTTACCTTTTTATCAACACTAACCATGGCTTCCTTCCTTTAAAATAAGAAATAAATAAATAAAAAAACATGCTGAATTTGACCATAAAAAATTATTTCATTGAAAATAATCCAGGATTTGCAGAATTGTCCAAAAGTGGCATTACAGTCTGGCACGAGGGTTGTGGTTTCCTTTTACTGTCCTTTCTTATTTTTGCTCTCTTACCACTAAGTTAAAATTCCTGTGCTGCAAAATGAAGAGGACATCATCAGCATTTCCACTGCCTACTTTAGTGGCTCTGGAAATGACTGCTGGGTAAATTGGCTTGATGAAATACATCAGGAACAACGAACTCACCCTCGCAAATACTGTTCCTCAGCTGGTAGCCAGCAGGACATGTGACCTGCAGCTCGCATACGAATGAACCCACTGTGTTCACGCAGTGCTCGCTGGGTCGACAACTGTGTTTGTTGGTGACGCACTCGTCCACATCTGCGATAGAAGAACATGGGTGAATGACAGTGGAGAGAGTAAAATGGTAAATGGTCTCTATTTGTATATCACCTTTCTAGTCATTTCGACTACTCAGAGCGCTTTTCCATCACATCCTCGTTCACCCGTTCACACATCATTCATTCAGGAGGAATCTAAGTTGGAGAATCTAAGTTCTTTCAAACACATTCACACACTGAAGCTGTTTCAGGAGCAAGTGGGGGTTCAGTGTTTTGCCCAAGGACACTTCGACATGCTGACTCATAGGAGCCGGGGATCGAACCAGCAACCTGCCGCTTGATGGACGACCCACTCTACCTCTGAGTCTGAGTGTGAGCCACAGCCGCCCAGAGGGAGACGGACAGAGGGTGGGTGACTATGAGGTGGAGCTGAAGCAGACAGGGCCTGTACGTAACCCCCCCCCCCCCCCCCCCCCTAACAAAGGAAGGGATTCTTTTATCGAGGAGTTTGAGGGATGCCAGGAAATTACATGTTTTGCTTTTGCCTGCATGGAAATCACTGGCTGGGAAGCTGCCAGGAGAGACTGAGATGCTTTCAGATTCAACTGAAAACATAAAAGTCATCTATTTGTGTAGTCCAAATCAAGTGAAAGTGGTTTTCAAATTCAGTGTGGATATTTTTCTATTAGTGAAAGGAAGAAAAAGGGGGTCTTTCAGAATAATCACAAATGCTGTGTTACCCTCAAAGTCTCTGAGTGGGGGGGGGGGCAGCGGAAACACACTGGTGACTCATGTACAAACCAAGGACAGACTGTTTTGTTTGTATCAATCAGCTTATATAGCGCCAATTCAAGACCAAATGATTCAAAGACTCAAAATATTTTGAAAGATTCTGAAATATCTGCTTATTTGGAGAAATCAGTCAGTTGTCTATTCTCTGAAGTGTGTTTGTTTATTTGGCTGAGACATTTCTTCATCAAAGGTCACACTACCTTGATATGTTAGGGTTTTAGTGTGTTTCTACACACAGACTTCAATAGAACTGGCACCGAGCAAAGCATCACAACATTGGCAAGATGATGTCATGACTTGTTTTTTTTAGTTCCCTTGCGCTTTAACAGGAACAATCCCCAAACAGAACCCGGCTCAGAGGTGGGCGGCTTTCTGTCTGGGGCTGTTTGCAGCAGTACTGATGATTAGAGCTGCACTAATCAAAACTTTTCTATTGTAATGTGAAATGGGTCATTCATATCGATGAATTCACTAAGAATTATTCAATAAACTTCCCCTCAGCCCTATATGGAGCTCTTTATGGTCTTTCAGCTCATTGCTTTAGTTTTTTAGGGCCTGCAATTTTAATGTTTTACTTCAGTTCAATCAATCCCTTATCCAGATACAGTTAGAATCTGATAAACTCACACAATTTCTCACATATTTGCCATAACATCTCTGTATAGTGATAATATATCCATGGTGTGCTTACAGGTGGTTCAAAATCAATACTGCTATAAGGACCACAGCACTGAGCATCAGAATTACATCTCACTTGCTAAATAGCAGCTAATCTAGCTTGCAAACTGTCACTAGCAAGTAATGCAAGCTGAGGTGCAGCACAATCCACATGAGCTAGAAAGCAAATACAGGCTGAGGTTCAAAGTTTGTGTTCCTTTTTGTGTTGTATCATCTGGCTCTTAGTCAGTGTTACACTCCGATAATGATAGTAACGCTGATGATTCATTCTTCATAAAACTATGTTTAAAATTAAATGATGTGATTGGCCATATACAGAGAAACAATGTCATTCTCACTGGTGTATCCACAGACGGGGGGGGGCATCAATAAACTCCATCCCGTATAGTTTTATTATTTTCTCCAAACAAAGCACAGGACACGGTTTTAAAAAGCTGACATGTATATGGTGGTAGAAAAAAAACAGGTGAAATCATTTTTTAGAGATTTGTTATTATTCCCATTGATACTGTACACAGTTCCCTCACAGAATGTGTCCTGGGTGCTGTTTGGTGGACCATTATATCAACTCTTGGACAGTTTTGACTGGGCTGCTTTGACTGATATTTTTGTTGTTATGCTTGTGTGAAGTAAAATACACAGTTGCAAACCTTTAAATGTGCATCAGTCAAACAGCACCACAGCTAGTAAAGAGGAGCTGCTGATTTATGACACTGGTGGGCTCATGCCAAGACAGTGGATCGTCACTGTGTTGTGACTCATCCTTATCAAACTGCCGCATTCCCTTATCATGCATCGCAGTGCATGACCGATTAGCTGGATGCGCTGATAGCATTGGACTGGGATTATTATGTGTGTATCTTCGCGCTTGTGTGCATGCGGGAGCGTGGCAGTCACCCAGATTTGAAGATCACCCCAAAACATGGCGCATTCCACAGGGAACTTGACGAAGAGAAACAAGCAGAGACAAGAGGGGAACATATTCTCCTGTGTTTCCTGTGTATCTGTTGGCAGTCCCTTGCTGAAATGCCTTTCTTGACTTTCAAAGCTTTTGCTACAGGGAATTTGAATGAACTGTGTGCCTTACAACACCTTCCCACAGGGAGCAGGAAGAGGAAAAACACTGATCTGAGGTTTTCAGCATGTACCTGGTTTGTGAGAAACATCCTGCAGTTCTTTTCCTGTAGGGTTATTCACCTCAGAAAACTACACAATCATCACCTCTCACAGCAAACAACATAGTTTATTGTATTATATGAAGCCTCTGTGGATTTGCAGCACTCACATTCATCTTACTCAGTAAAATGAACTATTTCCCCTTGTGACATTGTGTAACACTGTAGTCTACAGGACTCGTGCTGCACAGGCAGTGCAGTGGTGACATATTGTTGTTTTGGGGCCCGTCTTTGCAAATGTCGCTGTTTGTTCCCCGACCGACAGACATCTGTTGTCTTCGTTCTAGGGAAGATATTTCCGGGGGCAAGTTGTGCTGAGCACTGAGTCCGCCTCGTCCTCTGGGCCCTGCTCTCCGTCAAGCCTTGGGATGGACGGGAGTGTTTCCAATGTTGCGTATTGCCAGTGGTGCAGAAAGTCGCTTTTGCCTTCAACTCTGGTGGCCAGCATTATTTCCTTTGCGTCATTTGAGAAGGAAAAAAAAAACTAAAAGGGAAAAAGTGCCTATTGCCTCAAGGTCCCTACCTTCCCTGACTGGTCCCCAGGGAGAGCCACATTACACAGCTGTGAGGAGTGAAGTGATCCAATACAAAAACAAAAGACTTTTTTGAAAAATACAAATGCTTAGTTGAATGGAGAGGGGAGGTAGCAGTTTTAAAAGGATTTCATCAAGAGACCAGGGGAGGCTGCCTGAGAGGCAGCGCTATTGGGTACAGGAGCAAAGACACACCCTGTTGTTCTTTCACACTGGGCCCAGTAGACGAAAAAGAGATTTTTGAAAAGTTCAAGCTGAGGTGGATGAAGTCAGCCTTGGCTTGTTTGCAAATTTGGTTTGAAACAGGACGGTTAGGGTTACACAGATGCAGACTGGGGGGACTGTGAGGATCACAAGCTGTGACCTTGATTTCCCAAAGATCAGTGACAGTAACCCTACAAAGGGTGCAGATAACCTCATGTGTATACATGGTAGCAACCGTAAAAACGGACGTAGGGTTCTGTTTCAAGACCAGTACAAAGCAGGAATTCTTAAGTTCACTAAAGGTCGATCCAAGTGCATCTGCGAGTCTTTGTTCACAGACATGCAGAATGCTAAGTGCAAAAAGAGCTGGGGGAGGCAAGATCTAAAACAGAGGGTAGGGTGATTCATTATCATCCTCCCTACTAGTCACATTAACTATTTCATATCTTTGAAACTGCTCTACCAATGTGGTGCATAATTAGAAATGTATTGTGATTAATAAAGTTGCATTTAATTAGATTTGGTTATATATTCCTATGAGAATAAAGACACTGCTGCCAGAACTGTGTGTGAAGCAACAGTTTGTTTGGTATGTTTATATGATAGCATCAGGTCCCTATAATAGCCCCGTTCATATGACCATCCAGGGACAGTGACGAGGGAACCTGCTTAACTCAGCCTTAGAAAATGTAACCAAAAACTATTACAATCACAATTCCATTTATCACATGATTATCACAGGCATATTCAAGCTGTGTTTGTGTCTGTACTGATGTGTGTAAGCTGAATACGTCTACTTGTGGAGATTGTTTAAAGCCCTGATGCACCATTGGTCCTTGTCTTTGTGCTTGTATGAAAATAGAGCATCTAGAGTGACGCTATCACATATTTTAAAAGGACACATCATTTTATCTCTGAGGCCACACATCTAAATTCTCTGGCAAGATGATAAAAAAAATTTAACAATGAGATGACCTTTACCCTGAATGGGATAAAAAGGCTTCTGTTTTTTGGATGGGCAGGTCCACAAGGTTCCTGCACAGGGGGGGGGATAATCAGCGGGCCTTTATGACTGAATCATGCGACTGACAACGACGGATGAACAAAATCCAAAAAAAACCAATCCTGCCTGCAGCAGATTGTTTTAGTCCTCAGAGTGAATTTCATAAATAGGTGAAAGTGGCAACCACATGTGCTCAAGCTAGAAACCACTATGATGCCTTTGGGATTTGGGATTGTCAGTGTGATGTGTGAGTGTGTGCGAGTGTGCGTGCGTGTTTACTTGGGAAACTTTAGAATATCCATTCACAGCTTTGCAATGAGCAGAGATAATGGCAGCACACTGCTTAACTGCCTAACCCACACATTTACTATTCAGGTTGGGTATAAAGCCTTCTTCACACATCCTGTCCTGGTTGACACACTTATTCACACACACACACACACACACACACACACACACACACTAACACTAACACATCTCCATGGGAACAATTGCGTGAAAATTCACATTCATTCATGTGCAGCTGAATACACAGCAAAGATAGGAGCAGCTTTATTTACCCAGTAAACAATGTCATATATTTGGATAATCACATTGGGATTTCTTATAGAACTTCTCATATTTGCTAAACTCGATGCCAGAGTGCTCTACTGGAAACATCCAAGGTGTTAATGCTTCACCGTCTGTATGATATATCTACAACAACAAATACTCCTTAGTTTACTTCACAGCCTACTTACATCTCTGTCAAAACCTCAAATACCCCCTCCACACTCACATCTTCTAGTGCTATTTGCTCTGTTTCATTCCAGTCCAAACCAAAAGTTGCCCACCCGCATTTTCACATGTGGGAACACTTTCAGAGAGAAGGCCCTCGCTCTGCTCACTGAATGGAGTGATACGAGGGGAAACATTAACTCTTATGTAGTGCTCATGCATCCAGCAGTATTATTCTATCTGCTGACTGATAGACAGATTAAATAAACACAGGCAGGACTACACTTCCAGTGTATACATTCACTGTCACAACTGCAGGGAGAAGTTTTTTCACAGCAGGCCTTCAGTATTTAAGCAGCGCATGAATCCTGGAAAAAGCATTCATAAGAGCAAACTATTTTCATGTTAATATCACTCCCTTCCTGTCCATTTCAGTAACGACAGTGTGTGCACTCAAAACTACTTCTGGTACAAGATAAAATTTACCCAAGCAGCATTTATCAAGCTGGTGTGTTTTTTTCCAGAAGTGGACGATATGTCACTTTTTTCACAAAACAGAATTGCTGCCAACTTTGCAAATTCATGGATCAATTTACTAACTACTGCAGCAATGTATTACTGCAGAGTAAGGCCACTCATGGAAAATGGTCTTTGGCATGGTAACAATTACATTCTCTTCTAGGGAGGAGACGTCTAGTGTTGATGGTTTATCTACGTGATGACTTTTCCACAGTAAAATGTTAATTTGTGTGCAGTTCTCTGGCTGCGTCTCCTCCAACTTAAATTTCTCCAGTATGAATTATGGGTGAATGGGGATGTGATGTAAAAGCACTCTGAGTAGTCAATATGTGACAATATATGACTAAACTAAACTTCCTTTTTTTCATTTTTACCAGCAATGCAGGCGACTCCCTCAGGGTGTAAAAAGGCATTTAGCTTAACTTGCTTAACTCAGAGATGCCTCTTTGGATCTATGAGGCCTTGGATAACAGTAATGTGTCATTTCAATCAATGGTTCATATCATGGAGGGAGGTAAATACTGGAAACACCTCTCGACATTGTGCAACAAAATTCAACAGCAGCACAAACCACAACCTCCACAAAATGACCATAAAGCTGTATTAACACCTCTCTACCAAAGCTTGAATAAAAAGTGCAGTACTAGACTGCATTAGGCTTAGCTAAATGTACCTAATAAACTGCCAACTGAGTGTATTATCACCTTATAAAGTTGTTATGTCTAACAAACAGTAGCCTGTTAACACGTCCAGCAGACATGGAGTGACTTTAGCTTTCATTTGAAGTTGTGTTTCTGGCCACATAAAGAATGTAAGGCCATGTTCAGACTTGCCATTAACACGTGTCTTGGGTAATGTGATCACAAGTGAACAGCTCTAAGTGTGTTAGTTTACACCTGGTGGTCATATCTTACTTCCCTGCTCTATATGCAAATGAATATGTACATCATTTGTACAAACATGTATAAAAGAGTGTCAGCATTTTATTTGAAAAAATAAAATAATGAAAAAAATCTATTTAATAGCAATGTCTCCTCTATTTCCCTTTTTTTTTTTTACAGCTTGTAAGTTTGTGCCTGACGCAACCAAATCACATCATCATGTTCTGTTTAACATCACTATCTTATCTTAAGTATCATAATCCAAATCACATCCATAACATTAACCTCTAAAGACCTGGCGTACACATGCGTGGACATCACATTTTGGGTTATATCACCATAGTAGTTAATTCTGCTTAGCTGGGGCCGTATGGACATGTATGTGGGCAAAATTGTTGATATTTCATATTGTTTATGCACCGTGATTTTCAAAACATGTTCAAAATATGTTTTGTATGTGTTCTAAATACATGCAAAAGCAGTCAGGAACAAAAACTGCTATGTTCAGGGTGGAAATAAAGAGTTTTGCACAAAGGTGACTTTATTGTGTTTTCTGGAAATTAAGACCGATTGTCCACATATGTGGACATCATTTTTCTCTAAAACTACACCATGTAAAAAGATGATGCTTAGGTTTTATACTTATCAGGGTCCAATAAGACCAAATGTATGGGGGAAATAAAAAATGCATATCAAACAAGAGCTCGGGTCTTAAGAGGTTAACTAGTCTCTGGAAGCACAGAGCCAGGTTCTGGTGATGTGGGCTGTCAGATCCATGGAAAAGAGGCGTTCATTAACAAGGCTCAATATTGGCAAACACAGTCAGTGGAGTAGGGAGACAATTCTGTGATGGTTGGTCACTTTGAGCGACCCTTTTCACATTACACACACCATTTAACACAATGTTTATTTCAAAAGTATTGAGTAGTGCAGCATTTATTTAGTATCACAAACTACACAAATAGTAAATACTGTTACTATGATGGAGAAGAAATGTAAGTATTTTCTTTAGACATGTATCGAAGGAAGAGTAAAAAGTATACAATAATACTCACTTAAGTAGAAAAATCTCAAATCTAAAAGATTAGGTCTGATGATATTCTAGATTTTCTTATTTCTAATCCCACAAAAAGGCAAAAATCAATGACTCACACTATATAACATTACCGTGCTGTCCTGCTGTATATACCCAATGTGTATTGATCCGCAGCTGAAAATAGTCCCCGACAAATACCTCCTGTATTTGTTACCTCCTGTGTGAGTTAGGTTTGCTAAAAACTACTGCCCAGCTGTATGTATGCAAGTATGCAGTATGTATGTTTTTTTTTTTTTTTTTTATTTAAAGATTTATGTCTTCTGGAGGAACAAACTGGCTGGAGAGCTAAAGACAGGGTAGTGAAGTAGGAAAGTATAGAGAGAAGAACTGACTGCATTCTTGGTTTAGATTGTTCATGGGATATGTCAACGAGAAGAAACATGTAGAATATCACCGGTCTTACCCATAGGAAATACATTTTGGTTTCTAGGAAGATATGCATACGACATGATACGAACCTGACCTTCACCTGAGAGAGAAGAGGTGACATCACACAGAGCTTTATGAAAGGAATGTAGCTAAGTATACAGATGCTATGTGCATGCTTGTTACTGCAGCTATAACTGCCATAGAGTAATTGGCTGTGGTTGACTAATGCCCCAGGCAATGGCCTCCACCATCAGGAAGTGGGAGCCCAATCAGTCGATGCATTGTTTAGTATCACAAGACCTGCGTTTTCCTTCTTCATGAGTGACTGCATCCAATTAAAAAGTGTCTCGATCTCTGGACAAACTGCTCCATTGCACTTTCATTCTGTTGTCATGGCTGTATGTGTTTGTTGTTGTTCACTTAAACAGCAGCGAGTGGTATTGTTCAGGGTGCTGGACTGTTTTGTTACTTTGTGCAAACCCTGCTTGAGGGAGACGGCTTAAGGGACACATACGAGCATTGTGAATCGCTCCAATTACTGCCAATGGTACCACAACAAGGAGTGGCAGCCCTTACCTTCACACATGTGTCCATCTGTCATCAGCGAGAACCCTGGGAAGCAGGAGCAGCGAGCCCGGCCTGCCACCACAGCACACTGCTGACTGCAAGGACCATTTTCTTCAAGACACAAAAATATGAGCAGCATGATCACAATTATGTCCGGATTCCACACAGCTACGCCTCCAGGACAGTCATTCACTCATAATGTCTTAAATTCGTCATCCTTGTGCCGTTTGTCTGCTGTCCTGGTAATTCATTGCCCTGTTGTCATGCTCCCCCAGGCTCCTACAGACTCCGCCTTCACACCCCCACACTGATCATCACTCCCTGCAGGAAGGAGCCTCTCATGAGCCATCACATTCAACACAACAGAATCAATTCTCTCTATTTAACAGCTCGATAGTCCTGTCACAAAGAGGCATGGGCCAGGAACTGTTTCCCCACAATTTCTCACCAACACATTCCCCTCTAAAGCTCTGCAGTGGTGAAGTGTCGGAAGGCCGCTCAATATATTGATCAGGACATTCTTATGACTAACAATCAGAGAAACTTTGAAGGAGCAGGGCTTTTGTTGGAGCCTGGAGTAGCTTGAGGGCTTCCACTACTGATCTCCTCCTGACTTGATCAACACTCAGCTCGCAAAGCTGCAGCAGCGTAAACACAGCAGATCAACTATGATAGAACATCAGTAAAAAGTACATGCGGACAGGCAAGTGTCCCAGTTTTTACTCGCGGCCATGAGGGACTTGTGTGCCTCAGGGCAGTCAGACGGCACTCGGACACATCAGGTCAGCCCGGCCTACCTGCTTTGTTTCAATGAAAGCAGAGCTGATGTCTTAAGCAGATGTATCCGGCCAACTGGGCTCTAGGCTGGAGACACCAGTGACTGCTTGTGCACTTCACCGCCTCACATGTAACACTCTCTAAAGCCCCAAACACTCTCATCACCCACAACACATAAAGCTGTAACAGAACTTTAGCCAAGGAGAGGGTCCACGGAGAGGAGTCCCACAGTGAAAAGTGAATATTAGAACATAATCATGTTTCATATTTCTATTAATGCATTAAAAACCTTCATACAGTTGGTAATGCAATTTTGGGAAATCATCTGTAAAGCCTGTGGCTTACTTGCTTAAAAATGGGTCACCTTGAATGAGGTTACTTACAATTCAAAGTTACAGAATTTTAAGTTATATATATTGCAAGGACGACTGGCTATTTAGAGACGTTTAATCCTTTTCCTTTTTCTTGTTTTTTGGTCACAATAATACATTTAATCTAGCCTGACTGTCTGGAGACACAACATATAGTTCACAATAGTTGAATTTAAATATATATTGGGAACGGTAGGCCAGATGAAATTATGAACTGAACAACAAACACAAGATGGTCTTAATCATCATTGATTGATTGACATGTGGTACATGGACCTCACCACCGCGGACAAGCAAAACAAAATATCACAACCAATAACGTGTCGAGGTTCCATATATGACATATATGTACAATAGTTCAGCATCGAGGGGGCGTGGCCATGGCAACTCCTGCGCCCTGTCACATGACATGCATTTAAGTGTAATGTTGGCTTTACCTGCACAAGGACTGAGGTAAGATGGGCTGGTTGTGCTGGTTGTAGTTGTGGTGGTAGGAGTTTGTGTTGGTACGACAGCAAGACTGTCCTCTCTGACTCTGTTATCCTCATCAGGACTCACTGCACGTGGAAACAAAAAACCCAACAGAGACCAGAAAGAACATCTCAGTTTATGAAGCGCTCCAGCTAGGTGAAGGGTTAAACGACAGAAAAGAAATTTACATCTTCAAAAATCAATTAATCTACTGCAGAATGAATAAAGGCAGGTTGACTCACATTCTCCTGAGATATGAAACCAACACATTAACTGAAATTAGTAATATTCTACATATTTACTTAATTACACTGATGCCAAATGTTTTTGTCATCAAACTCTTTTTTTCTACAGCAGAGAGGGGGCTGGGAATAAATCATCTTTCATTAGAGGCTGTAGAGAATTTTGATGAGCCTGTTTAGATGGCTCTTGCTAACATGTATGACGATGACATCTGTTCCTGGTTTAACCACAGCATAATCATAGTGCAATGACCATACATTGTACATAATACAACAAAAACCAGATGACTTAAGTCAGAGAGCTTATGTGTGAATCCACCTTCCAAGGTGAGTAACAGTACCTGGTGCACAGGAGTGTCCATCCTGCTGCAGGATGTAGCCCTGGTGGCAGCCGCAGCGGTAGGAGCCCCAGATGTTGATGCATGTGTGCTGGCACAGCTGGCCCCAGTAGAGCTGACACTCATCTACATCCTCCTGCTCCTCCACCGCATTTGCAGCTTCATCTGTGGCACTGATGGAGAAGGCCTCCTTGGGGAACTTGCTGTCTGATACTGGAAGGAGAAAAGGAAAGAATGGGGGGGGGGGGGGGGGGGGCTCAGATTAGATACAGCACCAGATTGTCTGTATAATTTCTCCCAAACACTTACCTCATGAAACTGACTTACAGACAAAAATAACACCTGCTCCTGCTTCACATTTACATTTAGAGTGTTTAAGTGCAGCTTTTACCCAGAGCTTCAATTCCTAAATTACTGTCATTACAAGAAACCACGAGTAACAAGTGCAAAGGTCAGGAGCTTACTGGTGCTTTTGATTAACTCTTATGACCACAAGACAATAATGTGTGTGAGTGAAATGCTGGGAAGAGAAATGTACAAAAAAGTTTTCAGAGAGCAATTTGATTGAGTAGAGAGGGAATATCATTTAGCAGAGAGGGAATGATATGAGGCACTTTGTGAAATAACAATTTTTTTAGCTTAATGGTCTCATTACTGCACATATCACACTGTCTCTATCACAGTTGTTCACTTGGCCTCTAGTTTAGTTAATGTATACATAATTTAACCTGTGTGCTGCATTACCTCAGACAGACTACATGCTTTAAATCAATTCTCATTGGTTCAGTGCGCACACTGTAGTGTCGATTGGCCGGTCATGATCTACACTGAGCCAAAGACACACAGCACTGTGCGTGAACATGTCAGCTCATCATGGATACACTCATTCCTACATCAAGGGGTCCAGTTGTGGGCTTTAAGTAAATTTATTTCTCACAGTCATTACCTGGGGTTTAAATTCAGAGGAGCAAGGCGATTAAATGTTTCCTGTTTTAATTAAAAGGCAGTGAGTCATAAGACTGAAAACATATCCCCCATGGAAATAATTACAGTGCATCTCATCCATATTTTTTATCCATAAAACACTGCAAAAGTCAAGGCATCCATCATGCATCCTGAGAGAGAAAGAGTGCGTGAGAGTTACACACACACTAACTGAGAGGTTGAACAGTTTTTGCAGCTCTTAAACCTTTCACAGCTTTCCGCAGGTTAATTGATTCCCACTTCAGAATGACATCATTCAAATTTCCACTTTAAAGCTGAAGGAAATGAGCTGCAGTCGATGGTTAGAACAGAGCCTATTAAAGCGCGGGATTAGGAGGAATTCCTCTGATGTTGTGAATGAAATAACAGGCTAAGCGAAGCAGTGAGGAGACTGACCTTACCTCACCATCATACTTGGATACAACTATTTCCATTAAAGGACAACCACGAAGGCTGACTAATAATAAATTGCAATTCCATGCTGTGTCCGGTCCCAGTGTATGAACAAAAAAGCTGAACAAAGGTATACCGTGTCCTGAATCTTGGGAAAAACTCTTGAGTTACAACCTTTTCTAATTTGATGCCACAGGAGAGTAAACTAACACACTAAGAAATGTGATGTCATTTCACCCATCACATCTCTGATGTAAAACATGCAAATCCCAGCCCAGGATGCTTACAGCTATGAACAAGATAGAGGTCAGATTCGAAGGCCAGTGCACTAAACAGAACTAGAAGTCTTCACAAACAAACTGATTCATCCATGTTTTGCAGACACGAGGAGATGCGGAGAGTATTAGAATGCTTTTGCATTGATGCATGTTTATCCTGAGCTCAAGCTGCATGAAAACTCATTGATGCAAATGTCACTGGCATTAGGCACTTGATGGATCAGAGACAGAGGAAAACTTTTCTGGCACAAGTAGATAGACAACAGCCTGAGCTGCCATCTGTTCCTGATTCATCACAGCTTGCATACATCTTTTCCCATTACTCTGAATGGTAACGTGACTCCTGACCAATCATCTGAGAGCATCTGTCTTTTGGATGATCAAACTATACATACTCTACCTCTGACACAGACTTCAATGAGGACAAAAGAGTGATGGCCCAACCCAGAGCAATTGAATATTCTAGTACAATGCAAAGTTTGGTGATATGCAATATGTTTTGTACAATGACAAGGGTCAAAATGAACATGAACATGGCAGTTTGGCAGCCTAGTTAACTGGTTTACTTTAATAGCAGTACAATAGTACATCTAGTCTGAAGACTCCGGTGTTGTGACAGACAAAAACCAGTTACATAGAAGTTACTCACAGCTCCACAACATTAAACTAATGGCCAATTGTGGTAAGGCATGCTTAAGAAAAATCTTGGAAGTATTAAATCATGTCCTTTTTATGTTTTGGGGGAATTTTTGCTCTCTCTTTTCCTTTTGATTGGCAGTAACATCCAGAGCCTCACCACTGTGTGTACAGTGTGTATCAATACAATATCATAATATAATATAAGGTACATTGAGCTTGTTTGAGATGAGCCAGGACTGTACAGAATCAATCACCAGCAGTCACTGCACAATACATGCTGTTCAGTTTTCTGTATGACTTGCTCAAAACATCAGCATCAGCAAGTCAGCTGCAGTTTTTACTTGCTCTCCACCAGCTCCATGGAGGATGGATGGATGGGAACAATGATGGTTGATGACTCCACAGTCCCCTGATCGTCCAACTATGGCTGACGTAAGTATCAATGAAAGAAACCTATGTCTTGTATTCCCCCTCCTTTTGTTTCCATGTATGCAAGTAACTGTAAGGATGTTAACATTCTATTTATGCTTTGAATTCATTCCTTTGTGAATGAGTTTTGCATGGTGAAAGCTAATGGCAGTGAAACTGCTGTGTGCAATAGGTAACAGATACCTTCTCTGGGCATAGCAGTTGGTCTGGGCATCTGCTTTCTCCTCAGTGGTATCTGGCTCGGACCTTCCTCTTCCTCGCAGCAGGTGAGGAAGACGTGACCACATGGGTAGCCCAGGTGCTGGTGGGCATCGCAACCTCGTCCTTCTCTGCGCACCCGTAAGCCAAGGGCACAGCAGCTGCAGCACACCTGCCCATGCAGACACAACAGCAGAGCCTATTAGGAGTGTGCCACTGGGGTGCCCTTCACATCTCTAATCACCTCCTCTCTTTATGGCCCTCCACTTTTAGCCCTGTTTAGTAAACAGCAGAGGAGGGGGAGACATAACAGCTAAACAGGCAAGCAGGCTAGTTCATCCTATGAACACATTGGGACTTCAGCTGCTGCCTCAAGCTGAACCACATGTCATGCAAAGAAAACCAGACTTTCACCTTTTTTTTTTTTTTTATTTTCCTCCAAAACAATGACCTGGCACAATGATTTGGCTCAGCTGCCCCAACACATGAACTGCTGGCTCGAGAGCCAAACCACCGGGTTTCCTCTTGGAGAAACGGGGAATGCTATTTGAGCCGACTCTGAGCAAAAGCACGATTCCCATTTCCATATGGAAGCATTCACAGGTCTGAAGGATGCATAGAGAAATGGGAGACTTTGGCAGTTCCTCACTAATATATTTCAACCTGTTTGCCAATAAATACAAGTAAACTGTCTGACCTTTACAAAAGCCTCTCTGTTGGCACAGGTTTCTGAAACTGAAATCTCATGCTGGCCAAAACAACAATGCATTCCAGGGGATGTTTAAACAGTTTTAAGTCAAAAACGCACTGCCGAACTCAGTTTTTGCCATGTTATTGTGGCGCTCCAAAGGGTTCGCAGTACTTGACCACTGCCCACGGTTTAAACTTAGACTGTCCAGTTTTGTCTTGAAACATACAAAAGACATTGAGTCATACCTGACTCACAAAAACAGTTCATACTCTAGAGGAAGATGTAACTACCTTTAATCAAGAAAATGTGTGAGCCATCCACACACGACGCCAAGTCTTTTAGTCATGACTCAGTGTTCTCCTTCTGGACTCTTCCCTGTCATTTTCCACTGCATGCTATCTAATAAAGAATATGTGGAGGCTGTCTTTTGAAACAGGAGTTTTTATGGTGGTGAGAGGGTGATGTACCTGGTAGGAGTCATCATTGCACCGGTCCTCCATATCCACTTCACAGGTGTCCTGTGGTGTCCCTCCTCTTGCTGAAGTCATACCTGACACACACTGGCTCTCCCTGACAGAGCTGAGGCAGCACTGCTTCTCTGCAACACTGACACACACACACACACAAACGCATATAAAATATAAGATGTTTTCTACCTCTTCTCATGAAATGATTGTGACAATGTGATTTATTCTTGATAAATAAAATGTATATCTTCTCAACTTTATTGATCAAACTCTTCCAAACATATCACAGTGAAACTTAAACCACAATTAACCTTTGCAAACTGTGGATTCAGGCTTTAACAAAATTGGGGGTATTGAACAATTATTCCAACTTTATGGGCAACAGTGTATATATATATATATATATATATATATATATCACAAAATGGCAGAACAGCGCTTTGAGAGCTTTATTGTCACTTTATTGTCTAAACAGACTAGACTGAATTAAACTACAACCAGAGCAAGATAGATAACTGGTAGACATGAATTGGCAGAGGAGAAACCAAAGCGATAAAAAGAGAGTTATAAGAATAAAGATAAGTGAAGTTATTGTACACACTTAAGTCAGGCCTTTCAAATCTGTCATCTACACCATTACCCTAAGTTTAGAACCCAGATTAGTTGAGTCACTGTAATTCATAAGAGCATGGTTCTGTTGCTGTGGCTCCGTTGATCACATTTTATGTAAGAGTATGATTTTTGCAGTTTAAGTAAGAAGTCCCCAGAGTTACCACTCATTTATTGTTACTGAAATATATTTCTGAGCAATTCATATAGAGCAGATTCTGTTTGGAACAGATACTTGGCTGGTTTAAGTAATGATTCTAAAAATGACTATCCTGGTTGATAAAACACTTCTTGTCTACTAGGGCCAACCAACATACTTCGAGCAACTCCACTGCCAGAGATGCAACAGAAAAGTAGCAACAGATGTATCTGTGTGCAGCACAGACAAATAAACTCACTTTACAAAGATGCTTTACATTTTTTCAGTATAGAAGACTACGGTAGCCAAGGGCAAGTGCCCCTCATAAATGTGAAATAAGTCAGCAGACCCCACCAGACACATGGAAAAGCTTATATATCAAGATACACATATAAGTTTATATAGAGAGAGAGAAAAGAGAATGCATTGAACATTGAATTGAAAACTATTGCTGAAAAAATGCAGAGAGTTAATAGCATCAAATAGTATAATTCTAAGGGGAGATTGTGAAAATGTAGTTGTCACCCGAAGGGCCTTATAAAAGGTAGATTTTAGCCCCTTTTAGCCCCACAAAAACTGGATACTAAACTTGCCATAATGCTTCACAATTAACTCGAGCATCTCCCATTACACTTTACCTGCCTAATACATCATTCAAATGCCACAACTCCAGATTGTAATGCAGGTTTTCTGATTAAAACTGTAGTTTAGTTCTGTGAAAATGTAAAGGGACCAAGTGTCTGTCCTAACAACACAATGGTGGTTGTTTTACTCCACCCACCTCTGACACTTGACGCCTGGTCACTTACCTGCATACAGAGTGTTTGTCATGGTCCTGCAGTGGCATGTGGTTGCAGTGGTGATTTTCTGAGGCCCATTTCTGGCCAGCAGCACAGCAGCTCTGCAGCAGGTCTTCAGCAGAGGCACCTGGACCTGCAGCCCAGAGACACGCAGGTATGCATATATCAGCACACAGAATAAATGATTGAATAAAAACAGTTCTGCAGTAAATCCTCTGTGTCTGCCCAGCTACAGTGTATGGGACAGACAGAAGCCTGAACAGTGACGTGAATACAGTAAGCAGTCAGCCAGAAACATATGGTAGACTGTACCAGGCCTCAAAGGCGCCTTTAGGATTTCAACAGCTGACTAAAGAGGTGCAGTCACGTTACCAGAATACAGTAGCCCATTTTATGATTGGGAGTTTTTTTACTCAGGTCTGGGGAAAGTTAAGAGTTTATTCTATAAATAGTTTTTGTGAGTTGAATGGCAGGATGGTTTGAACCTTTTGAACCTTTTTCTGTATGGAGTTTGTATGTTCTCCCCATTCTTGCGTGGGTTGGCCCTGTGATTAACTGGCCACCAGTCCAGGGTCTCTCAGGCTAAGTCAGCTGGGATTGGCTCCAGGCCCTCCCCCGAGCCTTAAGGATAAGACGTATAGACAATGGATGGATGGAAGGAAGAAGAACAGCACTCCACAGATATAGTTGCGAACAAGGCACATGACAGACTTACAAAGAGTCAACATGAACATCATTATGAACATATAGGCCATAAGCCACAATGGGGCAGAAAGGTGGAAGGGGGTAGTTGGGGTGTTCAACGTCTACAAAGTCATTTTCTGCATAGACATCTTGTGGTAACAGGCAGCTGAGTCACTTCAAATGCTTGGATGGACATGAAACTCCCGGTTTAATCATCAGCGCAACTGATGAACTGCTGTATGAAGTATTTAGTTCTAGGCTACGGGTCCACAGCCACACACCCACACACGCTCGGGGGGGTTGAAATTAGGCACAGTGGCGCTTTGAGCGGGTATAATGTTTACCCTGGTCATTATCTTGGTTCAGCATGTTAGCATACGAAATTAACGAAACGTACAGCTGAGGCTGAAGGATATCATTACTGTAAGAAATGGTTAATGAAACTGACATCAGATGGCCATTGTCATTATTAAGTAGCCATTTTAGTCATTCAGTAAAAGAATAACTAAATAAAATCCCAGTAATGGCTCCTCTTCAAAAATATCTCCATTTTGCCATCCACTTAATAAGAGGAAAAATGGCATCGTTTCAGTGTCATCAACTGAAGGAAATGAGCATAAAACATGTGCTACACCAGCAGCCCATTAAATCCCCATAATTGAATGAATGCGCATTATATTTCTAAACCTCAAATTTCTATTTATGCAAAAAAAAAAAAAGACTGCAGAGCGTCTACCAGTGAGCCCGGCTGCTCTGCATGGAGCTCGGTCGGCGGATGAACACACCATGAGGCAAGCTGCTGCTGTTGCAAGTTGGCACTATAGAGCGCCAAGAGCTCGTCATCCTCCCCATCGTCTCCACGTCAGACCCAAAGCCGTCTCACCCTGCTGCTTTTATCCACATATTAACATGAATGCTGGAACACACACACACACACACACACACACACACACACACACCAACTTTTCTCTGTGCCCTTTGAAGAAAAGCCACTGACAAAGAGCTTTTGTTTTTCAGCTCAATAAACCTTAGTTGGCTTATATGCAGTACAGAACATTTGCATATTCTTCATATTCACACTGCTGTGAAATGTAGCTTTGTTTTATAACTTTGAGGACATGAACCTAATCTATGTCAACAAAACACAGGAGATGCAAAAAATTAAGTCTCGTACTGCTCTGATATTTAAAAGCACCCAGTCATGAATACACTTGTGCTACACACACACACACACACACACACACACACACACGCAGTGTTCATTACACTTCAGTGTGAAAATTCCAGTTGAAAGACGAAGCTTATTTTTTGTAATTAAAAACTGCTCCATCAGAGAATTTGCTCCACAGGGTATCAAAGAATTGTGATCAAATTTAGCACTTTCCGGCATATGTGTTATTTCCTTGATGTAATATCCATTGTGTTCACCTCGCAGTATGATACGTCTAAACTATGCTAATCCCATACTGCACAGTGTACATTCAGATAAAAAAGAGCCATAGAGCCAGGAATGCCTTAAATAGCTCTGCTTTGAGCTTCACTTTGAAACTCCCTTTATTTCACTTTGCTGCATTCAGTCCCAGCCCAGACTCCTTTAAAGCTCAGTAAACAATCATTTAAAGCAAAGGCTGTCTGCAGCTTACTGTGCATAATTTATGAGCACTGTCTTCAGAAAATAATGTCAAGTGGAGAGAGGACGTTTGAAAGTAAAAACAACTTCTTATTTTACCCCCAAAACATTCATGTTTCACTATGTAAAGCATTATTATTGTAAAATTCATGTGCTTGTTGACAGCCTACTTTTAAAGGGCTTCATCTCGAACAGTAATGGCTAAAGTGGATGTATCCATGTTGCAATCTGTGAGATCTGCGTCTAATCCCAAGAACGAACAAGCTAAGCTTTGAGGTATGTTTCCTTTCATTGTTACAGCAGCTTTGAGGACAGATGAATAAAGGCAACAGGAAAAGATTGCTCACAAAGCACGTTCCCAGGTTTTCTGAGCACTTTCAAGATGCAAAAACATCCTTGCAGTCTGATTTTGTAAAAAGGAAAAATAAACTGTGGGACTGTCACAATTGCACAGGTTCATTACTTCACACTGACGTTAAATGGGAAAGTTGGATGCAGTGTAATTTCCCACTGTTGAGTGAAGTATGTTCCAGGAGTGCTTGCCAAAGACCAAACATGAGGTTCAGCAGGAGAGGCGGATAGGGTCAGATGCAGCTTAACACTCCAAAGTAGCCTATTAATTACTGGGGAAAAAATGGAAAGTAGCTCCGAAACCATACTTTTGTAAATTGCTATCGTTGAAAGTGTCAAAATGGTTGCCAGGTTAACAGCACTGCGTCTTTTTCCAAACTGCATGAATGTAGCAGATAGACCAAAAATAAGAGATATCTGACCACTGCAGGGGCTCCCATGGGGTTTGACTGGACTGATTAGCCCAGCCTCACACTGCTCACCCATCATTTCTCTGTCTGGCCAAACACAGACTTGTCTCACACCACACTGAGAACACATGTCAGACACATCTGCACCACCTGACAACATGCAGACAATGTTTGCAGCCACTAAAGTCTCCATATTATGGACACTCTTGCTGCTAATGAGGTGACAATGCATTAATTTGCTGATTTATCATGCTGATATAGAGCTGTCCAGAGGTATGGCAATTATTGTTGACCACTTCTGATATGATGGAGATTCTTCTCTGGATGAACTTATAGGAAACAGGGACAGTTTGCAAAGTTGTATTTTAATGGATAGTTTGGATTTTGTTAGTGGGGTTGTATGAGGTATAAGTAGTTACTATATTCTGTACAGCAGATGGCAATCTACACATCCCCTATTAGGAGAGGCAGGCAGGACGCTGAGCAAAGTACAGCTGTGGATGGGGGGAGCAGAAAAATGTGCCTCAGCCCACCTAAAAAATGATCGGTTTTAGTTCAAATAAGCAGTGACTGGAATATGTGGAGTGGAAGGAGAATACACAATATAGCTTTTGGTTACGCTCTCAAACTTGGCAGTACCAGTCTAGTTTAGCTAGGTTGGGTCAGCTTCAGGTCTCAGTTTCAGCCTGTGTAGTCCTCTGGCCAGTATCTATACACTGTTCAAATAATGTTCATGTATTTCTTTGGTCCACGGGCTTTGAGAAGATGTTAAGCCTCTGTATGTTCATGCATAGAATGCATTTCACTCACTAAGTTTTTATGTCTGTGTAATATTTCCCATGAGTGGAAAACATTTCCAGCCAGGGATCACACTCACTGCAATCATTTCTATTTGGCAGACAGGACAATTTTTAAGCGAGGCTGGAAAGACAGGTGTATTTTTACATAAAAGATTGCTTTCAGTCTGCTTTAAAAATAGTTGCTTCCTGTACAAATAGCCAGACAATCAGCCAGTGTTGTTGTCTCAGGTGGAATCTCTCTCCAATGTCACCTGGTGAACAACAGCATTGTTTTTAGTCGCACTTGTTTAAGGTCAGTCCAAACGTTGTTGGATTTCTCACATCTACACAAACTTTTACCATGACCACAGCTACATGCAAGTAACATTTCCGTCCCACCTTTCCCTTCACTCTAACCCCTAAGGTCTCATCTGTAAAGCAGATGGGAATATAATGAACTGTAGGCGTGAGAGAACTGTCCTTACAATGAGTCAGGGCTTGTCCATGAAAAGTATGTTTTCACTAAAATAGAAAAATAAAGGCCTGCGCAGTACATCACTGTCCTCTCTTTGTCTCACACTCTGCCCTCCTCAGGGGTAAAGCCAGAAACCTTTTGCCTCTTGTTTCTGAAACAGAAGAGCCTGTGGCTTTGTTGTTGCTCTCAACAAATTTCCCTCTTTGCCGAGAAATGCTAATCTCCTGCAATGCCCAGCGTGCCCATCCGGCCTCCCACCACCAGTCAGCCCTTTTCATGTCTGGCAATCTATCAGCCCCAGACACCCGTCAACAGCAGCCTGTCCACAGCGGCACCCTGGGCCCGGCTCCAGCTGCCTCATGAGAAATGTCTGCTGCTGTTTTTCTCCAAATATGAAACAGCAGGGTGGCTCAAACAAAAAAATCCAAGTCAATCTTCCAAATTTGGCCACCAAACTTTATTTCAAACCAAACATTTTGGTTAAGTTAATGAGGTCTACAACTGATTTAGTGAAAATGTCGTAAAACGCCACCTTGCATTGTGTTAAATGGTTATTAAGCTCTAAACGTATTCACACCATAGGTAAGTAATGAGTAATTTCCTTTATATTCTGGGACATCCTCTCACTGCCAGGCTTCATTATGCTCAATTCTGCCAGCATCAGGAAAGATCATTCTGCTAAAAATCCACCAGCAGAAGCAAGTCTGGATGAGATCTGAGCTGTGGACCAGACACAGCCTTGAAAGCAGAGTTTCAAAGAGCTGCCTTCCTGGCAACAAAATGCCAGACTCTCTTTCAGATCGACCTCTCACATCTGCCAGTTATAGCTGCCCCACTGAGGACAGATCTGGTCCTATGCTGAAAAAATGAAATAAATGCTTTTAGAATACTTTTCCAAAAGAAAAAGAAATTCTTCATCAGTCAGAGGACACACTTCCTGGCATGAGCGAAAAATACAGACATCAAACTCCTAATATTCTATTCGGAAACCGGTAATAGTGCCTACTGTTTGCCAAAGTACCTTTATAGAAGTTGAGAAAGAAAGGAGACGAGATGAAAAGAGGGAGACAGGACTGCAATTACATGTGGTTAGCTTAGCTTAGCATAAAGACTGGACGCAGGGGAACAAGCTAGCCTGGTTCTGCCTCTAAAGCTAGTTCACATGTATCTTTCTTGTTTGTTTAACCCTAAAAACAACAATTTGTGGATTTAGATGTAATTCTTAGTAAGAGACCCAAACCAAAACTTTCCCTCACCAACTGTATTTGGCAACCCACTCTTTGGACTCTACAAAGAAGTAGCTGGCAGATGGTAGTTCCAGCACATACAAACACAAAATCACATTTTATATTTGTACAGATTCAACAAACAAGATGCAATGAGTTCTGATCATTTCGACTTTAGATAGGACCAGATTACTTGTGCCCATTTGCTCAAAGTAGGGTTGGGTGCCAAACGCTGTACTTTTATGGGTAACAACTGAATTACGCCAGTAACGCCAAGTACCAATTCACGTTTAATCACTTGGGCAAAGAGAGTAGGCTAGAGCAGTGTTTCAAACACAGCTGGAGTACGGAGACATCTAAAACATGCAGCGCAGTGGGCCTCCAGCACCACGACTGGGAGACGCTGGGCTAGACTTTACATTAGAGAGAAAGAGAGAAAGCAAGACTATGACCTCCCAGCAGCTAGTTCAAGTACAAACACTTGGTAAGTCAAGAGTAATCCTAAGTGTGATTACACTTTTCAAAGCCAAGGCAACATGTCAAACCTGAGGAAACACCGAGTCAAACATCAAATATATCTAAAAACTGAGGGGTGGACCATGTTTGATTGCCGGACAGCCAAGTCTCCTGCACCACGCCTGCAGCCTGCACAGCGTTGGACAACAAAACTAAGCAACTTATTAGCTTGTTAGATAAGTTGTTGTTGGAGATAGCTGGTCTTCTTTCATGTCTTGGTTGATATTGGCTAAGCATTCTTTAAATAACAATGTTAAAATTGGGAAGACCAGTACTAGTGCTGGTCCGGATATGGGTACCTGGGATTTGGTATACTGACTTCCAGGTACCCATACCAGTTGAAAAAAGAAGTGAATAAACGTAATTTATGTAGTCTATTTATGTAGTCTAAAATGTTGCACCTAAACCAAATCAGATGCAGCATAGTGTTCAAGCTGCTGGTGGGTATTTAAAATGCAACAAAATATTTGAAAAAATGGACAAGGTTGCTAAGATTTCTGCCACCACAGTGAATGGAAGACAAAGGAAGTGAACAAAGTGTTTTCAATTGAGCTACTTTACAGTTGTGCATGAAATAGTCACTATGACAACTGGTGATTATTCAGAGTAATGAGAATACAATTTCTGGAAATCGTTATTGTTATTGTTGACTTTTTTAAATGCCTGTGCATGCATGTTCAGTGCTGTGAGCACCACAGACAAATTCCATTTAGCTCTGTTGTATTGGGATGGAGGCAAAAATATTTCAAAACTTGGGCACATAAAATTAAAGCTGCAAGACCCGATACCACTAGAAATAGCTCAGTATTTATTTATTTGTCTGTTTTGTGTAAAATGGGTGAATTGATTGTTTGAAGATGACATGTAACATATGAGATTGTTTGGAGATGTCTGATTTTTGCCTCCCCCTTCAGTTCTGATTCTTTTGGCAGCAAAACACAGAGTGCTGTGGTTCTTAAAGCTCGACTTCCAGCTGTTTCACGTCCTTTCCTCACAAACCCTTTGTGTGTTATTACAAGAGGGCTTGTTGCCCTGATTAATTGCAAAAATAATAATTTTCTGTTTACCTAATAACCTCCACTCCTCCTCAAGAAGAAAGAAAAGTTTTTCACATTCGACAGCAAATCCAAGTGTTTGTTGACTCAATCTCTTGCTAAAATCCAACAAACACAGAAACAAATGCAGCTTTGCATGATTAGCTGCTTGATGTTCCACTTTGCCACTGGCAGCCAGCATTGAAAACCACGTGACCAAGGTCATACCGAAAGTAGGCAGCCTGCGCTCATGAACCAAGTACTTCTCCACATTCAGAGATAAGGAGGGTGACCCCCATGACGGATGAGGGACCTGCTCTACATCATCGTCTGCTTTTATTTAGACGATTTGCTTCCTGTCGATGAGCAAAATGGCCCTGGCATCAGCTGAGAACAAAGCAGGAGATAGCAGGCTGAGAGGCGAAAGCTTTCACAGATCCACTTAAGATATGTAAAAGAAAGCTATCAAGCTGAGTTATATGCAAGAAATATAACAGGAGATGAGAATCAATATCATCCATTATTCACGATATCTGTGCCAGTTGCTTTTAATGCCGACATCTTGAGAGACACTTTCTCCATTGTTGGGAATAACACTACCAAAAAAAAAAAATTTATGTCTCTTATTTTCTACCCAAACAGCCGGCGAAGAGCTGAGCTTATTTCATTCAGAGCTGAGGAAAAACGCCAGAGGCAGTGGAAGTAAAGCAAGTGTGTGTTCTTTTGTGTGTCTTACATTCTGCTCAGGCAGTACGATACAATAACACAAATGGGCTCAGTCCAAGTAAGGATCCGTTTTGTTGGGGCTTTTTTTTGTAGGCCACTATACAAACATTGGCACAGCCTTTTGGCTTATGCACAGTGTGCTACAACACCAGTGTTCTGCAATGTGAGATCTTCAGGGGCCCATTTGTGTAGTCTATGTGCTTAGCTGCAGAGAACTCAGTATTGTTTTGTTAATTGGGGTCATACAGCAGGTCGAACTGACACCAGGACAGGAGTGTGACGAGGAGCGGACTTTCATAACTGCAGTATTATTCAGGGACAGCAGGATGCAAGAATGTTGGGGGCCGTACTGACTCCCCTCTGGGGCCGAGGCAATAACAGAGCCAATGCTTTTTACACCCGGTCTTCCAGAAGAAAGAACATCTCAGAACACCTTGTGATATATCAGGGGTTTGGAGATGGCAAAAACATGGGACACCTGAGGGTCATCCATCTTGGAGTTGTTAATCAGACATACCTTCCACTGACATCATAAATAACAGAGATTGTGCCCCTGTTCTTTGTTTGCTTTTGAGTTACTGACACCCTGTTTCTGTCAAGTCACTACTGTGGATGATGACTTGATGATTTGTACCTTCTGCACAACCTGACTGACTTAATTTAAAGGTTTTCCTCTTGACCTTTTGGTCTCACTGCTTGCTCAGTCAAAGGGGGAACTACCAAGAGTAGACGATGCAACAGCTCATATGGAGTCAGCATACTGCAACTAAGAAATTATTATTTATTAAATAACATAAAGTAACTTACTGAAAATCAGTAAAGCTGCCAAACAACACGTCTATCTTCCAGCTGTGGTTTCTTATTTTCTCTAGCGACCAAACTACATGTAGGGCTAACCTTACTTACAGAGCCTTGCTCAGATGTGACGACTCACAAAATGTACTTTTGAATATCAACTAACTGATTAGATTTCTTAAACCCATGGACTTGAGGAGCATTCTAGACCCAAACAAGCACATAATCCTGCAAATGTAAATGATCAAAGTCATCTGAAGAAATATAGTTGCAATGAGGCTGAAAATAAGAAAACAGCCTTGCTTGAGAGTGCAGAAAGAGTGGCTGAAATATGTAAAAGTGCAGAACAAAATGCTGTGTTGAAATAATTTCAGATATTAAGAGATGATTACACGACCATCTGGAAGAGGCTGATGTATGTTTGTTTTGGGTGTAAGTGATTATTTCTGGAATGTATCACTGCAACAGGAAGAGACTGCTGTTTTTCTCTTACTTCTAAGTAAGTATAAGAGTTTCTATCACTATATGATACTCAATTCAATCTTCATCTCTCTAATCCTGATCCCAGTTCTGTTATTATTATTATTATGTTATTATTTCTTTAAGTTGAGCTCTGTTCTTTGTCTTGTCAGCTTCGGCTACTCATACCAACCGCCCAAATTATTCCTCGGAATAATTATAACTCGGAAACACTTATCACCTTCTGTGGACCAGAAGCTTATTCAAACATATCGTACACCAAGTGTTAAGAACAGAAGAAAAACTTGGACTCATGGACACTACATTTGTTGAATCCCCATTGTTAAGCGTGAGCTAATGATTAGATTAGAATACTTGACTTTCAGTAGGAGAAAATGTACCACTTAAATTTCCTCTGAATGAAAACTATTTAAACAGAGGGCCTGCCCTAAAATTACCCTTCTTCTTTTAAACTCCAGGACTAATTAATTTGCCATTTTGAGGTAGTCTTCATAAATAATCAAATGCAAATGCCCCTAATCAACTGTTGGAGGAAGCATTTGGGTGATAAAACCAGTCTTGGCTTAAATTGCAGGCCGCAGAGCCAAAGACAAACTGCAAATGGCTTTAGTTAACATAACATTTGTTTATTTTTGCGAAGTTTTTTGTAAGGTTTTAAAGGTGACCTTAGTGTGATAATCAGAATTTTTTGTAATTAGGAACTGGAAGCCACCCATACAGAGCCAGGTGCCAGAGTTGTACTGGGACAGGAGAGTTATGGGCAGGATGAGCTTGTCTTGATGACATGGAGCAAAGCCAAAAACCAATCATAGTCACTCTAAGACTCATCACAGGGATTAACTCTTTGGTTTGGTTTGATCCAAGTATCTGCTCCCTCTGCCTTTCACCATGGCTGACCTGTTAGCAAACTGACATGAAGCAGGCCGTGACGCTACTGTTGGAGTTAGACCTCAGGTCACATGACATAAAATCATTACTAACTGAACACAGCAACAAGGTAAAAAAAAACATTGCTGTTTACAGTCTGACTTCTTGGTTCAATACTGACCCACCATACTTGCCATGATCTAAAAAAAGTAAATAATGTGGTAGCTAATCTGGCAAATCTGTTGGCTGTATGATTGCCTGACTTCTCATGTGTGTTTATAGTGACACTGCTGCTAGCAAAGGTCTGAATCAACTTGAACTTGAAGAGATTTGATGAATTTAAGGTGTTCCTATCCAGTATCCCCCAAACTAAAGGAATGTGTTACAAATGTAGAAATTACATTTGTTCTTCATGAGAATAAACATAATTTCTACAGGAAAAATCCTTCATTTGGAGGTTAATCCCTGCTGCTTCTATTCTGGGAACCCCCGGAACAATGAAACATGTTGAGGGAAATATACAGTATATCACATCACATCACATCATATCATCATCTATTCCACATAGACCAAGTGTGCCCCACTGTTGTAAAAAAAAAAAAAAACCTCGACTATACTTGTACACTGCTTTTCTAGTCTTTCCTGCCACTCAAAGCCCCCCAACACTATTCACACTGGAGCAAGTTGGGGTTTAGTATCTTGTCCCGGGATGCCACTGAGTAGCTAGCCACAGTGCTGCCAACAATTTTCAAGTGGATAAAACCTACTTGAAAAGTTGCGAGACGTGGCTAAGGGGTGCCAAGTGCTGATTTGCATATGTGTGATGTCACAACGTAACTATCTACATATTTACAAGTAAATCTGCTGTATAGACTGTGAAACTGATGGAAATTAAACTCAGTTCAATTATTTGGAACAAAAACAAAGTAGAAGGTGTTTCACCAACAAACATCGGAGATCAGTGATTGGTTGTTAGGTATGCACATTCACATCTCCTTCACTTATCTGTCTGGCTGCTGATGCACTGGTTGGAGTGTGCTGCTGCTTTCTCCACTCCCTGAACACAGTCAGTCCGCAGAGCCACATCCAAATGAGAGTAATATTGGCAACTCTCTTTTTATGTAGAAGGAGTGAAGGTCTACCCAAAAAGATGCTAGATTTGTTGCTAGACACTTTTTCTCAAAAAAAAAAAAACGCTTGCTAAAGGGATCTTACAAATCCTGAAATGCATCACAAAGCTATGCACTTGACTTCTTGCACATGCTGTGAGTGTGACTATTGGGACCCGTCCCATGCATGTCACTGACATGGAGAGGTAAACACTGCAGTGAGTCCATGCTCTCCATGTGGTTTAAGTCCCATAATGTATGAGACAAGTGCTTCAACATGACACAACTGTAAGTGATGTGATGTAAGGAAGATAAATGTCCACTCTGCCAGAAAATCCAGTCGCAGTCACTTTAGCCAACATCACATGTGGTACATTTCATGCATTTCATCAATTCACCCATCATATGTTACAAATAGCTCAGTTTGAACTGTTTACACAGGAATTCCTTTGAAGGGGTAAATAATTTCTGTCACTAATCCAGACATATAGACAAGAATCTTTTAAACTCTGTGTAATACTCTGCTGTCTGAATTCAGTCCAGATTTCAGATCAAAGTCACATTTTTCCAAAGCGGACAAGCTCATTGTTTGCTATTGTATATCCCAGAGGAAGCAGTGTGATTATAGGTGACCAGATGGAAACTTTTGTCTTGCATTTATCTGAACATATGCAGATTTTCTCAATGTAGGTCTGAGAGAGTCTGCTGGATGAGCTCTGTTCAGAGCTGAATGATGGTGTGAAAACACGTTTTGTCTCTTGGCAGTGTAGCAGCACGGACAGCCATGAGCAGTCCAAATTGTGTGAAGCATATTCCATGACCACCCTATCTGTCAGGGCCCAGAAGTGTGACTGGCATTTTGATTGCAGTTTTTCTCATGGGACTGTCTGGGACCTTGAATCTGGATCGCACACAGTGGTTGTGGAAGCACACAGGATCCAGTGGGGACTCATCTTAAGGACATTATAGTCAGTTATTTCCTTAGCTGTGCATCTTATGTTTAAAGGTGTAATAATTAATGTTTTACAGCTCTTTAGAAGGTGACCATGTTAAATGTGCAGGCAGTTGAGTGGGTGGTTGAACGATAGTAATAATTGCTTCAATGTAATCAACAAACAAAATAGTCCCCAGCGATCTGAGTGTCAAGACGTACCCAGCAGCTACCAATCGGCGTTGTTGTTTTGCCATTTTTTATGGTGATATACTTAAATGCATGCTTCTGTTAGTTGTGATCATTGCCCCCCCCTTGCTATATACATGTACAAGTTATACAAATAGTTTAGAGGACGGTGTCTTTTTGCAGCATTTACAGCATTTGCTTAAGATTTGGTTGATCAGGTGTGTTTTTCATCTTAAATGTGAGCACACACATCTTACTACCTAGAGTAGTATTTCTAATGTAGTGATGCATCACTTTGTGGTCATGTTAGAAAAAGACCGGTGCTAGACTTCCTGCCCAGCACACTTGCAGAGCACGTAACATTATCAAAAACGTTTTGTCCTGGTCAGAGTTCAGTTCTAAAATCGTAGCACACTGTGCACTGCTGTCATTAGTGGCATCCCAGTGGACAGCGGAAGAGGAGGTTTTAGCAGCATGTGGCTCAAGCTTTGTAACAAACTAGATGTGTTTTGCTGTGTCACCCTGCTTTCTTTCTAACACCATCTCTATCTCCATTACGGTTGGTCTTGTAGTTAGGTACTTTAAGTTGTTCTTATACAATGACCCACACTGACAAAATTAGATGTGACTTGACAAGTGAAGAGTGGAATCATCTTGTCAGGATGATGGAACAAATACTGTACATATACTGTAGTTCCAGCCTGAGGCTTTCACCATCATATTTTGTATGTAGCTATTAAGTGCATGTTTCAAACCATTTGACAGGGGTCTCATTTTAAAATGAATCGGCTGGAGAGAGCCTTATGGACCAACTTAGCAAGCTATCAGTATTTAGCTGCTAAAGCTGATCAAATTGGCAGTTCAAACTGCAGCTCCTCAAGGTCATGTGTCAAAGTGTCCTTGTCAAGTCAAGTTTTACCTATGTAGCCCAAAATCAAAAAATCACAATTGCCCTCAGGAGAAAAACCCTTTTGACGGGGAAAATGTCTTTGTTGTTGTCCTTGAAGAAGAACCCCGCATTGCTCACAACGGACAGGCCAGCGCCTTGTGTGTGTGAGTGTGAGTGAGTCTGTGTGGGGGAATGGCGGGAAAAACTGTAAAGGGTTAATGTAGAAAATCGTCTGTATACCTCTTGAGTGTTGAGAGGTAAATCTGCCACAATTATTGTTGTCATTCTAGCAAATGTCCTTTCATTATTGTAAAGTAATGTTTCTTGTCACAGTAGAGTACACGCTGAGAGAAAGTCAGTATATAAATGCCTCAAAAAATCATCAAGTCCAAAGCAGGGAGATGTAACAGATGGAAATCTGAGCTACTTAGACACCTCAGACAGCTGTACTCATCATGCCTGATTTATCGTGACAGTAACCTTAGAAAAGCCACTTCAGGAATGACTCACCTGAGTCCAGGGACAGAGAGCATGAGGCAGCTAGCTGACAAATAAATCATTCAGCTTTCACCCTGACAGACTGTTTAGGATATCTGAGTGACTGATCATCATTTACACAATTCACTGCAGGAGACACATGAAGTACTGCACTGTAAAAAAAAAATAAATAAATAAAAAGTAAACAAATGGTGCCAGCAGCAATTCCCATCTCAAGTGAATGCAGCATAAAATCACTTTTGTGCCCTAAACTATGCAAACAGACTAATGTGTGGTAATTATACACCACAATACAAAGTGTGCATGCCAGTGCTATCCTAAATGTTAATTGTTAGAGGAAATGTGCTCCCGGGTAAATATGGAAGAAAATGCTCCTCTACTTGCATTAGGCCTATTTTATAACCATTCCTCCATGAGTGTTAATAACTTCCACCTGTTGAAAGGATGTCAAAACTAATCAATTAACTGAATAATCATTGCAGTTTTCTGATATCTATGGAGAGAGACTGGAGAGGTGGGACGGAGGTGTTTCTACATCACCACTTGTGATTTTCCATTTTAATTGTTAAAATACTGACATTCTGATTAATGTCCAACAGGAATATGGTACACTACGCTACAGGTATAAAGGCAGGAGAAGAAATAAATAACTTCTGAAAGAGTTCCAAAACATAACCCCATGTATTTCTAGTGAATGAGGTGCAAGACAAGCTTTGCCTTTCCTCTTCAGAAAAGGTTACCACAAAGACAGCTGGATAAAAATAGTGCTACGTGTGTCACATGTTAAGAGTTACTAAATCCTGTGTGCTTTCCTGGTGCTATCCTGAGACAATGTGTCATCAAAGCTGATAAACTTCATTATCAGTAGCCTGGAGAGAGGTCTTGCCTGCCCCCCCCCCTCCATCCTATCTCTACTGTGAGACTGTAGGCAGCCACCTGTCTTTAGTCTGAAGCCTTTCGTTTCTATCTGGAGGGAGCAGTTTATCAGCAATAAGAGCACCCTGGCGCCCCAACAGATAACTCCTTCTCAGCTTATCCTCCTGCATATGCTACAGAGGACAGAGCAATTTGTCATTTTTTGGAAGAAACTTTAGGATCAGGTTGTGACCCGCCAGCCAGTCCACTGCGCACAAGTCATTCCTTATATTCGCTGTGCCAATGGCCAGAGAATTAATCAAATGTGGCATACAGTGATTATGTAATTCCATTATCTCATCAAAAGAATAATTGATTAAAACCAGCTCCCTAATAGATGAAGTGGATCATTTTGTCAGCCACATGCTCTATTGAAAGAGCACTTTGTTTGAATGTGTTGAGTGTATTTGTCTCACTTGATGTCATGTTAGTGGAGAGCTCCACACAGTAAAGACACCAACTATCCTCATGCTTTTTGATACGATTTGTGTTGTCATCAGTTTGCACTAAAGATCCATTTCACTAAATAGACAACATGAACTGTTCACTTACATCACTTGTTCTCTTTCCTGCTGAATGTGACCTCTTGTCGGTATTGTATGTCATCACTAAATACAATATATTTACATTTCTTTTGTATGATTCTAGCGTACAGGTATGACTGTTATTATGCTCAGGCGATGTATTAGTCTACAGCAGTGGTTCTCAAACTTTTTCTGTCAAGATCATGACCTTTCTTTTTACTTTCCTACAAGTAATTTGTTGTGCAAGTAAAAACCAACTTCTAAGAAACTATTTTTTGTGACTTGATTGCTCCATCAGACTGCTTTTTCAAAAATTAAGAAAATCAAATAGAAATTGCCATCTTGGTTTTTTAGCACCAGAAGAGACAAACTGCAGCTAGTTTGTTTAAGGAAACAGGACAGGCAGCTGAATCCACACAAACTGTGATACAGAATTTTACTACCGTACTGCTGGTAGTTTAACGCCATTCATCGCCAGATATCATCTAAGGAACAGCTGAGCAGTCAGACAAAATTAAATTGCCCTGTCAGTCAAACCCAGTATCATTACCATCAACTTTCTAAGAACCCAGTGGAGCCTACAGGAAGTCACTGCACCTTTAGATAGAGCCAGGCTAGCTGTTTCCCCCTGTTTCCAGTCTTTGTGCTAAGCTAAGCTAAGCAGCTGCTGGCACCAGTGAAAGTGTAGTCTCATCAGCAACTGCAGCTGGTTTGTGTCTGTCCATCACCCGAATGGTGGTCCCCTGTCACTGTCATGCATTATTTAAGTGTGTCAGAGGGGGTGGGGTTGACACTCAGATTGGATTATCTGGTCATGTGTAATACCTTATACAAATGGTCTTTTTTAAAACAATTATTCATGCAGAAAAACAAATCAGCATGTTTTCATATCATTAATATATTAATACACTTTAGTGACTTTTCAATGATCCCAAACTACAGGGGATCAGTCTGAGCTCTGAAGCTCCAGAAACTTCCATCACAATTGTCACTCCAGTTATGTGAAATCTGGCACATCAAAAAATGACAAATTCCAGTGTAACTTACACATCGTACGTTCAGTCCAGCCACCGGCTGTATGCAGTAAACTGCAAGCTAACGTTGGCTAACTCTCTAACCTCTATGGGAAATTCCACTAGTAAGCTAATAGGCCAAGAAAGCAGCCCGACGAAAGTCGGAACAAGCACTTAAATCCGGCCTTGTAAATCTAATATAAGTGAATGTTCAGCAGCTGGACAGCATATTTCTCACCTGAAATTCCCTCACTAACAGCTTTTGGTGGACTGCTCAGGAAAAATATGTCAAAATGTATGTAGCTTTCTGAAATATCTCTGTTCATGCAACGGTATCCTCCTGTTTTTTTTTTGTGGACCGGCACTTTGAAGCCTTGAGTCGCCATATTGTTTTGTTTTTTTTCGATCCTGTGATATATTTATCATTTTGCAAACCTGGACTGTCTCTCTCTCTCTCTGTCAAATCACCATAGAAGCGTTTTTTAGTTTGGTGTGTCACCCGAAAATGAGTCAGAGTCGTCCGATGTCAAACATTAGTTCCGCGTGCTACATTTTCCCGACTGAAAAAAAAAACAGGAGCGGTCATGCCCCCACGCCCCCCTGGGGGCGCGCGCCCCACAGTTTGAGAACCACTGGTCTACAGTGTCGCTGCAGCATAGAGTCTAACTCTGTATATCTAATCCCTCCTGGGCACCAACATCTGGATCTGCTACTGCCTCATGCTACACAAAAGCCATTTCATATGCATCAGCAGCGGATCAAATAACTCAGCTATCCCACATAAAGTGCAATGACCTGCAAAACTATTACGAGCGAATGTTTAAATAGTAGTCCATGACGTTGTCAACAAAATAATGTCCTTTATGCACTCTACCATCAGCTTATGCAACACAGACGGTGATTCGATCTATGGCCACTTCATAAGAGCTTTTAAATTTGCTGTTGTGAAGAAAATGAACAGGAACAGATGTTTTTCACTTTGAAGTAAATTGAGGAACTGTATGTTTGGTGTGAGCAGTGACTGCCCATATACTATATGTCTGAAAACATTAAGAAAAAAGGGGCACCTATGGAAACTCAATTTTTTGTTTCCAACAGAAAATCCTAGAGGCTCAGTACCCCCACAATAGTGCCCACACTGGACTCCACAAACATCTCGAACAATACATAAAAAAGACAACACAACAAAAATACAAAATATAGCTTCCTAACTGTTCAAAAGAAAACTTTCAAATCTAAGACACGCTTCTGAAAAAGCATCTGAAAGCTTGAGGCCAGAGAGAATTTATTGCCCAATCCAGATTCTCAAGCTGCCGTGTGTGTCTCCTATGGGAGAGCTGAGGCAACATGCAGTAAAACAGTGGCGTGGCCTTGTGTGCTGGGTGAGGGATGGTGGTGAATGGTATGAGGCTGCTGTGACAGGACGTTGGGAGGAGTGTTTGACTCCCTGCTCCAGACAGACCCTGAGCTCACTATTTATGTTCCTGCTGAGATACCTGGAGACCGGCGAGTGCCTCCACTCCTTCCATACGCTCATGACATATGGTCTGGCTTGGTATTTAGGCTGGGACGGAGAAAGGGTGCATTGTTCTGCAAGGACAATGTTGTATAGCTTAACATTAGGAGGACCACATTTTAAATGATATAGGTTGGGTTTGTAACATGGACTGCAGAAATAATTCATAGAATTTAAGAAATATAATTAAGGTTTATGAAGTGCTACATTAGTACACACAGGGATGGGTCACTGTAAAATCTGGTAACAGTTTTTCATTGTCTAAAAACTGTATATTAAAGATTATATTACATAAAGCTGGGTGAAAGCCCATTGTATACTATCTGGCCACCAGCAAATGAAAGACAAAGTTAGTGACTAGCTGATGTACTGAAGAAGCTGAACAAGATTACATATTTAATAAAGTAACAGGAACTCTGATACATCAGAGCATCTCACTGGTGCTTCCGACCTAAGACAGCGGTACCACAATCTTAATAGAGTGTGTGTGTCTGTGCTTGGTGCGACAATATGACTACATAACGCTCTGTTCACCGTTATTATCACAGTCCAAATCATATCCATTCAACCATCACCAGTCTTATGGAGCACTAGCTAAGCAAAGACTTGGTGAGTAGGCATATAGAGAACGCAGATGTGTTCAATCAGTTGAAAAGAGACAGCTAACTAGTCTGTAATTAAGGATTTCACTCGTGCTGATTAAGGGCGCATATTCAATAGGATCATTTCATAACATAGTTTTGATAGAATGTTAGTTATAATTGCCTCAGCTCACACAGAGGACATTAGTGGAGTGTGTGGTCCTCCAATGTCATCCAGGACACATTTGACACACACATACACTCTGCTAAAGGAATGAGGTCCTATGTGGTCCCTCAGACCACCTGTGAATGTTGTCTGGGTGATCGGATCTCAATGCGTCCTCACTATGTCTTGGGTGTTTTCACATCTGCACCCAGCAGTCCACTTGTGATCGGGTCACAAAAGACATGTTAATGTGGTGTGAACTGAAAATGTATTTCAATATTGTCACCTGTAATGTTTCTATACTGGCTTCAGTATATGTTATAGTGTACACATGGCTGGACAATTTATCACTCTAGCTCTGTTAGAATGTAAAAAATGTGGTTACACACTCTCCAGACCTATGTTCTTGTTATTCCGTATTTTCTGGGCAGAGATAGTTACTGATATGTAGAAGTATATTTCAAAAAGTCTATTTTCATCAACCATTATTGCATCTTCTATTTTGTGTTCCAAATTTCTGGCATTCCCGCTCAATTTGACACATAAATTGACAATGTGTGAACTAATCTATAGTCAGTTCATGTTCATAACTGAAACTGATTACATTCTGAAAAAGGAAATCAGAAAATACAAAAGCAAATAAAAAAGATTGACGTTCTGTGCTGTGAAAGCATCTGTTGACTTACCTCCATTAGGTTTGATGAGCAAAACAGGGCGCTCTTTCCTCCCTTCCTCTCTCTCCGTCACCGCTTCCTTCACCTCTTCCTGGTCTTCACTGTGGAGGTCAAACAGGCCCTGGTCTGGCTTTCTGCTGGGTTTAGACTCATCCAGCTTGAACCTCACTGGTGGCTGGGTGGTAGTACTAATGAAACGCACCATGGGGGTTGTCAGGTACTTAGGCCTCCTGGGGGAGCTGGTGCTGTGCTCGGGTGTGGTCTTTTCATAGCTGCTGGTCGGATCGCTGCTCTCTGACTCCTCATGGCTTCTCTCCTGTTGTGCTGACTTTATCTTGTAGGGCACATCTCCTCCTTCTGGCCCAGTGACACTATGAAATGCTACTATTTCTTCCTCCTCCTCCTCCTCTTCCATCTTGTCTTCATCCATCCGTTCCTCATTGGCTGGTGCATCTGTTCCCTGTAATTCTTTTAGACCATGTGAGCTTTCCTGAGGAAGGACCGAGCTCTCTGGGCTTCTCAGCATGTACAATGGGAAATTCACTGTATCTGGTCGCCTCTGTTGAGTGGTTTGACTTTCTGTACCTCTCTCTGAATGACTAATGTTGTTCTGACTCTTTGAACCACTGGGTGTCGCATTATCTGGAGCATTTTGGTGATGTGTTGTGGAATCAGAGCTTCTCTGAAGATGAATTCCACTCTGTGAACTCATATGTGGATACTCAGGGTGCTTTTCATTCCCTAATCCTCGGTTTAGTGGAAATATGACACTATCCGAATCTAAATCTGTCTGTGTTGTCAGATCACTGAATGTGACACTTTGTGTACTTGTTAGACCCTGTGAGGGCGGCCAAGGGGTAGTGGCATCCATGTGCATATGTGGCCTGGTGGTACTCTGCTCTGTTCTCAGGGGACTTTCTGTCACTTCCTCTCCGTCTGCAGGATGGTCATGAACTCCGTATTGCTCTCTCAGCTCCAGCTTGCTTTGTCTGTCGAAGCTTCGAAAGGCAGAGGTTCTGTCTGGTCTGTCAGAGCCTCGGGACTCAGAGATGACCTTGTTGAAGGAGGAGGGCTGGGTGGGGAAAACCAGAGATTGAGTGTAGGTCTCTGGAAAGTATGTGGGACTGTAATCATAATCTTCTGACTCCTCCTTATCTAAAGGCGACAATTTGAAGAGAGGAAGATTCCCATCAGGAGGAAGGCGGTATGGTACGGAGAACTGATCAATGTGCCCTTGTTGGTCAAACCTGTCAGGGTACCCGTTGCCCCTGCTGACTGCGTCCCCCTTTGCTGATGCAGCTAACATTGGTTTATGCACCTTGTCTGGGTCACAGTCTGGCACAGGGTAGCACATTAGCTTCCCCCCTTCGTTGGGGCAGTGGCAGACCTGGCAGGAGTCGATGTGGAAGGAGTGTCCAGCCTCATATTTCTGCCCATCATGAATACATCCTATGCGTTCACACTGCATGCAGCCGTCCGCAGGCTCTGAGACCTCGATGCAGTTAGGCGGCATATCAGGACAGCTGATGAAGTGGCAGCTGATGCGGCCCCCTCCCGCTGGGCAGGCGCACTCTGTGCTGCCATAGTCAACGAAGTAAGAGTCTCCCTCAGGCACTTTGCCATTCTTGAATCCAGCATTGACACAGTCATAATATTGGTAACCCTCACATGTGCAACCTTTTTGCAGGCATGAAGCGCAACAGGCACCACTCTCCAGCACTTCTTCTATACAATTGTCCAGCTGGGGACAGTCCACACCGGTGCAGTCACGCTGGCACAAGCACACACTCAAGTAGAGAAAGAGAAATGTGCACCTCAGCAGCAATACTTCAGCCATGACACCAGGTGTACACGCAACAATCACAGGAGATCAGGTATCGTCCACGGCCTTTAGTTTGTCTTCAAGGATCCTGGCTCATTCTGGCCTTGCGAACCACCTCTGCTCTGCAAGACAGAGAGGCAGACAGGCAGACAGACGCTTATTTTTCAAAATGAAAGCAGACCAACATCTGGCCTCCTAGCTGAGCTCATACGACTTTAATTTTTACAGCCTCATAGTTGTCCTAGCATTAAGACTACGTACTCCTCATTAACATCAGCTGCAGGCTGTCATAATGAAACTTGGAACCTTCCCAAACCTTATATTTCTACCCCGTTCCTGATTATCTCCATAGAAAAAAAAATTGCCATTACAATCTTGTATTGCAATCATTCCTCAAGACTAACTGCTGAACATGGATCTTCATAATGCTTTAACAGCTGAGTTTGTTGGAAATTGATTACACTTTATGCAAAGTACCTTTTCTGAGCTGATTACTGGAGTAGAGACCAAAGTGCAGAGTCTCGTCTGACTAATGATTCTTTTCCTAAATAATGTGTTTCACCAGTGGCTGGTTTCACACAGCTCCTTTATGGAGTCACTTCATCAGTGCATTACGTTTCAGAAATCAGAGATGACCATTAACAAATAAAATCATTGACTCTTTTGCTAATTTTGTACAATAGAGTCAACAATAGAATCAAAGCCTTCAATTTGACACAAATTCCTACAGCTGCTTTGCTCTGAATTTGAAAAAATTCCAAAAACTACACATTCTTGTTTTTGATCAGATCTTATAAATCATCAACAAACCCTGAGCATATTTTCCCATGGCAATGGATGCTGTCTAGCCTGTAGGTCATCTGTTCAAGTAAGCCCCCCCCCACACACACACACACACACACACACACACTCTACATCACACTCATACTGCTTTATTCCTGAGCTGATATTCATGAAGTATCTTGTCACAATTGATACTGTTAAGATAACAGATAAACCTGTTTTTCCCTTCGCTCACACATATTTCTCACAAGTGTGTTATATTAGAAAACTTTTACATTTACCATGCTGTATGTATAAAAAAAGAATACAAACACATTTCCAACTTTACACCTTGCCCTTGGAGAATGTTGTGACACATTAGAAGTCTGATAAAAGTAATAACTCTTACCATCATAACTCTTACTATTATTTTAAAACATTTTGTCTTCTCGTGTTTTGGCTTCTCAGAACCAGCAAACTGAACTCATTAAATGTGGCAAAAAGCACACAAAAACAGTAGTGTTTAGTTGTAAAAGCCTTCACAAGCTCTGACATAAAGTGTTTGGTTCACACCATTCAGATAAAAAGGCTGGTTTAAATAATTTACAGCATCAAAGCCAAACAGTTTGAACCACAATACAATATATGAAGCACAGAAAAGAAGAGGAGTTGAATAATTGGCATTTCTTGCTCTAAACCTTCAGACTTTAAGCTCCCGTGACAGCCTCCCTGGGGGGATAACTAGCTCCAGCCCGCCCTGAAGGTCCTCTGCCACTAAACTGGGCTTATTCCTAGCCTGAGAAGTGAGGATCACTGCAGCTCTGTCAGGGAAAGTGACAGGCTGCGGTACTGTACTAGACATAATAAAAGTTGGCAAGGCACACTGCAAAAGAATGCAAACTGAGTGGTCTCAGCAGCCGGGTGTTTCCCAGAGCAGAGAGGGATGGGGGATTCCTATGTTTGCTATCTGAACACACACACACACACACACACACACACACACACACACATAAGCTTCACTTATGAAAAAGATGAGTAACAGGACAACTTCCCAGAGGGATGTTATGTGCCTTTGGATCGCAGAGAACACTCTATAACTTATTCTGGGATCCATACAGACAGTGAGGTGTTAAAGGTATAGAGGCTGTGTATTGTAGACACTGTGTAACAACACCAGTGTTACAGAGACATTTGGAAAGCCTGCTGAAGTTTCCGTGCTGGTGTGCAGCACCTGTATGCAACTGGACAATAAAAGCTAAATAAACAAGTCTGTATCATTTGTGCGCAAACTGTCTCCTGTCTCCACCTGATAACTGGAACAAATGAGTCTAGTTCACCGCTGATTGCAAAGATTTCAGTCAAAAGGAAAGTTTTAAGTTCAAGAAGGAAAACGTGTTGAGCGACTCAAAGGTTCTTACCACAACATCCGTGGATTAAAGAGTGTTTTGAGCAGGCGAACAGAGTCTCGGGGAAAAAGGCTTGGGACGGTGTAACGGGCGGAGCAGTGCGCAGACACCGGTGTGCGTTGCCTTGGCATGAACGCAGTGATGGACTGGAGAGCCGCTGCTGGTCCTCTGAGCGCCGCAAGTGTGAACCTTTTGACCAGCGCAGCGCTGCTGGGACCAGCCGGGGGAGGGAGGGGAGAGGGGGGGAGGAAAGGGGGGGAGGGACGGAAAGTTTCCCCTGCTGGAGACTCTGGGGGAGAGCCCATCCGCTGGCAGGGCCGGCCCATCCTGCACACCATGTATATTTATTATTATTCACCATGTAGATTTATTTAATGTGTTGAGCTCTGGACTGAAAATGACACGTTATGAAATGTTTCATGTAGAGCAAAACAAAACAAAAACGAAGGTAGCCTAAAGGGGGGGGGGGGGGCACAACCATGTTCTTAGTGTCTGTAAGATAGAAATTAGTAAATTATGACAAGAATTATATCCACACTGTCAGAATCTGTCACCTGCTTGTTTCTATAGTTTTCTACATTTTGCAAAGTTTGCCTTCTCAGTTTCTTGCCAAGACTGACACCACTCTCATATTTGTCCATTAAATATGGAGATAGGGGGGGTTCAAAGGTGTGCCTACATACCTGCATTTTTAAAGCTCACTAATTGGCACAATGTATCTCAGTGGTTTTAGTGTGTTTGGTGGTTAAAGCTTACCTTTATGTGTAATCTGGGCTTTTCTTCATACATTTCTACATCCGCCACTGTGATCAGCTACTTTGAACTCACATGAGGTTCACATCAGCCTAAAGAGGAAGATAAACTGGGGTCTTATTCCACTCTATACGACTTCTCACGTGTACCTTATTGTAGCATGAAGTCATGCTGTGAAGTTACAGTGCTGCTGCACCCTCTTATATTTCCTTTAGAGCCACGATGTTGGCCCCCAGGGAAAACTTTAGCCGCTGTCCACTGCTGTGTTTTCAAGGATCTTGTATGTACATCTTTAATAGAAGGCTGTAACCTTGACTAAACAAGAGCCTGGCGCTCACATCATCACTCACTGCTGCCTGCCTGTCTCCAGCCAGTTGCAGACCATGCATGATACGAGGCAATAGGCTATCTCAGCTACTCACAAAAGAACAAATCTCCTTAAAATACAGGCCTGTTTTTAATTACCTGTCTGATCCCAAGCTGAGCCCTACTCCTCGGAGGGATAATGATGTACGTCATTCAGGTGAGCATGTCTCTGAATTCACATGTGGTAAAGAAATTATTCATCTTCGGTCATTTTCACATACATTCACCTTTTGGAGGGAGCATGACCCTGCAGCAGCAAATGGCAGAAGACGAAGTGACTTTACAGCCCTCTTTTGTTTGAACCTTTAGAAGGCATCGTAAATTTGGCCCAACGCGGCACCTCCGGAGGACGTGTGAGTTCAAAGAGTGAAGGGAGTGTGGGTGTTGTTTGGAGTCAAATGTGGCATGCTAGATGTTTGAATGGACTCACTCATCATGTTGGAGCGCAGTGACCTGATCAGCAGTCTGGACCCCTCCCAGCAGCCCGGATAAAGGTCCTAATGAGGAGCTGTCAGGGCCTGGGGTGAAGTGGTGGGCGGTGCTGTGATAAACAGATCGGCTCTGATTGCAGATAAGGCCACAGCCAGGGGAGTGGGCTGGCTTTCAACTACAGATGAGAGATGAGGTGGAACAATAGAATAGGCTCAAATTCAAAGCGCTGAGGGCTGTGTCAATGGAAGGATATGTCAAAACGTGGTCGTAGGCCTACATTTTTTATTTAATCTACAGTACTGTGGGCCAGTTGCCTGGTTTTTCACTCATGAAAATAGACGTGGCTGTGACAGCACAGCTCCCTGGAGTTAGGTGCAGTTTGTCTGAAGTCGCACAAATGACACAATGTAAGATAACAAGATCAGAGAGGGGTTGCCATGGTGTAGTGAACAAACTTGGATTTTGCATGCGCATAACAGGATCAGGCTCAGCCCTGCTATAAAACACTGAGTGGGACTTGACAACGCATGGGTGAGATTTGTGGAATCCCAGTGTGATCTCCGGGGAAAGCCGTCAGATGCAGACAAGGCTTTGAAATAACCTGGGAGGCCTCAGGGAGCCAGGCTTCATGTGTGGGGTCACCGGGGAGCATCTGACTCACTGGTATCCCACTTCCCTGGTTTATTGAAGAGAGGCTCAGCAGGGGCGTTAAAACTGGCTTTGACACCACTTGGAAATTGGCTGCAAGTAATGTATTCATACTGTACATAACATGTGAGCAGCACCTACGTAAGCCTGTAAGGACAGGTTGGGTTAGTTCTGTACATTTATAAGGAACTGAAGAGGAAAGTGGAACAGTCTTATGATAACTTAACTTTGGCTAGAATTTTGGATCACTATCACTTCTCAGTGGAGCTTGTGGAAGGTGAGTTCATGTTATATGTGTATGTGCAAAATGTGCTTTAAGATTATCAACTAATATCATTTGAGCACCTGGACTAAACATCCATCCATCCATCCGTTATCTATACCACTTGTCCTTCACTGTTGTGGGGGGGTGGGGGGGCTGGAGCCAATCCCAGCTGACTTTGTGTGAGAGGCAGGGTTGAACTAAATATTATTACCCCAAAATAAAAAAAAGTTCTGGGTAGACACAAGCTGAATTGTAGCTTTGTTTTGGAAAGCCACAAATCAAAAGATCTAAATGTTCTTTAGATATACAAGCCACTTCTGGCTTGTATAGATAACAAACTTGCGAGCAGCACACTTAATCACTGAACCACTGATCGAAAAGCTGACTTCACTAACTAAACTCTAGGCATGCTTGAAACAAACTATTTCCTACAAAATCATGAAAACCGGTCCAGAGGACGGTAGTAATGCAGCTGAAGATGTTAACCTGCGACTACTGAAACTACCAGAAAAAGATTAACAGTAGTTTAATTAAAGCAACAGAGAGCCGAGGTCATGACATTGTGCCTAGGCTACCTGCTGTTCGACCAGCTTTTGGAACTGAACACAATCTACAGTCACAATCCAGCACAGCAGCCGCAAAGTTCAACAACTTTGTGGACATACAAAGAAACTACAGCTCCCATAAAAAAAAAAAACACGAGTAGGGTAATGCTGCTACTTGCATCATGGTAATTTAGTTTGACATGTATCCTTTTCTAGGGGTAATCTTTGCTTCTAGAAAGCATAAGCAAGGTTGGATTTTTATTCATCAATGTAAATATAAAGGTTCATGGGATTTTTAATGCAGTTTTCTTACTACTGGACAGAACCTGGAAGCTCTGGTTCCAATCAGCTCACAAAGCTATCAACAGCAAACACCTGGATGCTTCAGTTCGTACTATCTGATCCACCCAAGATGCATGGCATTGTAAGTATACATGAGATAAATGGAGAGAGTGAGACATCATAAAAATGTCTTTCCAACATAAATATTTGCCCCCAGTGTGTCTAGAGACCTTCACACTATGACAGCAGACCGTCCCATTTAGATCTGGCTCCCCTTATGATGTCATACCATGATCTGTGGCTCAAGTGACCTTCTCCAGCCCCTCAGCAGGCCGACTGTCCCTGCCCACTGAAAACCTCTTGAATACACTTTGCTGCCCGTCATTGTTTTTTCCCCACTAACGCCAGCTCCCAGTTACATGAAAGCAAAGCAGAAGATTGTTCTGTTCTACTAAAACCGAGTATTCAGACTGAGGCTGAATAACAGCTGCAGCAGTCACCTTTGCTATGAGAAAAATAACGTTTTCTCACCATTAAACCTTGTAAACCTGTCCTAGACTACGGGGCCTTTAAAAGTATTCATGGTGTTGTCAGTTTTAAGCTTATGATCTTAGTAGTTTTGTGATGAATTAAAAAAAAGAGCTCTTTAGAGAGAATTTCAAATCCTGGCTTCCTTCTCACTCTGTACACATTTCCAGAGTCGAACCAACTAGCACTTGGTCTGAAGCACACTGATACCTTTATTGAAATACACATAACATCTCTTTGTCCTGTCATGTAATGTGTTTGGGTGCCTCCTGTGACTAGGGGACCACAGCTATTGTCTACAAATGCTCTAATATATCCTTGTTTTGTTTGTTTTTTGACTGTAAATGCAGAAGTGGTGCAGAACACGGCGCAAAAGGCAGGATGGGGCACATTAGCCACCTAATGATGCAGGCCCCTAATTACACAGGGCACGTCACTTACAACACACCACCTCCATCTGCTGAGCAGTTCACACACGGGTCACCAATATCCTGTTTGGCTGAAACTGACATAATCATCATGCAAACAATCTGCATATCCTGCCTTTTACAAATGTATCCCAACTGTGCTTTTCAAAAACAGGACGCTGTTTATAATGCACTGTGCTCGGGAGAATGTATCACAATGCAATGCACGACTCTGCACTGATGTCACAAATTTTGGTTTGTCCTTGAATGGCACTATTTATTGAGAAGGGAAATAAACTATAGTAAAGCACAATGGAGATATTTAAATTCTGGAATGGTCTTGATTCAGCCAGTGTGTTGCTGGTTAAAACATTTGGTGAATAAATGCATGAAATTACTTCCAGACTTACTATGTTGAGATGGTAATGTGTACTGAAAGTATAAATAGAATATTTTGGAAACATTTTTTCCCATCATTAAAACTAGGAAACTAAAAGGTTTGAAAATATCCGCCTCTCTGTGAATGGCTGTGGTGTGTGCAGCATGTTGAAGATAACTTTCTGGCACCAGTTCAACTGCAAATTCTTATTTCCTGCAGAACACAGGGCGCGGAGGTACTGAATATATCCTCTGTACTTTCTGATATTCAGGAGATGTAAAACCATGGACAAAGCATCAATGCAGCATCATTTATTCTTTTTGCCAGTAACATTGAAACATCCCCACTTCTGCAAAAAGAGAAGATACTGTTTCTAGTGCATTGTTCTATGGGCTTGGAAAGAAGTGACCTTCACATGGGCATCAGTCTGCATGGTTACCTGAGAGATACAGCGCAGATTTGCGGTGCAAAAGTGAACTCTGAAGAGAGAAGGGAAGAGGGGAGGGGTTGGTGTCGTGCTCTGGAATCTCCATTAGTCTGCCACTGGAGGGGACAGAGCGGCCCTGCCCTGTGTCACTGACTCTCTTCACACTGGCTCAGGTAACCAAGGGTGTTTTCAAAAGCTAATGCAAAGTACATTTAAATCAAGACTTTAAAAGGCTTAGGTAAGCTAAACTTAGACCTGGCACATGGCTTTGTTCCATCTGTATTTGCCTCTGTGCACATATTTCATCTCTATCTGAAAATGGGCTGCACATGCACCAACATTAGGGACCAGGTTACATCAAAACTGATACCCCGGCGGACACACAAAAGCCTCATAAGCCTTGGTCACCTTTTTGCCCCCAGGCTGTTGTTTTGTACGAAATGGAATGAAACTTTCCACATAATTAAAAGATTCATTAAAAACAGTGACTCTCCAAACCTATTTGGCAAAATCAAACTTGCCAAATTGGCACGATGCCTCGTCTGAATTTGTCAGTGTGTCAGCTTGTCTTAGTTTCTGGCTGACCTGTCTTGTTTGGCAGCACAGTATGTTTGGACGGAGCAGGGTGAGCAAAGAGCGGGCCATTGACAGACATGTGCTCTGACTGCTGCCTGTGCCAGTCAACAGGATGCTGGAGACTTTTATCCTGTGTGCACTGATTAAGGTTAATAGCATGTTGATGACTACTGAGGAACACACAGGTGAGAAGGGAATTCAGTATTTTGGGTGAGATTAAAATTGGCCAGTTGGTGCGTGTCTGTTAAACAACACAGTCAAAAAGTGAAAAGCCATTAAGATCACAATTATTACACCTCATGTGGTCAACATATAAATCTTATTATTCATATTTTGTGAGGTGCATTAAATGGAAACCATTGTAGTCCACTGGAGGTGTTTGGGCAAAGTGCTTAAAGCTGCACAATCAATATCTTATACAAAAAACATACCAAGTTACTAAATATGAAAGGTGCCACTGGTATGTAGACACACGGAGAATCAGCACCGGATTTTGCAGTTGTCCTCAGCTGTACAGAACTTTAAGTCAGTTTGATTTTATAGTCTGCAACTGACGGAGTAAGCGACTAGCTGGTGGACATAGTGGAGGATCCAGTAAATTAAGAAACATGTTTTTCTCATTTATTTATTTTTTTTATTTAGTCAGTGAAGAAGCAGAAAGAAAATAAGGGGGAGAGGGTAACAAAGGTCGCTGGCAACCATATAGCAATGTGGAATTCGCTGCAACTATTTAGATATGGAGTCGCTCCCACTCAACAACCAACTCTTGAGAATTTTTTTCCAGGGGCCGTATGGTGGGTTAGTGCAGCCCTGAGTTGGATGATAATTCTCTGTTTTTTTTGTGTTCATTTTCCAATGCTAAAATACATTTCTTACATGATGATGAAGATAGAAAAGAAAAGTACAAGCTTATACAGCTGATGTCATTCCTATATGATGCTATCACTGTCGTTTGGTGACGTTTCTTTTCCCTAGATTGTAAAATAACAATTTAAAGGGGGTCTTTTATTTTGAATTATTGCAGCTGTTGTGTCTCAATCATGTTGTGTTAACAAACAAGTTGAAGTCATTTTGTATGTCTATAAAGCAGAGGACTTGGAGTGTGTGGCCATGTCCTATCTAAAAATGTATTCCACCTGGATTTTAACAAAAAAATGATGTTTCTTTATATTAGTAATTGTTTTGTTGAATGCAGCTATTTGAACCCATTCAGTTAATCAGCTTCTGATTTCATGAAATATGCATGGGCTACCAGCAGGCGCTCAGCAGGGAGCTTTGGTTTCCAGGGGATGTTGCTGGATACGGGGGAGGCATCCAAATTATGCATTGCTCCAAATTGGCTCCCTGTGTCTTTAGCCTTGTACACTGCAGCAAAAACTCAGTCGCGGCATTACAGCTCAAAAGTTTCAGACTGTGAAACTCTGAAATCAAGAGCTACACATCACGTCAAATGTTCCCTCAACCTTTTAACCCTTGTGGCTCTGAAGACTGGCTGCAACAATACTCAGCCCCCTTTGTTGACAGGAAGATGCATTCCTGTCATGAGCTGATGAATGGGCCTTCAAGTAAAGTGAGCATCCACAGCCTCTGTTGTCATTTCCCTTTGTGGTGATAGAAGCCGATGCTAAGCCAGAGGACAAAGCCAGCCTTTAAACATGAAAAAACAACACAAACACCTGGAGTAGAGTCAGCTGTTCCTTCTCTCAGCGAGGTGTCTGGCTGCAGAAAAACAACACTGCTGCAATGTGGAACAGGTCATCATGTCACAGTAGTCTGACCTTTACCTTGAAATAAAAGAGAGTTCAGTAAAAGGTTCTTGTGGCTGGATGACCTCTGTAAATGCCACATATTATCCTGTTTGCTTTAATAAATTCCTCCCCACAGTTTTCAAAATCCTCATCCAATTGTTTTAATCTGTAACTTACACATAATACACCTAATAAACATCAACAGCATTGAATGGTGATACTGACTTGCTAAAAGTAAAAAATGTTATCTTGTCCTGGATAAAGCATAAAGCTGTTCCATGTTGGCTCATTTGTAAAAAAAAAAAAAAAAAAAGCTGTTTGCTTTTGCCTGCATGTTCTTTTCTCCCATCGTTTACCAGCATTATAACACCTATTCAAATGAGTAACCCTTGAACACTGCAAATGTCAACCCAATCAACAGTCACGCTGAATGTCAACAGTGCACCATTGTTTCATACTGCCCCGAAGGCCATTAGAAAAAGCAGTGATTGTGTATAAAACAGGACAAAGATCTCTTCCCATATGGTCTGCAGATCCACATGAGCAAGCCTTGAGCGCTATACCTCTGTCTGCCAGAGAGAAACCAGCAGGAACTACAGGGAGAAACAAGAACTTATCCTCTCAAGACTGCCGTTGTTTGCGTCAAGAGTCATGTTATTACACTGGCACGTGATGATCATGTCGCATCACTTTTTTTCTCAGGTGGCTAAACGCCAAGTCCCCACAGAAGTGTTTACTTGGCGTTCTGCATTTCCCTTTTCTCAAAATGCATGGTGTCAAGTTGGGAGTCTTACAATGAAACCCAATGGGCCATATCAGTTCTGCCTGACCAGTCCCAAAGGCCATCGTGGGCCTGTGTTTGGTTTAGTGATGATCTTCCCGAGTGAATTAAAGCACCCAAGCAGACAAACTGGCTGTGAGATGTCTGCAAATAAACACATGTCTGATTGATGGGGATGTTTGCTCCAGGACATCCAACCATAACGACAAAAAGGGCTTTCAGATGACATAATGCATCCACTGGGAGTCAAATTGGAGGTCCTCAGCGAGAACACAGAACGTCTGCTTATTTCTCTTAATGGGCATCTTTGTTGTCTCAACAGGATTAGATAAACGTGACTGAGTTTTGTCCTGGTCGTTAGTGGAATGTCACGATTAGTGTCAGTACAATCGGAGATTTGTGGTACACAAGGTTTTAAACACTTTGAAAATGCAGTTTCAGATATCAAATATGCAGTACTAAATATGCAACAAAACAGGGTTTTTTTTGTTTTTTTCCCCCAATAAACCTTGTTGCGTATTATTTTTTAAGACGGTTAATCTGCTTTATCTGGACTTTTTAATTACCATGACAGCCCCCTGGTCACATAAGCTCACAAACTGTTAGTTCAGAAGTGATACACAGATCCCAAAAGTCAAGAGTCATTAATAAAGATATGCTGAAGGATCACAACAGGCAGGTTGCACAGTCTACTTAACTATAGATTCAGTTAATGTTTAACAAGTAATATAAAGTAACGATAAGTAAGATAATTGGAAAGATTTAACAACCAAATAATTGGCTTTGTAAGATAAAGGTGGAGTATTTCATGTATAATGTTAGCAGTGGCACGCTGAAATCAAGCACAAGCCAGCCAGCGCGGAACTTTACAAAACTTTCAGTCAACTCTGTTCAGGGCCTTTAGTTTTTTTTTTTTACTTAACAAGACCTGCATCCACACAGCGTTGTGATTTCCCTGGTACTGGTGCTACAGCACAGAAGGCGATCTCCACTGATTTGTCTCCACTTAAAGTCTGACACAATGGGCCACCCCGTCAGATAAAATGGAGACAACTGTGACCGCAGCTCTATATTTATGTCGAATTAGCTATTAGCAGTTTACACCAAGAAAGGGCTTGCAATTATTTTCTTTCAATACTGTTATCTCGAGATCACAATTTTGATTTCATTTCATTATCTCAAGAAATGATGTTATCTATTCCTTCTGGATCATTGTTGGATCCTCTCCAGGCCAATGGGGGCAGTGGTGCAGCTTTTGTATCTGAGGGAATCCCTTAACCCGCAGACAGCTAGCTTCTCATCGTCCTGCTGAGAGCGACCTATACGTTTTGACTGGTAGAAAGTTATACATTACACCATGTTATCCTAACTGAGACTGGTCCTATTTAAACCAGTGACAAGAACACAGACAAAAGACAAAGAAATTCTCTTAATGGAAATTCTTCTGACTTTGGCAGAAAGGGTTGTGTTCATGTAAGAACTAATCACTCGCAGTGAGAGGTTGATTGAGAAAACGAATGGGCCCGGAACCATTAGTTAGTGATGTCCCTATTAAAGTCATGCAGTCTATGGTTACGATCCACAGACTTCAATGTGAATTGATTTCATTGTGACTATTTCTTAGATAGAAATTATTATGTAGGATTTGAAAACAGTATGACTTTGAATCACCAATGAGGAAAACACACACAGGAGCACCCAATCTTAAAAGTGGAAAGAGACCAGGGTTCCATCTGGGCCTCAGCCACTGTGAATGGTCTGAGTGTCCGCTGAAGGCAAGAGCCTGAGGCAAAGTGCCAACCATGTGCTACATTATGAGGAGAGCTTTACACATTACTCATAATATGTCACTCTAGTTTGGCAGGGCCTGCTTGGCAAAACTGAGTATCCGAGACAATTTAAGGCGTTATGGATTGGTTGTAAAACCTTACAAATCACAGTATACATTTGTACAAAGAATCACCCAATAAAATTCAAGAGTAACAAGGTCTGGTCTTGTTAAAGGCTAAGATGCCTGAGCATTGGCCTAAGGGAAACCAACAGTCTAAACGTCGATGCGTGTTTCAGCACCAGATTATGTAGCAGCCTTTCCTAGGGCCTCATGTCTTAATGAAACTGCTTGTTCTGCAGTGGAAGGGCTGATGACAACACCGGGGTAACCAAGGTTAAACATACAAGCCAGGTTTTAGCTGACATTTACGTAATTGTATATTTGTGTATTGGTCTAGTTCAGTTACCTTTATCTGCATAACAGTTCCAAAGAACAAAGTCAGTATGTACAGATCGCTCTTATTCCCATGACGGAGGGAGGAAGCTGGAGTGGTTGGATCGCTCAAACACTGTCACCCAGGACATTAGGGTTTGTTTCCCATGTCGAACCAAAAGGGAACTTTGTTTCTGCACTTTACAGTAGTCCGTTCATCCTCTGTGCTTGTACCATGTACCATGACCGCATCTAAAGGCTTAAGTGTATATACTGTACCTGTTCCAAATGGCCGCTCTTGCAGGCCATCATAGGGATTGAAATGTAATGAATTGTTCAAACAGGGACAAAACCATAAACTTTAGGAGAGTCTTAAAGGCATCCATGTTTCTCTGGTTTTAAGTCTGAAGATTATAAAAAGACTATAAGAGGGAAGCTCCAACCCCTGTCTGCTTTATCACCCCTATGGTCCAAGAGGATGTGCTTATCAGGTTGTTGGATTTGGAAAGTTATAAAAAAATTGTCTGACACAGACAATTTTTTGCATTTCCAGTTCCGACAGGTGTGGGGGGGAAAGAGGGTCCAGTCAAGGTCCTCTTTAGAAACCTATAGAATAGAGCCTTTAGCCACATCTGCCACGTCAGTGGCAGCAGGCGAAACAAGGTAGCCCAGATGTCCTTCTCTGCAGTCATCTCCCTCAGCTCTTTCTACAAAGTAGGAATGATTTGAACTTTCTTTGAGAATACATCACATCTTCTACTTTTCCAGACCTAGTGTGGCCATGCACATGCACAGTGGGCACAAATAATCCAAACTAGTTAGTACCAGTTAGTGAGTGAGCCCTTTTAAAATGGATGAAACTGGATGACTGGTTTCTACTCTGTTCATTTAAAGTTTTTACAGAAATATGCTCCATTGCACAAAGCATCTATGCCTGGATGCCATCTGGTCCTGGGGCCTTCCTGATCTGCACTGGCTCAGCTGCCAGCAAATATCTTCCTCTGAACAAGGAGGAGCAAGTGAAAATCCAAAATGTTTCAGGCATGTAGATGTTCTTTGCACACATCTGATTGGTTAATGGAGTGAAAACATGTAGAATGAATCCATCACCTGAAATGGTACAGTATGTTCTGAATTTGAGTTGATCCAGAACTATAGAAAGGATGTTCATTTAACTTTCGCAGTAAGGAAAAAGAGAAATCCTAAAGTAATTCTAACATTACATGGGCCCTAAAGGTAGATGCTAGAACTGGTTGTGTTTGTAGAAGACAGGGAACAACCTTGTGGCACATTCTCAGGGTGCTTCTTATGTGATCCAGAGCCCTGCTGTGGCCCCTGGGAGCTGAGGCTGTGGGGAGCCTGCAGGATTTCACTGGAAACACAACTAACTCCATCTGTCTCGGCAGCTAATCAGTGTCCCACAACTTCCTGCACTCTCTAAAAACCAATTTCTTTCCTTTCTTCAGTTTCCAGTTGAAAGCAGAGACATACAGGAAGTCTGTAGGGGCTTTTCTCCTCTTAAGGTGCAATTTTCCCTCCAGAAACATCTTTTTTTTTTTTCCTGATGACATCTGCTTCGGCTTGACAAAACACAGGCCATCTGCAACTCTTTATTCAACTAAAACTTTATAGATGTTTAACCTTTCCTCTATCTCTATTATAGGAGATGTTGTGATGTATCAGAAGTGTGGCACAAAAAAGTTCAAACACTCAAGAGGATACGCTACAGAATGACAAAAGCGCTTGAAGCATTCATTTTCAGAACAAAAGCACATGCTTTCCCATTTGATCTCATCCTTAAAGGTACTGAGGCATCAGCACTGACTTTGATAACCCTTGCAAAAGTCCCTGACTGTCCCTCTGTTCCAGCCAATGTAAGGGATTTTTCAAGATGGCAGGAACAGCAGGGTGTATGCTGCTTTTATGGTTTTACTGCAGGGACAGCGTGGCTGCTGAGTCAGGAGCACACCAGTTCTGTCGTTTAATCCCTCCTTCATTCTCATATAGAGGTAGACAAATGAAAATTTATGTATATGCATAACTACAGGAACAGCAGGGAATACATTTTCATTTCATAAAAATGCTGCACAGTTTTTCTTTACTAATATATCACAGTGAAGACCACAGACACGTTCCAGTAAAAATAAGAAATAAAAGATCACCTGTCTTTAGAAGCAGTAGCCTCAATCAGCTGCTTTTGGGAAAATCATTTATCTAGAATATAGAATAGGCTACCTTTGAAGGAAAACTACTGTTTATGGCATCTTGGGTTTTGTTTTCCTTCTCCTGGCTAGTGATTCTATCAGTTAGAATTACACTGCGCTCACCAGGGGTGTATCCCAATAATAACATATTGTTTGTATTACTGTAATTTGCAGTAATACACCTCGATCCAGAACAGCTGACATAAATCTCTTTAGAAATCATATGAAAAGGTGTTCCTTAAACTGAAAAGACTTGGTGCACTTTAGGTTCAATACACAAGCACTCAGCGACGCTCATCCTCAGTAACTTTTCATCACTTTCCACAGATTAGTTTTGTTTGACCGACTTCAGGTGTTCATTTTTGGCCATGACAACAAACTGAAGAGCTGAAATTAGGGACCTTCTCAAAAGAGCATGCTATAATGATAATAATTTTTGGCAATAACTTTCTAATTTTTCTAATTTCTTCCTCAGGGACACTTCAATTTAAATATATTTTAATCCCTCCCACTGCATGCACAATCTCATTTAGACAACAATTTATTATAGAAAAAGAAGCAGATTTGGAGAAGAACCTTTGAGAACAATCTGGCTAAATGATCAATCAAGGGCTGTTGCAGGTACAATATTAGGTGTTTCAGAGTTGCCCATAAATTACCTTGAAAATCCAACATTAAAAAGTAAACTACATGACACAGTCAAATTAAACTACATGACACCGTCAAAGTAAACTACATGACACCGTCAATGTAAACTACATGACACCGTCAAAGTAAACTACATGACACCGTCAAATTAAACTACATGACACCGTCAATGTAAACTACATGACACCGTCAATGTAAACTACATGACATCGTCAAAGTAAACTACATGACACCGTCAATGTAAACTACATGACACTGTCATGCACTCTTCTCTATAGATTCATGCAGTTGCGGTAACACAGTATTTAGAGCCCGTAGAAAATTCAACAAATTTAATAAACTGTGCCTTTGTTATGAAAGACCTATTGTTTTCCTGATTCTTTGCCTCTAATTGACCGTGTCAGCTTGGATGTGGACAGCGGTTTCTCCAGTTGTTCATAGAGGTTTCAGAGACCTCCCCGACAGCTTCGTCTGGGGCACATGAATAAAAATGTCTGGCTTCCATCCGAGACCCACCAGCAGGCCGATCAAATGAGGGCTAGAACATGACTTCTTTGCTGTCTACACAGCAAGAGCAGCCGGTTCCCCAGAGGAGCAGGGTCAGGTAATCAACCTCTGAGTCTCCATACACTCTCCCCACTTGCCTCCTTTGCATGAACAACGGCACTCTCACTTGGCTACAGTCTCTCTCCTTTTCACTGGTTTTATGGAAGCCCCAGATATTTATAACAACAAATCTTGCTGAATAAGTAAATATAAGACAATTTGTGGCCTAGTTTCTGATCTCTGAATCAACGTCTGCATCTCTGATTGGTCCATTGGTCCAGCATTTTACATGTCTGGTGTTGTACTCAAGAATGTCTGTCTCCCAGCTGCTTGAGACTTGACTGAATTCTCAGATATCTGAAGCTGAGATTAAGAATGTCACGTTCCAGCTTAGACCAGACCAGCGTGTATGAGTACTTTGCAAAATGTTATAGTGGCACCCCTTTATGGGGGGCGGTAGTGTGTAGAAGTCACTCTATAGATATCAATGCAATTTGATTATCAAGTTTTGATTACAATTGCATGAAGAGTTTGTGTGCATTCCTTTCATATTAAACGAATCATTGTTTTATAGTGTCTAATAATTATTCTGCAGCCTTGTGTGGACCTAAGTAATCACAGCTTCTTGTTAAATTAAAATAGATTTTCCCACCAGTGAAAAGTGAATCAGTCAATCAGTGACTTAACACTGTGGCCAGACATTGCTTATGCGGACATTAAAATCTATTTGATGGAATCAGTTGGCTAATAGACCAATAGGCACACATACAGAACGCTGACTTCTTTCACCCTGCCTGACTTCTCTTCTTCGTAAGTGGAAAACATAATCAGAGGAAACGGTTTGTATTCAGTGGCAGTTAGTGTCTCGCAGCTTTTTATGTTTTGGTATAAAATCTACAACACATTACAGGATCATCATCATCATGCAAAAGGTCATATCGTGGACCTTTCAAAACATTTAAAAGCTACATTTTAAGGAAAGTACCGGCTCATCTCCCCAGAAAGATCAGGGGATATCTCTCAGATTAAATGGATTCCCAGATAACATTGATACAGCAAAGATACAAAATCATCACTTCCTCAATGGACATTGAAAGACTGCAGTGTGCCTTGGCCCGATAACTCAACAGCTTGATTGATTATTGTTCGGTTCACATCCAGGCAGAGGGCCATGTCTTTGCGGCTGTTGCTGGATTGAAGGATGAAAGCTCGGTCTGGAGCCCTGTGTGGTCCTGCAGCTCCAGGGGCCTCCACTCTGGCAGCCTTCTCAATCCTTGAGCACACCTACATACATCTTCATAAAATTCATTTTTTATTATGAGAAAATAAGGGCGGTAACGCATACCTTCACAAACAGTAACCGCAGATTATGGAAATGGGTTAAACTGCAGAAAGTTTTTTTTTTTTTTTGCTGTACATTGTCTCTCCTTAATTTGTAGCCTTGGAAAGCAGACCTCTAACTGTGCACCAGCGCCAGTAATCACAGTCAGGGATCAAGGAATGTTTGGATGTAACTCCTGATTTTACAGTATGAGCTGCTCTCTCTCTTCACAGGCCATGGAAACAAGGTATTTAATATCCAGTTGCAAGTAATGAATCAAAGCATCTATGTCAAACAGCTTAATGAGAACAGTCAATATGAGGGTGTAACTGTACAAAAAGCCTCATGATGAGTTTCTGTGAATTTGGAGAATATTAGTGTTTCTGTACATCCCTGCTACTGGGTTTTAAGTGTCACATCTCTGTTTGGTACGGTGGCCGGGAGGTGCAAAACAATTTTACAATACAAGAAACACTTTTACAAAGCTGGAGACAAATTTACATTTTAGAAAACATTTTTACAAATCAGAAAACAAAATTACATTGCCATAACACATTTACAAGTCCTGAGACAAATTTACATTTGAGAAAACAAATTTACAAGACGTGAAACCCTTTTACAAACGCTGAGACAAATTTACAAGTGACGAAACACTTTTACAAGCGGCCGAAACAAATTTACAAGTAACTTTTTCAACCGGAAAGGGAATGTACCGCGTTAATCGGCTCATATGTTCGCCACAAAATAGGCAAAAGACCGCTTGACTGCCGTCCATCGTGGGTCACCATGAACTCCTTATCACTTCCGGTTCTACTCGACAGTTGGTACATTCCCTTGCTGGTTGAAAAAGTTACTTGCGGCCGAAACAAATTTACAAGTAACTTTTTCAACTGGAAAGGGAATGTACCAACACAATGGACGGCAGTCAAGCGGTCTTTTGCCCGTTTTGTGGCGAACATATAAGCCGATTAACGCGGTACATTCCCTTTCCGGTTGAAAAAGTTACTTGTAAATTTGTCTCTGCGTTTGTAAAAGTGTTTCACGTCTTGTAAATTTGTTTTCTCAAATGTAAATTTGTCTCAGGACTTGTAAATGTGTTATGGCAATGTAATTTTGTTTTCTGATTTGTAAAAATGTTTTCTAAAATGTAAATTTGTCTCCAGCTTTGTAAAAGTGTTTCTCGTATTGTAAAATTGTTTTGCACCTCCCGGCCACCGTAGTTTGGTCACATCACACCCATTAAAACCAAAACATTTCAGCAAAAGCAATCACAGTAAGGCAGCGTAGCCAGACATCAATGACTTAGTAATTTGCTATTAACTTTTCAAAGATTAATTTAGATCAGGGGTGTCCAAACTTTTTTTTTTTTGGAGGGCCACATACAGAAAAACATACAAAGGGCTGGGCCACTCACTAGAAGTGAGCTATATTGCTAACTTTAATCCACTAGAGGTGATGTATATCGCCTCGCCTCACCACCCCCCAGCATCAGCACCAGAGAGGGAAGCTTGAAATAGTCTGTGCTAGAGCCCTGGTGCTCGATTTAACAGCCTTACCTCCACTTTCTTGCCCCTCGGCGGACACCGTAGATTCCTTCGCACTCCCCTGTCCCAGCTGGAGCTCCATCCGTCGTACCTCCACACAGCTCGTCCCAATTAACTCCAATCAAGCCAACTGCACCTGGCACAGCTTCAAAAACATCCTCACCGGTCGTGGTGCTCTTTAGACTGCTAACATCAAGCAGCTCCTCCTGCTCTCATATCGCACACCGCATCTGAAACTTTCTACACTCAGTTGCTCTCCTACGTTTCCTCAATTCTGCCATTTTGGGTCACCTGTGGCAAATTTCTTCTTCTATTACTCATTTTATAGAGAAGCTGCCTCGTTCAAGACAGTTACTCCACCTAGCGGTGAGACTAAGAAGTGCAGTACAGTCCAGCGAAGGTTCCATGTGTGGGCCGCATTCCAATACATTTTTAGAATTTCCTGCGGACCAATGAAAATTGGACCACGGGCAGTTGGCCCGCAGGCCGTAGTTTGGACACCCCTGATTTAGATGGAGAGATTCACAGTCTTGTGTCATGATGGACAAAAAACCTAACTGTACCTTCACCTGTACCTAGGCACTGTATCTGTATTACAGCTCCACAGAGCCACTGGCATGGCTGTAATCCTGTTGGGCCCACACAATGTGAGCTTTTGTGATGTTTTCTATAACATCACAGGGTTGTGTCTGTTGTTGCAGGAAGGGTTTGACAAGACTCAGACAGCTTTTCCTGCATGAACAAAACGTTCACATTCAAAGTCAATTTTCAACCAACAGCAGCACTTTGGAAGTAATTCAATGTCATAACTGTGCTACACCAAAGAGTACATTTCACTTACATTTTGCATTTAATTTAACTTTTCATAGCCCTTTGGTTTGACTGACATAACATTATGGTGCAGCGAAGATGTGAATGTCAATGGCAGTGCTGTTCTGCTCATCTATTTGTGAAGAAAGGTTTATGTCAGTCACTCATTTAAATAATAAATCTGGCTCCTATGCCAGTGTTTGACTTATGTTCTTCAGTTTTTCAATGTAAACTTCTTAAACCCGTAAACCTAGCCTCCCCCAAAGCCAACCAAGATGGCTGAGAGCAGTCTAAATCATCTAAACCATCTGCAGCCATATGGCACATTCATCTCCAAGACAGCCTGTGACATCATCCAAAGAGCCAAAGACAACAATGTCTTTCCTCTGTGCTCTCATGCTGCAGTTCCACTGTTATATCCCTGTGCATGTTTTCGTGGTCAACTTTTTCAAAAATCTTTTTTTTTTTCTGGTTCCACCACAGTGGGATCTTTTCAAGGTTTAATGATCACTGTTTACAAATGGGGGTCAACAGAAGTGAGGTGGCTTCATTGACTGAATTTGTGTTGTGGGAATGTAATCCATTAGTCAGACTTCCTGCCAATGCCTTTTTTGCTTTCTCTGCCGTAGGTCAGCCCAGTCGCATACCTAAAAGCTGATTTTCTGATTTTCATGACTCATCTCCGAAATATTCGATATAATGAGAAAGCCTGTTCCATCAAAGCAAATGTGCTGCTACACGGGCACAGTGTTTACCCCTCTTCACTGGGCCACCTGCTGGTCAAGGCTCTGAATTACAACTTTAGGAAATGAATAATTCATGAGCATCTGTGAAGTGGGAAACTTCAGAGCAAGCCAGACAGCAACAGAGCCAGTCATACCATTCAAAACATCAACAAATCACACACAGCTGCTACTGTTACTCCTTTGGCTCAGCATCACGGATCACACACATCACTGGCAGCAAATAAGCGGACTTAAGTCTTTGCAACAGGGGCCATATGCTCAAACAGATATATGATAGAAAAAGACAAAGGGTGGATTATCCTGAGGGGAGATCATGAGCAAAATGTCCAACAAATCTTCAAACTGTTGTGTGTATTGTCAATACTGCCATACGCCATAGATTATGAGAAACCTACTTGAGAGTGAACAACACCACCGCTGACATGGGTGTGGTGTTTTTTTTTTGCAGATGACTGTTGCCAGCATCTTAAAGACTGAGGTCATGAGACCAAATCCACCAACGCCCCACACCCTCTTAAAGAAGATTAAGAAAGGTGGAATCTGGATTTTTTCTGCTTTATTTATTCATTTAAATGTTCAATTTTATTTTCAGCCCAGCATGATGGTCTGAATACTGTTTAACAGCCTTCTCCACAATACATGGGATGCAATTCCCACGTGAGGAATACTATTACCATTTGTTGTATTACACTTTCATTTAAATCATTAAGATTTTTTGAAACACAAAGTTACATGTGTAATTTGTTTGCATCAATGGTGAATATTTACTGATTTCTAATCTGAAAAGCTACTAATTACAACTCCCCTTGGTATTTTTGTCGCCTTGATAAATTCAGTATAAGAGAATCAGAGCCGTGTCATATCACCATTCTGAGCTTCTCTTCGTTAACACTGTTTACATTGATTGCCTGTTGTCTACAGCTACAGTAGCTTCAATAACTAAGTAGGGATAATCCCTCTCCTTTACTGATACACTTTGAATGGGATAAATATACAGGAAGTATTGAGTTTCATCGACAGCAGCTTAACAGCAATCAAAAAACAGCAAAGTGGAACCAACTGGAGATAATTAGTGAATAAAAATAGTATCTCTAGTAACAAGAGAAACTGCATGCATAGTATGACATGTTCGTAAGGGTGGTGGGCACGGTTGTTAAAATAATAAGGGTGAAACAGAGATCTGAGCCATGGATGAGTAGAGATGTTCTACAAGCTATTAACAAAAGAAATGTCATGGATAACTTGACTTGGATAATTACAAGAAACTGAGATTTATGATGCAAACGATGGTCAGAGAGAGTAAAGGGGCATTTTTCTGTGATAAAATAACTGAACACAGAAGTAACCTAGAGAAACTTTAGCAGTCTCAGAAACAAACGAGGTAAAGTAAAAGGCCTCAAGACAAAGGCAAATAACATCTGTCTCAATATTAATGCACAGCCCTCCTCTCTTAGATCAATGGTAGGAGCAAAGTTAAATACTTTATGTTGCAAATCAACTAGTAAACAGGCTGCCGGGCAACCCTGGGATATTTGATGGAAAGTCACTATTAATATTTCATTTGTGGACCCATTCAGCCTTTATATGCTTCCACAGGTCAAGGTGTTAAAGTTGTTGAAAGATACCGAATGTTCTAAAGCAACTGGTCTTGATGAAAAGCCTGCCAGATTTCTAAAACATGCTGCTGAACATACTTCACATAATCTCACCCATGTTTTTAATCTCTACATTCCTTTGCATGTGAAAGAGAACAAACTGGAAGAGGGAAATGATTGCATTACAGTTTCTTTTTTAGGGATCGCATCAGAAGTATTGGAGAGCAAAATAACAACTACACATACATTCTGATGTATTGTATCAAATGCATTTTGGTTTTACAGAGTGACACGTCCATAGAAGGAAAGAGATTGGTTTGGGTAAATTATGCAGACCTCAACACAGCCTTTGACACCTTTAACCATCAGATTCTTCTCATCAAACTAAATGTTCTGGCTTTTAATAGTAAGGCTTGTGAGTGGATTATTATTGAGTTAATATTAACAGAAATGTATCTGTGGATTGAGAAATCAGCTGTGGTGTGCTGCAGGGCAGGAAATCTTAGGTCCTTTGTTATTTCTGTTATAAATTAAATAACATGAACTCTGTTAAATATTAAATATGATCTTTTTCTCTATGTGGACAACTTGGCTTTACTAGTTTCCCAAGGACAAAAACTTTGTTGAGAGGCAGTTAAGTGAGGAAGTGAAAAATATCAGTAAATGGCTGTGTGAAAACAAATTATCCTTGCACCTTGGGAAGACATAATCAATATAATTTGGTTCAATAACAAGGTTGAATATGTTCTTGGAGCTCAGTATTATAGTAGGACACACTCCGATTTCAGCTAAAACTAATACAAGGTTATGAGTTGGACAGATCCTTGAGTGCAGAGATCATGTGACAAAGAGTTAACCCCTTACTGCCTGAATTTATTTACAATTATATAAAAAAATAAATGATTTGTGTTTTTGCATTCAAGCAGATGCTAAATTAAGTGGAGATTGTTAATTTGAATATAGCATTGCATAGAATAGTACAATATAATAATAGTATAATAAAATATATATGTATATATGCATAGAATATATATATATTTATTTATGTATGTATGCATCTATGTATATATAATGTATACATAGAAGATGCATCAACCGGCATTAGTGGGATACAGAGGCCACCTCAGCTGTATCAAGACCGGAAGAGGTTTGAGGCGAATTCGCGACAACAGGCAACAAGGGGTTAAGGTAAAACAGAAAAGCACATTTCTTTCTTTCTTGGATAAGGAAACCCTGAAAATGTTTCCAACAATTTAATTCAGCCTCACTTTGACTACACCGGTACTACACAGTACAGCGATTGCCTCCAGAGTATTAAAACTAGACTTCAAACAGCTAAGATCTAAGACCTGTTGTGGGCATTATACATTTTTGTGCATGGCTGCGGTAGAGTGGAATACACTTCCAGTAGAGATCAAGTCAAGTCGGTCCTGCCATGGTATTAAATATGCGCATGGGGGATGGTTATTTGACCAAAATGAAAAAAACTACTTAGAAAAGTATTGTAAGTAAGTAGTAGTACACAATATGTAAGGTATGGTGAGGTGGCTGCTGTGTGTATGTGTATAGCTTTATATATTTGGATGTAAATATGTGGACTGTGGTTAGGTGTAAATGTAATGTATGTACAGTGAAGAGGCGATGGATGGAGATGGATAAGGGATGTGCAACTTATATTTTTTAACCTTATTGTTTTATCCTTAACTTTTTTTTAACTGAATGTGTTTTTGTCACAGTATATGGAATTGCATGCGTTCCTTGAAATATGTCAAATAAATCGAATCAGATCAAATTGCTTTGTCCCTGCAAATAACGTTTAATGAAGTCATACCATGCCATCTGTAGTTTAGGAAGGGAAAGGAACTAAGCAGAGAAATGATGTGATCACAAAGTGTTTTGACAGCAGCTGTAGGAGTCTCCTGAAGCTAAATTTGGTTACTTGGAGCAGAGCTTCCTAAACTCAGGCATTGTCTCCCTACATCTGTATGCTTCCTGAGGGCATCATGAGGTGGGTAGGAACAGACTCTTTGTTATTACTCAAGAAAAAATGATGCTTTTACTCTACCTAGTGATAAACTGATAGACTCTCTGTGCTTCAATACAAAGAAATGATCCACTTTGTGTCTTCAAAGGTCACTGCAAAGCCCTTCTGATTACATTCAGACTCACTGAGGGTAAAAAAAACAAAATGAAATCCTGCAGTGTGTGGGCAGCCTCCTTGCAACATGAATGTGACAAGGTGAGTGAAACAACTTAATATTCCTGCTGCATTCCAGAGGAGAAATTGCATAATCTATCATACATTAGGTTGTAAACAGATTCCATCTTCAGGCATTCGCTGAATTGGAGGAAAACAATGAGAAAAAAACCCACCCTCTATTCACCCTAGGAGGTCTGTCTAACACAAATATCTCACTGTCACTGGGCTCAGCACTCATAACCATCAGAACCACACACAAACAGCAAGGAAGGAAGTGTTTGAAAATTAATATTTGTCTTAATTTTGGCTGGATTTTGCTGTCAGACATGCGATGGGAGAACTGTGAACACGTCCTGTCCTTACAGCCTGTAACAACGGAGAATAAACACTGTAAACTCAATTTCCATTTTTTTGCCATTCAGGGTCTAAATCTGCTTTGTAAACTGCCAGAAATGGATTCAAGTCCTGAAAAATAAGTTTCAATGAAAACTGTTGTCAGTGAGATCATCCTGCATCCTGCATGTCTATGGTTTGTGGAAAAATATGCTATTGTTGAATACTCTTAAAGGAGACACACTTTCACATTCATGCTTGAACCTTGGACGTTGAGGGTCCACACTGTTTTAGCTCCTGTTTCTTCAAGCCCCCCCCATGAAAAGCCCAGCCTGCTCTGATTGGTCAGCTCCCACAAGCCTGAGCAGGTACTCGAGGACAGAAACATTAGCAGCGCAACATGGTAACAACAAATTCAATAATGAATCAGTTAGTAAGTAAGTAGCTAAGCAGTAAATCAGCATAAAACATGACAAAACTTACAGCTCTAAGTCTGAAGTCTGGTCATGGACGGCCGGTAATGATCCATCCTTGAGCTCATATACTGAAAGATGGAACAGAGGGAAGAGAGAGAGTCTCTAGACACAACAGGGACACATATTTATGTTGAAGAGACATTCAAAAGAGCAATTTTCATAATATGGAGCCTTTTAATGTCAAATGTCAAAGCTTCGAGCGCCAAATGATGAAATTTTATTCTGGGATGGATGTGTCACAAGCTGGCCAACTAAAACTACTATCGTATGTTCTCTGTTTGGAAGGGCTTGTTATTTTATTGACATTGACATTGAAGATTAGAGTTAACTTGAAAACTGCAAAGATTCATATTTTTATATGTGTGACGTGAAAGGGGTCATAGTAGGTCATAGCTCATAGTGACAGACTCACAGAGAATTAAACTCTACAAAGCACTTTAGTCTCTTTCACCCGTGGACCTCTCTCATCCACCTTGTGTCCACAGCAGAGGGGCAGTTCCCAGTGAGGACGTTCAGATGAGCTGACTGTAGCTCAACACCTCCGTAGTGGACGCACAGATCTGGAACCTAGCTAGATGGAGCTTTTAACGACCCCCAAAGTTCCCGTTTAGTGGATGTGGAGTGCTGGAAAAGTGCTGGTGAGATAAAAGCACTTAGTCAAGGTGAATAGCTTATAAGTGTGTATCTTAACAGGAAGCAGAAGCATGCTGTTCTTCATTTGAGAATGTAAATCGGTGCTTCACCCCCTTTGGCAAAACTGTCAGAAACTTCAGCTTCACATTAGTTGTGAGTCGGGCTGCTCGCTGTAGTCTTCCCCCACTAAAACACCGACATCAGCTGTCAAAACAATACACAAACTGCTCTACTTACAGTTTAGTTATTCCCCACACACCACATTTGCCACTTATCAGAGGCAGGAGGGCCGTGTTGAGAGGGTGGAAGTGGCTGGTTTAATTCCTGTTCTAAGTGACAGAGTGAGCCAGAGTCACTTTGAATCTACGCCAGCATCACTCCGACACATTCAGCTTGACCACAGACCAAACGTTCTGAGGACGTTTGGTGAAAGGCTGGCCAATAACCCTGAAAAAGAGGCACTTTCACGCAAAATTTGTTCTCAGTTATTTTATGGCCCTGCCAGAGCAGCCCCTTTGATCTCTGATTTTGAACAGGCATTAAACCTACTCAGTGAAATTATCTTTGTAGAAGAGGACTTGGTTATATGAGCCCTGAGGCGAAACAAAACACTTCACAAATCAGGCACTGAATCAATACCATCAGCTCTGTGTGTTTTTAAAGATCAAATTCTATGTGACTGGCAAGGTCAGCATATGTGGAGCAAAAAAAAAAAAAACAATGAGAAGGCAGTGTTGTGTATGTCAGGATGATGAGGAGACATAAACAATGCTGCTTTGGAACTGTTTGCCAGTGAATACATTTCCTACACAGCGTCGGCTCACAGACAAATCCAGACCTCACATTATGCTAAGCGTGCCAGTAATTGCTAACTTAGTTTAAACACCTGAGCAAACTCTAATACAACTGTCCGATCGCATTTCCATCTAGATTGCATCGCCTCCTCGTTCGGCAGGTTTTTCCCATTAAGTCTGACAGCACAGCCAGGAGCCATGGTGTCACATGTTGCGTGGTAATGGTCTTTTTAATGATGTTGTTGGGATCTTTGAGCTGGTAGATTCCATTGAATTCTGAAACCTTTTGTCTATTGATTTTCCCTGGAACAGCTATGTTTATATGAAGGTAATATTTGCCACCGTCACCCGTAACCACAGGAGATCTGAGGTTATGAATAAAACCATCTAAAGACATGGAGGAGTGAAACAGGTTGTATTTCAATTAATAAAAAAAAAATCTATCCTGTGGTGACGTTCAGTGAGTAATCAGGATGCATCAAATGCACACCATGGATGTCTGCATACAATTTAATGGCTATCCATCTTTGACTTTCCCAAAAGCCAGTCTGCTAGCGTGGCTAGAAGCCTGATGTCATCATTAGGGATATTTTTCTTTAGAGAAACATTTTAAATAGCTTCCTCCTGAAGACATTGTTCAACTGTTTTCACAGGCTCACTCCTTATGACAAGTAAACTGAATTTTCCCTTTCAGATTGTGCTCCTTTCATCTAGCCAAAGACCATCAAACTCTCATTATCACAGTCTTCAAAACATATTGAGCAGAAGAGCTTTCGTTAACTTGCTGTAATGTTGTTTTCACACCTGCCTGGTGCAAGGCTGCTGACGGCGGACTGTTTCTAGCCCTCTTGGGTTGGTTCGCCTGGAGAGGTGAAAACATCTCAACCGATGCAGCCAGCAGGCGAACGCTCGACTGTCTCGGCCTCTGTCCAGCTGAACCCTGGAGCAAGTTCATCTGAGGTAAGACGGCATCCGGGAGCCAGACAAACAGCCAGGGAATCGTGTTTAATGAAGCTTACTGCAAGGTTTCTTTGTCCAACCGCAGCGCATGGTCTGCATGAAATTATGTTATCATGATGGTTCTGTCTGACTGTGGGCAGACACATTCTGGGAATACACTCTACGACTCTACGCTTCACACTTCTGACACAGACTCTTCCTGATCATATTACTTGTACTCATGTGTTATGTTAAGACAAATATGCTGTTAATTAAAATATGCACTAATTAATCCACTGAACTGTGTTATTAATGGCCTCATTAGTTTAATTGGTTTTGTGTCATACATCATGATTATAGGAAAGCATTAAGCGCTTAACACATCTCCAAACATTACTTTTCTATTATAATGGACAAGACCATATATTTTTGTCTTAACTAATGTGAAAATGTTATAACAGCACACCAGCATAATCAAACCATGACAGAAAAATGAGAGCTGCTCATCATGCTGTCAGCACAAGCGACATTTTGTTCGTCAGCACAGCTGCTTGTTATGATTGATTTTTTTTCGTTTTCAATCAAAAGTTGAACTCTGCCATTGCTCTGCTTTCATAAAGTATAGTCAGCTTGTCGGCTGGGAAATGAAAACAACATAAACACAATGACAAGTTGAAGCCCTCACACACCCATCGTCCACCCACACAGGTGTTTCTGATTTGGCTCGGTTGCTGTGGAACTCCTCTCAGGAGCGTGTGGGTTTGCACAGACTGTGCTTGATTTCCATCTCACTGACCCTCTTGTTTAGCTGTGTGCACAGTTGCTCACGATCCACCGTGCAGTCAGAGATGCACTGCAGTTTCCATGTTCTATTTTGTGTGAAAGTCTCGGTGGCACAGTGGCGCAGCGGTTGGAACTGTTGTCTGTCACAGCGAGAAGGTTGCAGGTTCGAATCTGCCGTCCACCTGGTTTGCAGTTTGAGCCTGGGGTCTTTCAGTGTGGAGTCTGCATGTTCTCCCTGTTCTTATGTGGGTTCTCCCCGGGTACTCTGGCTTCCTCCCTCAGTCTATAGACATGCAGGTTGATCTGTGACTCTAAATTGCCCATAGAGTGTGAATGGTTGTCTGTCTCTATGAGTTGGCCCTGTGGTTGACTGGCGACCAGTCCAAGGTGTACCAAGGTCTTACCTTACATTACATTCATTTAGTTGACACTTTTATCCAGAGTGAATTACAATACAATTACACATTTTAAAAACAGTAAGGAGACTGAAAAAATATATATATATATATTGTTTTCACACTAATGTTTCAATCCAGGCCAAGTGGTGGACGACCAACAGAACAGCGTTGCTATTCATAGAACTGCTAGCATGTCTAAAAATCTTAAATTAGAAGCAGGCATCAATGTCTGTGGAAGTAAAGTTAATTCTTTGCATCTTCTATTGGACCTACTCCTACTTTCGTGACAAGCAAACTGATTTCATGTGCAGATCTCCTTTAAGTAAAGTACCTGAGGAAATGCATAGTTACTTTAAACTGCTGAATTTATCACCATTCACTGCTTAGAGAGGGAAACATGACATATACACAGCTGCTAGATTAAAGGACTCACCAAAGTGGTGTCCAAAATTGCAATTTATAGTGCCGCAATTCTAATTTATGGAGCATGATAGTGCTTTAGGCCTTTGATTCTCATTAGCACATTTGGGGACTTCACATAGTTTTAAGCACAGTGCTGCCCAACTTCAGTTTGAGCAGAGATCTAATCAGACCAAATGCAAACACCTGCTTGAGTGTATGGGGCCTTTAACTATTTCACGGATTAGAAACGATCCATGAACAGTCAATGTAAGGACATGAGCTGAAACAGCAGCACCACAATTTCATCAGGGGAACTAAATTGACTTAATGTTTTCTTTCTGAGTCACTACAGTCAAACTGTGAGATGTTCATTACATCATACAGGGCAGGGCTTTAGGAACACCCATATGAGACAAGCTACTCAATGTAAAATTGTGACAAATGCTGAAATACATAGCAGCATTATTTACTGAGGTTTTCCAAACATACTACACTTTTAGCATTGACAGTAAAAGCAATTCAGTGATAAATTAGATGAAATGCAAACCAGACTTTTTAGTTGTTACGGATTTATTCAGTATCATTATGAATGCATAGAAGTACTTTTCAACGTCAGCACAAACCACAGACACACCCAAAAACATACAGTGCGGCTTTGAAGATGTCGGTGCTATTTTTGGCACGCAACACTCAATCGACTGGAACTACACAAAAGAGCTGATGAACTAGAATCTGGGATCTCATCGGGTATTAAGGACAGGCCTGTGTACAATAAGCGATATATTCTGAGCCCTAATTAAAGGTAGACAGCACTAAACCTTTCAGGCCCATTCAAAAGCAGCGCACCAGATCACAGGCTTTCGCTAATTAGCACTGACACCACTAATATGGCCCTCCTTTCACAGTTTCATTATAAATGTGTCCAAACAGCCTCCTAAGTAAGCACCCGAACATTGCTTTTCATGCTTTTCACAGATAGGCCTGTTAATCCTTTAAGTGATCTGGAGTCTGTGCTCCAGCCCTAACTTCTGCAACTTTTTAATAAATGGTAGAGTGTAAGCAGAGCAGAGGAAGATAATGAATGTTAACATACATTAGAGGATGTGGTTTTATTATCAAAATTCCCCTTTGGCCACATTCACGGTAACATTAACGTCTGAGCTGTGTTTCGACTCACTCTTCTCCCTGAGCTTTCCAAACACTTATTCAGCACTGCAGGACGTATCTGATCTGTGATGTCTTCATACTCACAAGCTAACAGAATGTCTTGGTGTACTGTGGAACTCCCAGGTGTGAACACGCGTGCAGCCTCCCCTCCTTCAGCAACTACTGTACACCCCCAGGGTGTGACTGCCTGGATTTTAATTAGTGCATCTTAAGCTATGTGAGACAAGCGTTAAATGTAATGTTGGCCTTCATCACAAAGTAGGGCACACACTGAGAGGAGGATTCCTTTCAATTTACAGTTATCTTCTTGCAAAACACCCACAACCTGAGGAACCGGGTAGTACTAAAGCCAAATGAAACTAACAGCAGGCATGGATACTGTTGATTAAAAGCTGGACTGAGCATCAAATGTTATTATGACTTGTGTCTTCATTTTGGAGTTTTGGCCATTACTTCTATCTGTCACCATAATTTCATACAATATTCACCACAGTAAACGTTCGCATCTCTAGTCTGACGGGACTAGTGATTCTCTGATAGGTGGACGCTTTCTTAAGTCAACCACACGACGCCAGAGCTGTGGGAATTAGAAACGTAAGCAATGTTGCAGATGACTTCTTTTTGGCAACGTCACCATGTTCTCAGATCGCAGCGACTGACGAGGTAAGTGCAATATGATTCTCAGCAGGACGATGGCCAAAGCATGGAACTAAGACCCAAGACCAGAATAATCCTTTAATGAAAATGTTCAAACATAAAGTCTCACTTTAATTAGGAGCCGCCAACATGCAAAGTTACCTTGTGAAGCTTTAAATTAGCATAAAGCTATAAAAGTATTTCATGTAGGAGCAAGCAAAGGATGCACTAGTGCCTCAGTTATCTTCAAATGCTTAGAAAGTTTCAGGTAAAATAGCTTAGTTAACATTGCACACACATACACACACCTGTGCAGAACTCAGTTAGTGTTCGGTCTGTCGGAGAGTCTTTAGTGTCTTTTGGAAGCTTTGATATGTTCCAGCTGCTGCATTAATCAAGCTGATCTACATAGATTTTTGCAGATCTGCCTTGTCTCCTTTTACACAACTTACTGCATGTGTAAACATCATTAGGGAAGTTCTGTATGTCTGACTACGGCAAACAAATCAGAAGTAAAAGCGACGAGCAGCTCCACTGTACAGGCCTGCTCGTTAATCACGGAACATTTTTCAGTGTCCGGACTTTGATCTGTGGACCGGAGGAACACACCGCAGCCACATCAATTCTCAGGAGTTTGGGAATGTTGTTGAACGTCATTTCAGCACGCATCAGTTAAAGTGCTGAGTGTCACTTTAGTACCTACAGTAAAATTATATTGGGCTCCCTGTAAACATTAACTGCAGAGATTGAGTAGATATAAAGCATTAAGTACAAAAACTCATCAGTGGCTGAACTAGATAAATAAAACACTCTTAACTCTATAATAATTAATAATATTATCTAGAGAAAAACACTAATTTATACCAGAAATGATAAAGCCAAATGCTAATGAGGAATGAAGAAGACATTATCTTCTGTAAGAGGGTTAAACTATCATCATTAGATGATGTTTGCGCTCGTGTTTCAACTCCATAAGCATAAACTGGGATTGAGGATAATTAATATACTTCCCATGTATCTGTAAAAACATCAAACGTCTTTACCATTTCATGAACTATTAATATATCATATCTTTCACAAATGACATTATAGCATTTCCTGAGTTGAAAGAAAACCTCTCGACAACGCTGCCTCACACATACATTAAACATAAAACCCATCATTCTCCAACTGATGAAAATTTAAACAACTCTTTTTATGGCATGTGGGAGCTTATGAAATCAGCTGCAGTCAGAAGAGCATTCAGTACAATTTGAATCAACTGAGTGATTATTCCCTTTAAACAACTGCCAACTTACATCAGACATGTATAAATTTAACAAAGCTCTTTTGTTTGATTTATATGTGCAAACAAGCATTGGGTAACCCCTCGGCATACATTTCATATAAACACGTCTGCGTGACAGCAGTAACTTCACAATATCATCACTGCTGTCACACACACACACTCTGCACAATATTAAATTACTGGAGCGCCTCTGAATTCCTCAGCTGTAGACAACGCACCTGTGAGAGTTAACCCCACGATAAATGCATCTCAGACAGCAGTGAATGTTGATCCAGCAGATCCAGAGCTGCACATCATGCCGGTCATCAGCGATGACGACCCCTCCCCCTCCAGAGCCTCTGCTCCAATCAGGCCCTGCCGCTGCAAGTTGAGGATGGAGTCGGCGATGATGCGGGCTGTTTTCTTCTGGTATCCCCCGGATGTCACCATTAGTATGGGGATGTCCCGTCGCCTCGCAGCCCTGAACACAATCTCATCTCTCTTTACAATGCCCTGGAAGAGAGAGACGGGGGAGAACCCGGTCTGTCAGTCTATCCACGGCTGCAGATAGTTCTAGTCATTTCTCTGAATTTTGTCAGGCTTCTGGCTAATGGTTTTATCAGCGCTCCCTTTCTGCCCTGACGGGGGTGGGGGGGTGGCTGGCAGTGGCCTGACTGTCCCCATATCTCACTACTCTGTGCTGTGCAGCACCAGGCCTCTCAGGGTGACACATATGGGAGGAAAGAAACACACGTCCCTGTTTGTTTGGAGATTCAGAGTGGGAGCAGCTTGCTTCAAATACCGTTGTAGTACAAGGAATGATTTTTAACATTAATGGGCACGACAGAAACATGTGTTCTACTAGAACTTTAAACAATAATTAAAGCTGCATCACCAAGAGTTTCTTTTTTAATTTCAAGCCACTTACCAGCCCAAAACCCAAATTAGCTCTGCAGCACACATCAGTGTAACATCCCCACTAACTCATTCTGCAGATTCACCTTATTTGCTCCAATTATTTTGTGGAATTTGCAGGATCACTGGCAGGAAATCTCTGCACACAGGAAGTAATAAATCCAAATTTGGCTCATACGGATCAGCTCTCAGTGTGTCTTCAAATCTTCTGACAAATTAGCCGCATGAAGCGCTCACATGACCTGACCCAGCTGAGTCTGCCACTTCTACATTCACATATTTTTCCTGCCATTGTAGAACTGCAGGTTAAAAATGTAACTTTCCAGTCAAAAGTCTGTCCACCCTTAACTTGTTGTTTTTCTGATGTAATAGGTATTGGTAACCAGAATCTTGATATTCTGACAGAATCAGAGCACTCTGGTTTGTTTATTGGTCCCACATTAACAATTATTCCTCCTGGTAATGTGAGTATCTTTAATACTGCCATCATTTTGTTTCAGACTTGTGAAACAGTTAACGATATTTCAGGCAGACTGGTTGCTGATGTTACAGTCTCGGTCATTCTGTCTACAGATGCTGTAAAAGTAGGTGGGGCACAATAGTAGAACCTCCAAAGATTGGGTGGACAAACTCTCCCTGTTGAATTTGAATGCAAAAGAAAATGTGTCAGAAAAAAAAGTACAAGCTTGTGTACATGAAAACACACGTGTTTCTCTGTAGAAACCTGGTAACACTTTGAGATTCTGGGTGAATGATGAATTCTGCAACTGTGGTGAGCTGTTTTGTTCCACACTGCAGCAATAATGTGCTCCGGATTTGCTACAGCTCTGATATGCGTCTAACCGCATTCTTCTCCATGGCGACAGCAGCCTCACTGAGGTATCATAAGATACGGACCCATTCACGTGGGTGTCTGTGTTGGGGAACATTGAGGATGTATTTCAAAGAACTTTGTCTATTACTACTGAGGTCGTAGCTAGTGGTGGTGTTGGAGATTATTATATTATATATTATTCTATATTCTTCCCGCTCATGTTTCTGAATTTTCTGCAGTCCGATTCAATCTATCACTGCTACGTTATAAATTAGCTATGCTGCTAACACAGACCTGAATGAACACCTATGACACTGTCAACTACAACATCATAGGCTTCATAAAATTAGACTTAATGGCAGAATAGTTGTAGTCGACTGCATTAGATTGTACAGGTGTACTTGATAAAGTGAATCTAGCAACACTATAGCACTATGAAGACACCCCAAATCCCCGAATGTCCTTCCAGCTCACCGCTCACGTTTTGAAGCTCTGGGTGTGAAAAGTAACTCTGTAACTGCAGGCTGACCGTAGTCTCTTGTGCTTTACAATGTAGACAGAACAGAGACAGTACCAGTGGTGATATGGAGAGTCCTCCGAGGGGGTCCCCATCCAAGATGTCTGTCCCTGCATTGTAGACGATGATGTCAGGCCGGACCTCGTTCAGCGCTCCCTCGGAGTGGAGCTCTACTTTCTGGAGGTACTCCGAGTCTTCAGTGCCCCAATCCAGTTCCACCTTCCTCTTTATGGCTCCTGGAGAAACCAAAACATTTAGATGGGAGTGGTGCATTGCCATTGCACAGAGCTGTCATCAACACATCAACCAATATAAAATAGTAGCAGTTCCATTAGGATGAATCCTCACATAAATGTAAGCTAGTAATTGCTGCTGCATTTCCTGCAACGGGATTCCTTTGAACAGAGACAGAGTAAAGTTTCTGATAACTGAATTCTTATGAAATGTTCAGGTAGGTGCTTCTCTAGCTATAGAATGCTTTGATGTGTAAATCTGCAGCAGCGCTTTAATTAATTAGTATGTACATATCTAGTAACTAATGCAAACGAGGAAAAAGGTTCATTAAGAGACCTTTATGTTTAAAAAGTCAAACAGAATTAAGCTGCAAAAGCAGAAAATGAACAACGCAATAGCATGTGAAACGGAGTTTTGGTAGTTTTTCAAGTCTAGTCCTGCAAGTTTTTCAAGAAGACATGAAAGAAAAAAAAGTGCCCAAAACTGAAGCCTTGGTCTTTGAAGGAAATAAATGTCTTGGAGGAAAAATATGAAGCAGAATGGAGCTGTGTGGTTTTTATCTTAAACAAGCCAGAGTGTACATTCATTTCACTTTCTTAAGGGCAGAGACGATTATAAAATGTCTTCAATTCAATTATTTGCAGAGAAGACGATAGCTGAAGGACTGGGAGAATTTTAAAGGCAGGACTGTGACGTTTTGTCCACAGAGTATTGTTAAGATTGGTGTCAAATGGTAACATGTGGTCGCCGTCAGATCGGCTTTGATGTATTGGCAGATTCATTTGTGTAAAAGCCATAATTATAGTGTTGCATGGAGTGCTGCATGACAGATTTCCTGCTGAGCGCTAATAGAGTGTACGATGGTGCAGAGGGAAATCACAGCATAATTAAAATGGCACTGAGTGACATCTAGGGGCTGAACTGAATTAGGCAGCCCCCTTCACTCCAACCTGAACCACCAACCACGAATCAGGAGCAGTGTTGTCACCACAATGCATCACATTTATATTCATGAGAACACAATAACTGCAAGACCCTGTCTAAAGACATCATTATTAGGTAAAAAACGCTTGAGGAGCTTTCACTCACTTTTGGCATATCCGTCACCAGGGTAGATGTAACGATTATACATATCCATGATGAACACTCGTCTGTCGTCCAAGAAGTCACGCTCATGTCCATTTCCCTGTATCAGAGTGGAATCACAACTTTCATTAAAAAAAAAAAAGGCACTTTGATGCTGTCTTTGCTTATTTAAGACATCATCCAAAACAGACAAGCTAAATCAAGTAATTGGTTTTTCATTCTCGATGATGCCTCATTCATGTGTCATGCAAAGCATGTGATAACTCACAGCTTTGTGACAGTCCACTACATCACTCGACTGTGCCACGTCTGCGCAGGTGTCATTCACTCAGACCCATTAGTTTACCTGAGACACGCTGCGCTGGCTGACAGCACCAGATCAGGGATAAATAGTCTTGTCGTCTATAGACATTAAATGTTAAAAATACTTATAAAAAAGTAATGGCTACTCCATTACTTTTCATTTCCTGTCTTCCATTTGTCTTCCAAGTGTCTGGCTGCTGTCAGGAGGAGATTAGTCACTGTGCCAAGCCTAGTGTTACTGGATGAACAGGAGAATGTATGGGACAAGCAGGTCAGTTTGATGCCAGCTGTACATCATGCCTAAGTGACTGTAAAATCTACAGTCTTTGAAGGGTACAAAAAAAGGGTGGCTTGTTGGTAATGTGCGGTCAAGTGATATGATATCAAGGCCAGATATTAAAGGAATAGATCAACAATTTGGGAAATCTGGTTTTTTGCTTTGTTACCCAGAGTTAGATGAGAAGATTGCTACCACTTTAATGTTTGCATGTTGAAGTATGAAGCTGGAGCCAGGATGTGTTTAGCTTATAAAGACTAGAGGTAGAGGGAAACAGTGGGCCTGGGTTTGCACAAAGTTCAAAACCGCCCCTACAAACACATCTAAAACTCACTAGTTAAGTTGTATCTCATTTGCTTATTCTGCACATAACCACAAATGTAAAAATGTAAAAGTGGTTTCATAGGAAGTTACATGCTGTAACTACTTCCTGGTGAACAGCATGCTGGAGCACTGACTGCCAACTGACTTCACATAACCATTAGGTTGTCAGGCAACCAGCAGAGATGCTGCACAGAAGTCCTCTGTGGACAAATAAACTGTTCTTCGTCAATTACTATCCCTGTTGGTTGGCAAATTACTGAACTTAGAAAAGAGCAGGTTTTCAGCCTCTTGGGTCAGAGTTAGAATGTGCATTACAGCTAATGGACTTAAACTGTACATGGACCAGTTGGTTTATTTTGGTGTCGGTTAAAGGGAAATTTTCACTTCATCTTTCAATCGTAGGGCAATTCATTACAAAACACATTAGAAATCATCCTCAGGGGATAATATCTACTGATCTGGGTCCTGTTTTCCAAAGCATTTTAAGACAAGGATTATTTTAGCCAATAGACCTATTGTCTGAGTGACAAGGGTTTCTCCACACATCTTTCAGCAATGTGGAGCTAAATTAGGTTCTTCTCGGAAAAAGGACAGCAAAGACCATTAGACTAACCAGAGCACACTGCAAATCACTCATCGCATTCAAGACCCTTTCTTCCCTGAAGTCCTATTGTTTTATGATCATGGATGAGTTTCTTGGCCTAGGCTTCACTTTTAATAAACGTACATCAACTTTGTATGTGACGAGTGTCATGATGCTCCAAGTCAAACATTAATTCCTGCCATATTAAGTGAAGCATAATCTCATGAGACAGCTGTTGAAATCCCACAAATCCCACACAGCGTAGAGGCCCTATTTCAGGGGTAAAGTGGTAGGTCTCGGGTGCATGGACTGTGGGTGTCTCCAAGCCCCCTAGCGTTGTTGGATTGACGTTTAATACAATTTATTTTGTAGCTTAAAGGTATTCTTTAATTTACCAATAACATAATCTATCATTAGATACCTTTACTTTGGTAACATTAGCAAGCAAAAGTACTTTTACTTGAGTATAATATTCTACTATTACAAAACTAAACATTTGCAATAAGGTCATATCACAGTAAACGGTAATCACAACAGTCATACTTTACATCATGATTGCCTTTAGTTAATCCATCCTTAGACACACTGAGCAGTGATCTGTGTATTGCAGCTTTATTGGATTGGTTGTTCAATTTGTTTGAATTTAAGAGAGTTGGCTGGACATTGAATGCAACTCAGTGTCTGTGTCTCTTAGATCCTTTGCACCCATTTACGTTTTTATGCACATTTGGATTTCTTTAAATTGTTGAAAAAGCCTAAAAATCTTGCACACACTGAAAAATCATACTCACGTGATGCTTCGATCTGCAGACTTTCATAAAGTAAATTCATGAATCGTCAAAGCTTTGAAACGAACGGTTTATGGTATAGCCCTAATTAAAACATAATATTAATAGTTTGCAGAACACTTACAAGCCATTAGCATTGCCTGCCCATCTGCACATCGCCTTCATGTCACTGATACCAAACACCTCCCCCAGAGCTGAAAAATGTAATGTGTGTGATCCTGATGCAGGGAGTATCCTCTCACTCACAGAAAACTGTGCATTGTCAGTAGAATGCTTCATCGCAGCATACGGTAAAGCTGGTACATGTGTAGTCTCCACAAATGGCACAGACCAGTGTGAGTTTTAGTTTGTACTGCATGGATAAACCAACAAACATATTGCACCGAGGGCCTTCGTGAGACAGTGATGAAATCTACATGTAAGTGAGCAGTCTGCACTGCTCCGCTCTAAAACACAGCCTAAGACTATAAATCAGCTCATATGCCGCCTGAGCTCCTGCTGCCTGCAGACTTATTAGTCTTATCCTCTCCCCCACATACTGTACAATAAAAGATTACTGTTTCACTGCCATTTGTTAGTGTCAGCCAAAAGCCTTCACTACTGGCTTTAAACAGGCCTTTCCTTCAGTTCATTAAAACGGATAACCTCCTTTACCAGGTTCAAACACCTGTGTTAAATATTGGAACCATCTATCACTACTTAACAAAACATAATCAGAAGGGCAAAAGGAAAAAATAGAACATTTTCTTTTTCATCTGCGAGGAACAGGAAGGATGTCATTTGTAGTGAATGAACTTTACCAGACGACAAGATGATGGTCGTAAGGAGGGAATGATTCTCTCTAGTTTCAAAACAAAAACACGAACTTGAACTTGACTTAAGTTTTGCCTCAACACACTGCACTGTGCCTGATCAAATACAATACGCGCAATGATAAAATACACGCGAGCACACATTCCTGGTAGAATACTTTGCAACATATACAGGGTGGTTTGAATTGTTCACCTGCTGATAGTTGAGGAAAAATAATCTCGGCAACTGCTATGCAGTGCTTTGGTATTTGATAAGCTTTCGAATTCATGGATCTATGTATCAAAGGACCTCACAAAAGCATCTTTCATTGCCTGACAGGTGCTTGAAATTACACGCCGCTCTATACAGTATCAGTTGGGTTGTGATTTCCTTTAATTTGTTACTCATTCATATGTAAAGTGGACTAAATATTAGAAAGACTTTTCTTATATAATCCAGTGCAGTACATCAACACCACTTCAGACACTATTCGGTGTCGGTGGATATGTCAACTACACTACGTTGCCAAAGGTCAGAGGACACCTGAGCATCACACCGATGTGAGCGTGTTGGACATTCCACTCAAAAACCATGGGCATTGGTATGGAGTTGGAACCCCCTTTGCAGCTACAGCAGCTGCCACTCTTCTGGAAAGGGTCTATGCAAGATTTTGGAGTGTGGCCGTGTGGATTTGTGCCCATTCAGTCAAAAGAGGATTTGTGATGTCAGAAACTACTGCTGGATGAGAACGCCACAATCTGCATTTTAATCCCTACCAAAGGTGTTCAGTGGGGTTGAGGCCGGGGCTCTTAGTGAGCCAATTGCATTCCTCCACACCAAATTTGTCTAACCATGTCTAATGGACCTCACTTTGTGCACATGGGCACTAAGGGCTTCCCCAAACTATTGCAACAAAGATGGAAGCGCCCAATTGACTAAAATGCCTTTGTATCTTGTAGCATTAAGGAGATTCTTCACTGGGACTAGCCTGAGCCTGGGCCTAACACTGAAAAACAGCCCCAGACCATCGTCCCTCAAACTTTGCAGTAAGCATTACACATTTTGGTAGGTCGCGTTCTCTCCATCCGCCAAACCCAGATTTGTCCATCGGACTTCCAGATAGCGAAGCATGATTCATCCTTCCAAAGAACACAAAAGAACACATTTCCACTGTTCCAGAGTCCAGTTGTCTCCACCACTCCATGCTTGGTATTACACATGTTGACATGACGCTTGCATGCAGCTGCTCAGCCATGGAAACCCATTTAATGAAGCTCCTAGGCGCTTCCACTTCACAATAATAGCACTTACAGTTGACTGGGGCAGATCTAGTGAGGCAGAAATTGTATGTATCTGCTACCAACGTGCGCAGCTGCTGAAACACCTGGAAATAATAAGCCGAAGGCATGTCCACTGACTTTTAGCCATATAGTGTACCACTGTTTGTCTTTACTTAGTAAAGTGTGTGTTGGATGGTCTATGAAAACATATTTGACACATAAAATAATCCCCTGGGTATCTTACCACATGCAGAGCACTCACACTGATACACAGCACATAATAGACAGATAGGAATATGCCTTCACAGCAGAGCTCCAGTCAAGCTTGTTATGAACTGAACCTAAAATTGATCATTACCGTTTTGTTGACTGGGTGAATAAGCAACACAGCTGCCTAGGCCATAATCTCAATTTATGTAAGGACAAGAGCACTTTAAGTGTCATGTTCCAGGGTTGTAATTAGGATTTTACTGCATATCCCCAATATTTCTCTCTGCCCAATTATCTGCTGAGAGGGGCACTTCAGGCCTATCTCCGTGCCTTCATGCAGATTTGTGCTTTTGTTCTTCTTCATGAATTATTTACTCGGCATCTGTATTGATCGCTGCTTCCGTCAATAGGTAAAGGCGCATTATTACCAATGAGCCATAGCTCAAAAAGAATAAAGCTCTATTCCTGGAAAACGGCCATGGACCTCAGGAACCTTGAGACATCATCAATATTAACACAGTTCTCAGGGCTAATTGGTGGTGGATACAAGTCATTATGTTGAAAGCACAAGGTAAGACAAAAAATATGATAATCAGACTTCCAAAAATGTTGAGTCACTGTTCTCTACAGTTTGGAGGAGCTCAGCACCACTAACAAAGACATGACAAACAAGACATGTAGCAAAGAGGAAGCACAGTAAGTGGGATAATGTTATGGAGCTACACTGGTTCTAATCTCATCATGATCAGATACACGTGTCCTAATATAAATTGCTGCACACTGAACAAAGTTCAATACAATTTATTTATTAAAAGCGATGAATGTACAGGCCATATAAAAATGAATTATATAGAAAAAATGATACTGCAGTCCCTTTATGGTACTCTGTACTCTGCGCTAGAGTGCTTTATTTATTGGCTTTGAGAGGCTGGTTCTGTCCAACATCCAGGCCTGCATCCCCTCCTGTATCGACCAACACCAGTTTGCCTACAAGGACTAATAGATCCACTGCTCTCACTCACCTAGAAAACCCCAACACCTATGATGCTTTTTGCTCACTTCAGTTCAGCTTTCAATTCCATCAACCCGCACAAGCTGGTCAACAAATTGCAGACACTTGGTCTAAAAACCCTCTCTGTCTGTGGCTCAAGGACTTTCTCACCAACATACCCCAGCACATCAGGCAATGACACCTACAATCATATTCAACACCGGTGCCCCCCAAGGATGTGTCCTCAGCCCACTCCTCTACTCCCTCTTCACCTATAACTGCACTCTCACCCACAGCTCTAACACCATAACGAAATTTCTTGACGACACGACCATAGTGGGTCTGATTACAAATAATGGAGGAAAACTTACTACATAAGTGAGGAAAGTGCCTACAGGGAGGAGGTTTGGTTACTGCCTGCATGGTGTGAAGGAAATGACTTGATCCTTGACACCAAAGACACAAAGGAAGACGTCATAGACATAGCGCACTGGACTATGCGCCTACGGGGAGGATGTCGAGTGGGTTGCCAATTATAAATACCTTAAATACTTCAGAGGACCTGACCTGGAGGGTGAACACTGCATGCCTGGTCAAGAAGGCCCAGAAGCGCCTCTTCTTCCTGAGAACCCTGAGCGCAACAAACTCCCACAGAAACTACTGATACATTTCGACCGCTGCACAAGAGTATCCTGACTTTCTGCCGCACAGTCTGGTACTCTTGCTGCACTGCAGAGGAGAGGAAGGACCTACAGCGGGTGGTGAAGACGGCTCAGTGGATTGTTGGCTCCACACTTCCAAACCTGACAGACATCTTCACAGACGAGCTAACAACATCAGGAGAGAACCTTCACACCCTGGTCACCACCTGTTCAGTACCCTCCCCTCAGGAAGACTCAAGGTCATACGGGCTTGGACCAACGTCTGAGAAACAGCTTCTTCCCAGCTGTGGACAGTCTGCTGAAACGCCCCCCCCCCCCTCCTCAAGTGCAATAATTCTGCTGCTACCTCAAGTGCAATAACTGTACATATATTCATATTGCTATGCATATATTTGATCTATCTATCTATCTATCTATCTATCTATCTATCTATCTATCTGTCTGTCTGTGTGAGTGATAATGTGTTTCAAATCACAAGACATAAGATATTTCACACACATCACAATGTCAACAAGCCCGAACACACAAGTAGCTGACACTGCTGCAGATATCCCAGTGATAGTCCAATATTATCCAAAGCTGGTATGCGCTCAGCTGTTTGCCAGTGGAGATGTTTTTAGATACGTTCAACTGAATATGACAATAAGGGCCAATTTGGCCTGCAGGAAGCCTGATTGATTAGTGTGGTGGTAAAAGGGGGGTTATCTTGTCATCAATGTCAGCTTCTAAGCAACAATGCACATTGACACAGAGAGTGGTAATGGTATCGGCTCACCTGATGAGCATCAAGATCGATGATGGTAGCCCTGGAGATGCCTTCCACTCTTTCAAACAGAAACTGAGAAATAAATAGAAAAATATTTGCTTTCTCACTCTTACTGACACATTCACAGTTCAAATTCTCACTGAGGGATTCCAAAAGTAAAACTTCTAGTCTTGAGATGAAATTGCACAAATTGTCCACAATAACCTGGTTGAGCCATCATGTACACCGTCATTTGGCCACTGTGGCCACAAGTGGGAATTCCAGGATGTGAGACCAAACCAGCAGGAGGAAGAACAACAATTTTGACATAGCTGAGCTACACACTGATTTATGGAACTGGAGTTACATCCAGGTACCTCATGTGATTTTTCTGTGTGTCGTTGCTGGACACGAGGCTACCATCACGCAATGCCATCCTTTACATTCATTAAGTCATCAGCAGGTCTGTGGTTTAATCGCTTTGCTAGAAGTTTGTTGGTGAAAAGGACAAGACTACTGTCTTTATGTCGTCTTAATTCACGACAGGCGTAACCGGATCACCAGCATCAGAACCATGTACGTAAAACAGAAGCAGCCAGTAACAGGGCTGGCAGTAACCAGGTGGAATCTCTGTCAATGCCCTGACATGTAATGGCTGTTTTGAAGATGTACGTCTTCTGAAGCTATTCTTTACGTTTGCTAACATTAAGCTGATATTAGCTACAATAACATGCAGGTCATACCAGACCAAGTAGCTGTAGCAGAAAAACCCTTGAGAGTATTGAAGTAAGCGAGGCTGTGTTTTATTTCTTGTGAGGGTAGCTTTTTATTTGTAATGAGGAAATTATTTAGTCTTTTAACAGATATATATATTCTAAATTAAGAACTTAATCTGCATACTTCTTCCTACATGCACCCACAGCCAGTGTTTGAGTGAATGTTTCCAATATGCTGACACCGTGTACATCATTACACTTACCTTGATGGCTAGAGTGATGTCAGCGTAGGCACAAAAGCCCCCTCCCCTGTCGCTGGAGCAGTGGTGAAAGCCTCCTCCTGGGACACAGAAAATCCATTGGTTCAGTGTCAGGGCCATTAGACAAGCCGAGCAGGTCACAGCACATCTGAGAAGTTTATCATTCTTAATGACCATAATTGACAACTTAAAATAGGCTGTTATTGAGTTTATTGCAGCTGATAAAAATGGCCACTGTTCCCCTGTGGTACAACAATGGGTGTACTGACATCAGAATGGGACTATTTAATTGCTCCTAAAATGTGGAAAGAGCAGCAGTGTAAAAGGACGAAGAGGAATACCAAGACACTTTAAAGTGAGGTGATGACCATTCATTCAGGTTAAGAGTTATGGTCCCCCCTGCCCTGCTTTGGCTCATGTTCATTAAACTATAGCGTAAAGTGGAATATTAATAAAGGCCAGCAAGGCAGCAGGTGAAATGTGATTATCATTTATTGCCTGGCCTTCCAAAACCATGTTCTATAAAGCCTCTACATCCTCATAGTGTTGAGACACGCAATATGTAGATTTTAGGCGCATTTGAATAGCCTTTACATCTTTATTAAAATCATGTTTATTGATGCAGAACAATCTTTCCTCCCAATTCACCAACAGAAGGTGTAAAGCAGCTGAGTAAGCACGGGGTGCAGAAGTCTGATGTGGCTTTTTAAATTCCCTGCTTGGCATAAAACCAGGAGGGGAGAAATAAAGAATGACCCTGGTTTTTCAACTATAGACCTCCTACTTAATCAGGTGGTAGAGAGTCGGGCAGGAAATGCCTGTTTTTTTCAAGATAGCTATCTAGTTGAGTCTGTGGTTCAGTTTTATGGAGGAGATGCAGGGCTCGTCAGCATGACTGCACAGATTACAACCTCAGATCTTTGCCTTCTTTCTTGCAGAGTGAGTGATTCACGCTGATATCTGCCGGCTGTCAAAACTGTCCTGAAACTCAAGTCTGGATGAAAGAGATACAGCCTTGTGTCATACTTTAAAATCAAAGTTGAATAGTTTTGTCAGTAATGCAACATTTAATACAAACCGGCCTGTGCAGAATTACTCTGGTGCACTTGATAATCAGCAAAAGCAACGTAACACTGCCTGGGTGACACTTTTTACTCACAACAGTGAAACATTCATATGCAATGTATCATCAAACCGTTCACTGCCAACACAAGTGATCAAACTGAGTCTGCAAAACATATAAACGTCAATATATTTTGTTGTTTTTCCTACTACATCCACTCCTGGCTGCAGCAGGACTAGGGCTTTTTTGGTGACATATGGGCGACTGTGAGCACTTGGTTACGGGTTAGAGAGAGACTATTCAATTGAAAAAGTCAACGCTGACTTGAAGCATGGGACAGGACGTGCCGACTTCCTATCATATATCTAAACAAAAGCAGTCTTTCCCAAAGTTTAACAAATGTTGTCTAAAGCTAAGCACATGCAGGAAGGAGGACATGAACCCTGGTTCTCAGTGTCAAAGTTCTGCACATCGAGAGTGACCCCACTCACTCAGTAATAACCCTAAGAACTGATCTGGACAGCCCTGCTCAGTACGCACGCAGCTCCGGAGTTACAGGTGTGAAGTGATCCTACAACCAATGCATTTAAATCTATTTTCTCAGTCAGTTTTCAGTTTTCTGGTAAAGGTAGAACACTTTTTGTTATTTCTCATGAGAGATTTCTGTGTGACAGAAGTTAGAAAACTACTAGTCAGTTTTAGTCTGTTAGGTTGTAATGTTGAATATTTATAATGTAAACTAATCTAAAGAAACAGTTTTTGTCTTTCTATTAAGAGAACTGTCAATAAAATAGGTTCCAAATGTGGGGGTTTGAATTTCGGATGTGGGGCAAATATTGGGTTCACATTTGGATCACAGATTGTGTCTTTGTGTGAAATTCTTTACAAGGGTTCATGTTAAAGCCCTTACTTTAGTCTGCCTGGGACGGTTTGACAAAGTTAGTCTTACACCTAACTAATAAGCACCTAAATGTATCCATTGCACAAAGCTGTCTAGTTCTTAATTATCTTCAGTAGGACTAATTTGCTAGGAATTCTGGGTAAATTAAGACTTTTTCCAGACTAAAAAAATACAGCTGTCTGACATCTTGCCACTTAGTTCAACATCAGGCACTCATGGTAACACAGACTAACAGATAACTCTCACATATTGAGGTTAAATGTATACCAGTTGAGTGCAGAAGGACTTGTTGTCTACGTTTGGTATCTAGAAACTTGACTTACCAACATTTATAGCCCATCCTCGGTCAACAGCAAGTTTTCCTGCCTGTGTATAACAAGACGCTTCAGTTAAAGCTTTAATATCAACCGACATAGATGTATGAATATGAATGAGTCATACACAATTTCATTTTATGAAAGAAAATGACCTTTTCCAGATAAACCACAAAATGCAGCAACAATCATCAAGCAGCTTTTGCAGTCACCATATTGTTTACTGAAGAGCAGAGGAAAACATACAATTTCTTTGTGAAATTAGAAATATGTCTCAAGGCGGTGCGTTAAAAGGCGACTTTTAAGTGCAGGGCGCAGATCTCGAAAAACACAATGAAAGTAAGGCATGTGTTCACCACTTATAAAGCTGACCTCCGACCACATAGGGCCCATACACAGCCTTCACTTCACATGGAGACATTATACAATTCCTCCTACAGGTCTTTGGCCTGTTTCTGCTCAGCAGCTTTTGGGTTAAGAGCATTCGGATTTAATCTGGAGCAGTGTTGCCCTTTGGTTATTTGACCTTATAGTCTGTAAACTCTGCTTCTTAGAATTAAAAGGTTATAGGTTTTAAATAAGAGCCAATGTGTCCCTTCACTTATTCCCCCCTCAGGCTACTTTCTATCAGGACGGACCAAATAATTAGGCTGAGCAAAACTTTTCATTCCCCTTAACTCTACAACATTTGCATAAAACAGCTATTTAAATTCTATTAAACTGTTTTGTCAACAAGAGTGCCTCATTATCAAACTCAAGGCCTGGGGGTGTATAGCTTCTTAAGGCTAACTAAACAGGTGAATGGCTCCTGTAACACAGTCTCTAGCAACATAATAAAACTGTGCCAGTTAAAGAACAGTTTTCTGTGAGACATGAAGCCGTGTAACAGCCCAGCAAATGTAAATTCTATAGAGCTCAACGCTTCAGTACCAGCACAGTGATCCATGTGCTGGACTGACCACAGTTTGCAGTGGTGCTACACACCAGGCCAACTCTGCCAAGTGCACATCCAGGGGGATGAAATTAGGCAAGAAGTGTATTATTATAGTCAGACACCAAGCGTAATGTGCCAAAAATCTACTTAACTTTATCTCCTTTACAAGTTCATTATAAATGCATTTATTCACACCATAAATTAGACTTCCATAAAATCAATAGAAAAGATTTCTGTTGCATAAGAAGAAGAAGAAGAAGAAGAAGAAGGGGGCTTAAACGTATGATTGACACTGAGTTACTGTTCTCTATGTCTTAATCTCTAAACATTTAACAAGTTAAAAGCTGTTTTGTAGAATTTAAGTGAAATTCTACATTTGTGATGCCAGCTGGGTGCTGGGGGCTGCATGTGTGATCTGTGATGCACCTGCAGAGCTGGTAGTACAGCTGCACTCCAAATTATTCAGCCCACATTGCAAAGTAGGTGTATTGGCAGAATGTGCAAACTTTCAGCTGTGTTCAATGAACAACTCAAACAACAACAACTGAAATAGCTCAACACAACTAATATTACTGGTGGTTTCTCCAAATTCAACACAATTACGATTATTATAAAATCATTCAACCCCTTCTTGACAAGCATCTTTAGCACTTCGTAGAGCACCCTTTTGCTGTTATGACCTCCTGCAAAACATGATGTGTAGACAGACACCATGCTCTGACAGCATTCCTGAGGAATCTTGGCCCATTCCTCGTGGACAACAGCCTCCAGCTCTCTAATGTTCTTGGGTTTGTGTACTGCCACCACCATCTCCAAGTCCCACCGGAGATTTTCTATGGGATTCAAGTCAGGCAACTGTGATGGCCACTCCAGCATCTTCCAGGACTTCATCCGAAGCCTTGGTGGACTTTGAGGAATGCTCGGGATCATTGTCCTGTCGGAAGATCCATTGAAGACCCAGGCTTCAGCTTCCTCACAGACGGCATGTGTTTTCTCCTGGATTTCCTGATACTTGTTTGTATCAGGAAACCCACCTTGCCCTCCAAACGCTGCCAGAAGAAGCAAAGCAGAGCATTGCTGAGCCACCGCCATTGCTTCACTGTAGAGTTCTTTTCAGCGCATGCCTCATTCCTCCTCCTCCTTAATGTAGAAACTGAAACCTCAGTGCCTGCTGCCACCATGTCTTGCTGCAGGTTTTTTGCCGTCACTTGAAGGTTTTTGGTTGATAGCTTCCTCGTTCTCCCTCTTCCTCTTTTTCCAGATAGTGTAGCCAGTGTTCCTTTAGCTTTGAAATTGTGAACTATACTTCCAACAGCATCTCTGGGAACATTCAGCACCTTTGCTGTCTTTTTTGTATCCTTTTCCTTGTTTGTGCAAGGCAATGATTTCCACTCTTAACTTTTAGGACAGTTCTCAGTTAAACCTCTGACCAGTCCGGGTATTTGATGTGTTCTATCTCAAGCACACCTGATGCAACTACTGAGGCCCTTAATTAGTTGCATCAGGTGTGCTTGAGACAACACCTGATGTGCAAATGAGTGCTCTTTTGAGGGATTCTATTCAGGGGGTTGAATAATTTCGAGACTGCAGAAGTCATTAAAAGTGGCGTTTTGTGTTTTGGAAAACTACCTGTAATATTAGTTGTGTTGAGCTATTTCAGTTCTTCTTGTTTGAGTTGTTCATCAAACACAGCTGAAAGTTTTTAATGTTTGCCAATACACCCAATTTTACAATAGAGGTTGAATAATTCTTAGCGCAACTGTATTTGACAAAGATAACAAGACCGTAGTGGATTACATCGTTAATATATGCTGGTACACTACAGAATGATATTCTTCCCCTGACAAATGAGGGTGAATAGTAGGGAGATGAGTATAATATGTTAATATTATCAGCTATCATCATGAAGGCACACAAGGAGGAAATAAGGCTCTCAGATAGCTACCATTATCGTTCCTCCAGTCTGTGTCCGCAAAGGCCTCAACACCTTCCGCTGCACCAGGAAATTAGGAAGAAACAGGAGAGGTGGGATTTCTGTGATCGTTGCCACCACCAGAGACCACTAAAGTGAGAGAGAGCACAATTAGACACAGTATATGGCGAGCTAAGACTCTCTCACAGTAACAGTAACACAGACTCTGCTGACTGAAAAGCACAAAAAGCCAAACAGGAGGTAAATTAACATATTACGTTTCATTGTGTTCCCATCGGAGTCTGGATATAAAGGTGTGGAAAAGCTGACTGTAGAAAGATATAATAATGCTTCCAGGGGGCTTAGGTTTGAGCCTCGACTCTCATATGAAAACAGGACAGCACAGATTAATGCAAATTCACAGCAAAGTACTGAGGTACCTCCTCCGAGATTTGGTTGTGCATGCAGTCAAGGGGATGAGAGATAAATACAAAGTCTCTGAACATGATAAAACTCGTGTTATCAGCTTTAATTTTCCTGCTGCAAGCACACTTTTGCGAGAGATTTACAAGCACACCTCAGTACTTTCATACTCCTGACTGCATGAAATGGCCAAAAACAACTGAACCGCAACCTCCCGAATTCACTGTGGAAGGAAAAACAAACAGGCACTCTAATTAACTCCTGGGGCTGATAAATTAAAAGTACAAAAGCCCTTATTGACTCAAGGGACTCGGAGAGGTGCTATCTTCTCAATATGCTTGACATGATCAATTTGATTGATTTGACTAATTTCCCTATGGAATAATCTACTGTATTGTGATGACAGCTCATTGCTCTGTTTTGTCACTTCCTGCATTACAATGCCAAAATCCCAGCAAACAAACTGCTTAGCTTGAATCACATCAATGCTAATATCAAATGTGAGCACACGGCAAATCAATTTAAAATCCCGATGGATCCCTCAGCTCCTCAGTAATACTGAGCGATACACAGAGGAGATCTAGAAGCCGTGAAGAGATGAGGGATGTAGTGAACATGTCATGTTCTCATAATGAGGGTTCATAGACTGTATAAATGAAGTGGACTTCCTGGTCTGCCGATGCCAAAGTGCCTTAAACCTGCATCCTTTCTAGTGGCCAGCAGGGGGCGACTCCACTGGCTCCAAAAAGATGTCCGATTCTATGGAATTCTATGAGAAAATAACCCTCCAACTCACTTGATTTATTACCTCAGTAAACATTTTCCTGATGAATTTATGGTCCCAGGTGTTAGTTTCAAGTCTTCAATACAACATGATATTCATTTGGTGAATTATGGTCCCATTTAGAGTAAAATAGATGATAAAGCCGAGGATGCTTTAGAGCGGGGCTACCTTGTGACTAACCAATCAAAATGGGGTCATACCGGACTCTAACCAATCACTTACGGTTCTGAAATCGAGACGACGACAGGCAAAATGCCAAACTCGAGGCTTCAAAATGGCAGTTCATAAACCAATTCTTATATGTGCAGTCTACGAGATGGACGCACTGGAGGTTGGCAGAGTTGGAGAAAAACAAAGCGACCTTTAATCTGTTGAGGTAGCGTTTGGTGTGAACCACTAGCAGATCCTCTTCAGTGGCTTCACGGGCTTCTACGATGCTCCCATCAGTGATGAACTGCTCCTCTGAGACAAAAGCATAGACATATGAGTGAAATGAAAAAATAAGGCCATAATAGCCAGATCTAAAGGATCTTTATCAAAATGTGTAATAATGTCAAATATACCAAACAAATCTGATTTTCTTTCTTATATGTCAATCAGCAGGAAAAACCCCAGTGTTGGTCGAGCTTTAGAAATAACCATAATTTGCATCATGTGTGAATCAAACCTACGATGAGGGCTGGGTGATTGATCAATATAATTATCTAACATCTGCTTAGATATTTGTATACTGACAAAATTCTCCTATCGAAATATTGTGGTTTGAATTTCACGTCTAAATAAGTTTAATAATATCAGACTTTACTCTCAATAAATTATACTTTAAAAATACTTAAGAATATTACGATTTTTTTGGCATATTTGTTGCTTAAACTACATTATAACCTTGTTGGTAGGAGTTTTTATTGTGCCATTGATAGTAATTAAGATAATATTACAGTTTATTGATATTAAGTAGTCTACACTTCCCAGAGACTGCACATGCTCCATAGCAACATCAAGTTTGACAGATTTATGTTATAAAAAGGTCTCGCATCACATAACAGTGCATTCTAGTTATACATTAGCTGCTCCATCGTGGGACTATTTTCTTGGACCTTTCTTGAAAAAATGATCAGCCTCTGACTTTGAATGTAACACAGAGGGCTCATTAAAACCTATTACACAACAGATTTCTTTGTATGATATTCTAAATATGCTGCTTAAATCTGCAGTATCATCCACTTTTTCTCCGATTCTTGCGAGGGTAAGGTTTTCCTCAGTTCTTTATCTGCCCTCTTAACTTCTGAAAGTTTAGTGAATTCATTAAAATGAACCTTCTAAAACACTTTCGATAACAAAGGCAATCCAGGGAGCAGTTTGACAACAACTTTGTGTGAAGTTGTGCCAGTTAGCCTGTCACTGTTTTCCCTTGGCCTTAGGACCCGTGCTGGGCCTCATCTGCTGTACCTGCACAGACTTCCACAGGGAGCTTCCTCTAATTATCGGTGCTCTTATTGCCCTGCCTTTCCACACTCTACTACAGCTCACCTCTCGACTCCCTCCTCTTTGTTCTCTACCTCTCCATGCCTCTCTGATCCGCTCTGAGTGTTTCCATGTACATCAGCTTGGGGAGATGTCCTCCCCATCTGCCACTCTGCTTCTCATTTGCTTACCTCTCAAGAAGTGCACGACTTTCCCCCACTTCCCTGCATCGAATGGATGGAGCTTTTCAAGGCCCATGAAGGTGATGTTGTAATCCGGGTGGTACACAATGGGCAGACATGTTGGAGGGATGCTGGTGTACAAGTCGGTGCGATGCGGGCTGAAGGAAGAGAGTCAGAAACGTGAAGTGATTCCCCCAGCGTCTTAACAAGCGTTCTGAGAACTGTCGTATTAGTGCTTGCTCACCTCCTTTTCCCTTCATTATCTTCTTTGTGAGACATGTTTTTCAGGCATTGCTACTTTCATCTGTGGGCAAAAGTAAAGATTGATAATAAAATTAATTCAAATGCATGTGACTGCTGTGACTTACAAGGCCTCTCAGAACACACATAAGTAGGACAACTAAATAATAAAACGCTGTAATTAGGCAATTTAGTGAGCAGAGGTTACATCCACGTTACTGGAAGCATGAACTGAGGATGAGACGCTACAGTAACGTTAAACATTTCTCGCGCATGCGCAGTGACAGGCACACATTTCCAAAGACGCAACAGCAGAAGGAAACAACCCAGCGGCGGACACACACTGAGCAGCCTCTAACAGTCCGTCTCAGCTCATCGTAGCGCTGAACACACACACTTTACCACAGCGGCTGTCACAGACGTCCTGCTACCGTCTCAGCGGACAGAAACCAGCAACAGACGACGTCACTCACCTGCTGCTGTCTGCGGGAGGAAGCGGCGCACAGAAGAGCTGCTGCACACAAAGAGTCACTGGAGGCTCTCAGTGTGTGTCCTTTTTTTTTTTAGTTGCAAGCTAACAGCGAGAAGTGGTTTTTATTGACAGTGTTTCTTGGTCTGTGTCCTCATTCCGTCCTGCTCCGGCGCTACGTAGGAGACGCGTACGCAGAATGCGCAGAGCTCCGTCCGCAGCGCACACGGAGATTTAAAGCAGAAGAACCGTGAAAAGCTCTGACTGAGTCCACATCTGGTCCTGGTGCTCCTCATGTGTCCTCACCTCGCCCTGGAGATCACACACACCACACATTAGACAACATCATCCTGTCAGTGGACACAGGAGATAAAGCTGCTGAGCTTGCTTATATATTTTATATTATTATATAGAAGGATATTAGGCCTCTATAATGGTGCACTACAGTCCCAGATGTAGTTATTTTAATAATATTACACGTTAAATGTTACTAACACTTGCCAACAAAGTCGGACTGCAGTACACACTTAAATCGTATTATTATTATTTAATCTTATAATTTGCCTCAGTTGCCATTATGTTGATTCTAATTGCCAAATGCTTATTTGGACACCATTATATGGACACCTATAATTTCTATATAACCACTATGTCTCTTCACATCTTTTTCTTTTCCTATGTCTGACCCCTTTAAGCAGTTTATTAGCATATATTGTTGTAAACATGTACAGTAAATTAAAGGCCTGTACATACTCCACAAGAACAGAGAAACGTGTTCTCTCTCCCAGGGCTCTGATTTGGCAGTTCTTGCAGCTTGTTCTCAACACATCATCTGGGCAGAATTTTTTATAGCGTGGCGTCCAAGAACTATTGTGTGATTGGTCAGAAATGTGAAGTGGGCGTGGTCAATGTGGAAAGTCAGGAAATGTTGTCACTCCCACGCGTGATGTGTGCTGCAGTAGGAAGGCCTTATGAGGACTTCCCCTTTCTCGTGATGTATGAAATGTCCTGGCGAACTTTGTACTTGTTCTTGCCACCTCAAGAAAACTGACACATTTCTCTGTTCTTGCGGAGTATGTATAGACCTTAAGATGCCTGTGTCCCTGAAACTTAAATTATATGCAGTGATAAAAGTATTCAGAGCCTAATATTGAAACAAGTAATACCACAGTATAAAACTTCTGCGCTACAAGTGAAGGTTTTGCCTTTCAGATTGTCAGCAAAATGTACTTGTGCATCAAAGGTACTGATAGTGCAGAATGGCCTCTTTCAGGGTGTTATGTATGTAATACACATTATATCGTCAGTACAGCATGCGTGCAGCTTTTTAATTTAGCTGGCTGAGATGGAAGCACTGGAAACAATCTATCACATTTATTAAGATGAGTTTATATATTGGATTAACGTTAGAATGTGAAATCTAACTGTAGCTGTTAAATATAAAAATATACAATTTCCTCCTGAGATATTGGGAAGACATATAAAATTATATATAATTAAAATACTCAAATAAGTGCACCAATGATTATGGTATGACAAATGCATTTTGTCATATGTACCTAATTTCATGTGATTAAAGCTTACTTAGTCGGGCCCAACCATGTACATATTTATAATACTGTGTATCATTTTTTTCTATTTTCTAATTTCCCTCTGTTCCATGCACACCTTCTGACATTTTCCTATTTGTAGTACAGCACACATTTAAATATAGGCTATGATCTGTATTGAGTAAACAATCACAGAGCTCATAATATTGAGTTGCTTACTTCTACTATTTCCCACTCGTGCATATTTTTCTCTCATGCTTTATTTTGCTTTTCCTTGCACAGTTACACAGTTACAGCACTTTGCAGGTTGCAGAACAAGACAGTTTCTCCAGCTGGATCAAAAAAGCTTGTCAGAATGTGCGGCAAGGATTTAGCAAAGGAAAAAGAAAAATAGAGTCCTTTTATATTTACTTCAGCAACACACCAAATGTTCCCACAGGGATCGATGAAATTTTATCTTATCTGATTTCAGAATGTGCAATAATGTGCGGTTTCTCATAACTCCCCTGAATGCCGTTGATATGTCTCTTTTGAAACAGAGCAAAACGAATTCACACATCACAGATCCCACTACTGCAATGCAGTCACTTACCTGTAATTTCTGTGAATTCTGCCTATTGGCAGATAAAGAGGCAGATGTCTATAAATAGCATGATATGTTAATGCCTGTGCCTGGTAATAGAGATGGTCTACCTCTGAAGTGAGGAGAGGTGTGATCTCTCCACTGGGCTGGGAATCTAAGAGAACTCTAGAAAAGCTGTCTGTACTACTTCACAGTGAAATAAGAGTGACCTTACTGTGGCTTGTGGTATATTTTTAGCTCATGCTCATTATGTATACTGTGTCTAAAGAATACCGCATATAGTTTATTCCTGTGATGTTCAATGAAACGATTTTACACATCCATCCATAATCACCAAAGATGGAGGACAGTAGCATTTTAGAAATGCTCAGGAGCAGAATACCTCCATCACCATACAGATGCTTTTCTACATGGGGTTAATGTGATGCCAGATATGTAATAGGGTTTAGTAATTCACACAGTCAAATCACACACCACCACAAAAAGGCCAAGGATAACACACCAAAGTAGAAAACTTAATTCTACGTTGGTTTGGACCAACACAATGGGTGAATGGGTGACTTCAATAACTCAAACAACCAACACAATAAATATTCGTATCATGTATAAATAAAATCAGTCCAAACAAAGAAAAGAAGACTTCAGCATACATGTTGGTCACGCTAGGTGTAGCCTGGTGGTCAAACCTACAAAGGTGTTCTTTAACCAAGCACTGAGTTCTAGTTGTAAGGGTTCTGTCCTGCAAAGGTAACAATCCAGTTCTTTTTTCCCAACATGCTAAAACCCAACACAGCCCTGACTAAGTTTGCTATTGTAATTTGTCTTTCAGTGCATGTCCCAGACCTCCACTCACATTCTCTCTAACTAACACCCTACATTTCCAGTAGAGGGTCTGGCAGCTGCTCGACCTCTAGCTTTGACGCAAATAAAATAAACAGTGACAGCTGAACGATACCCATGTGATTTAAATGCATTGTCCATTGCCGACCAGGAGAATTCAAATATTCAAAGAGACATACAGACATGTCTTTAATGCCAGTGTTTTAAGTAATAGTTCATTACCCATACAGGTACATATTGTTGATTCTAAAGCCTCACATTGTCACTACTAATTAAAGGCACCTTATTCCACATCACATCTGTTTTCAGCTGCATAAATATTTCTTTTGGCCTGCCAGTTGTAATTTTGTTTTTCTACCTCAGTAGAAGTGATTGACACAGTGGGGTCCGCATCTGACATGAATTAGATGGTCTGCTAGGGGCAATAAACACTTCACCAACAATACTGAGCATCTGTTACCATAGCGACTGTCAAAAGAGATATGACAGCCACCCATTCTCACCGATACGAGAGAGAACAAATGAAATAAAGTTCCCGGTGCTGCAACAGAGAGGTTGATGGTGTAAATGGACCCTAAGTGAAACCTCTAAAGGTTTAATACTTTACTATAACCAGATTTCATCAATCCTCATTCACTGCACTTATCGTAGTGAGGTTGTGATGACTCCATATGGGCCAAACAATCACTTGTGGCTGTGCTGTAGATGGATGAGAAAGCAGCTTCTCAAAGGTCTTCAGAGACGTATTTGCAGAACCAAACACACTGTTTACATTTGCATCGATAAAGCCAGAAGGAGCAATTACCCTGTGCACGGACTGAAGGGATCATTTCTCAGACCAAGTGTGCTGGAAAATACTTCAGGCTTTAGACAACACATTCAACATTATTAAGAGATGGGTAGGATTACAGCAAGATGTAATACTTTAAATGACCTTAAAGTGTGCTTAGTTGAGTTCAGTCTTACAATAATTTGGACATTCCTCCTGTGGTAAAGTTAATTTGTGACTGTTAAAATGTAACCGTAAGGCTAAAACTGATCAGCTGGAGTGTGACTGGGGTTATGATACCCAAGACTGCATAGTTATATAATGAAAATGTCCTTTTCAGTTCCTAATTTCTGAGCCTAAATGTTATTCTCCTGGAGTTCAATCATATACAAACTGACTTTGAAATAACCTCATAACAAAACAGTTATACCACAAAAATAAATTAATTTCTTCGAGAGGCAACATGACACCATTTAAGATAATAAAGAGACTTCAAGCGGGAAGACCGTTGACAGATTTACATAGTCTGAGTCTTGGCATCGTTATTTATCTTTTGGTTTTGAGCTTATCTGTATCCATGAACGTGTCCTGATAAGCTAATAAGTTTTTAAGGGACTGTTCACCCCAAAAACAAAACTATTTTTCCTCTTACCTGTAGTGCTATTCATCCATCTAGATCATTTTGGTCTGAGTTGCAGAGTTTTGGAGATATCAGCCGTAGAGATGTCTGCTTTCTCTCAAATATAATGGAACTGGATGGCACTCTGCTTCGGGTGCTCGAGCGCAGAAAAATACTTTTGAGAGAGAGAAGATGGGGTGCTGTTTTGCTGCAGTCAGTGCAAGGGAGATGACAAGTTTTCACTCTTTATGCTAACAGCCACACTGTTTACCCACACCGTGTCCAAGTTATTTCCTTTCCTGCCTGTTTGTTGTGACTGTGCCTTCGCCCTTCTGGACTTGCTTGATTCATCCCTACAAATCAAAGGCTTACAGAGTAAAACAATGAAGTAATTCTCACGTCAGTTAACAGGGTCAACAAAACTTTTTGTGAACAAGTCCGCAGGAGACTTTTTAAGACAAAGACGACCCCAGGCATCGCTGTCTAGCGATGAAAACCCTACAGCTTAGAGTTATATTCTAGACTAATGAATGGAATAAAATTCTCATTTGTTTATTGAGAGGAAGAAGCCTGAAATCACAGGAGTGTTTATTGGTTTTTAGAAAGCATCACTTTCATTCAGATGACCGCTGTTGTGGGGGTAGAGTATTTCACTGATTCTTTAGATTGTAAAGCAGATATAGTACTTGGTATGCATGCATTATTGTGGCTGACAATGGGCTCGTACTCAGAGTCTAAATCCTATAGGGCTTCTGATTGTTGGACTGCTGGCTGGAAGACTCAGGAGAGACAGACTGCAATTTCTTCCCATTCAAACAAAGCCTCTCAGTTTTCCATCTGCTCTGCCTGATGTAAACATCATCTGATTTCCAGAGCCAGGCAGTGATCTCATGAAACACCGCCTTTATCGTTGTTTGCCTTGCCATCCTGCCAGCCCTCTGTTGCAGTTCCTTTTGGTGCCAAACCCAGCCTCATGCAGTGCACAGATCATCAGTGGATAAGAGCTCCTCTGACTAGTCTCCTCATTTTTCCTGGTTTTGGTTGGCAAGTGGAATTTGATGAAAAAACAAGTATAAAGCAGTAGACTTAGGATGGCACTCTTGTGCTTTGGCCACGGTGAGGTATACAGAAACTTTTCAACATCGACAAGCTTGAAAGTGAGTTGCATTCCTCATCTGCTGTTCGGCTTCATGGTGAAAAAGATCACAGGGCGTCAGCAGTCATATTCTACAGGAGGAAGCATAAAGAACAAATGGATTCACTGTTTGATTCGAACTATATTTAGCATTTTATGTGATGTGATTGTGGCATATAAATACATAATATAGCAAATCCGTCATTTGTGCTCTGTTTGTAATATCAGTATCACCAATGCATTGCACAAGGTGCACACAACTGTACCCTATAGTGGCAAATAGTAGCATTATTCTGGGTTTGAAGACTTTATCACCCAGTAATCGTTAGGTGGTGACAATAAACCATGCTGCTGGGATGTCCTGTTTGTGTCTGATTAGCTAAATGGTGATGGAGGAATTCAGCCATCACTGATGACTGTAACATTCCCCACTTGCTGCTGTTTGAATTTCACCCTAATGTTTGGACTTGCCGCTCCCAAAGAGGACTTAATTCTCATCAGAATCCAAATTAAATACCAGGATTTAGTTTGAGCAAACAGGGTGAATTTGCAACATTTCAGTGGGCCAAGGTCAATCTTCTTGTAACAGACCAAGTTCATGGTGCTGACTGAGAAAACCAACATATACTTATATGACAATCCTGCCTGACACAATGTAAATAATGATAGGAGTGGTTAGTTTTCATTCTACCATGACAGAAACACCTAGAAATGAAGATTAAAGAATAAAACATAAAACTTTGTGAAGAAATATGGCACAGACATTCCAGGCTTACCAATATAATAATTTGCTTAGCGCAGCTGTAAAAACAAGTCCATTTGAATATCAGTGTAATTAAAAGCAATGTTTTTTTTATAGACTCACAACATGCTGTTCAGTATGGCACATTGTCAAAATCCTTTGGTTTAAATTGTGTGCCCAGCATGATACTGCCTGCACCTCCACTGGGAACCTCGACCACTGCCACTCACAGCACAATGGTACTGACAGAGTATATGCTGTGGAGCCTTTGCAGGGAGCAGTCGGTCCACGGCATGGACATCAATGGGCTGTCACAGCGTGCACCCAACTCCTCTTATCCAGCCACACATCTGACAGCTGTTCCCATGTCACCGCAACACTCACACACTTGACAGGAGTGTGTGCAAATGGACAACAATAAAAAGAGACAACTCTTTGTAGCCCATCCTTTGAAGAGGAGGTCAGGGACTGTGTATCATGGTTGTTACAGAACAGAACTTCATTATTCTCTGACCTACAGAAACGGTGAGTGTGTTGCTCTTATGTTTCTTATGCAAATGAATGAAAATGGTAGACACAAAGGTAAGATGAACATGTAGAATTGCTAATTCTACACACACACACACACACACGCTCACACAAACTCACCTCTATCTTGTCACGGATGAGTTCCATACTGTATTTCCAAGGAAGTAAGTGATCATTTTTTATCAGCTGTCTTGACATAAAGCTACATTATCACTGGGTACAACTGAAATATGAGCTGAATGGAAATATTGTAAATGTTTGCTGTGAGGACAAGCACTTCCTCTCTTTGGAACTGTTATGCAAAGACACCGGAGAATCGTTTCTTTCCCTCTTCAACCAGTAGAGTAATATCTAATAAAGCTGCAAACTGTATGATGGGATGGTCACATCCTGGTTACAATCTAATATGAGACCTTCGTGGCCTTCTGTCCATTCATAGAAATAAATAAAAAAATAAAAAATATAAATAAACGATTACAACTTTACAATGACGGCTTTGATTAAATATCCTATGGTGTAAATATTTATTTCATTTCATCACAACCATATATTTATATTTATATTTATTTTTGTCTTTTCTATTGCTTTGTTTTTTTTTCACTCTCCCTGTTTATATTGTTGCTGCTGTAACAAGAAAATTTCCCCCTATGGGGGATCAAATAAAGAAAGTCTCAAGTCTCAAGTCTCAAGTTGATAATACTCTAAAGCAGCTTGTGGCCCAGCCCATTCCAACTTCATATTTAAATTGTATAAACTCAAATGTAAATCACATCACTTGGACCTAATGGTGTTTGCCAAAAAAAAAACCTTTCATCTAGAGCTGTCATGACATCAAAATTTGTCTTTTTTGTGAACATGTTAGCATGTCGACATTAGCAGTCATCTAAAAGCAGCACTGTACCTAAGTACAGTCTCACAGAGCTCTACTGTAGCTGTAGACTCATACGTGACAACCCTTGTTCATGGCAGACATTTGCCATGTCATAGCAGAACAAGCACAGATGTATATAACATTACTGATGGCTGCATTCCACATAGAGGAGGTCCTGGGATCATGTATGCAATGTCTGCTGTCTGTAGAATAGCCATTTTAAGTCTATACATGAATGAGTATTCATCTAACAGTGTGATTTGGCGTATCTAATCGTGAAAACTCAATATTCAGCATTATAACATCAAATATAGTGCAACAGGTTGCGCCTTTGATGACCTCACTGAAAGTGCCAACATGGAGGAGGAACACCAAGACACCAACAACACCACCGGAACAGAGAGAAAAAGATTAAACAGCTGAAGAGATGGGAGGGAGAGATGTCCCTTAGCGTGATGTTTTCTAATTAAGATGCACAGTACAGTATGAATTCAAAATGTATGCTGCCTAAAGGTGTTTGCAGACTTTGTTGCAACAAAAAAGTCAAGCTAAGTGAATTTAATAACCTCCCCTGTAGCCCTCTGCAGATGTTACTGAGTAAATGTGGAAAATTCACGTGTACATTATGCTTTTTTGTTTCATATGCTAAAATATAAAAGCCTGCAGGATGTCCAACAGAAATACCTTGGTCATTCAGTTAAATTCCATTTCTATAAATTGTTTGAGATCAAAAACTCATTCAGTTATTTACTCTTCCAGAATAACTTTGGCTAAATCTGTGTCAACAGATTAATCATAAAGCTAAATCTAATAAAGCTGAAACCTCACAAATCCGTTTAAAGCACATTTGAGATGAAAACTGTTAAAGCCAAATGGTTGGTCTGTGATCTGTGAGTCATGCTGCTGGGCCTGATGTGAGCGCAGTGGGAAGTGATAATGAAAAGGTATATTGTGTGTTTGATTTTGTGTTGTGTGTGTGTGATCTGAGTAGGATCAGAGAGGATTTGTGTTGAGATCTATGTGTTGAGAAGGTACTGAGCCACACAGCCTCAGTATGACATACACCTGAGGGACGTCTCACAATGAAAATCGATCGCTCAAACAATAATCAACACAGCTGAAGCTTTCCGCGGCGACGAGGCATTGGTGTTGTTCACAATAATCCATAAAACGGCTGAGCTCCCTGCTAACAGCCCCCGCCTTCATTTATCACTCACTGACCATTTTGTGTGGGACCGTGCCATGATTGATTGTGTTTATGTTTTCAGCCCGCTGTGTGACTGATGAAGTGAAATGTGTGTACCATTCTGTGGCGGAGTGTTGTGTTGACGCTGTACATGCAGCTGCCCACAGGATGAGCTGTGCAGGCGGAGCGGCACTAAGACAGAGCAATTCAGTCTGGTTGGCTAAATCACAAAAAGCAGAACAACGCCGTTCTTTACTTCTTCTTTAACTGAAACGCTTTAGATTCAGCTGTTTCGCCCCAATTGATCATCTGGTCACCTGCCACTTCTCTAATGACGAGGAACAGGTCATGATTTAAATGGACTCAAGGAGAGGCAGTGTGCAAGTTACCATCCAGAAAACTGGACCCACCAGTGATGGGACCACACATCCACACTAAGTAGGCTAAATGTGAAAAGGCCTTTTAGGGCTCCAAGAGGGACCCCTAACAGATAAAGATATATTATTACAATGTGTAGACAAAAACATAGGGATTAAGTTACTGCTATGCTTGCGTACTGCTGGGTAGTTTAGTATAATGGTGACTTCATATTTTATCAGTTGACATAGTATTTTTGATCTAAAATCTCTGTCTGTAATAATGGTATACGTGGCGGGAGCAGGGGGTCAAATTGTTGCGACATTGCCACTTGGGGGAATTGGATAAATGTATCTAATGAGGCCACACAGGTTTGTTAAAGCATGCCAGAGAAATGCAAAAACACACGACGTACGAGTAAAATGTCAAACACCAAGATTTGCTCTAGTGCTCTAGTAGATTAAAACTAGCACTCAGGCAGCCAGAAACCAAAAATGGGGAAGAGTCTATAAACTGACCACCCACTGTGTACAAAGAAGGGATCGTGAAGAGACAGCACTACCTGGGGATTGGACTGCCACCCCATGCCCACATCACCCATCCCAACAGAAAGAAGAGGATTAATAAAAACATGACATGAATTGCTAGGTGCTGTTGGTGTAGACACAAATCGAAAATGAAATACAATACAATAAACACAATGCAAATAAGCAAAATAATAATGCTCCTCTGTTAATGTGCTGCCTGTGTTGTGCTGGAGTGAAAACAATGAAATCTGACAGTAAGATTTTCATACAGAGACATTAAACAATGGGAAAACTACAGAGTTAAAACACTCTGGGAATAAGTATTCACAAACAAATGTTAAGTTATGTATCTCATAAAATACAATGCGCAAATAAAAGCAAAATCATTTAGCTGTAAATTTGGTTTTGTATCTGTGCCTCTCATTTGAATTTCACTATTCATTATTTTCATTCCTTCATTATTTGTACATCAACTTAGCATTTTTAAATGGAAATATATTTGTGAATCTCAATGCATTTCTGTGCTTACTGTGCAATCCTGACAAAAGTCGTTTGGTGACAGAAAGTTGTCCTCTTCATGTTACTGCTACACAGTCTGAGCAGGCTCCCCACTTTCCCAAAAGCTTTGTCTTCCAAGTCTATAAAGAAAATGCAAAAGTGGTGTTTCTGTAAAGCTCCAAAAGTGAAAAATGGAAGGAAACAACAGAGAGAAAAAGACACATTTTAAAAAAATGTAGCAGCCTTAGTGCGTATGTGGTCTCCTTTTTCATCCATAGCTATGAATCAGCTTATACAGATCAAGCTGGTAAACATACCACTGAAGCAGTTCTGAATGGTTAAATGTGGCCAAGCAGTCCTGTAGCTTGGAAAAGAGTGGTGAGTTGTAATGTTGCAGCAGTGTTGATCTTCAACCTGAGAGAAACATGAAGCTGAGAGCTGTTGACTGACAGGCAGCTGTTTTACTCTCAAACTGTGCCGTACAATGGGACCGGGGAGGTTTTGAGGATTTTCAGTTAAAGTCCATGTTGCTGTATTTGTTGAATAAAAGGATGGAATATTTTTCTCAGATATTACAATCACTGTATTAAAAATTTATTCAATCTTGAGATCAGTATTTCACCACAAAGGCCTTCTGCATGGCCCACCACTGATGCAAACGGAAGTAAATGCACAGCAGACACACAAACACACAGGAGAAAGAGCTCAGATAGAGAACAGGCCAATGAATCACTCTGCATTTTGAGTTTTGTTTTAATTAAGAGTACCAGGCCCTGCTTAAATGATTTATTGCATGAGCCCTGGTAATGCTGTTCTCTGTCTTTTTTTTTTTTACGCCTATTTCCTGCTCTGATTCCATTGATTAGCCCAGCTCAAAGCCCATACAGTAAGACAAACACATTACAGACAAATACACATATTGTTGATTCTTTTCTTCTTCTTTTCTTTTTTTTTGTTTAATGAATGGGTGTTGCTGCTGCAGTGACAACTAATGAGCCCACAAAAAGTCATGCTGGGATTGTTTTCTAACTACTTAAGACCATTGAGTGCACACTCACTGAAACACTCCAGACTCCATGGGAGAGTGTTAGGTTTTGTCAAGTTTATTAAAGTTAGTTCATGTGTTTTGTATTTCCTGTTTTATTGTGGCGTTCAACTTTTCCCTCTTGTTTCAGGCCCCTTGACTTCCTACTCCTGTGATTGTCTGCCCCGCCCTGATTGTTCCCACCTGTGCTCCCTTCCATGGTGTATATATTGTCTGCATTTTCTCCTGTCCTGTCCCAGATCATCTTGTGCCCTTGTGTCGAGTGTACCAGTGTCCTAGTCAGTATTAGTACCTTGTTGAGAGAGTAGTCAGGGACTGAATTAAGTCAACTGAGATAAAAAATAAAACGTTTATAAAAAATAAAACTCAGGACCAACTCAGTATGCAATGGTGATGCTCTCAATGGAGAAAATGTTATAGATATGAAGAAATGGGTGAAATTTACAACACAAACTCACTACCTTTTAAGAGTTTATGAGAGGAGAGGTGAGTAGGAAATACTACAGGAAATGATGAATACATGAAAAAGACAGCACGAACTAGGGAACAGACCAAGTCATGGCAGTGGTGAAACTAAAGAGATGAAGTCCCCCTCTGTTATTGGGATAAAGCAATAGATATAAAGTCGTGGGTTTAAAATGTTCTCTATACGAGATTCAGAACATTAATATGGCAATAGACAGCTATGAAAAGATATGGTGAAGAAATGACAAACTGAACAGAGAATTAAGTCACGCTCACTGTTTGTGTTGTAACCTGAGCTTCGTTGCATATAAGTCAGTGAATTGTTCATTGAGTGAATCCATAGCACAATGACATTGAGTAAAAAATGAGTCAGAGCAGCTGCCCAGTGACAGTCAGCACAAGAGCTAAGAGATGTTGTCAGTCAGCAGTTGAATGAACGAACTGTTGAGAAAGAACAAGAGACCCGGCTGAGGAACCACAGTGGTGGCCGAGGCTGCTGAGAAATCATATAGAGAGCCTTTAATGATCCAGTGATTCTTTATTGATTTCTTATATGATTAGTTTGACTTTTAATCACCATGTCAGGTTCAGATTTTTCATCAGTAACCATAATGCCATTTCTTGAGGTCTGCTCTTTGAAAAGTGCAAATGTGCCATTGTAATCACTGAGTGCAGAAAATACACAAAACTAAGTGTAAAATAATGTTCTGTCTGACTGATATATATATCTGATATATTTTTGCAGTATGAATCCCTACCATACAGTCCAACCATCCATTTCCAACATTAAAATGTGAGTATAAGGAAGCATTATAAGCAAAAGCATTAGTGGGTTTAAATGCTACTTTAGGGGTTTTAGAAAGCAATTAATGATAGATAGTCTTCTGTACTTACTCTGTATTTAACTGAGCTGAACAGAAGAGTGCTACAAGTATTACAAAACCCTCCATAAGAATACTGCAAGGTCTGAGTGAGGTTTGTGGCCTCATAAATACATTCAAGGTGACAGAGCAGTACAATGGAATGCTAATGAGCAGCCAGAAACTGGAGCTTAATTAATGAATTCTGCTGTCTGCTAAGTGAGAATATTGAATGTTTCCCCTCTTCTGCCACCATTTAATTGCTGCATGCCAATATACACTAAAGGCTGTGGGTACATTTTAAGACAGCGTTACTATGTCCATTTGGTCTCCATGGAGAAGTATAATTAGTCAGGTAATAGACCTTAGCATGCGACGATGGGCGTATTTCCCAATGGGGATGAGGGGATATGTCCCTACCAATCCGGTAATATATCCCCCATCTTGTACAAATGGATGTCAGGTGAATGTTAAAAATTCTTTCATATCTAACCTCTTTGGAGCATTTTCTCATTTAGTGTGATTTGTTTGTGGAATCTCCCCATAGAGCCACGTAGTGCCAATGATACAAGATGGCGTTGCCAAAACTGTCCTGGGATGTTGTGTAATCTAATTATTTTCAAGACGGCCTCAAAAGTTCGATGGCTTGCAATTTCTTCAGCACAACCTGGAATAACCTTCACCATCACTACAACCCTCTATCCTTTATGTTCACATGCAAAAGCCATTTTAATTGAGAATTCAGCTTTGATAAGCTTATTAATTTGGTAGTTAAATCAAGTTCCCTTCTGCTGAAGAATAACTGAATATTAGGTTGTTTCTCTGGAGCGTTCACTGTTGATATGGACAGACCTCAGAGCTTCCATCTTTTAGCGTTTGGATCTTCCCTTTATGATCCAGTGTTTCAACAGTAATTGTCTCCTTACTATTCTCATTTCACACACTACAAAGAAGTACTACATTTGTTGCTTTTAATATTCATGGACTTAATGTCCCTTAAACCATATATTAACTATATTCAGCCTCCACTCAATGCTACTGACTTGCAGTATGTGTAATGTGTTGACCTCTCATACTGTTAGCATACTAACATGTGCAGTATATATACAGTATTCTATTGCTTATTATCTGATCTATTTATTTCAAAGCAAATGTTATATCTGGTGCCATTTACTTGGAATGAAAGGTTTCTTGTTCCAATTTAATGACAAGTGAAAAACCCTTCTTAATGTCATTAAATGCTGGAGGCGCATTGTGTGACTCAGACTGCCTGTGATTTATCCACAAGAGGCCTCCGTCTCTACTGACTGTTCTCACACAAGTTGTATTTACAGAAGACTTTGGAGCCAGCTGGTATACCGGCGAGCTATGTGTATGGGTAATAAATCTCTACAGTCCTATATATGTTCATTATACTGCATGACATGAACAAGTGCTACAAAAACTCCATATCACTAATAAAACTAATGTAGCTACTGCTATGGTATGGCTAGTAGACACCTGAGAAGATGGTAAAGATGGACTAGTTATCATGCATTATAACATCAAAAGACAAATGAAAAAAAAAAAGAAAATATCTAAAATAATGTTTTTCCACAAACAATGTAGACCAATTGGGGCCAGTGATTCTAGTTCTACATGTACCAATATGAAAATAAACCTTCACAGTACAGTGTCTGTACTTAATGCATTCATTTTGACAATAATTTAGTATATTGTATGTGTATTTCAAAATGCTTTTATAGGTATATGGTTTTTCTTTCTACTGCAGCCAGTCTTACAGGGAACATTGGAATTACCTTTGGTGATCTCAGCCTCCTCCACCATCCAGACTGACAGACAGTTAACCTCAGGCTGACTGGCCATCTGGAGTAAGGGCCAACAGACAAACAAGAGGGTAAATATAGCAGTGAAAGTCAGGACTTCAGCCTCAAGTTCTGTTAATGGAACATTTGAGCATAGAAACGATATGCTGTCTGTGGCAGGTTTTAAATGTTCTTTTATAAGCTTGTATTGTTTCCTAGTCATGGTAAACCAAGATGAAACACAGCAACGATGATCATATGGCAAGATACTAACAATTGGAGAGCAAGAGATAGATCATTGTTTTTTATGATGTTTGTTGGCCTTCATTTGATAGAGACAGTCTGAAAATGGGGGAGAGAGAGGGATACGACGCATCAAAGGTCGCCGGCTGGAACTGAAGCAGTGACGATGGCGGTTGGCCATGTGGTCATATGACATCTGCCATAACTGCCACTAAGGACACCAAGGCATTCCAGCTCATGGCCTTTTGAGCAGCAATTAAGTCACCATAAACTGGTATCAATTATCCAGCCGCTGGGGTGCAACATTATTATTCATTTGGAGTCGTGTTTCTCGTCACCTATTGAATCAAAGTTGATTATTCACTCTCTTTGAACTCTTTTTGTTGGTTCTCCACCAACTCCTGAGGATAATATCTTGCTCTTTAAATGCTCTACTCTGCTACTCTGTTCACCAGCTAATATCTTATTGTGTCTGTCTGTTGATTGCTGATGAGCAGGTATTGTACAATGGACTTTTAGAGCCTTTACCAGATGGATAAACAAAGCGAAACTCACTATAAAACTCGTTAAAGCAGAGGGGAGCTACACAGTCATTTTGTCCAAGTTCATCACTATAAATGATGCTGCTCACATTACACATTGTCATTAGAGACATTGTTATGACAAAGTATTGATTATATATGACATTATGGTAGAAAGGAAAAGGAAGATCTGAAATGGGTAATGTATATTTTGGATTTGTTTTTGCACATATCTGTTTTGCTAGTCAGCATGGTGGTGCGGTGGTTAGCACTGTTGCCTCACCGCAAGAAGGTTCCAGGTTCGAATCCAGGTTTGAACCTTGTCTTTCTGTGTGGAGTTTGCATGTTCTCCCTGTGCCTGCGTGGGTTTTCTCCAGGTACTCCAGCTTCCTCCCACATAGGCGTGAGTGGTTGTTCGTCTCTGCGTGTTGACCCTGTGATTGGCTGGCGACCAGTTCAGGGCGTACCCTGCCTCTCGCCCAAAGTCAGCTGACGACCCTGACGGATAAGCGGCATAGATAATGGATGGATCAGAACTCATCAGAACAAACATTACCTGGACTGGAAGATTTCTCTCTGTTTTCCAAACTTAATGGGTATCCAGGTAGTTTGCTCCTGTGCAGAGGTGCTGCCAGGTCAGACCCTTACTTGTCCGGTTGGAATATCAAGACAACAATCCGGTAATGACTTTGCTGGGAATGGACCTAATAAGCAGGAAAACAGCAAATAGTTTGGTGGTATAATAACTATTGTGTAATGGTTTCTTGTTACATGAGTTGAGTTTGAGGGGAAGGTACTTTTGTGTGATTCAGAGGTTGGTAGGTAGGTTCAGGTAGGCTTCAAGGTATTAAAGAGTCCAACAAAATACCTTATACACCTGATGTAGACATTAATTAGAATGATAGTGTATTGGATTTAGCTAATTCAACATCACCACTTTAGGCACACACATCTGAACATTATTCTTAGACCATCATTAGTTCCTCAGGCCTCCTGATAAGCATGGGGAGGAATGTCTACTGTGCTGAGTAAAATCAATAGGCCAGAGAGTGAAATGGGAGCTCAAAACTGAAACTGCTGGCAAGAGCCGCCTGCCATGCATTCCCACTCTTAATTGATTGTATTGCTTTGTTTTGTGGTGGCTCACAGCTCATCAGAGGCCTAATGTGCTGTATGTATGTGTGCAGGGAGAGGCAGACCGCAGGAGGTCAGACTGGAGCGAGGAGCCTCGGCAGGACACCAACAGGTCAGCAACAGTACACTGGGCCACAAGCTGAGAGATGACTGCATGTTCATACCGCACTGCAAGTTTTAACTGAAGGGGGTCTCTATCGAGCCAAAGACTGCAGTTCCTTGAAAGGCCATTTGAGGCTGGCTCCAAAAGCGAGACTTGATACGTTTACTTCGAAACAATCTTAGCGTTAGTTAGTGTGCTTCCTGTTGCTGTGCTATTAGCTCAGACTGTAAAGTTTCCTACTGAGCCTTCCTGTTTAGACTCGATAACCAGTGCAACTATGACATGTGTTGACTGCTCTGCCGCTGTGGAGTCTGTTCTTGACTGCTGGAGTGAGAAGGCTCCCAAGGGTAAGCCCCCAGTCATTCATTTAATGCATACATAGCTGCCATGCCATTCAAATGTTATGTTGAGGATTTTATTTGATTCAGTGATATTGTAAAATGCTTTAATTTCAGTCAAACAGTTACGATTTATTGTTGTATGTACGTAGAAAGAAACAAAAAATGGTATGTACAAAGTTGCACTGTCACACAGCACTTTAGAGATGACTGATAAATAAAACCCACATTTCACATCTACCACCCTCATAGGCCACTGACGAGAGCAGCACACAAGATGAGTAGCAGGAAGTCAGACAGAAAGGAGCCACAGCCTTAACCTTAGTGAACTTGGTAGCCTTGACCTAGGTTGGCGGGCTTTAGCAGCCAGGTGTTATTCAGTCCACCTCAGCTCCACCTCTTTGCCCAGATTTTGGATTAGCCAGGAGCAAGGCAGAGTCAGGAGCTACCAAGATGTCGACAGCAGGATCAATCCACCGTGCCTCACTTTAGCTTTTTAGAAACCCATGGATGGCCACATCCATTACTTTATACAGTCTATTGTCTCGATTACTACTATACTACTAATTACAGGTCATATGCTTTAATATATTTAATATGTTTCATTGTTGAATGAACATAGGATAGTAGAATAACATCCATTTGTGTGCTAGTATCCAAACAGTATAACAGTGTACACCACATTACCAGCCTAGGTCTGCTGGGAAGTGAGCATCCTGCAATCTTAATGCAACCAAGGTAGAAATTCAATCACTTATGTGATCAAACTTTAGAGGACTGCATGCTGCTTTAACCATTAGCTGTTTGCACATCGTGCCATGGTTCAGTTCTGCACCATTAAACAACACCACAGTGTTTGCAAATGCAGAGTGAGGCTCTGCTCTATTTTGAGGCTTTAGTGATGAATTAAATGAGCTTGTGTGCATGTGTGTCTGCGTTTGTGTACTTTCAGTGAGGATGTAATGGCAAAACAGAACAACTCTCATTTCTGCTCTCCCCTGGAAGCCCACTGTTGACTTGCAACCTTTATTGAATTACTCTGACTTTAATAGTGTCCCCTAATGTATCTCTTAGAATACTAATAGCCCCTCACCAACACAGACTATTTTCTTTACACTTAATCTGTGTGGGCACCAAGACTAAGAACCACCTTTGACTTCCCCAGCAGCCATTATCAAGGCACTGCTGTGCAAGGCACCTAATCACCAGCCGGTCCATAAGAGCTGTTTGGTGGAGCAGCTCTTACAAGGGAAAACAAAGATTATTCTGGGCAACCCATGGCAATGAGTGTTTAACTGAATCATTTAATGCACAAGTGGGCTTTGTGGTCCTTTTACAAGTAAATATGATAACAATTTACAAGGTTTATATGAAGGTAAATAGACCAAAAATAACATCAGAGATTTTTATGAAACTTTAATTGTCAGAAGAAAAGTGATAGGATTCAAGAGATGATTATGGACTGGTTTGATTTGGAAAAAAAAAAGGAGTACACTTTTGCCTTGTAGTTCTGACCGTTTCATGTTCACCCAGACTTTTTGACAGTTCCGGTAGCTGTCATCCTGCATCATCAGCGCTACATCAAATTCTGGCCACCAACAGCAAGTTATGCAGCATTTCACTGCTCCTTATCTATTCTCTGATGGTTGGAAAACTTATAAGATTACTTGCTTGACAGTTCATGAGCAGAAGATGGATTCAATCGTGCTTGAACGTTTGAATTATTGTCCACTGTTCCAAAATCCCATTGTCTGTTTTCTATACAAACAAACCTCACCAGAATTCACTTGGGAATGGACAGAAACCTTCCTTTTCTGGTGACCTTGGTCCAACTGTGTTTGTCAGAGCTTGGCTGACAGCTTTCACAATAGCCAAAAAGAACCGCACTCAGTGGACAAGCTCACCACAGTGCATTCACTGAACCGAACAGGTTAGTAGAGAAAGCACCTTCATCAATCTATCTATCGATCAAATTAGTCCTTAAATGTGATTTTCAAAGTGTGAATCATTAAGATTAAGAAGACAATGGGCTTTGCCTGACAATTTGAAAGAGTACAACCCTCAGGTCCCTCCCTCTCCCTCTCTGCCACACTTGTGGTGCCATGATAGAAGTTCTATCTCCAAAGCCCTTCTCAACAGAGGAAGCTGTCATGCATGCGCATGCTAATAACCATGGCAGATGAACAGGTATACAACATTTCATTCGGACATGGCAAATTCCATAAGGAGCAATATGAGGAGCCAAAGCACCTGAATTTTTCACAGATTGTGTCTCATGTAGTGCTGCCAGGGCACAGTGACAGTTTCAGCAAATGTGACAAAAAGATTATTTTGGAAAAGTTACCTACTGAACCTTTAAGTCTGTAGTTTGGTTTTCTTAAAGTCATCGTTTGACTGGATTTAAAAAGGGGATGCTGTGGTTAAGCCACTGTGACAGCCAAGAGATTCCCCAATTTTAAGCCTATGTTACAAACTGGGAGCAATGATTGGGCGTTTACCCAGAAGAAAGGCTTGGTAAAGTAAAGTAGGATATTTTTGGAACTTGACCATGACTAGGGACTAAAAAAATCTGAATATCTCAACCTCCTCTATTATAATTTTGATGATTCTTGCATTAATGTGTTGCTCACAGGCCCCCCCAACCTTATGGAGCACACTTTTAAATTAGTAAAGCCTTTTTCCACATTTCTCTTGTTGTTATAATCATATTAGGACTAAAACTGAGTTGTAACATAAGCTGTATGAGCTCTTGTATGAAATGCAACAAGGCAGCCCGTTGTGAGAGACAGTTATTTGGTTACCAGAGAACCTATTCAACAAGCTGTTCATGCTGACGACTCCATATGGTAATGTTTCCATCCTGTTTCCACCCTGAGGCTGTGATTCCAACATATTAAGGTGGTCTATTATTTTAGATCACAAATCAGAAGGCTCATGAATTTTTTATCACACGAAGTCTCAAAGAATCAGTTGACATGGGGAAATGGAGCCATTCAGTGAACAAAACCTTTAAGAAGACATCATACACAGGATTACTCCTGTGTTCAGCAGTTTAACACACTGGAATTCCATAGAGATGACATCAGAAATGAAGATGCATATAGAAACCATACCACCTCTATCTCCTCCAACTGTATTCCCCTCTGCATTGTCTGCAGCTTTAGCTGGCTGACTTAGTATTGGTCTTTGAGGAGTTATGCACAATATTGTGATTTCCTCATATCAGCTTCTTATCTGATCCCATGTCCCTCCAGTGTAGCCTGACGTGTTCAAAAAATCTTGACAATAGAATTATTTAGCTTTGATTTCAGTACTTACTGCTTAAAATGGTACTGTATGAGGCTAATTTACTGTGCTTCCTCTTGTTGAATGAGAAGCATTCAGGCTACATCTGAATTGATGTAAAGAACTGCATGTGTGTGCCATGACTCTCTGTAAGTGATAGAGGAGTTTGACACTGATGTCACACTTAATCATTGAAGCATTTTGTGTTAGAATCTACACAGTTCAAGCACGACTGCCCAAATATGTTGAGATGATACATCTTCGACTGCGATGTAATCGTTGATTATCAGTTGTACAATTAGAAGTTCAACTGTGCAACATGTGTGATTACTGGAGTACAATACAGTGTTTTTAGTCCTTTGTATTAATCACAGAAACCCACAGAAATTTACAGTCAATTCAGAAGTGGAATGATGTAACACTTTCCTACTGGACTGAACTACTATACTGTATATTGCAATGATTCAGTATCTTCAAAAAAGGATGAATGCTAATGACTTTGCTGATCACGACTTTACCTTTAGCGCCACCTTGGTGTTCACATATGTGGTTTTAGCAAAACGTCTCACCATTGGATGGATTGCCATGAAGTTTGGTACACACATTCATGTTAACCTCAGGATGAATTGTGACAATTTTAGTGTAGAATCACCATCAGGTGAAGATAATAGTTTGTCCTATATGTCAGTTTATGACCAAATACCAGCAGAATTAAAGCCATCCCATCAGCCTCAGCTGTATCCTGTGTTAACTGCTAATTAGCAAACATGAGCATGCTACTGCAGCAACCTAAAATGGTTAACATTATACGTGCTAAACATCAGAATGTTAACTTTGTCATTGTGAGCATGTTAATATGCTGATTGTTAGTATTTGGCTCAAAGCACAACTGTGTCTCATTCCAACCTCAGGCTATGGCTGTATACGTTTTTGTTTTAATTTTATCTGGACTTAAAAACGAGGTGTTTGCCCTTTAGCAGTTGGCATTTTCCTTTGGGAGGGATCCATCTGAATTGAGAATATTTGCCACTATTGGCCACATTTCTTTTATGGGGTTTTAACCATCTCTATAGATTTTTCCTCTGTGAGACATGAAGAAAGAGAGAATCATCTGATGTATTATCATCATTTGTCCTCATAAGTGACATTCCTAATGGAGCTGGTGAGAGCTGACTGCACTGCAACTTAAATATCATTCTTATCTTGATGTTCTTTGTTGGAAAATTGAGGAGGAGGTCCTGAAATCTCTGAACAGCTGATGTCCAAAGCATCAGGGACCAATGAACTGAATGGGCTTTTGCTGCTGCTGTTTTTCTCTATTGCTTGGTTGTTGTTTTTATTCATTAAGTGCATGGTGACCTTGCTTTGTGAGGTCGTTATGATAATAGTAGCTGCTAATGTGCCATCACACTATCCTGCTTATCCTCGGATAACAGGCTTTCATCACGCTCAAGTTTCTCATTCTCAGCAGTGACCAGTGGGGTCACTGCGTCAGCCTTTCAGTTGGAGCGTCGGTAATGCTGAGTTAAAACATGTCATTTCAGTTTCCCTCTCAATGGAAAATTTCATCATGTGATACAGACATTAGCACTGAAAATAATCAATGCACCAGTTCCAGGTGAAAGTCACAGTTTGGCTCTCAGCAATTGAGTGCTAGTGGCCACTAGATGCCGTTTTTAAGAAATATCTCCTGTTTTAACAAATAGTTTTCTTCCTATTTTTTGTTTTCAAAAACTGACCATTACATACAGTCAAGCCCGAAATTATTCATACCCCTGGCAAATTTTGACTTAAAGTTACTTTTATTCAACCAGCAAGTTTTTTCTTGATTGGAAATGACACAAAAATATTTCTCAGCTTTTATTTACATTTGAACAAAAAGTGGCATGTCCAAAATTATTCATGCCCTTCTCTATAATCAATAGAAAAGCCTTTATTGGCTATTACAGCAATCAAACGCTTCCTATAATTGCTTGCTTGCTTGCTTTTTGCATGTCTCACTGGTATTTTTGCCCATTCATCTTTAGCGATGAGCTCCAGCTCTTTCAGGTTGGAGGGTCTCCTTGCTATCACCCTGATCTTTAGCTCCCTCCACAGATTCTCAATTGGATTCAAGTCAGGACTCTGGCTGGGCCACTGCAAAACGTTAATGTTTTTGTCCGCTAACCATTTCTTCACTACTTTGCTGTGTGTTTTGGGTCGTTGTCGTGCTGAAATGTCCACTGGTGCCCAAGGCCAAGTTTCTCTGCAGACTGCTTGATGTTGTTGTTGAGAATCTTGATGTATTGCTCTTTTTTCATGGTGCAGTTTACTGTGATTAGGTTCCCTGGTCCATTGGCTGAAAAACACCCCCAAAGCATTAGGTTCCCACCACCATGTTTGACAGTGGGGATGGTGTTCTTAGGGTTGAAGGCTTCTCCTTTTTTACGCCAAATGAAGGATACATCATTGTGGCCAAACAATTCAATTTTTGTTTCATCTGACCATAAAACAGAAGACCAGAAGTCTTCTTCTTTGTCCAGATGAGCATTTGCAAAGGCCAAGTGGGCTTTTGTGTGCCTTATCTGGAGAATTGACGTCCTACTTGGTCCGTGGAACCCAGCAGTGTGCAGTGTCCGTTGAGACGTTGCCACCAGCAGAGCCCAGATTCACCAGGATGGCCTTGGTGGTGATTCTTTTTCACCTCTCTCGCTATCCTCCTAGCCAGCACAGGTGTCACTTTTGGCTTCCGACCACGTCCTCTGAGATTTTCCACAGTGTGGAACGTCTTGTAATTTTTAATAATACTTTGCACTGTAGCCACTGGAACTTGAAAACATTTAGATATGGCCTTATAGCCCTTTCCTGACTTGTGAGCAGCCACAATGCGCAGCCGCAGGTCCTCAGTGAGGTCCTTTGTCTTAGCTATGACTGTCCACAAACCAACTGCAGAGAGCTGCTGTTTTTCACCTGTTGAGTTGATTAAAACAGCTGTTCCCAATTAATCAGGGTAATTAGGATGCTTGGACAGCATCCTTGGACTATTTGGAATGGTATAGAACTTTGGATTTTCCCATAGACTGTGACAGTTTGCAAAGGGTATGAATAATTTTGGACATGCCACTTTTTGTTCAAATGTAAATATTATATATATGTAATATATATATATATATTGTAAAAATATTTTTTTCCACAATGATGCCTCTTGTACATCGTCTTATTATCTTCTGGGAGATGCCTGTGCCATTTCCAATCAAGAAAAAACTTGCTGGTTGAATAAAAGTAACTTTAAGTCAAAATTTGCCAGGGGTATGAATAATTTCGGGCTTGACTGTATATATAGTCATTTTGCAGAAGATGCTTATTTACTTTCTGTCTGTTCTGTCAGATGAAAGAACTGATATCAGTCTCATGTCTGTGTGTTAGCTATCTAGCTAGAGGATTTAAGCACCTAGCGTAGCATAAAGACTAGCTGCCCACCGCCCCAAACTGTCAGTCTTCCTAAACTAATTATCTAGCATTAATACTTAGCACAGACATGAATCAGCTAGATAGTGAATAAGATTATTCCTCAAAATGTCAAATTGTTCCTTCAAGGCCTCTCGTGGATGGTTAAAGCTTGAGCTATATTTGACACAATGATTTAACAGGAGTCGCTCCATCCTTAGCTTATGGCATAGATTTTGATTTGTCTCTTACATTTAGTGTATCATGTCAGAGCTGTAGTCTTGAGGCTTGTCTTGGACTTGTCTGCTGTGAGACTCACTCGGCTTTAAATACCTGAATACTCAGCTTGGCTTGAGATTGAAAATGAATGATTGAGATTGAGGCAAAAAGCTAGGGAATCTTGACTTGTGATCCAAAAATATTGAAAAATGCCCTTCAGAGTGTAGTTGTGTCTTGATGTCTGCTCACAACTGTCTTGAATAATTAACAACATCAGCAAGTTGCAAGCAAACGTCTCCATAATCTAATACACACTTTCAATTGCAGCTGCATGGCAGAATAAAATGGAGTAAACTCTAAACTCATTATGAAGAAAGCTTTTTATTATATCCATGGTTATATGTCAGTAGCTCAGTAGTTTTCCACTTCCCCAGCCTATCACCTATTGTCCAGCTAATTCATGTCTTAGTTCGTGCTTTTAGAGCTCCTTTTCACCGTTGTGAAATATTTAAAGGTTCTCTATATAGGATGTTTGCATCTCAGGCAGAAACAAATGTCTGTGCTATTGTTCAAAATACTTCTGTGTGAATAAACAGTGGTTTGTAGCTATGTAGCTTTGTGGATACACATTGTTACATCTCTTCCTGACAATGGGAGGCACATATCTGTGGAAAACTATTATACTTACACCCCAATTGAAGCATCATTGACATCATGCCAGAGCTGCCTTGATTGCTGTCCACCATTGTTGTCTTCAATACTGCATGATACTGGAAAGGATCTGAGGAAAGTAATGCCAATCTTTGTAAACATAAAATACTCGCAAAAGGTTGCACTTTACAAATAAACTTTTATTGAGCTGAATTCCGTTAGGGGGCAGACCTGTAATTTGCAAATAAAACGACAAAATAATGCACAAAAAACTGCACAGAAAACCCACCAGTAAAGGACTCAATCTCTGAAAGCTAACATATTCATCCAGTCACCCAACCATATGCTGTACTCCACTGTACTCTGTGCTCAGTGGTTTGTACCTTTTGGCCCTTTCTCTCAACAGGTGTATGAACAGTAATAGACATCTCAACTTGACATCTTGTAAACCCAAGGGTGAGCAGACAGTGCAGGAGGATGGAGTGAAGGACACTGCCAGGATACCTTCTGTTTAGCCTGACTTTCAAGTGTCCCTATTATTCTATATGAGTGAAGATGGGTGTGTATGTAATGCAGCTTAGTTTAGTAATGCAGCTTAGTTTAGTTGGGGCCACAGGATTAGTTGATGGCAACCTGCACCCAACATAATGATAATGTGCTTTTTAAATGAGAGGAGAGCTAGTGATCACACATCTAGTTTCACCAGATTGCAAATTTGTGATTAGCTCTCCATCAGGAAACCCTGGGAGTGTGGCCCCTGTTATGTTTTCCATCCCATCCATCCATCCATTTTCTATACCGCTTATCCGTCATGGTCGCGGGGGGAGCTGGAGCCTATCCCAGCTGACTTCGGGCGAGAGGCGGGGTACACCCTGGACTGGTCGCCAGCCAATCGCAGGGCCACATACAGACAGACCTGTTATGTTTTCCCTAAAGCCAAATAACCACCATGGTATAACATGAACCACAAGTGAACTAGTGTAACTTAGAGGTAATTTATCTTTGGCACATTTTAAGGATGTAGCCTCCATTATCCCTTCATTATCAGCAGACTTGTCCAGCACTTACTCAAAATTACTTGGTTGCCCAAGAATAATTTTTGAAATGAGTGAAATAATAAATCCATCATATCTTAAAGAACTCATAGTACCGTACTACCCCACTAGAGCACTGCGCTCCCAGAATGCAGGCCTACTGGTGGTCCCTAAAGTCCTCTAAAGTAGAGATGGAGGCAGGCTCCTCACCTGTAGAATCTCCTTCCAGTTTGGGTTCAGGGGGCAGACACCCTCTCTGTATTTAAGAGTAGGCTAAAAACCTTCCTTTGTGATAAAGCCTATAGTTTAGGGCTGGCTCAGGCCTTAGACCAGCCCCTAGTTATGCTGCTATAGGTTTAGACTGCCGAGGGACTCCCCATGATGCACTGGGCTCCTCTCTCCTCCTTTTCCTGTCCATTCTTATGCTTCACGTCTCTTTAATGTCTGTTTCTAACTTGATATCTTCCCCGGAGCCTTTCTCTGCTTTTCCCATCTCTCAGGTTCCTGTGGATCCTGGTCCTGGTTCTCCTGCTGTGGTTCTCTGGTTCCTGTGGATCCTGGTCCTGGTTCTCCTGCTGTGGTTCTCTGGTTCCTGTGGTTCCTGGTCCTGGTTCTCCTGCTGTGGTTCTCTGGCTTCATGAATCACTGCTGCGGATCGTCAGCCGCCGACACTTTTTACTGATATTAGTCCTGTTATTATTATTCAGATATTAACTATTGTCATTGTTACCATATTGCTAATCATCAGTCATGTTCCTATTGTCAGTACTATAGTTGCTGTTATTATTTTGGTTGCTGTTTGTGTTCTCTGTCTCTCTCTCTCTCTCTCTCTCTCTCTCTCTCTCTCTCTTCTATGTGGGGATTCAATGGCACTGACCTCTGCAAAGACGATGAAGATTTTTCTCGCTGTCCTTTGAGGGAACCATGAAGCAAGGACTACATTTCCTTTGTGTGAGCAGCCATCGCACTTCTGCCGGAGACATGCCAGCTAAAATATACTCATTAAACATTCAACAGAGGATGTCCCTTTTCCTCCTGTTTGTTAGTTGTGATACTTAGCAGTTGTTATGGCATGGCAGTGCACATGCAAAAGAAAAAAAAAAACATCTTCAAAACCATGTCAGTAACATTAACATAAATGATGTACACTCTCCCTTTCTGTGTCTCTCTGCGTTCCATAAGCTGCTCGCTCTCTCTCATGCGTCTCTCTGCCTTCAACTTTACATTCTTTCATTCATGCCTCCCTCTTCCTCTGTGTTCCCTCTCTCTGTGACTCCTCTGTGTCTCTTATGCCAAAATGTATTAAACATAATATAGTAAAACTGCACACACGTCTGTATTTCATCCTTGCTTTTGAGTTAGAAATGTTTGCGTCTCAAACATACATATAAGCATAATGCGTGTTATACAACATATTTATACAAGAATTCTGTATCATTACACTATAACGATGCTGGTATTTGTGTTGTTGTTAAATTGAGCATATAGGTTCCACTCTAATTACCAAAGAAAATAAATATACTGTATATATATAAATATATATATTTTACATTCACATATTCTTGTCTGGTATCTCTTCACTTCCCAAAGCTGAACATTGATCAATAAAGTTATTTCTCAGAGAAGAAAGTAAAGGCTCAACTGATATTTCTGTGTAAATGCTATCCGCTACAGTTAGGATAATAGAAATATATAGGGGTACCTCATTTTAACATGAATTTCAACTCTTAGCACAGATTGAATTGAAAGAAAAGTTTATCAGTCTGACACTGGACAGATGCAATTAACACGAATTCTGTCAAGTGACACTAAATGGTAAATGGTCTGTATTTGTATAGAACCTTTCTAGTTATTTCAACTACTCAAAGCGCTTTACATGACATCCTCATTCACCCATCAATCATACAGGAGGAATGTAATTTGGAGGAGACTATTCTTTCATACTCATTCACACACTGAAGCCAAGCTTCAGGAGCAAGTTGGGGTTCAGTGTCTTGCCCAAGGACACTTTGACATGTTGACCAATAGGAGCTGGGGATCGAACCCCCGATTGAGGGACGACCCACTCTACCACTGAGCCACAGCCGCCCTAACTAGCCAGCACCATGATGGATGGCCACTGTTATAACAGAGACAGGAAACACACGAGAGCTGTACGTCAGATGATGTCTGCGGATTAATGGTGTTGAACTACAACCAATGCACTAGTAAAATTCTGTTGTTCTCTTTATCACATTTTCTTCCAGTTGTGACATAAAGGACCACCCTGCTAAGTAAACAGTTTGTCACAATGTCATACAGTCCACCCACACAAATACAAGCAATGACGATGATCGGACGAACAAGTCAGTCATCTTAAGCATAAGCATAAGTCTGGACCTCAGTGACCTCAATTATGGGCACGGCCATGTGCCAGGGCCACTGCTCACAGAGAAACATACATGTAGCATGCATTAACATACAGGATGTTGATATATGGTGAAAAGATATTTACTATAAGTAACGCAGTAAACATAGCGTGAGTCAAACTTTAGTGTGAGTCAAACATATGCCGTTGTTTTGACTGGTTTGAGTGTTTTGATTGTGTGAAGTGCAGCAACAGCTTTTTTACCAAAGATGGAGGCTGATAGCTTCTCCAAAAAGCTCAAGCTGGGGTTTCTAGAACTGCATTCAATCAGCAACACCAAGTGGATTCAGGTAATGGCAAGAGCAAGGATTGGAGCCAAAACTATGAAAATAACACCAACTTTGATATAAACCGGAATTATCCCTTAAGGCTCTTAACATCTCCTACTACATAATCTGTGCCATCCGTATCATTTCAAAGGCTTTGATTGAGATTTCCAATGTGACTATCTGCCTAATATTCACCTATTCCTGCCATTGTATTTCTATTTTATGGTGGCAGTATGAAGACACACAAGGAGACAGAACAGCAGCAACACAATTGACAATTGACATGTTATGTTATGGCTGAAGCAGTGAACACCACCGTCTCCGGTCTCGCACTGGCACAGACGTAATATGTCGATTGCAGCGAATTACAGGTTTTAGCCAATTCACCCGAATGACTCTCATTACAGAGGAGTCATTCATCCAATGATGTTTATTGGGGAGTAAACAAAGCAGAGCTATACAGAAGAGGAAGCATTACCCTTAGGGTCCAAAGAGGTGATATTGCTGTTTTCTGACTTCCTCTGTGTATAAATCAGTCAATCTGAGATGTCTGGTAGGTTTTCCACAACTAGACTTCAGCTGGAGCCAATAAGTGGAAATACTCTACATATATATCATTTTACAGAGATAAAGAAGCAGGGTCAAGAAAGAGCACTGTTCCACTGCCAACTACTTGTGTATTATTACCATAGTGTGCTGGGCTTTCCTGATATAATGTCAATTATAGTATCATACATACAGTATTTTTATTGGTACTGTTATCTGTACTTTATGGACTTGAGCCTCAGTCAAGAACATTAAGGACATTTTCAAACGCATCGTTCAGTCTTGCTTATTCTATCAGCAGCAGCAGCAGACATCTTTGCCCCTGCTGATTGTGAGGCAGAAAAAACATGTCAATTTCCTCGCAAAAACATCTCAGCCTAAGTACCATTATCATCCATCAAAATTTCATAACAAGAGAAAAACTTTCTATCTTGTCAATTGTGGTTGTTTTCCCATTCAGTAGGATTCATTTGGGCAGACCAAGTCAAATCACTGAGACCATTTAGAGAAAGTGGTTTTGGTCCATGAACAAACAAATTCAGAAGAATTTTTTATGTGGTGAGACCATAACCAGACCTTGATTTGACCACTATGAGGCATATAATTCACGTATAAGCCAAACAGTCTGCATAGCCAGGTGCTAGCAGCTAGCCAGAGAATCAATCATGGACTGACATGGAATAACAACGAAGCATGGCGCCGGGCAGATAGGACGTTCTTTTGGACCTTCAGTCTGTGTTTATGCTAGCAGACACATCTAAGACACACCTGAATGCTAATGTTGCTCAGTGTGTACCGCACCTTTTGGTGACACGTTTGCCAAACAAAAGGCCCAATGAGGGGGGAATTAATGGGCGACAACATAAATGTAATTCCTGATTATGGACACTGAAATGCATTATCCCATTTCTACCTATTTTCATAGGTTTTGCAATCAAAATCTTAAGTTTTACACATGCCATAACTCCAGTCCCTGGTAACACTCAGGGGTTTGACTAATGTCTAAAACAATCGCTAACATCCCATCAGGTCCTTATGAACTGGAAACATTGTTCATTAATACAGTGAACAGGACAAACCTTAGATACCACTAGGTAAAAGATTTTCACCAACACATGCCAGCGGGATGTGAGATGACCTCCTCTGTGATACAAAATATTAGTAAGTTCAGAGGTGATGCGTACTTCCCGCAGCTTGTGTGTTACCGTGCCATCCTGCAGTGTTCAGGAGATGTAATTTTCTCAGGGTTAAGTCCTTGTGCTGTCCTTTTGTTTTCAATCTCTGTCTACAGCTGTATTCCAGTCATCAAAGTCATACTCTCCAAATGGGATAAAAGAAATGTTGATGTCACTCACTGTTGTAATTAGATGTTAGCTTGTTAATTTGTTGTGTATTTTAGATACATGCTGCTGTAGCCATGTTGCTGTTACGTCCATTATGATCTGATGTAAATAACAATTGTGCAGCTTCCTTGTAGATTGGATGGAATTAGGGACATATTTGCTCAAATTTTAAATTTCATTTTTAGCTTCTCCAATAGGTATAATTTCACACCTCTTTCCTTTCAGCAGTGCACTTGAATGTGCACTTAAAGAATGAAAACCACATCAAAGAGTGTGTCTGATATTGGCCAAGAATGTCAGGAATTGAATGACCTTTGGCCATTATCCAACTACAATAACAAAAGAAAATGTAATTCTCTGCTTCAAGTCGTGACAGTAACCTTTCCTTTACAACAGAGAGTAGGCCAATACAAAGCCTGTTCACAAGGCAGAGAAGTGTGATTGAGGAAGATATTATCCCCTGGAGCCGTCAGAAATGGTTTATGGTGTGAGTAAATGTAAAAAAGGACACTGGATGGATTATTGACTGCAGACTGGGCTCACCTGTATCTCCACACACACTTTGAACTGCTGCTGTTGGTCTGAGCAGTCCTTCGCTGACTGTCAGCTCAGGGACAGAGCTGATTTATAGCACACATGGGCAGAGTGCATATTTCCTCGGCTGTGAGAGATAGCTAACATGCCTGTACTGACAGCCAGGATGGAGCAAGGGAGCAGTTTCAGGGTGGTGGTGCTTTTTTAAGCTTTTATAGTTTTATATGCACGAGTGCTGGATCAACGGTGCTCAGTCGTTGTCTTTGCTTAAATCAGATACCTGAAGCTGGTGGCTGAGCATCACATGATCAACCCCATCTGGGAGTGAAACAACTGAAGCCCTGAATATTGATGGTGAATCGATATTGAGCAGGTTATGGATATCTTTTGCATTGCAAGACAAAGTGTTTGTCAGTTGTATCATCACTCATAGTTTTCAAACTTCCATTTTTCTAGTAATATTTATTTGTGATAATTCGGTATGCAATAAACATCTGGCAGAACTAACCCCAGCCCTCTATCCACCATTTTAGTGTCATTTTGATGAAAGAGCCACTTGTTTTGATTCATATTTAATATTCTGCCCGCGAGAGATGTTTACAAAACTGCAAAGTGCCATTTTGCTGTAATGTTTTTGACTCACTTTTAAATGTTACATTTATTTCTCCTCTCTCTCATTATGTGGCCCTCAGAAAGTAGGGTTGAACGCAGCAGCAGCAGATATCTTTACCCCTGCTGATTGTGAGGCAGAAAAAACACGTCAATTTCCTCACAAAAACATCTCAGCCTAAGTAACATTATCATCCATCAAAATTTCATAACAAGAGAAAAACTGCATATATATATATATATATATACATATATATATACATATATATCATTTTACAGAGATAAGGAAGCAGGGCCAAGGAAGAGCACTGTTCCACTGCCAACTACTTGTGTATTAGTACCATAGTGTGCTGGGCTTTCCTGATATAATGTCAATTATAGTATCATACATACAGTATTTTTATTGGTACTGTTATTTGTACTTTATGGACTTGAGCCTCAGTCAAGAACATTAAGGACATTTTCAAACGCATCGTTCAGTCTTGCTTATTCTATCAGCAGCAGCAGCAGACATCTTTGCCCCTGCTGATTGTGAGGCAGAAAAAATATGTCAATTTCCTCGCAAAAACATCTCAGCCTAAGTACCATTATCATCCATCAAAATTTCATAACAAGAGAAAAACTGCCATCGGTCTATGTCATTTTCCTCACATATGCTAATGTTGTATATGTTCATCAGATAGAAAAAGCAAGATAACAAAAATGCACTACCATTAGCAGACACCACACAAATACAATACACTGGTATCACATGCAGACTGTAGGTGTTTTTCTGTGTTTTTTCACTACACGGCTTTGTTGAATACAGATTCTGATTGGTCAGTTATTATCATTTTTGTATAGCGGACTCTTGCTTTGGATGCTGTACTGATAGCAGAAGCCATAAAATCATTTTAAAATCGTGTTGAAGTCAGTATTTTGTGTCAAATTGTTGATTTCTTTGGCACAAAGCTGTGCAATAAGCTGGATAATGTACAGAGAGCCGGTCATTGTTGCAAAACGAACCCTTTCAGGATGACCCAGGGTGAGTCCTGAATCACACTGTTTTTTCGTTTTGCAATAATGATCGATGTACATTATCTCTTACATAAACATGCCGCTCAACCACTTAAAATAAGCATTCATTGGTTTCAGAACATTCATTTGTTTGTATTTATAACAAACTGTATTAATCGTGTTCCAACAATACAGTCATTTAGCCTCTGTCTGCTCTTTGTTTTGGCTTTGCAGAGCACTAATTCCTCGTCAGCCTGATCTCCAGCAGTAGCAGGCAGCCATTTAAAGTGAAAAAGATTAGAAAAACCTGCTGTATGCTACCGACACCAAGCAGCAGATAGCAACCGCCTGCTGAGCATAGTGACACATTCACCAGCTACAGAGACAAAAAAAGTCAAAACTAAACTTTTCTCAGGGGTAAGTGAAGATGTAAACATAGACAGAAGAGGTGATTATTTGCTGTCACAGAACCAAAAGATGGAACGGACATACTGTGTATATCAAATAATCATGGAAGCTCAAAAAACATTTAAATTATTAGACTGATCATTTGTGAGACATGCAGCAGATCATTAGAACAGAGAATACAAGGGTAGCAAGGTGAAGGAAACTGTGGGGAAATTAAACCTGTGCGACCTTAATAGTTGATGATTAACGTTCCACTTCACTTGGTGATATTGTTGATTTCTCAGTTTGCTTTGTGGTATCAGAAAATGTACTGAGCCTGTTTGTTTCAGTGCAGTAGCTGTTATGAATAGAATCCAATTGAATTCCAATATTCACTCTCCTCTGTTTGGTCTAAACCACATGGCTGATAATTCTCTTTGGGTTTGGCACAAACACGGGACCCCTTTCACACAAAGCATGCTCATTTGAATCATAAATATCAAACAGTGCAGCTTTAATGCTAATCTAGATAAATCTGAATATGAAGACATTTGTAGAATGTTGAAGTATATTTTACTTAGTTTGGTGGATTGGTTCATCAGGTGGTTAAGTGATGAGGTTCATTTAAAAACAAAATATCAAATACATTATAATAAAGAGGGTCACAATGGGAATTTTCTATCTGAATTACTTTTATCAACTCCCAATATTTTTTCATTCCCCCTGATCCACAGGAACAGTTATAATACACTGCCAGTTTAGGGAAACGCATATTATAGAAAATGGAGATGATGTGACACTTTACATGATGCATTTATGCTCATTCCTCCTTTGAGAGGGCTGAGCTGTGTTATTATACGTCAGCCGGCTGTGAGTATGGCTGCCGGCTGTGCTGAGTGAAGCTGAGGCTGTGGAGACGGTTAGTGCTGGGATAGAGTAGCTTCAGTACAGCGTTCAGTCAGCACACACACATCGCCGGCATCTAGTTATGTTATATCTAGTATGTGTCCCACCCATTACACACTAATGTATCACAACCACAGTCAGACAGGCGCCCATAAGCCACACACAGCTAAGGTTGTTCTCAGTCAGCCTTGGCAGCAGAGAGTTGACTGTAGGTCACTTAGCTCTGCTAGTTATCCATATAGCTGCAGTGATACACACTCATGCCTGAGCAGAGACAGAAAAAGGTGCAACCACTCCACTCCACGGTATTTTCAAACTGGTTGACTTTAAGACTCAATGCAATTTGACCTGACTTATTTGTACAAATTTCACTGTTGCATGTTTTTGTTATCTATATATATTTGTCCTCAGTAGCCGATGCACAGGCGCTCGCTGTGGCAACAGTAGATGGCAACATACATACACCTACTGTGTCTTTTTATCCCCATACACTCAACTTGAGTCATAAAGCGTTAGAATAAGTGCATGTTGTTTTCTTGGGTTGAAACATTGTCATCTTTCAGCTTATGCATATCTTTGCATCATACATGGCAAACCTGCATCTGTAAATGTCCTCTCACGTCTTTACAATGACTTCATGTGCAATTGTGCTGCCTTTGAATTGATTGAATTGACTGGTCAGCTAACCCCTTTAAAGACACATTTAGCCATGTACACATGTGTTTTAGTGTATATAACAATAATACACACTGTTTGTGGCACACACAGCAGTGAAAGCAGCTTTGTCCTCTTTGTTTGACTAAGAAACAGAGCGTGCCACAGCACCTGTCTTCATCGTGTTGACAAACCCACCACAGATGTCTGATGCCAGATAGTATCTCAGAGTTAACACTGTTGGCTTCAACTCGCTGCACATCTATCAGAAGCAGACAATGAGGAGTGCCGATATCATACTGGACACAGAAAAATAACACACGCTATTTGGTGGATCTTGGTATTGAACACTCAGGCAGGCTGTCGAAATTCAGAGAATGGACACAGAGCTTTGTCAAGCAGATAAAGAAGCAGACAATGCATGTATTTTCAATATGCACTGTATTGTCCATGCCTGCATTGTATATCTAAAGATGGCCTGGAAAATCAATATTCTGACCTGATACAATACTGTTACTGATTCTTTTTCATAATTATAGCAATCACATGGATAAGCAATATGTGTTCCGAAAAGAAATCACAATATCACTGAGAAGAACATATGAAATCATTTGGATTGTTGCAGCACTGTACAGCTGTTGAAAACAGCTAGTTGACTCCCAGTTTTGCATTTAAATATCCCGTCTCTCATGTAATCAGAAGAGAAACGTTACCTCTAGAAATTGCTCAATGACAGAGCTGCTCGGCCCAATCATTCACAATGAAGCATACAGGAGTCGTGCTCTAAAGTCAGCCACACTCAGCCTGCAGTCTATCAAACCTCCAACCTGGAATACATGACGGAATAACAAAGGAGGAGGAGGTGGGACCCAGGTGATGGACGGTACCACTGGGCTGTACATTCACAGCTGTCCACGACATGAAGGTGAACATCTTAAATAACAGCAGAGATGAGATACTGAACATTTTAACTGTCGGGGCCATAAAGGATAGAGCTGATATTATTTCATCCGTGTCTTATCAATAACAAATCCCATGAAGAAAACATTAACAATAAGAGGTATTCTCTTTGTTTTATACCTCAATGTCACTGAACTCTGTTGTCATCCAAAATCTATTAAAAACACTCAAGAGCCCTCTGCGTCGAGCTGACATCAATGAACTCAGCGCTGATCAAACGCTTTACATGAGCTCACGTCATCTTCTGCTTGAAATTGCATTTGAACGCAGCACAAAGAGTAGAGCCGATAGGCAGCTGACTGCTGTCATGCCCGTATGTTGTAGCCAGCATGAGAAATAGTCAATGTTTAGTCTGTATTTACGCTTCATCATCACATCACAGAAACACAAACTAAACAATGAGTATCTGTTCAAATGGAATACAAATTAAGATTGTGTATAAATATATATTATATATATATATATATATATTCACATAATAATATATTCACATTTGCACCAAAAAAAATAATTTTTTGGGTCCACACACCAGACAAATTTAATAATATGATGATTAAGGGTTATTTCATAAACTATTTAATTGCTTTTGTGCACTTGATTTGATAATGTCCAATTAGTTTCATATGGGTGTTTTCATTATTTGAACTGTTTCAACTGCTTGTTGGAGGTCTGTGACAAGACATTCAGTGAAACTGTGTTTCTGCTTTGCTGTTCTTTTTATTAGCAGGGCTAAAGACGGCATCAATCGAATGTCTGAATTCACAGAGCTGTTGTGCGCAGACAGCTGATTAAGACTGTTGATATCTATTAAGATGAAAGTGGAAATGTAGCCAGTTTTTTTCATTGCTATATAGTTTATCAGGAGCTTATGTACAGCTGACATAAGCTTGATCTGAAATTAACTTTGTGTGTCACTATCACAATCCTGAAGTATGCTGACGACACCACGGTAATCGATCTGATCCATACAGACAGACAGGAGGTGGAACAGCTGGTCCACTGGTGTAGGCAGAACCACCTGGAGCTGAACCCGTTCAAGACTGTGAAGATGACAGTGGACTTCAGGAGAAATGCCCCGACACCTGCCCCCCCTCAACATCCTCAACAGCACAGTGTCTACTGCGGACTCCTTCAAGTTTCTGGGATCCACAATTTCCCGGGACCTGAAGTGGACTCAGCACATAGACTCTGTCCGGAAAAAGGCCCAGCAGAGGTTTTACTTCCTGCAACAGCTCAGGAAGTTTAACCTGCCACAGGAGCTGCTGTGGCAGGTGCTCTGCACCTCCATCACGATCTGGTTTGGATCGGCCACCAAACAGGACAGGAACAGACTGCAAAGGACAATCAGGTCTGCAGAGAGAATAATTGGGGCCGATCTGCCCTCCATCCAGGACTTGTACCTGTCCAGGGTCAGGAGGAGGGCAGGTAACATCTCTGCAGACCCCTCACACTCCGCACATAAACTCTTCAAACTCCTCCCATCTGGTAGGTGCTACAGATCACTGTACGCCAAGACCACCAGACACAGAGACAGTTTCTTCCCCCAGGCCGTCACCCTGATGAACTCCCACTAGCCTCAGAGTCTCAGGATCCACTGTAGATAGTTCCACCCCCTCTGCACATTTGCAACTTTTGCACTACTTTCTTGCACTGCAATTCTGCACTACGCCTACCTCCATTGTATATACCGTTGTCCAAGAGTTCTATATTGTTTATATTGTCCTGTTCTTTCCTTCTACTGTACATAGAGAGTCAAGTTTCACCAAGTCAAATTCCTTGTTTGCCTGTTCAAACTTGGTCAATAAAGTTGATTTGATTTGATTTGTTGACATTTCTATTTTCTAGAGTGACTGAAAGGAAAGTGCAAGTGAAGAATATTATTTTAACTGGGACCACCAGCCATGCATCAATGTCCTGGACAAGACTGGACTTAAGGTAATATTTACATGTATTTAGTATAATCATTTACCACCTTACTAACTGTTATCAGAGTATCAAACGTGGATGGATAAACATCTGTAATTACAATGAACCTCTGGCTGAAACTAATATGCTAACAAGATGACTCCAAAAACTTTGAAAAACTTCTTCTTCGTGTGTAAGAAGTTAATGCTGTATTTGTAACACTGTGCATTTAGAATGAAACACAAAAAACACTTTTGAATTCATTGAATTGAAATTGCATTTTATAATAGTATGATAAAATATCACAGTATAGTTATACCAAAGAAGAACACTGACATAGTAAACTACCATAATGGTACAGTTTACCATGGTATTACTATGGTTATCATGGTACTTTTTCCAAGGGTTTTCACTTACTACAAACCAGCAAATGGTGATATTGGTAATAATAGTGGCCTATACAGTGGGAATATCTTTTACTCTCCCCTCCAGGACAAGACGTGACCCAAATGTGTCTGCAGCATCATTGACAAAATTATAAATAGCCTTTGAAACCTTCTAAATCCCCCCAAATCTTTGTTGAGGAGTTGAAGGTCCACAACTCCATGTTGTTTTTCAGGAACAGTGGATAAAACAACAGCTCATGGGGTGGATATTAAATCCTAACTATCCACTTGAGGTCCGAAAAATTAATCCGAAGGCCATAAAAACTTCTGGCTGCAGCCATTAGGGACATAAAACAGCCTCCTCTCCAGCAGCAACTTTGTTGTTGTGGTGAGGAAAGGAAGCGGTCTGCTGAGATTTTGTAAAAAGGCCATCTCTGCGTCTTAAACCGTGAAGAAAGATAGCATCTCACAGCAGTCAAATTGAATCACAAGCTGTGAGCTGGCAGGAATAACAGACACTCCCATGTGTGTTTTCCACTTCACCACTCGGCCTGGGTTTTGCTTTATCGACGTCTGCGGTAGCGTATGAGGTGAATGCCTCAGCCACTTCAGCTCTGTCTTTCTTTCATCTCAGGGGACATACAGGATTTAGCATTACAGCTGCTGCTGTCACTGTTACTGTAGCAACCTTTGATACATTGACCTTTTGTGAGATGAAATTCTCACATAAAGCTGAAGATTCAACATCGGCCAAAGCTCTAGAAAACATTATCTGGATCAGCTGAAAACTGCACACGGGAGAAAACTACATGTGCTTTGGCCAAAAAGCACCACAGCAAGACGGAGCAGTTGCACCAAAAGGCAAAAGAATACCCTCAGTGTCTAAATATAACTTCTGAAAAAATAAATCGCCTTTTTTTTACTATTCACTTCGCCTCTACTCTCTTCCACGCTTTGAAGATTTCAACAAGCGCAGGATCACAGAATCTTTTGGGTGAATTATGCACATTATCTTTCCCCGCTCTCTCATCGGAGATGTGGTGCATTGCATCCGAGTGGTTGGCAAGTGACGGCAGTGAGGATTTATCCTGCTGTGTTGTGCCTGTCAGTGGACAATCTGAGCAAACCTCCTCCTCCCTTTAGCTGTTAGAGTCCTGCATTTACCAGATGGGCCTGGATTAATTTTGTGCTTTAATGCAGTGCACATCACCTCCTATCATTGCTGGAAACCCTTTACAAGTCTGATACTGAGCTAAAAAAATAGATTCAAAGTCATTGAACATCACCAGCCCATCACTGCTGACTACATGTGTTCTGAACACAGCAAACCACTAGAGGGCAAACACTGTGTGAAAGAACCATCCAGCAGCTACAGCGTGTGAGCGTGAGGGATAATGACAGGCTTCATATGTGGTCCACCTCTTTTCTTTCTATATATGAATTCATCACAGTATGCAAGAACCTGGCTGTAGTCTGAACGGCAACTCAAACACAGTGAGAAGGACAGAATATAACTCTCTGTCTCTGGATATAATGGAAACCTGAGATACCATCTCAGTCATCATACACAGTTTCTCATAATGTTTTTTCATTTACGTAAATGTTAAGACAGAGTAATCCAATTACTAAGTTATACCTGGTGATGCAAGTTTGCAGCAGTGGCAGTGGGCTTAATTGATGTTTTCAAGCAGTCATAGGTTACATCTGCTGGATAGATATAGTCATATAATTTCAAGAGACTGTGCTGGAGATAGCTGGTGACACACCCTGATGCAAGGTGCATATAATCTTAATGATCTGTCGATCACAGTGTGAGCGAGACGTCAGACTTACTCCGGAACAGTTTCTCTCACAGTCCATAGATAGTCGAGCCTGTGAGGTATTTCATTTCACTGGTATGTCTAAAAAGAAATGACTTCGCACAGCGGACAGAAAATGAATCTGTTATGTCACGCCCATGATGGGATGCATGGAAGTATAAGAGGCATAAGAACAGTAGAGGCTTGATGCTAACGATGAAGTTGATCCATTCCCTGTTTGAGTCTGAGTGGGGACATTTCTTCATGTATTTCACCACTGTCACCAAAATAAACGCATATAAAAAGTATTTAAGTTCACATCACGTGCAGTGATGTAGGAGTGTACTCAGGGTGTGGTCTGTACACTCTGACATCACAAATTTGTGTTGGCAAAGGAGCAACAGACTAAGAGCTCAGAGATTAAATGTCATTATAGTGGAAAATTCTGTGTCTGTTTTTTGTTTATTGATACTTTTTGCTGTTTTTATTTTTTTTATTGCTGCATTTTAATGTTCTTAAATGAGGTGATGGGGGTCACACAGAGTGGTCCACACTGGTACATAGTATGTAACAGCATCCAGACAAGCAATTTTCCAACCAAAGGTCAGGTGTGAAGGGTGTTAGCACAGAGGGACAGTTGGGGAAAAATGCAATGACAGCTGCTGCTTATGCACATAATCAGTAGTAGGCTGTGGAACCAGGGAGCCTCTGGGAGGAGACAGGCCTTTATACGTAACAAAGGTCACGGCTTTGGTTTCCGTTGTACAGCAGCTACTGTATGAACAATCTGCATGCACTTAAGCCCCGTGAACCACCTGTATAAATAAGCTTTTCCTTCAAGAATGGAAAGAGTTGATACTGGTTCAGTCATTTAAAAACACATTAATCAAGTTATAGAGTCCAGTTTTCTCTGATACAAATACTGCCTCTGGAAGATTTTGTAAAAAAAAAAAGGGAATATTCTAATGCAGATGCCTCATGTGCAGGTTGTAGCCAACCTTTAATAGAGTCTAATGTAGCATTAAACAGTGGTGTGGCTCTGCAGCCTTTAAGGAGGATTCCCTGGTTGAAGTAGCAGGAAAAATAAAAGGACTGAGACAATAAGGAGTGTGTACTTCATAGTACAAAGACACAAAGACTTTGGAACACACAGGGGCAAATTCCCTGTTTGGCAACGGTTTGTGGTGATGTCAATGACTATATGTTGTCTGGGAATATGGGGATATGCTCTAATACAATCTACCCATAATGATAAAGGCTGTAAGGTAAATCCGACTTTAACTAATGTTGAGTCGTTGTCTTAATAAGAGGTATGTCAAAATCTAGTTTAAGCTCATAACTTTCTTTTAGTCACTGTTAAAGTTGTACTAAATAATAGGCTCACTCATAGTGACACCCCCAAAGAATTGTCACCCATCTCTCTGCTCATTCTTTTGGTGCGACACCCCTCAACCTTCCCGTTTTGGTTCACTCTCACTGCTCTCATCAGCTTCATTTCTAGCAGCAGCTGGTTTAAGGGGGAAAAGTCTTGATAGACCCGCTGCTTCAAAATGCTAACATGTTCCTCGCATTAGCTCGATAAGGTGGTTATTATATGAACTGTTGAGTTTGATGCTTGTTCTGTTGCCCCCAAGTGGCCAAAAATTCAATTCAAAACACTGTGATGGTAAATATTCCTAAGAAAGCACCTTAATTTAGTGAAGCTCAAAGGGCTCCTGGCAGCATCATCAAATAGCACAGAATCATTTCACTACGTTAATAATTGTGATAAAGGGGTTTCAAAATCAGATCCCCCAATATTCAAGTTTAAAAAGTCCATTATTTGGAACTGTTTTTGTGTGATTATCAAAATGATCAACCCACCTCTTTAACATAACTTAATAGAAGCGTTTTCCAGGCTTGTCAGGCACATCGACCTGCTGTGTGCATGCTGGTGGAGGGGGGGAGGTACAACCTTTTGCATGAAGACACACAGATCTGACACCATGCACCAATGAACACTGGTGTCGAGGTGAGTGTGCACCTGTGATTTGGCGCAATGGAAACTCAGCCTACCTGTTGAGTGGAACAAACTCGGCGTGTCCTTTTTTTTTTTGCCACCCACCCCCCCGGAACACATGAGCTGTGTGAAAGCCTTCAGAGTGGGGCGGCGGAACGCGCAGCTCAACCTCCAGCCCTGAAAGAGTTAAACGGTTTTCCCATGTACGGAGCGGCTGGCTGGAGGTTAGTTCGGCTGTTGCGGTGCAGAGCTCATGGACGCGGCGGCGTACGGCAGAGCACCAAACCGGCCAACTTCACAGCAAAGCCCCCACTAGTACACGACAAAAGCAGCCATGTCGGAGCGAAGGTGGATGTCCAGGTCTGACGGCGCTCAGTCTTACTACTACTGAGCGTGAGTGTGTGCGAGCGTATGTGTGTGTGAGGGAGAGGGCTGCGTTTCTGGTTGTGTGGATATCGCCTCCATGGACGGGCAACGGGGCTTTTACGAGATGGAGAACCCGACAGAGAACCCCAGCAAGGCGGCGGAGTATCTGAAGGAGCTGAATAAGATAATCGAGACTCAGCAGGGGCTGCTGGAGAAGCAGAGGGTCCGGATTGATGAGCTGGAGCTCCAAGTGACGGATCTTTGCAAGGAAAACGTCTGCCTGAAAGATCAGCACCAGCGGCACCTGGCCACCTGCAGACTCCAGCAGGGCAACCTCTCCACCCTGGGAGCCATCAAGGAGAATGCCATGCAAGAAAAGTGAGTTAGCTGTTAATTTGTGCCACATGGTCCGTCTAAACAAGGCGCTGTCAAAGTTTATATTCCCCCTTTGTGTCACCACATTGTTTGGCGCCTGGAGAGATCTCGGCGGCTGTGTTTATCTGTGCCATCTCTGTCAAGTGGAACCAAATCACACGCACACTTCTCTGCCACTTGGTCACGGATCAGCTTGTTAATGATCCATGTAATTTCTACATTGTCAGGGATTATGCCAGGCTCACACAGGCTGCGCACGCTTTACACGCGTATTGCGTAATATGGATCCTGCCAGGCGCACTCCAGAGCGTATGCAATATTATATTCTGGGGCGCACTGACTGAACTAGACCATCTTGGTGAAAGTCCGGATCAGGGGGTGTGACTGTGTTTTGATCATGTCGGGGGAGGAAATCGCCAGCTGTCTGTCGTGGCGTTGTTAGAAAACAAGTTTACGCACCTTGGGTCCCGCAGGTCTCCTGGATTTCAGCCTGCTTGGGCAACAATCTGCTACATGTTTTCAGAGCACATTGCCACGGAATGATGATGTGAGGTGCAGTTAATGAGTACAGCTGCGTTGACTTTGACTTATTTTCCCAACGATCAGAGAGGGCTCTTAATTTGAAACGACGTAGTCGTTTTGGAGAGCTGCCCAGTGCCACTATTAGGATTGATTCAGAAGTGTTCCATCAAGGCTGCCAAACATTTAAGGTTAATTGCTTAATAAATGAAGTATTCGTCCAGGCAATGGTCATTTTAGCAGCCATTTCATACTGCACCTAACAGAACATTATATCACATGGATCTCGCTCTCTGCTATTGTGTAATGTTTTATCCACAGAAGCAGACAGACTGCTTTAAAGCAGCTTTACACATTTTTAGGTCACCACTTGCCACTGTACATTCAGTACCAGGTGGCTTTGTTTTCAACCATAGTGTATTTTTGCAGCTTTGTAAAGTCAAGTAATTTCATTTTTTTCAAACTTGTTCCAGCCTCGATTAGTCCAGATCCAGTACCATAATCTTGGCTCCAGCTTCCTTTCTGTGTTGACATGAAATGAATCTCTCTGGGTTTTAGACTGTCAGTCAGATGAAATTAGCAACGTCAAGACCTAAACCCCACTAGATAGAAACATCTACAAACATCCCAGATCCAGGACTGTACACATCTGTCTCTCAGACACATTCAGTCACAGATCCTCTCATGAAGTTTGCTACGGACAGTACGTTAAAAATACAGACTCACCGGACAGTAAGGAAATCTACAAGCTGTGAAATACTGACGTCAGGTGGCTCCAAACAGAGCAGCCTACGTCCTACGCCATCTTTGATTATGGTTTTGTATTGATTCGAATCATAGACTGCATATGAAGATGGATGAAGTGACAGCTCCCTTAAAGTTAATACAAAACATGTGGTTCACCCCTGGGGAGCTGGATGCAGTATAGGTCGTTAACCCCATTCTCTCCATGGCATCAGATGGGACATGGGCCAAACTAAAAAATATAAATACACGTTATCATTTTTTGCCAAATATGGTTTCCGTCAGTTTAGGTAGTTCCCATAATGCTGATTTATGGTCATTTTTCTGTAAACTTTGGGTGTGATGTCATGATTGACAGCTAATCCTAACCCGTGAATGCGTCCGGTGGGTTTGTGGGCGAGACCTTGGTACCAGGAAGGACCACTACTGTGCAGACTGTGGCTCCGTGGTGACACATCATCCATCTTTATAAACAATCAAACATGATTTCAACAGTATATAAACATGATTTGAATGGAAAAGACCCTCTCTATTGCAGTAAATAGTGCATTTTGTCACTTTTCAGCCACTTCCTATTTTTCTCCAGATTATAGGTCATAGAAGTCCTTTCACACCATCCAGTGAATTCTTATTTTCATCATTCTTCCCGCAACAAATGGATCTTGACTGAAAAGCCTGAGTCCTTGCAGGACCAGGATACACTGTGTACCATTTTTGGTTCGGGGCTAGAAACTGATGTAATGGGATTATAGCTGGAACTAAGGATTCTTTTCATTAATATATTAGTTATTTTTAAAGCTTGTTTCTATTTCTTAATGTTTATTCTATAAAACTATGTTAAAACTTTTGAGTCTCAAGCCAAAGCCAAGATAACCCTGATGACAACCCTATGACACCATCATGCTTATTTTTTCACACTTTTAGGGCCGGCCCTAGACTTTCGAGGGCCCTAAGCAGTATTTTGTGTTGGTGGCCCCACTTATTATAAAGTGTTGCCACTTCTCTTGGCACTGCGCCAATGTGTATATTGTAAATATTAGTTTAAGCACACAAACTGTACAGATAAGCATGTAAAAACTAAAGCGGGACCTATTGGCAGCAACAATATCTTTAAATACCCTACAGTAAAGATTTCTCTGTGGTCCTTCTCAGGGCCTTTCACTCTAGCTGGTCAAAGTCTGATGCATATTTAATGTTATTCATGTATAACAGACCACTGATGTGGATATAGTTTTGATAATGGAAGCAATAAGTAATTCTTTAATCAATACTTTAAGTAAGTAAGTTTTATTATTGATTTCTTAAATTGGGCCATGCCAAGTGGGATTATGACCAGCAAACTGGTCATTATTGCAAAACAAAACCCTTCACTGTACATTATGCCTTCCTTGCGGTGATGCAGTAAATTCCTGACTGGTTGATACATCTTATATATATATATGAAGAATTATATGACTTTGTTAAAAATGACTTCCAAATGTAATTTTTCTAGTTTACATTGAGTTCCGTTCTTTTCTTGCTCATAAATTTTGTTTAACTTACATCTAATATAACCGCAAAATGTTTTTTTTTCCAAACACTGTTGCCATAAAACCGCTCTGCTCATTGATTTGCAATATTGCCTGCAGAGGTGATATCTGACGTTTGATGGATTTCTATCTTCTAACTGTATTTCCGTGCAGCTCTGGTGCCCTGACAGTTCCCTTCACACCTTCCATCCTCCTTTTGCATACTTGCCTCCATGAGTATGAAATTGCAGCATCTCTGTTGGTGAATGATTAGCTCTCCAGTCTAACAGATAGTTTGATTTTTCCAGCACAAGTTCAACGCGACCAGTTACACTGCCGCTGCAGCTGAAAATACAACCTTCACAAAATGTATTTTTGCTCGACAAAGCTGCATCTACAGCAATAACCTGCTTCTGTTTATTTGTGCCGAGTGCAATACTGTAAGGCCTTTTTAACCTATGACATCATTATCATATTTGCTCACTCATCGTTTGTACAGTGCTATAAATAGTTATCAGCAGAGCAGAGGATGGGAGCTTGTTTTTCTCGATTTTCCTTCCTTGTGAGGCTTGAACAGTAAAAACACTCTGATTTGTGTTTGAATTCTCCTGACATATCTCCATGGTTCAAAATCAAGCAAATATTTTTAGTTAAAAGCACTTCCTCTGTACACACACACACACACACACACACACAGACACAGCTGAGAGGGAGTCCTGTCCCTTGTGCTCTGTCAGTTGGGCCACGTCAGCTGTTCTTTTTGTGTTGACCACAGTCAGCATACAGTCCTAGCCTTGACTGGAGGGCCAGTGGGGGAGCTCTGTTCCTCCCAGGCCCTCTGACACACACACACACACACACATCCACATACATACAGTATGATGGACAGCAGGACAGGTCACCCTGTGAGTGAGGGAACGGCAGATTTCAGTAAATTTCAGAAGTGTTGCTGTTCTGATGGAGTGGGAGCGTGTTGTTCCCACCACAGTCTGCTTTATGAGCTAATCCACTGTGGTCGGGCTGCTATTCTGTGTTTACTCTGTACTTTATTTGGCTGTTAAAGTTCACAACTCACACAGTCCTCACCAAGGTCAGACTGTATGTGTGTGCTGATAGATATATGGCCTAGAGGAGTGGAGTATAAAAGATCCCTTGGGCAGTTTGGTTTGAAAACAGCTGTGTTAGTGTTCAGGATTGCTAACCTGTGTGCTATAACTACATGCTATGTTGGTTGTAGTGACTTGATTATTGATTATTGTTAACATAAACTAAAATATGCCTGAATTACTTGTTATTTACTTTAATGGCACAAACTCCCTCACAATTTGCAATTAATCAAATGATCAAAATCGTCGACGCACAATATCCGAGGCTTTCTGGACCCCAGTTGTCTGGGGCAACTTTCCTTGTTGGTAATCCAGCCTTGCATCTCGGCAGAAGCCTCAGGTTAATCAAAGTTAATTGGAAAATAAAAGAAAAGCAAATGATAAGGTTATTAATCAAGCTGTCTGTTATGAACATCCGTCACAGTTTACAGGCTGACGTAGTGCTTCAGCTTTGACCAACGGCACTTACTGGCTGTTCTTGCATACAGTTTTCCTCTTCAGTAGGATATGTTCACTTTCAGTTTTGCCTCTTAAATTGGTTTAGTTAATCCAGTTATCTTATTTACAACTTGTCAGATCAATCAATCAATCTTTATTTATATCGCGCCAATTCAGAACAGCGTTATCTCAAGTCGCTTTCCATAAAGAGCAGGTCTAGACCAAACTCTTTGATTAAGAGAGAGACCAAACGATTCAGGAATTCAAATTTAAGGATTCAAGAATCCCCACATGAGCAGCATCAGATACTATATTAGGCAACAGTGGCAGGAAGAACTCCCCTTTAACGGAGGCATAAGGATGGAGAGGAAGACATCCAATTAGAGTTGAAACATTTAGTCGAGATGCAAAAATAATCACCAACTGTTCAAATGATTGAATACTCATCTGTGATCATTTTAAACAAAAACACCAACGTTTTCCAAATGTGAAGATTTGCAGCTTTTCCGATTTGTATCATTACAAACTGAATAAATTTGTGTTTTGGACAGTTGGTCTAACTCAAATTAATCAGTTAATATCAGCAGATTCATTGATAATGGTAATAATTGTTACTGTAGTTGCAGCCCCTTCATCTGACAGCTTGTTTCTTGCACACAGATTTCAGCAAGTACTTTAGTGCAGTGTTTCCAAATCCTACCTTACATGTTTTAAATGTCTCCCTGCTTCCCAACACTTCAAGCTCTACAGAAGCCTGATAATGAGCCACTCATTTGAATCAGGTCTGTTGGAGCAGGGAAACATCTAAAACATGCAGGGCAGTGGAGCCAGCTTTAGGAAACACTGCTTTAGTGAATTTTATCATGACCAATAGACATGATGGCCAAATAAGACTGAAGTTGTAACAAACTGGAATGAATCCAAAACTATTCCAGTGAGTCTGCTCTTATAGGACCAAGAAGGTTTACTTTGTAGGAGCAAACTTTGAATGCTTTGTGGCCTTTTAACTTTTTTTTTTTTGTCAACCTTTATTCATCCATGTGAGGTACTTCAGAACACCGTTTCCCTGTAATACCATGTCGTACATAAAATAAGCACTGAGAGGCCTTCCGGGATATAAACTGTAGCTGGTATGAAACATTAAAGCCATACTGAAGAAGATGAACTTCTTCTTTCCATCACATTACATTCACACACAGACACAAAGGATGAACAAACCCCTATTCGTCCTTCATCCATACCAAGAACCGAGCATTCGTTTCAGACCTGGACTTAAGGCTTCATCAATTCAGTGTGTTTACGTGTGTGTATGTGTGTATGCAATGCTGCGGGAAATAACCATTTGCTGGTCACCAGGTTAGACCGCGCAATGAATCAGGAGTCAAAAAAATGAGCACTGCCAGAGGACATAAGAAAATTGGTCAGGAATATTACAAAGTTTTGACTTTATGAGTAAGCACATATGCCACCGTTGCTGTGGGCAAGCTGTGAAATATGCACTTTTTGTGATGCATTTAAATCCAAAGCAGAAATACATTTCACAAAGAAAACACTGTAGATTTTAAAGCCTGGGGGTGGTCTTGACAGGCTGCCATTTGAATATAGAAGATGAGAAGCATAAATAAACTTTCAAAAGGAGAATACATTTTGGAATGAAATATTCATGGAGGATGTTAGAGGTAAAAGAGATCTGCTACTTCATATGATTCTGTCGGTGTTTATGCTCAAAATGTAACACCCTGTATCCTGTATGCTGCTTCTTGTTCCTGTATTTTAAAAATCCTATGCACTTAAACTTGCATGAGAGTTACTAAAAACTGCCCATCAGACGGGAAGAATCTGGTGATTTATCACGCAATCTGGACAGGCGTTGGAAGGCAGATGCTAATGAGAAATTGGATCTATTGCCAAATGCAAAGTGAAGAAATAAATTCTTATGGGTTGAACAAAACAACAACAAAATCCACGGCTGCATGGAATGAAAGCCAGATAACACAGATCTCCTTTCATTTTAAGACCAATTGTATCAAACATTTCTTTTGATATTGCTTTAGATTTGCCCCCTGGTGTGAGATCATGGCATGAGATTGAAAGTGAATTAATCTCCAAATTAACTGGGAAAAAATGTTCCACTCACAATGACTTCAGTGTCAACCTGATACGATTTCCAATTAAAAAGTATTTTCTTCTATAATGACAAGCAAATTTTACGTTTTCTTGCAGTGCCTGTTATGCCTCCATATGAGTCAGCATTTCGTTTGCATTTCTCTTCACAGTAGACTTTATACTGTGTGTATTTAAAAAGTAGTATTTAATAGCAGTTCATGTGATGAAGTGTGACATGCACTGATGCACAGAGTTTCTGTGTGTGGATGTATATTTAGTGAGTTAGTTCTTTATGAGCCACACACATTAAAGAGCCAGCTCATCCAAAATGATACCTATAATGTACTTTTAATGATCATTGTATGCTGACACATCAAAAAAACATTAAAACAGCACTTCTTGGCACTGAATGTTGTCTAAAATGTACTATTCGTGTTTTATCCTGGTTTAACAGCTAGTCTTCACTTCAATGCTTGAAATGGTGTATTTGACAGTATATATAGTACAGTCCTGAGGTTGCACCACTTTTCAAAAACCTATTGGGTGATAATTAATAGGATTGATTAGATTGAGTTATACTGTACGTGTAGTGGGGAAGCAAAAACATTTGTAACATTTTGAAACATTGATGCAAAACTGCCCCGTGTATATTTGATGAAAGTTTATGAACTTACCCCGTCAGACTCTTTAACAACCCATATTAATATTTAAATAAGTTTTGACATTTGCCTTGAAATATTATATCAGCTCCTTCTGAGAGCGGGCCACTGGCTCTGTGCTGACTCTTGCTTATTGATAATCTTGTGGCAGAGTGGAGGCATGGAATATTGTTTACTGGAGCAGAACAGTACAAATTAGATTTTTTTGTCTTGAACTCTTGCCAACTACTGATTGATCTATGAGGCCCAAGTTTAAAGGTACACTGAGTTTTCATCGTAAACAGACACCATCATGCGCATGACATGCTGAATTAACATTTAAAGCCCTTTTTAAAGGCAGCTTAGTTTGCATTAGCTTCCATTTGTCTATTCTATATTGGTGCAGTGCTGCCTTTTACGGCGCTTTGGCACCAAAAACTGCTACTTTTCCATCCAGTCAGACACATGACTGTTATCAAAGATCTGTTAGAATATCTGTAGCTGTAGCAATCCTGTTGTAACATTATTTGACAAGTATTTTACATAATGTAGATAACTGTATTCTTTACTGACATTGTGCTGTGATAGAATAAAACTGAATTTAGCTTCACAAAGGACAGACCATATTGTCCAAGCCTTGTCAACCATGTGCTGAATCTTGTTTTTCTTCCTACTTTCTATTTAAATCACAAAGTGGGGCTGATGCTAATGATTATTGTAATTGTTGATAAATTGACTGATTATATTCTGAATTAATCGTTAATTTTGCCCATGGTGGTGTTTTATCTGACCATGAGTCCAAAGCCCAAAGATAGTCACTTTACTATCGGACACTACATGACATGACATATTTGCTTGAAAAATGAAGAATTAGTTGATGATCAAACTAGTTGCAGATTTATTCTCTAGCTCATTCATTCACTACCTAGATCAGTTTCAGCACGAGCACAAAGTGATGCTGCATTTCTTTTTTTTTTTTGTCAACATTTTGGATGACGTGGCATGTGAGCACCTGTGTCCTGACCAGTCAGCCAAACTGCACTGTAACGCAGCTTACATTATTCATAAAACTTGCGGTTAAACTTGTCTGGTTAAAGAGCTGTCTGCAGCCCAAGATGGGTTATAAAATGACAGAGGCATCACTCGGTAACATCACTGTACAACCATGAGTGGCTTGAGTGATTTTTAAGTCACTCCGACAGAGTGAGGCATCAGTTAAACTTTCATTCATATCATGTGAATAATTCAAGCTCAGAAACCTTCAGTATTTAGATGAAGTAGCTTGTGAAAAAGATTAAATTAAGTAGGCTACAGCTATTTCATTTCAGGGAAATATGAGCGTTGCATCGGACTCGGTATCAGCCAAGAGAGAATTAGGATAAGCATGTCTGTAAGGAAGCTCAGGTAAGGCTGGGTCTAGAATGGGGAAAAGTATGGTTCTCTACCAGATTATAGATAAATTATTATCTAAATAATTGTACTAAACACTCAGGTAGCCATTCTCCAGTGGCCACTAGTATCACACTGATAGCAACAATGAAGCCTGCTGGCAGCTGCAACCCTGCTAAAATACTCACGTCTGTAAGCAACATTGAGAGGCAGGTTTAGATGATTTGATTTGATTTGAATTTATTTTAATGTCCCAAAAGTTGCACTCAATCATGTATTAAAAACAACTAGCCATCAGCGTACATTGTTTAGAACAGTGTTGGCATTCATCCGCATGGATGACATCCAGCTATGGTTCTCTGGTGACGTCCAGTTGAGAGAAGATGATAACATTTTTCTCTAGGGTTTTATCAGGTGTGTAAATTGGGGCCATCTATCATTCAGCTGAAGCCATTTCTCTGCCAGCTGCAGGACCTACCTTTTAGACTAGCTTGACCGCCGCCCATCTATTATATCACAGTGGAGCTAAAGGCTCATTGAGGATTGACCTGGAATTGCATTTTTATCTAACGTCTCGTCAGATAGCAGGGTGTCAGGTGTGGGCCAATGCATATGTAGGTTATGCCAACATTTGCAGTTATGCCAGTGGGAGGAATGAAAGTTGAATTCTCCACTGGATGATGTGTTCATTAACACAACTGCTGCAGGGGATGTTTTGTGGAGGACATGATATACACATATGATAAACACAACAAACGGAGATGTGTCAGTTCTGTAGAGTGATAAATGCATGCAAAGCTTTTCCCCTCTTCTTCTTCCTCTCTCCTGCGAGAGAAATAAGCTCTTTTGTTTGTTGCTGTTTTGAACTTTGACTAAATGGAGTCAGAGCAGCTGTCATCTTTGAACAGAAGCAACTTTTCTTATGAACAAGCTGCTTTCTGATCATCACTTGGCACTTGTCTCCCTCCTGTCTGTTGACTCTCTGTCTCGCGGCACCACCACCCCTCAGCTGTCACTCTGCCAGAGGCCTGCGATGATTGTGCCTCTTTAAGACGAATTGCATTGCTCACACCCACTTTGACAATAATTCTGACTCTTTCGCACAGACAGGTGAAACCGCTGCTGAAAGTCAGCGCTCCTAATCTCTCCCATAGTCTCATCAACACATAACAAGCCTGCACTGTTGTTCTCTCTTGCTGTCCATCTGAACAAACAACAATATATCATTTCATTTTCAAAACAGCTGAGCACTGTAGTTTTTTAACAATTGTTAGTTTGTTGGGGGCCATTCTCAACTGTGGATTAATACACCTTTGGTGCTCTAGTGAGTATTTGAGGCAGCAGGAAGGTGTATGATGGATTAAGTTAAAATAACTACAATGTGTGGTTACGGTAATGAAGGAATGTGTCATCCAGTGCAACAGGGTGGCTTACCCATGTGTTTTTAATAGTTTTTAGACAATGGAGCTCTATGGCACTCATGATGAAGATGATACACTCAATATACTGCACATTGTTGATTTGGGTCTTTTCATGAGATTTGATAATAAGATACAAAATAAAGAAAGAAAATACAGGATATTCCCAACTTTATAGTTGAACAAACTAATAGAGATGTTGCATCCGATCAAAAGCAGATTCTATCTTTACTGTACTCTGTTGTGTTTTGTCCACCTCAGTCTGCCATAGCATCTACAGTGCAACATTTGGTTGCATATGTGTGTGTGAATGTGAATGTATTCGTGCTCACCAGTGAGCGACACCGAGGTCGACACCCGGATTGTCAAAATACATGGATTCACTTATCTCCAACATCCAGGTAGCAGCTTCTTGCATTTAGCTCTTAGCTGTGTAAGTGACAAACGTTGAGCAATATTTCTGCAAGTCACTTGATGACAGAACAAAATGAAACTTCCGTTGTTGGGTTTGTCTGTGCTCGGCCAGAGACCTTTCATGAGGGAATCAGACCCACTCCACTCATCACTTCACAACTGCGAGTGTCTCTGTAGTCCAACTCTGTCTTGTCTCTAGTTGTTTGCCTTTTATCAGTTTTGAAACATAATCGTTTTAATCATGACTGTCCTCAAAAATAAGTTCTGAGTTTAGAAAGCTTCAGCTGTTATGTCAGTGTGTCAGATACATATTTAATCAACATTTGGTTAAGCATGAGCATCTGATCACACTTGGTATCCGCAGATAGCCAATTTTAATGGACAGAAATTGAGCAAAAAACTTGACTTGGACAGCCCTTTTATCTCATTTTCTAAATGGACAGGCCTCTTCTGATTATAGGAAAACTTGTATTACAGGTCTCAATTTTCATTTAGTTAGAATAGAATAGAAAAGAATAGAATAGAATTGATGTTTATTGAAAGTCTTCAGCACTGAATACAAATAACAACATTAAAAGCAGACAGGCAGTTAGTAAAACAAACACATGGCCAGTCAACACATTAAAAAAAGTTCATGCCAATGTCTCTATGTTAGATCTCATCAGTCACTTTATTGAGTTAAGAATATTGGTGGTATTTGGGATGAAGGACTAAATACATGTTTACTTACCAGACTTATAGTGCTTCCCAGAGCCCAAAAGCTGGTGGAAGAGAGGATTGGCGCCATCTGCCAGGATACCTCTCACTTCCTTCCTTGTTTTTTCTGTAAAAAGATGAGCCAAGGGCTTTTGGGGTTTGCCCACTATTTTGCGCTATTTTAACGCAATCCACAAAAGTTTATTCTCAGATCAGCAGGAAGGTGAAAAGTTAAAACTCTCTCTAGAATAGTTTTGTCCATTAGTTCTAAATCTGCTGACAAAGACCAAAGCCACTACACTCTTAAAAGATGAAGTCACTGTCAGCATCTCTTGAATATATGGTCTGTATTTCCAGAGAAGCTCACCTGGGAGTCCAGAACTGTACCAAGGTATTTCTTTAGAATTTCTTCATAAATTTTCTAAGTACTAAGTTTTTAACCATACTGTATACATTGTGTCAGGTACATTTGTAAATACATATAGGGCAGCAACAGGTAGACAAAAGTGTTACTTTGAAAGTTTGACAAATGCAAGATGTGGCAAGACTGTAGGTGACCATGAATATATTGAGTATATTGATTTGTACCAGTGCCCCACAATCCAAACCTCAACTCTAACTATATAAGAACCTAAAAGCGAGTTTATTTGCGTGCATTTCTGAGTTGGTGATTAGATACTTTTATCTATCCCAATGCTCAAAATATTTAAAGCTCAGGTGTGAGTGTACTGTAAATGAGGAATACCTGCAGGTCCACCCACAGAGCTACTTTGTTACATTTCTCTCTGAGATGTCATCAGACGTTCAACTTGACAATTTCTATCAGAGTGTTTTGGGGATTTCATGTAATGGTGGTTTGAAAATAATTTGTCCGTTGTCTAATACTGATACTGAAATACTGAAAGCCACCATACATCAAGGTCTTTATCTCTAGGTCTAATATCTGAATATGAAGTGAAGATAATAGTAAAATAAAAGCATGGAAAGTTGTCCATCATCATTGACATTGTAGATTGTTGTCTTCCTCTTTTCATTTCAATTTATTCTGATGATCATAAATTTGTATCTCACTTTTTTAAGTGTGTCATTTGCTGTTGTTATCAAGCATAACTCCATCAATCTTCATGAAACCCAACAACCCAGGGGAGTTGTTATCTTGTTAAGCCACATGGTGGGATTTGAAGAGGAATGGAAAAAATCCTCTCTTTTCAAAGTTAAGTTTTGACTCTGTGGCCTTGGTGTATATTGGTTTTGAAGTAACCCATTACTTGTTTTTGAAAAGGTAATAGCTTTGCAAATGTTGTTCATAGCTGAAATATTCCAAAAATTTGTGATATCTACACAGTTTGTGCTTATGGCCAAAACCATGCTCGAGGCCATGGAGCCAGTATGGATATATTGACAGCACAGAGAGATGAGTTCCATTTGATTTCACATCATCCAGCAGAGTGAAAACTCAAGCTGCTCCAGAGGCAAAGATTTTCCACTCGGCATACTGTTGGATCCTATGGGGTTTCTCAGGCTCTATCAGAGGTTGAGTATTTGGGAAAAGGTGGCTGAAATGATGCCAGCTCCTTTAAGTCTCTGGGCATCAAACATGTTTACATGTAGGACAGGATATTGATCGTCTATGTGCTACTACTTTTTGATATTCATTGTAACATATTTCAGTGTGAAGCTCCTGATTCAATTTGCTGTTGATGCTGGTAATCCAAACAACTTCTTCCTACCTGTTGTCAAGATAAATACAGCATAGTTTGACCCAGGTCCTAAATGGTGGAAATGCAATGTAAAGTGTAAATGTACCTATTGTGTATTGTGAATGATGTAAGAGGCACATCATCCTCGTGGTGAAGAACAGCAAGTAATATAACTGCAATAAAACAATAAATAATAAACTAATGGACAGAGATATAAAATCTACATAAAAAAGTATGTACAGTGGTCCCTCGTTTATTGCCGGGGTTACGTTCTAAAAATAACCCGCAATAGGCGATATCCGCAAAGTAGTCAGCTTTATTTTTGACAATTATTATATATATTTTAAGGCTGTAAAACCCCTCACCATACAGTTTATACACTTTTCTCAGACAGGCATTAATATTTTCTCACATTTATCTCTTGTTTGACTTGTTTGTTTGTCTTGCAAACAGGCAGCACTTAAAAGTCACACTGCTAGCGATTGAACATTTATGTAAATTTGGCAAGCCGAACGCATTCTGTACTGTACAGAGACACGGCACGGAGGAGATTGATTGACATTGGTCATTGTGTTCTGCGTCCTGATTGGCTAAGGGACTGTCCGTTAGCCAATCAGGACGCAGAACACAATGCGCGTTCATACACTGTAAAAAAAAGCATGCAAAATTGCACTAAAAAAATCCGCGAAACAGCGAGGCCACGAAAGGTGAACCGCGTTATAGCGAGGCACTACTGTACAGTTTAAACAAGATGAAACAAAAAAATAAGGACAATGTACATGGTGGGGTATAAAAAACGGGGAATATAAAAAGTATTGCGCATTAAGTGAGAAAAATTTTGTTCTAAATGAATATATTGCAGAGTGATGTTGCTCTGAATAAATATATTGCACACTTGGTGTAAATTATAGTGTATAATATTGTAGTTTTGGTGCAGTGTGGTCTACTGGGAGCAGTGCTGGTTGTGGACTCTGACAGCTGCCGGAAGGAAGGACCTGTGATATTCAGTGTGTCGCTGAAGGAGCTCTCCAGTGCTACCAGAGTGTCCTTCATGTGATGGGAGTCGTTCTGTCTTATGGATGATAGCTTTGCCATCATCCTCCTCTCTCCTCCTTCTTATAAAGGGCATTTGGTTTGTCAGTCCAGTCTAGTTTATTGTTTAGGTGAGCACCCAGGTACTTACAAGATGTCACCATGTCGATGTCCGTTCCCTGGATGCTCACCGGTTTCAGGTGGCATGTGTGCACCTGCAGAAATCCTCTGCCAGTTCTTTGGTTTACCCCGCTTTGATCTGGAGGCGGTTCCACTGGCACCAGTCCACAAAGTCCTATATTAGTTCTCTGTACTCCCTGTCATCTCCATCAGTGATGAGACCAACAATGGAAAAATCATCAGATAACTTTGGCTGGTGGCAGGTGTTTGAGTTGTAGGGAAGTCTGGAGTGTAGAGGGTCCAGAATCCAGGATGTGAGGTGATGGTCCACACCAGTGTCCTCCAGCTTGTCCCTCAGAAGAGCTGGCTGTATTGTGTTGAAGGCACTGGAGAAATCAAGGAACATGTACCTCACAGTGCTTTCAGGCTTCTCCAGGTGAGAGAGAGCTTGGTGTAGGAGGAAGATTACAGCGTCATCCACCCCAATGCCTGGTTGATTGGTAAACTGAAGTTGGCCTATCTCTGGGCTCACCAGCGTTTAGAGATGAGCAAGGACCAGGCTCTCCAGGGTCTTCATCAGGTTGGATGTCAGTGCTACTGGCCTGTAGCTGCAGAGGTTCTTGGGGTGCAGAGCCTTGGGGACAGGTACCACGCAGGATGGTTTCCACAGCTGCGACATCCTCCCCAGCTTCAGGCTCAAGTTGAAGATCCACAATCTGCACATGACTTCAGGAGGCTAGAGCTGATACCATCTAGACCCGCAGCCTTTCTTCCTTGACTTCATCTTCCTGAGCTGGTTCCTTACCTGGAGTGTTGGGGGCTGTGAGCTGGAGTAGGTAGGTGGTGGGGTTGGACTGATGAGGTGAGCATTTGGGGGTGGCTGTGAGCCATGCATCCGAGGAGGGTTGGAGGAGACGGAGGAGGGGGTGGGGCACTGCATTGGAGGGGCAGAGGGGCAGATGCTAGTGTCCAAATACCCGGAGCTGTACAACATGGCAATATACACTGTTTCCCATAAAGGTGGAATAATTGTTCAATACCCCCAATTTTGTAAAAGCCTGAATACACAGCTGCAAAGGTTAATTGTGGTTTAAGTTTCACTGTGATATGTTTGGAAGAGTTTGATCAATAAAGTTGAGAAGATATAAACTTTATTTATCAAGAATAAATCACATTGTCACAATCATTTCATGAGAAGAGGTAAAAAACATTTTATTCCAACTTTATGGGCAACAGTGTATAATCATAAAGAGCTAGATGGCATAGTTACTACTATGGAAAATAAGTGGTTTTTGATTTGATTTGCAACCTGGTTGCACAAACCAGGCTTTTAGTCTGAGGGGCTTTTTGGGGCTCACTCTTTCAGGTAGGCGGTTGTCAGGGCGGTTGCCAATGACCGTTTGCTATCCCTGGAGCACCTCCAATAGTGTGGCTAAACTGAACTGTATTTGGGCTTCCCCATCACCAGTAGAGAGACAGCCCCCCCAAAAGGAGGTGCCCATGGTACTCAAACTGTTAATGTAAAGGAGCACCAGCTCACCACTGAGGTCCTATCAAATTGCTGCCTCTCACCCAGTCATTCAGCCTAACACTGTCTCCCCAAATAACCTCATCTCCACTGCCTTGTGTGACCGACCCAAAGGTCATGTCCATAAGGATGAGGGTAGAAGCCAAGATTCACTGTTAAATCAAGAGCTCTGTTTGGTTGCTGAGCCCCCCCTTCACAGCCACACTTCAATACTGTGGTCACATAAATCCATACCAGTGACCTCGGGTGCACCGCTGGTAAGATTTACTTGTGTGCTTGTCCACCCAGTTGCTTGTGTGGTTTTGGAAATGGAGTGGTGCAACAGTGCAGATCATTTTTCAGTGAAATCCAACAAGTGAAATACCAGACTGCACCAATAGCATGGCACATTGGCTCAAGTTACATGAAAATGCAGTGGTGTTTGGGGTATTTTCTGTGACATATAGCCAGTTTACCAAATGTGGAGACTTTTACTCAGTAGGAATTATTTTGAAAACACATTATACACCAATGTCCATCCATGTGGTTTATGTCAATTTTAATTTGACAATGAAATATATTTGGGATTTGGGCTTGTTTGACTTATTTATGACAAAATGAGCCATTCTAAGACAAGCATTACCACTATCTTCTGTCTACTTCTAAGACACTCAAAATAAAGGAGTGAGAATTAATTGTGTAAAAAGCTGTAAAAAGGTCTGAATGAAGCAAAGGAACTGTTGAAAATGTCATCTTCCAGACACTTCCAAGATTTATGTGTTTGAAATTAGTCCAGTTGTAATGAGCTTTAGGATATGTGTCGAAATAGTTTGTGTTGCTCATATGAAAATGGTGTGAATACAGTTTATTTCCAAAACTAGATACTTGATGTGAGGTGAGCTCTGAAAGAGGTTTCAATATAAACATACACACCAACAAATGCCTGCAATAGCCCCACAACTGTGACATAGTGATGCAGTATAGAAAGATTACTATAGAGAAACATCCTTTATGCCTTGTTGTGCTAAAGGAAAAAGTTATTTCATGCTTAAAATGTGCCTGTGTCCAGTGTGGACATGAATGCTATCCAGCCTGTCAAAACAGTGATTCTACCCTCACACTTAATCTGCCCACATTCACTCTGATCTGACAGGACAGGGGGCACTGAGCTCTCGAGTGCATCATATTTTGAATGAGTTATCAAAAATCAGTTATTATGCTTATCATTATATTTTGAATGAGTTATCAAAAATCGGTTATTAAGCTCATTATTGAAATCACATTACAGTGAAGGTTAGAGGTGTATGGATTAGACTGTGTGTGTATGTTTGGATGGGTGTATCCTGGTATCATTTGTATCTTTGCCACAAGGTAATTTTGATTGTAACCTTGTTGCAAATGTGTCAGAGATGTCCCCGGGTGGAGTTGGTCTCGGCTTTGTGGTGCTGCAGAATGGCCCTGCAAGCTGCCGACCCATCCCCTGCCTGCCAGGTCTGTAGTGGGTCAGTAAACAAAACCCCTCTGGGTCCCTGACTGCTGGTCCGGCAGAGGAGACGCAGAAGAATCTGCAGGATGAAGAGGGCTGAAACTCCAGCTCCTCTGCCTTTCACTCTGACAAGCCTCTTAGAGGTGTTTACATGGCCTGACCTCCTGCCAGTGTGTTCCATTTTCTGCTGCAAAGATACTGTTTGATGCAGCTGACTGGGTGTGTGGGGGGGGGGGGGGGTCTAAGAAATGCATGACCTCTGTAAAACCATTATAAATGACAACAACCTTTAAATGAGCAAATAATAATGCACTGGAAATATATCTCTATCCAAAAGACTTGATTTTTGGCTTGAGTACAAGGCTTTTTAGCTTTCATAGCTGAAATGTCTTAGAAGCTCTGCCGCTTGACTGTCATTGACAAGTTAGTGGGTTGTGGGGAGTGGGGGTTAATTGTTGAGTCAGTGGTATTGATCAGCAACCCTATTAACACCCCACAGATGTATTATGGCCATTCTGTGCTGTGGGTGCAGCAGAAATTGATCTTCTTGATACAGAAGCCCAATCACATTTTGCCACATGGATGTGGTTTGGAGTTTTTAAGCACTTTTCTTGTACTGCAAAACAATGGCTAAAATTCTGGGTTTTCCATTTATATTCATTCAAGCGTTTTTTTGTGTCTAGTTGTCAAATGGGATTCTCAAGCGTTAAAAGGCCTTCATGAGGAAAAGAAAGTTTGACTTTAGGGGGAGTGGGTGACTGCTGTTAAACTGAATCAAATTTGAATTTTCTGTCACAGATAATACATGAGGTGACTTTGTCTTCTTGTTCCAAATTTCATCAGCATTCCAAATCAGATTTGTTTCTTCCACGGCGAAGTGCACACGCAGCACAGTGTCACCTCATCAAGTATTGAAGTTGTCTTGTCTTAATCTAATCGATGTTTACAATAAAAGTCCTCTGATGCAGTAGGTGAAAAGGGCTTTTATGTTTCGTTCCACCCATTTTAAATCAGACTGTTAGCATATAACTGTAGTAACTGATGCACTACATTTAACTGAAAGGTCAAACTTCAGAGGGGCTCCTTCCCAATTGAGAAAAAAGAAACAGAATTAAATATAATGTAGATTTCCTAAAGCAGGATTTAATAGGCAATTGGACAGTTACACATGTCACGATAAATCAATGTAACATTTTTGCCAGCTTAACTTTATTATGTTTAGACTACACTGAGAGCAAGTCTAGTCACCTAAAAGTGATGGCTTTAAAAGCAGCTGAATAAAGAGAATTCATTGTGGCATCATTCTGTAATTGCTAGTTGTGGCCACAGTTGGCACTGTATGACTTTGGCTAAAGTTACATAGTCGCACTTTGAACTTGTACTTTTGCAGCTACTGAACAGTAAATTGCGGTAAGTGACAGTGATCACAGCTGCTACTGTGAAGCAGCTTCAGGAAGTTTGCAGTCATAGTCATCAGTAGTAGTGTAGCATAGATTGCTTAAGTTAGAAATGCAGTAGAGTGGTCAAGAAATGTTAGAAGTTGGTAAAATCTACGTCTGGACGTATTCATCTCATTTTTTCATCAACTAATCAGAGATGCATTTTGGTTAGGCAACGCTCTGCAGGTGCTTATGCAAATGAGGGTAAACCTCAAACCCACTTAATGAAGGTAAGCATTTCCATTACTGGTTTGCTAGTGTCCAAAACCCAATTTACATGTCTTTGTATGACCATGCTCTCTAAATGTGTGTGTGTCATCCAGGCATTATATTTGTCTTCTTGGATGTGTGGCACTGCATCCATTATGAGTCATTGTTTGGCCTCAAGATGCAGTATGTGGTAGATAGGCTAATAGGAAAAGCTTCTCTGCAGACTAATTAGGTAGAAACCTGACCTGCTCTTGCCCCGCATGAAGGTAATAACCATCCATACCACTGAAACATGCAGGCAGCTAGCCCAACATTCTTCCATAAGTCCAAGGACTCTCTTATTGATTAAAGATCCCTAGATTGTCTTTTTCTCTTTCAAGACTGTCCAAGCCGCCTCTTAACGAGTTTCACCTTAGAATTATCTGAAATAGATCAAGCAGTATCTATTTTTTTCTTACAAAGTCGAGCCATGTGGGAAGGCATTTATAGCCCTTTCCAAAAATTCTTCAGTCGAATGCTAAATAGCAACTGTCGGCAGAATGCTTGTTTTTAAAGAGTTATAATTGGCATATTTTAAAGCAGTCAGTGACGCAGGCTTTATTATAGCAAACATCTGCAGTTTAAACTTCACCTATTTGCTTGCTTCCACCACCATGTCTTTGCCAGCTGCACCCTTACCTCCCTGTGTGTCAAAAGCCCAGATTTCTTTTCCAACTTCTTTGTAGGTGAAGAGGTCTTGAACGTGTTCTCAGGATAATGAATGCCATGTATTGGCGACAAGCTCCTTGCAGTTTTCTGTGACAGATGAACCCTATTGGTTTTTCACTGGCTGCCAGATCGCTGTGACTCATCTCCTCGTTGCTGCTCGGCGGGCTCGCTCTCAATTAAATCTCCGTGATGAAAAGCTGTGGTTAATACCTGTACCTATAATGGGTGCACTTTACTTTCTAATGTTCCATACTCATATGGAAATGATGTATATCCCAAATAGGGGCTTTGCGTTCTTTCAGCAAGGGCCTCAACAGAGGCCCTCAGTGTATGTAGACACACAATAGAAAGATAAAAGCTGACAGGACTGAATTTTCCTGTAAACTATTACCATAACATATAAATAGGCTTATTTAAATTCTATATTTTATCCCTTCACTCGAGTCACTTTTCTTTACTGATAGTTAGTTTTATATTCACATGAAGCTGAAAGCTCCACCTACCTACCTCATGTGACCAAGGTGTGGATTCCAGGTGGTGGTATTTGGGTGGGATATTGTAACCCCTGTCTATGCTCAGAGATGACCTCTGGTGTTGAATGTGAATGTCCTCCTTGATCTCTCTCTGTCCAATGGTGGACTCTTGGTGGATGGTCTCTGATCCTCTCCCAGTTGATGCTGTGATTTTGGTCTTGTGTTCACAGACAGCTGATGGTTTGTGGCATGTGCTGATTCCTTGTGATCCAAAGACTGGTTAAATGTCCTGACAGGACTGATGCCTAAGGTAGTCCCACTGGGAACTTCTGCTGATTCCCACTAACCTTGCAGTTTCACATTACCCAGTCCCTGCAACTGCTGGCCTTTACCTCCCTCTCTCTAAACTCCTCCTCACTGAAGACATGTAAATAAAGAATGTGGGATGCCTTTTTAAAATTCAATTCAAGTAGAATCATTCATTTAGACAACCAATTTGGAATACAGATCCAATTTTTACAGGTCCCACATTATGTGTCCCCAATGTGTCTAGAGACCACCAAACTACGAGAGCACTAAATTACGCTCCATCTTTCAATAAATGTGTGCGAAAACGCTCTGTTTAGATTTGCTTCCCTTTCCATCAGAGGGGGATCTGTTGATCATGTGACCTCCTTCAGCCCTTCAGCAGGCTGACTGCCTTGCATTTCGGATCATGCCTAAACCTAGCCAATCAGAGGCAGGGGTTTGCGGAATGTGGGTGGCAAAAAAAAATCAAGCATCACTTCTGGATCAAAAAAACCAAGGTGGCATTGGCCAAAATGGCAAACTTGATGCTCCCAACCTGTGGTCTACAAACTAGTGGGTGATGTCATCATGTCTACTACGTCCACTTCTTAGAGATACGGCCACCTATAAAGGGCCCTCTTATGGCCCCCAGTAGTTCTCCTACTGGCTGGGAGTTGATAGGATACAGTGGGGAACGAAACAGTGAAGTTTCAGGCCATAAAACTAAAACAGTGAGCTAAACGATGCTGTTAATTCTCTGTGGGTTCATTGTTATGCATGACCTCTTTCACATTATGTGTAGCACCTGGTCCATTGTTAGTAAATTTTGATTAGTTCAGCATTGAGTTTTAATAGTCAACATTACACAGATTCACCAATATGTTAGCACCATGTAAATGTCGTTCATCTGCCATTAATTCTGTCATCTGGTCTAATTTATAATCCCAGCAGTTTTCGGAACAGAATAATCTTGTCAAATTGTGCCAGGGAGGTTTGTGTAACAGAATAAATCCAACTGTGATGACATCAGTATTTACTTTTTATTTCATAACTCCACTAAAGCACTGCTTATGTCACCGTGCAGAGCCTGCATGTCTCTCATATTACAGCCACAGCCAGACTGCGGAAGGATATCCATGAGCTCAACGCTGCAGAGGAAATGAAAGAACACTAAGGCACTTCCTGTGATCTCTTGTCATGTGGTGACGTTGGGATGTAGGGGCGTATTATTCAATCTCCAGCATTTCTGTTGACCTTTGGTCACAGATGTGCATCCCAGCCATTGTAACTGCTGTGATCTCTGTGGCTTTAATCCCACAGGTTCCCACGCCACACCACAGGCAGGCTCTTTCGGCCGGCCTGAACTGCAATGAACTTGTAAATCCAGGCTGCTGCTCTAGATTTAGGCACTTGCTGTCAGAGAGAGGGGATTAAGGCAGTTACATAATACTGTACCGTTGTGGTTATAACGCCAAGGCCTGCTCAGAAACAACTGTTTGCTTCACTCGTCACTCTTACATTTCTATGCTTCCTTACAGTTTGTTTATTCAAATAGCACACCAGTATTTATTGCAGTCCATTCCAGTCATTACAAAGTAAGACAAAGACCTACAGTATTTAAGTCAAAAGTGAGAGTGCAAAAAGCGAAGTGTTAAAGCTGCACTTCATTCCCACTGCTCTCATCAACCTCAATTTACTGTGCAATTAATGCAACTTGTTAATTTAGCAGAAGTTAGAGGAAGTTGGCAGCAAGATACTGAACCCACTGAAGCATTTAGCTGTTAAAGAGACAGATATTTTCCTCAGGAGGAGTATTATTATGTGTATCAAAGATGAAGGACTTCTACTCTGTGGTTGGAGGAAATGACGAGTCAAACTGCTATCTACCATATACCATTTTAACTTGGTAAGGTAATAATGTTAAAGGTTGTTCCACTGCTCCAATCTGGCAGAAACAAGACAAATGATGATGATTTAAGAATTTTTTTTAAAGAAAGATGCTTCAACAAAATTATTAACATTCAAACCAACAACCCACTGTAACACAGAGGAGCTCTTTGATTGATGGATGTGTGGCATGGAAATATAGATAACTTTGGAGGAAAATCTTCTGCCAGCTGTTCAAATATTGAAACAATATGGACAGTCAGGCTGTCTTATATAGACACAAAGATAAGATCAAGACCATGACTTTGGTCTTGTTTGGACCCATATACGCTCTTGAAGCTGCTGTATGGGGGATGGAAATCTTTAAAAATTCAGTTTATCACAAGGACTGTGACTGGCCAGGAACCACTGACAGGCAGACTGTGGTCTGTTGGATTTCCACATGTGTAACTTTGACACATAATCCTGCTCGTCTTTGGCCATGGGAATTCATTTATATCACTTCAGAATAGATGTTTATTTATAAGATATTACATTTTGAAAAGGTGCTAGCACACACATCTCGTATTTGATCTTTTTTTTTTCTTTGACTTTTTATTTACCTCATTACATTTTGACCCTGCTTTGTTTCTTAATTGCGATGATGGGACCTGTACTTATTCCTGTGACATTGACATTTTCCTACTTTTATCTAATCCTGGGTGAGCACAGTATGGCTGCAATACTCCAATCTGCCAATCTGCAGCCATGAGCTGAATAAAAGCGCTGCTCGGGTAATGATCTCTGGGCTCCGCTCTGAGGCTACTGTGCCTTTGCTCTGCTCCACTCTCTTCGCTGCAGGCTCTGTGTGTGTGTGTGTGTGTGTGTGTGTGTGTGTGTGTGTGTGTGTGTGTGTGTGTGTGTGTGTGTGTGTGTGTGTGTGTGTGTGTGTGTGTGTGTGTGTGTGTGTGTGTGTGTGTGTGTGTGTGTGTGTCAGAGACAGAAATGCAGAAAGAGTGTGTAACACATATACACTGAACCAGCTGCCCCCTGCCTGTGATTGATAATGTGCCTCATTATTTGTGCCATTTCATCTGAGGCTTCCAGGGAAAGCTTCAAGCTGGGACTGTCTGTCTGCTTGGAATACCTGCTAATGACGGTACACAGTCCCCCTCCCCCAAGGCTGGACAGTCGGTGCCAGCGAGCACAACCTTGGCATTAAAGCTGGCACATAAACACACACATTAATTTGGACACACGCTCATCACACAAAAGAAAGCACATTCTCAGGAATGCCTTGAAAAGCACTACAATTTTCACAGAATTATTCTATTCTATTAATAATCAGTATGTCTTTTTAATCAAAAATAGCTCAATTATTACACTCTATTTACTTACCGAGGGTTTCTACATTTTCTCTCTGCCAGTTTCTTTGAGCGTCCAAATTCTCAGTATAGACGTTATCCTCATGATGTTTTCAAAAATGTCCACAATGGAACAATCCTACTTACCAATGTATTGCATCTGATAGATATGCAATTTACAGTCATGCTCATTTTGTATTAAGTATCAAGTAGGCATCTGATGTTCTATTATAGAGGGAATAAATAGGCCTAATAAGTGAACAAAGGAGTTGGGAAAGGAACAGATTTCGGACACAGCTTATGTATAGAGACTATCTACTTTGTCACCACAGTTACAGTGTTAAACATAAAGTTAAGGTTGGGTTATAGTGAGAAGAGAGACACGTTGACTGACAGTAGAAAATGGGAAACTTACAACAGTCTCCCATTGGACATAAAGACCAATGTTAGTGTGTGTTTTGTTGACCCAATCAGCCCGACCTTCTCCTCTGTGGACTTTTTCATTCTCTTACAACGTCACACAACTTCCTGAGAGGAAGACTTTGCTCCGATCATAATTATAATGGCTGTCAGATGTCTTTGTCACATGAGCACATTTTGTTTTTTTGGCACTTGCTGAAATCACTTCTGTCATTTTTCTTTGGAGGACAGTTTCTATTCAGTCCTGCTGCATAATACTTAAGTGTGACTTGTGTGTACATGCATAATCGGCGATCCAAAGTGCCTCTTAGGCTTCAAGTCTATTTTCTTCCATTTTACACATTTTACACTCATAATAAAGGGACTGCAGTTTTGTGACTCACCCTTCCGCTGACAAAGGAGCGCTGCTTTTGCTACATGGCTGGTGAAGACAAGTTGGTAGCCTCTTTCAGACAAAATTAGCAAAAGAGACGGATAATTAAAAGTTGGGTCTTTCATTTTTAAGGTGGCCAGGAAAACAAATCCGAATGCTACGTGTCTGCTGGATTTGTAACCAGCTAATTGTTTGTTGGCATGTCAGAAACTTAATGAGGTGATAATACGTCAGAGGTGTATGTTTTTTTTTTTTAAACTTTTTGAGTTTTGAGTTCTGACCCTAAGCAAAGAAAAAGGATTTAAGGCAGCTTTAATGGACGGAAATGTCAGTCTAATTATTGTTGTTGGTTATGCTGACTTACACAAAATGATATTATGGAGTTGTAAACAATCTTGGATACAGATTAACTGAATTTACCGTCACAAAACGAGCAGTTACAGGCATTAAATGGGTTCTTGTTTATATTTGTACAGACTTTCAGCCTGGGTGCAGCCAGTCATCAACATCTATCACAATATTTGCTGGCTTACTTCCCACAGACTGTGTCAAATTATAGTTTTCATTTCTTATTTACAAACAGAAATCCTCCCACAAAGAGTTTACTGAGACAAAATCCTATTAAATTGAGGTCTCTGAATGTTCTTCATGTTGACACAAAAACATTTGAGAACCTGAATATAACATCAAGCTGTTACACAGATGGACATAGTCAGTGAACGTATTGGTCTCAGTTTTTTTTTTTTTTTTTTTTTATCTCTTGTGTGTTCTGGTCAGGCTGACATTTTAAATCCACACACAGACACAACCTCGAAAAAACAAAACAAAAAAAACAGCAGCACAAGTGCATCACCTGTGCCGGCATAGTCAGCAGGGTTCAGGAAATGGCAGAGGAAGTGAGGTCAGAGCTGCAGCATGGCTCTGGAAGGAGGCCTGAATGACAGGAAGAGAGGAGAGGTGGAGATAAGGCAACAGGAAGAGACTGCTTTGAAAATCCTGTCTCAACTCTGACTTGTGTGGCCTGCATGGGAAAGCAGGGGGGGCGGGGAGAAGGGGGTCTCTGAATGACATCCTCCAGAGGAATCAGACCATTCATACATTATTAAAGAGCCCTCTAGTTTCTAATAACAAGCCTATATTTACTTGAGGTCTCTCACAGCAGCAGCCTGCAGGACACATAACCAAACACAGTCACAGTATACAGACTGACTTTTATTCTGGCTACTCTTATATTTGGCATTTCTGTTTAGTGGATGTGTTGGGGAGTGAGGGAAATTCCCTCCGGTTAATGTGTTGCATCAGCTCAGCCAGAAACCATAACTTACATGGTAAATATCAAAGCTCACTGAAACACAACTCTCTTATTCATGTGTTTCTGGCATCATATCCACCATCTGACTTTTAATCAGTATTTTTATTTAGACAGAGTACTAAAGAGCTGGATTGAAATGTGGATAAAGCCAGAGCTGACAAGTGAACATGAAGGGGTGGAGGCATCACTCCTCTTTTGATCAGTTTAGGTTTCACAGTCCTACTTTCCGCATCCCTCATGCCCATAATTACATCCTTCTGAACCAATAAACGGGACACTGCTGATCATTTCTGTTTCATCATTGCTGTCAGATATCAAAGTTTCTGTTTTGTTGTATTAGCTCCCACAGGCCCAACAAAATGAGCTCAGAGCCCTGGATCAGTTGAGCGATGCTTTTATGGGCAGTGGCAAAGGAAATGGAAGCGAGACCTCCATGATTGTGGTGACTGCCAAAAACATCTCACAAGGGTTTTCAGTGCTCTGCTATTGCCAAGCGCTGTGTTTGTAGGCCAGTGATTGACAATGGAAGCAATTTAGAATTGGTAGCTACTTATCTTTGTTCATAAACATGTAGCAGTTGCTCCAATGTGTATAAACAGGATACACAAGCCTGTTTTTTTGCATGAAAGGCCAGCAACATTTCAGTTTGTCTTCACAATACAAACACATAAAGCTCACCATGATAGATTACACATTCAGTAATATCATAACTGTATTTACTGCTTTCAAATCGAAGTAACCAATATATATAAAATAATATGCATTTTTGCCCAGCACTGATCATCATGCATATTAAGCCAATGTTTCATCTTAGAATCTCAGAATCTGGCCTCTGTACTGATCGAGGTCCTGCCTCTAATAAACAGCTTAAGTTGGGTATGGATGTGTTCACTCCAAGCAAAGCTTTTCTTTAGGGTCTCAGTAGATTTTTAGAGATGGAGACTTTAAAAAAAGGCATAATACATTGCTCCTCTTACAGATAATATGTTGAGGTCATAAGTGATCATGTGATTCAGTAAACTGGGGTTGTTTTCAGTGTCAGAACCAGGCAATTTTCCCTGGGGTGGCCAAGATGGGACCAGTGGTCCCTATGGTGGTGGCACAGAAATCACTATTATCATGTGCATCAAACAGTTTTTCTTATTCCTGCAGGTAAAGTAAAGCTTACACTAGTGGTTCGAAGATGCTCAGCTTAGCTCGTGGTGCTGGTTTACTAGATCGGCTCCTTTTTGATGGTGCGATGATGTTGTTTTTTGTGTGCTCTGGCACTTTATTTACTTTCAAAGTACATGTCTTAATGATTGAAAAAATAGTATGCACCTCAAAAAGTTTATTTTAATTTCCAAATCAATTATGAATTGGAATATTAAAAATATCAGTAGTTGTTAGTAATTTATGTTACTACTGAGGAAAAAGAGAAGACTGAAGAACAATATATGACTAGAGATGGAAAAACAGTTCAAATGCATTTATGTTAACATTAGATTATTGTTCCTCTGACCCTTCTTCTCTTTTATTTCTATTTCAAGATTTTGTCCACCTGGGCCTGTACGCTCTTCCATTTCTGCTTTACTCCTCCCACTGTAACTTGTGTCACTCAGCGCTGACCATCAGACTCCTCTGCTGGAAGAGTTGCATAACTCCTTTAAAGAATAGGACAGTGCGCAGCGTGTCTGGTGCAAGTGAGTGGTTGAGTGAGTGAGAGAGAGCGAGCAGCAGAGAGTGATGGATGGAGCGGAACAGGGGGAAAGCCGGGATGGTTAGCCAGGAAGTTATCATTCTGGCAGTAGGCTAACATTTAAAATTAGATTCAGGGCTCAAGCACCAACAAAAATGACCTGATAATGCAGATGGAGTGGCGAACAGGGCCACCGCTTGCCACTTACAAATCCCAATTAGTTTTTTGCTGCAGTCTTGCCTTGTCTGGTATGATAGTAGCTTACAGTAATAAGCAGTTACATATAACTTATTGCATGGAGCATTTAAACTTGGTGATAGCTTCTGTCACCCTAGTGGTATTGTGTCTCCCAAATAAAACGCCATCCCCTTTAAACCCTGTTGCTCCTGAGTGCAGAGGGGATGTTACCTCTTGAATCAAGGGTTTTTCTCTCTGGCTTCACTGAAGAGGATAAACATGTTGGAAGTCATTTTTCCTTTTGCCTTTCACGCTTTCCACCATCTGCCACTGGCAGAAACTCTGACAGCTTTAGCTCCATCTGCACTGGCACAACAGCAGACCATCTTCCTGTTTTTGTGCTGTAAAGGAGTCCAACAGATTTCTAGCCAGATTTGTCGTGGTAGAACACAAAAGTAAAAATGCAGAGCTTTGGGTAAGAAGCTGCCAGGCCCTCTCTCAGCGGTGGTCTAATTTGTTTCTGCTAATTATACTAATTTCTCCAAATGATTTTTTGATGTGAAATCCTTCACATTTTCCCCTCAAAATAGTTTGTCTAAAAAACTGTCCTTTTAAAACGATCGGATTGATTTCATACCGTCATTGAACATTTCACTGATGTACTGAATCGGAATTGTCTCTGCGAGTATGCAATATCCAGACATTAGACAAATGTTGTATCCCACTAGTGGTTGGTCCAATTAGTTAATGGAACATTCCCATCTGTATAGGAACTGTGTATTGACTCCACTCTGCTCTCTTTTGCTGCAAAGAATGCTGATCACACGGCTATAACACGCTCTCAAATGATTTGAAGTATGCTGCAGTGTGTGAGGGCTGTCTTCAGTAAAGTTATACTTGGAATGTTGTCTGGCATGTGTATGGCCACTAAATATTCCCTCAGATATTCTCCTGGGAATAATTGCTGCTGACACATCCAGTGGGAGAGAGAAAGGAAACATGCACAACGTGGCGTACGGCAAAAAAAATGTCAATACCAAAATTCAGTGGCTGCAAACGTCACTGGTGTCATTTTACAAAGCATCTTAAAATAGACCCAGAAGATAATTGATGTCTCGTGCGCATTTTGCTCTGTGAAGCTGCTGCCATTACACTGGCAGACTGATGTTGATATGTTTGATGCTGTCATCTGTGGGCTATAGCAGTGATAGATTTAGATCAGCTGCCCTCTTTTATAATCCATGTTCTTTAATGTAGCAGCCGTTAGCAGCGCACGTCTCTTCTCTTTCATGTGGTTATGACTTCCCCATGGTCACAGATGTAATGAGGAATAATATCTGTGCAGTATGCTGGCACATATTAAATACCCTCCTACGGGCTTGAAGGCATTAGTGTTCACACCTCAAATCATGGTCACAATATGTTTTAGAAATTCAGCCACAGGCTTTTATTTTACCACAGAAAATTAAATTGCTATAACCATTCATATCATGCTAATAAGCGACTTACCACCTCTCACTGTGATCACAGTGTAACGTTATAGCTTGTCCTTGATCACACTGAGGAGGTGGTAGTGCACCTACATATAGTATATATAATTTGGTGACCTACCTGGACATTCAGGAACATTTCAGTGTTTGGCCATTAACAGCTCTTTAATGTCCTTTTAATGTATGTTAAACATTATTGAATTGCCTGTTGTTGTACTGTCCGAGTTTAAGGGACAACAAGTCCTACGTCGTTCAGCTGATATGAAGACAAACACCCTTAAAAGAGTACTACACTGAGCATCGCATTGCTAACTTTGTCAGACCAACAAATGACAATGAAGCGGAGCCAGGCATATTTTCTTTGTAATTCCATGCATCCTTCTTCCTTGTGACAACGTGGTGCCTTAATGCAGGTGTGTGATTCTAGTAGTGGCTAATGTAGCTTGAAGCCTCTAACTGTAGCAGTGGGCTACAGAAGTCTGGTTAGCTCACACCTCCAGGTTTTATCACTTTCAAACTTGTCATGTTCAGCCCCAAAGTCTTACCTAAAGGTTTTAAAACTCACTTACTCAGTGTTACAGGCTAAAAGATCATTCATGTTTCTGTTCAAATGTAAGATCAATATTCACTCCCATTTTGGCTCAGTTTTGGTCTCTACCCATTCCTTTGAGCAATATGAAGATTAGCGAAATGTTCCAACAAGTTAACAAATCAACCATTTTTCACTTTGTAACAGTTTGGATCAGGGATAGCTGTTAACCTAATTTATCTGAGCGTCTGCCTGCTTGGCCAGAAACAAACAAAAGAAACAGTCCCACTGCTTTCATTTTACTGTAAATCTCATTATATAGCGTTGCTATATGTTTGGAGATTTGTGTCTGATAAAAGTTGCAACTGACCCTGTGAAGTCTGGGTTTGCACAGACTTTGTCAGAACGTGGTCCTTTAACAGCGGAGGAAGAGAGGAAAATGTGGAGGTGGAAAATGAAGAAAAACTGCACTAAAAGGTTGAAGTCACTGATTTGCTCGGTCAAACAGCCAGACAGACTTCTTCTGATGCTGATTCAAAACACAGATTTGGTTGAACAACCGCTGATAAGACTCGACTGCCAAAGGTGCCAGACAACCAGGAAAAATCTAAAGATGTCACAGACCCTTAAAGACATCCTAACAGTGGCCAACGGTCAGCTTGGTTTGTCACGGCTCCAACTTCAACTTTGTGATTTTAAAGTTTATCCAGATACACAGGATGCCTTGATATCACTATATGTGGCACTACTACTCTTCCTTTTAGTTTGTCAGTGACAAACAATATGGGCTAAAGGGAACCCAGATATGTATGACTCTAAAAACTATCCATTATTAGATTGACTTTACTGAAAATGGACAGATTGTTTTTTTTGTACAGTATTTATGAGCACAAACTCCCACAGACAGACCAAACTGTTTGATCAGATATGTAGGCAGTTGGACAGAGGGTAATAAAGTTATGTTATCATGCTGTGATAGAGAGTACATTACATTACAGGATCGCTGCTTGGTTTGGTAACATTTCACTGAAATCAAAATCGGGGGTTAGGGAGCATCCTCCCCCTCAAAATACGTTTTGAGATGAATATACTTAAACTAGCAAGGGAAATTAACGCTGACCCTTTCCATGTCCTGTATTCAGAATATTAATAAATGGTAAATGCTACAGGGTTCCAATTGAATACAGGAAAGGATTCCTAAAAAGGTATAAAAACTCTTTCATCTCTTCATCCAGTGATGATGCCAGCCCCTCTCGACTTGTGTCTGTGCTTTTTTGTGCTATGTACTTTATGTCTGTATGTATTTTTTTTTTTGTGGCAGCCTTTCTGTCAACAAATGACAAATTTCTCTGGGGACAAATAAAGTAATCTTCAATCTTTATGGCAGGTTTCATTTGATTTACCTCAGTAAAGAAACCAATTGAGTGCTCATTCACTTCTGCTCCTCTATTAACACCAATGAATGTTGATAATTGAATGATTGTGCCATTTATTTAAAGTGGGTGAGTGGTGGTCTCTGACACATTTTTCTTTGTTAAATTCTTTCCTCTCTCTTGTAAGTATTGGATGCTGCAGGCACAGGTTGTTTGCATGTTGTTTTTTCCTAATGTACATACATAAGTTATATAACTTGAAAAGACACATGTGTGCCATCACTGTTGGCAAACCATTGCTCTTTCTTGGAACAGTTTATATTTTGACAAAGGAGCTCAGTAAAACTGCAACACAGCTAATTACACAGTTATGATAGTTATCTCCATTTTGTACTCTCTGGCTTACCATCACCTCAAAAGTCAGAACTGTCCAAATGTTGGTCAGTGGCACAAATTCAAGTTGAACTTGATGTGCAGATTTACTCGCCGCATTTACAGCAAACAAATACGCTCATTTAGCTGATTCCATTGGACTGAAGTGAAATTGCTGTAAAATTTTAAAATGTTGGTTTGTCAAGGCCTTTAAGGAGATTCTCTATTGTCCGTTTCCTCTCAGCATCATTCTTTTTTGACTTGTTGTAAAATGCCGTAAAAAGTTCAGAGCATGACTCTGTACAAATATAGTATCACCTGTGTTACTGCATGATTGTTTTGGCAGGCAGCGTCCTGTCCCAACCATGTCGGACAATACATGCCTGGTCACACTCAACCACATTGTTATGGTTTCATGCCAGAGACAGCTGCTATCTGCCCTGCATTTCTCCATTGGTTTGAAGGAGCATCTAAAGCACCAAAGAATTCAGTTCTCCTCCCAGCACTCAGCCATAGCAGAGAATAACTGATGACAGCCACTGTAATGTTTTACCCCAATGAACCGCTGTGCAGCTCGAGACTGCATCTAGTCCGGGCGTCCCACCATGCAAAGCCTGAAGGATGAACTAATATTCCTCCGGAGAAAACAGTGTGTAGTGATAATGAAGTTATTATGTAAATAATAGCATGACTGTGATGACGAAACACTCTCATTGGGACAACAAGACTCGTTGTAACTAAGATCTCACATTTACTGTGTATATAAAACCCTGTCAGATTCCTGTCTTAAATAGCAAGAAGCTTTTCTACCTTGCATGCCCTCTTCTTCCTATCAGAGTTAAGTAAACAGCTTGTTGAGGGTGGATCCTGCCTCTCATCAGAGTCAACGGTTTATGAAATGGACGGACGAATTTTGTGAAAGTCAGTTTGAGATACAGTGCAGAGTGTGGCGCTGTGACATGTAGCATAATGCTCTCCTGCTAATGTCACTAAAGTCTAAAAAAGTAATGAATGAATTGTTTCAACTTAGTTAAAAAATCGGGGTTTCTTGGGATGCAGATTAGTCTTGAGAATGAAAGTTCATTCTTGATCTTGGAAACAGCAGTGTGATAAAATTCCACCCCACAGTCCACATCCTCAGTTTGCTTACACAAGATCGTGAGAAGTAGTTGAAAGCTCCGCACTGCAGAGGGAACCCCCTCTGTGGTGTTGTGAGACCCCTTTAATGTGAGACTGTTAGATGTGATTGAAAGCTCTGGGAAAAGCTTTTAAGTAGACCTTAAGGTCTGTCAGCACCTCAATACAATGGAGGTGAATAAAACCTTGTTGAACGTTGCTGTCATCAGTGTGCTCTATGATTTGATTGGGAACAATAGGGATACTTCTGAAAATATATATTCCTGTTGAAGTTTCACTTTTTCTGTCATGTCTCAATGCTGTGAGCACCACAGTTCAGTTTGTGAACTCTTGCAGATGAATACAGTATCTCAAGACCTGAACGAATAAAACCAAAACCACCTGGATGGCTGGATATAAAGTATGCAAAAGAAAAAAAAGGAAAAGAAAACCATAGTAAAGAAGTTAAGTTGTAAAACTATATAAAAACAGGGAACATTTGAAAAAAAAAGTTTGTGAATTTAATGGTGTGTAGCGTTCAAATGCAGATTGAATTTCTTCTCCCACCCATTTGCTGTATGCTGAGGTCATATGCCAAGGAATCAATAGAAATCCACTTGACTATAAATGGAGGCTGCTGTGTGCTGGTGTTTGCCTTCGTGGCAGCTGCCATCAAATCATGGACACACTCAGGTAGGGATCCATTGTCGCATTGTCTAATTTAATGTCAACCACGGCAGAATGGACTGATGCAATTCTACTAATTTGATGCAAATATTTCCTGATTACACTGCTAGTTTGCGTCTGCCTGCAGCTCAGTTAGGAGCAGCCCTACTGTCAGATGCTTTTGTGCACCGACTAACCATACGCAGAGAGATGGGAATAAAACAGCCAATCAGGCCTGCAGAAGTACACCTAAAGTGGTCTCTACTTTACACGGGAGGACCAGAGTGCACAAGTCATCCACTCTGTGAACATATTTGTCTAGCCCTGCCCACAGAGTTCAGCCTGAGTGCAACCTCTCCACGTAGCTCTCTCCACACTCCCCCATGTCCTCTCACACACACACACACACACACACACGCACCTACACTACCTGCTGGCAGTCTGCCCATGTTGCTGTTTGGTACTCTACTCACTGGGGGAATGATAGTATCTTCCAATAAGACTGAGGGTTCAATTTTATTCCATCATGCAGATAGCAAATTGAGGCTGGTGTGGGGCTAATATTGTACATTACTTGCTATCAAATGCGCTATTTACTTCTGCTCTGTATCAGTCTTCCTCCACCAGTAGTCATTGTCTTTTTCAAGTAATTTAATTTAGGTTAATTTCACGAGTCATTTTGGAAATACGCAAAAGAACTAATCAGTTTTTTTGTGGTTAAGGATGTGGCACGGCTCTTCTCTCTAGAATAGACGGGAAGCTGAATGTTAAGGAGGATTCACATTATTGTTCACAGCGGGCTGATGGTTTATATGTCTATCTTATGATGGAAAAAACACTGAGATTCAATTATGTTGCCTGCACTGTGTGTCTATGTATCAGGGTATATATGTGTTTGTGTATGCACAGTAGTGTATGTACAATTACCATTTTAGATCTCCTCTGTGCAGTCACAAGCAGGAAAAAGAAATTCTTCACATTGTTATGTCTGACAAATGGGCTATGAAAAATGCATTTCTGTCATGCTTACATAGTCTGCATTCACAGTACATCATGCTATGAAGGTTGCATCCACAATACATGGCCCATAAAAATACATGTAAGAGGACAGGCTCAGTGTGAGCATTCACTCAAAGATGTTTCAAGACCTCAGTGAAGACTCTTGTGGTGCATTAGAGACATTGCAATGGCTAGCCATATATTCTAAAGATGCAATGTTGTATTGTTGGTACTGCTGAAACCCTATTAGCAGACTCGTCCAGTTTGGCCAAGTGCTACGTAAAGAACACTTAGTAGTTGTTTGTGACTGGGAAGCCAGTAAGGGATCATGTCCTTGGAACTCTGCAAAAAACAACCAACTAATGATTAATGACAACTAATGTACTTTTCTCCTTTAAAGGCAATTGAGAAGCAGTGATAAGAGAAATCATCTAAATCAATCAATCAACAATCTAAACCCTCCACATTTCTAACTAACAATAAGAAAGTTATTAACATGTTTTCTGACTGACTACATTTAAAATCTTCTAATTACTGCCATGGGAGAAGCTTGGTTTGTTTTCATCAGTTTGCCACACAAAGCCATTCAAGAGTGTTTGTCTACCTGACTAACCTAAGTTATCTGTGTGGTTTAAGTAAGTATCTTTCAAACATTTGCCTCACTGTTAATTAGAGCAAGCTTGTGTGGTTTTTGCTGCAACGTTATTCTCAATGGTCAGGATAATTTTAAAATGCAAGAGCTCTAAAATATTTATGTGACCCAATCTACCTGAGCCCAAATTATATGTGATGAGGGCATCTTCAAAGGATTTGTACTGTAAGTGGTCAAGAATCAGTGTTAAGCTACTGAAAAATGTAATCAATTACTTTATTGGATTACTATGACATGACCCTTCCAACATTTGTTGAAACATGCTTGAAAGTATGAAACACTTCATCATTATCATCACTAACTGCATGGAATGCCCCACAAGTCCCATCCTCACAGTAAAGCCGAGATGTTCGCACACCTCCAGCTCTCATGTAAATATGGCAGCTTTCAAGTTGCTGGAAGGAATATTCTTCCTATTTTGTGAAAGTTAGCTAGATCAGGACCATCCATCCAACTCCTGGGAAGACAGCAAACAAGCTAAACCTCACAGATGTTGATATAGATGGAGAGTTACTGGAATTAGTAACATATTTCAATTACTTAACTTAACAAATTGTAATCCCTCAATTACTGAATTAAGTAATCAGGGAAATGTGTTTCTGAGTAATGCATCACTTTCCAAGAAATTCAGTGACAGCAGGAAACACAACAACATCAGCAGTAGCTTACAGTGCCATTAATAGACCAAAATAGTCCATTTTCCAAATGCACATACTTCAAGTAGCTTATTAAAACACAACTACAACATAAACAGGAAGTAATAAGCCACCCTCCACAAAATGTACTAACCTTGCTTTATCATCACCTCATTTGGCCTCAGAACAAGGCCTCAGCCTTCGTAGCCAAAACATCTTGTAAAGCTGTCTGCAGTTGGTAATGCCAGTAAGCTAGTTTTAAAACTCAATGGGATGGAAGTGTTGGTTCCAAAACAGAGTGTGTGACAGAGATAGAGTTTAAAAAGCTAAAACTCTCAGTTCCCTGCTGAGTTTTTGAATTATGTAGCAGTTACGTATTGGCAATGATCTGTCTTTTCGACTCCTGCACACGTAACATTAATGAACCACAACCACTACATGTTTCAAGCACATTTTCACTGGATTTCATCACATTTCACATTTTACTGAACTTCATCTTGCTCATCTGTCTTATGTACCTTATGCATTGGTCTGTTTAATTTCAGATAAAAAAGTTGTGCTTCAGTACATCTTGAGTGTACCAAGTAATACAGTATGAACATGACATGGAATTGATGTCTCAAGTTGGATTTACAGGTTTATATTTATCTAAAAGTAGAAAAACAGGGAATGTCACATTCATACACATGGACTATTTCACATTCCACGTGGCCCAATGTTTGTGGAAATGCAATGTGTGTCTGAGCCTTGCGTCAGTGTCGTCCTACCCCATGGGTGTCCAGGGCTGCTGCAAAGAGCCGACCCCTGCTACTCTCTCGCTTGTGCTCGTCTCCTTTGGTTGTGATGTATCGCCCTGCATGTTAAAAGGTTAATTTCATTACGCTGTTAGTTAAACAAATAAAAGACTTAATTGACACAGGAACAGAGAGGAAAACTTGGCTCAAGACAGTCAGCAAAATACAGCAGCCAGTGGAAGCTTCTTCCCTCCACTCAGACGGAATTACAAAGAAGAGGACAACAGCAGTTCAGCTACAGAAATGCAATATGAGAGAAATTGCATTTAGTAGCTTTTCACACTTTTTAAAGCTAAACTGCATTTTCCTAGTCCCAGCTTTAAGCACATGAAAATTTGAGATGGCTATTTATACTTAGAAAGGCACTTTAGTTCTTACACCTTATAAAAATCTTTAAAATTGCAAGTTAAAACTTGAAATGGAATTTGTAATCTGTATTTTAAAAGTGCCAAGGCATGAAGGTTTCTTATAACCAGTGTATTGTGAGATGATTAAATTTGGTTGCAGTGGGTTTGTTGAGGTCATGTAATGAAAACCACTTATTGTCAAGCTCATATCATTTAATTGGCTTGGCTGCAGCCCCCTGCCAGTTCATTACAGTATGCCTGGATTGCATTAACCCACACTGCAATCCAACATTTCAGTTGCAGCTATTGGGAAATCTCAGCATTGGCTGTGAGTGACTCCACTTGGCCCAGAATCAAGTCAAGGCAATACTGCATTTTGGTTTTTGGTTCGAGTTCTAATTTACTGAGAATAGACTGTAGGTAATTTTCACCCGGATGAAGTGTGTTTCCAGATGGAAGGTTAAGGCGCTGTGGAGAAATGCGTATGCTCAATGCATAATTCCCTGCAGCCCCATTCATCTGTGATTATTAAAACTTTATATTTGATTGAAAAAGTCTGAGTCTATAAAATGTTAATTATACTAATCCGTGCCATGATTGGACTGACAGCTGCTGGTGCCCAGTTGATTGTCAGTGAGGCACATTTGCCATAATGTACCGGTACTGCTGCTTTTCTACAAGCAGACATTTCATTACTCAATAGGTTTTTTTGGGTTCTCTAGGACTGGATGTATTGATTTGTGAGTTGAAGTCAAAGACGGAAATGAATTCAGTAAAGAGCACAATGATATATTTTTTCATATATTGTATAAGAATCTCTCCTGTGATTTAGCCTTTATCTGCGGGATACTACCCATATGAAAGTGGAAGATATGTTTGCTTGTTCTTTAGTTCTTTAGTAGTTCCAAGTTTTTCTGTCTACGACAAGAAAAATGTTCAATAATCACAGGAGATACACAGAAAATCTGTGTCTAATTTCTGTCTAATTTTTGTAGTGGTTGTTTAAAACCTGTTGAGATTGTCTGACCATTCGTATCTCCCAACCTGGCAGCAAAGAGATGATTGACAAAGTTGGAGCATTTAGCAGCTACTGTAAAGAGAGGATGTGCCCCCTAGGAGATGGTAAGACCAATACAGGGCTAAAAGGAGGTTGAATATTAGACTTCTCACCTCTTAACGAGGGCAGCATGGTGGTGCTGTGGTTAGCACTGTTGCCTCACAGCAAGAAGGTTCAAACTCCGGTTTGATCCCGAGATCTTTCTGTGTGGAGTTTGCATGTTCTCCCCATGCTAGCGTGGGTTCTCTCCGGGTACTCCGGCTTCCTCCCACAATCCAAAGACATGCACATTAGGTTAATTAGTTGCTCGTAGGTGTGAGTGTGAGTGTGAAAGGTTGTCTGTCTCTATATGTGGCCCTGCGATTGGCTGGCGACCAGTCCAGGGCGTACCCTGCCTCTCGATAGGCTCCAGCTCCCCCGCGACCCTTACGGATAAGCGGTATAGAAAATGAGATGAGATGCACCTCTTAACGAATGATAATGTTTCATTTCTGTTTTTTATCTTCTTTTTTTCCTCTTAAAGCTATTAGTAGCACTTCAACTCAACTACTACTATAATTTTGATAATAGGTCAGCCTCGTGCTGTTCTTCTGTGGCACCCAAGCGCCAAAAAAGAAATCAACTGATGCAACTGTAGTCTTATATGTGTGTTGACCTTTGTTGTGGCATAATCTCTAGCATTAGTGTTCTGTTGCGGTTCAGCCACATTATACAATTCAAAACACCTAGACCTTAAGTTGACAGCTTATTTATGAGCAGCGAACACACTCACTGTGTTAATATACCATATCAAACAACTCTACAACTGTTTAATTTGCTTCCATTAAAAAGCATCTGCTCTGGCAACATGGCTTGATCCCTCATTTTCCCTTCAATTAGTCAGGTGTTATGAGCGTTGTGTGTCACATACTGTGCTTTCAAGCTCTCGTATAGTTGCCCTTTTTCATGTTCCTTTTTCCCGATTTGAACAAAAAGGGCCATGCAATAAGGATCCATCCATTAGGAAGGAGGATACAGCAGAAACCTTCCTGTTGGTGATGCAGTGTTTGTTTTTGCACACGAGAAGTGGGCCCACTGGCTGTATTTCCTGTTAAATCACATAACCTGAAAAGCAGCCGTGGTTAATAGAGGTTCTAGCAAGAATTGTCTTCTCTGAGTCCTTTATCATTTGTATTTTAAAAAGTTGGCTCACCTTAATATTAAAAAACACATTTTCTCACTCACCCTTAGTAGTATCAGTGCTCGTTTTGGTTGTATTTGCCAACGTTTTGAGTCATCTGTCTCTGAAATGTTTGCCTCTAGCCTATTACAATGAAGCTTGATACATTTAGTTTCTGCTGACTTAAACTTTGCCTGTTTTACGAACACTTTCAATTTGCTATGGAAACCGACTAGGCAAATAAATCTTGTGAAGACAGAACCTCCTATCTGTGTATCAATGCCATATTTCCATTAGGATTTCACATGGTTTTGATAGCATCTGACAGGAGAGTTAAAAGTAACTATTTATCTCCATCAGCCATCAGCTCCTAACATTCACATACTAGTAGGGAATGGAAACAGATGTGCATCCTACATTTGGATGGAAACATGGCTTATGATGGTGAAATTTCAGAGCAAAATGAATGTATTTCAAATCTGTGATCTTAAAATTTCTTATCAAATTCCATTGTCAGTGTATTTGGGTTGAGGGGGAAATATATATCACAAAACCTTTATTGATAAAATCATATCTACATGACTGGACAGCTCCGGGGGTAAGTGCACAAATCCAGCCACTAAGTGAGTCAGTCTTAACTTAAATGGATAAATTCTCAATTATACAACAACTCTCTGGAGACAATGGCTATCAATATGGTATCATAACGGTAACTTAATTATGCACCGTAGTCTCCACCCACTTACAGCATAATGTATGGGGAGCTGCTGCCATCATTGCCCTGCACTGATAATCCCGGCTCAGCGCTTCAGTCCTAATGTGGCCTATTTTGTTACTGGAGGCAAATTCAGGAGAAAGCTTGGCTATCTCGCATCCTCAGATCATATCATTAACTGGGTTTTATCAGACCGGCGATCATAATATCTGCAACTGCGCCTGTGACTATCTCATCTCTGCGGGTTGTCAGTTAGTTTAAAGCGGACTCTAATGTTCCCCTTCCCTTCCCTTTACTGCTGACAGGGGCAAAGACTTCCAGTCAGAGCTCCTCCTGCTACAGTCTTGTTGTTTACGATCCGCTATTGATTTTGCTTTTGACAAAGGACAGGTTAATATTTTTCTTGGTCTCACACTGACAGCTTATGATTTCCTCTGGGCATGTCGTCTTGTTTTCAATCAGTTCTTGCTTACCGTGCTCCTTGTGATGCCCTCACCCTCCACCCCACCATTCCCCCCATGCTTCCCTCACTGTGCTCGCTCTGTGTGCCATCTGAAAGCGGCAATGACCACGTAGAACATCTGAAGTTCAGACATGTCTTGTCAAAGCTGCTTTGTACAGACCAGGCTAACATTATGCCATTAGTAAAGGATTTGTTACGCTTTGGTAGCTTAGTCTGGAAAAACACAGCATGGATAAAGGTGTCAAGGCACTACCTCTGCCAGTGTTTGTATCACCCAACTCTATGGAGTGGAATTCAGTACAGCTGATAGATCACTCTCATTAGTTGAGTATTGAGCACCAGGAGCCAAAAAGCTGACAGTTTTCTGCTGAGGGAAGGGTGAGGAAAGACAAGAGCCCTATTAGCTGGAAGTGGTGGGTTATGAAAGGCAACCTGGGCATAATGAAGGAGTCTGTCAAACCTATTAAGGCTGGCTGGTTACACTCTCTAAGCTGGTCCAACAGCAGCTAAATTGAAAAGAGTTCCTTTCGTTTTCCCAAGTGAAGTTGACGAACGTCACAGACAGTTTGCTCTCTGCACATTTCAGCTGTGCCCTTTTAAGGATGGAATTTTCCACCTCCATCTTTCCAGAGGATTGAAAAGATCTGTCCAGTTCTGTGACCGCTGGGCGCTGACATGACATTCCTCAGAAACTGAGGTGACCCACAGTCATACTGGCATCTGTCATTACACACATGCCTGGCCGCACATCTGCCTAAGGTTTAAGAACCAAATAAGTCATTTTGCTTCGTTCACCTTGTAATTTCCTGTGTTTTAAACGGAGGTTTATATGCCAGTTTCTCACAAAAATCAGCTGTACTGAGACAAAAATGCAGAAAAAGGCATCTGCCAAATCTTGTTGATTTTCATATCAATCCTCTCAGCTAGTTTAGGATTAGTGGAAAGTGTGGAGCTGAGGGAAACAGGTTCCCTATAACGTTTTGGTTTGATGCGGGTTAAAACAGCTCCAAGGTATCACAAGCATATTCTGACAGTGCCAAGGAACAGCTGAAGTGAGCCTTGTGAATAATTTAGACTGCTTATAAATGAGCGTTAAGCAGAGTTAAAAGATAAGTGTGGATGTTGGAACTTGTGTGTCGAAATTTCTGATGGTCTGCCTCTGATGGTCGGCTTTACTGTCTGCTGGACGCTGGGATTTAACTGTCCTAGACCTGCTGGTCTGGAAAAGGAAAGAAGGCAGTTTCACTAGTTTAATTGGCAGTTTAGCTTTGCACAGAACTGCCTTCAGTTATGTATGACACAGTTATTTATCCAAATGTAATTTTGTGCTGTCGAAGCAGTTTCATGTCTCATTTTGACCTGCTCAGAAGTGCAGCATCATGGTTTTCACTTTCAGATGTAAGTGGAATTAGGTTCTTATCAAGGCAAAATATGCAGGCTACAAAATAGGTGAAAATCTTTTTTAAGTAGGTCACTTTTCCATTTTTAGTTACCTTACTCTCCTGATTGATGTCTTTGTCATTTACAGATCTGAAAGTGAAAGTTCAAGAGGTGTCAGGTATGTGCTGCCCACATTTTTCCACATACATTCTAATTACTCTGATTTTTAACATAATGTGGATTTTTTTTTCTCTATCTAACAAAGCCTCAGTGGCTTTCTCTGAACCCCTCTGGACTTCCACTGAGGTGCACCCTCACCTGTCAGTTCCACCATATCCAGATAAGATAATTGTTTTCCTCCAGGAAGCAGCGAGATCTCACACTGATTCCTGCAGCGTCTCCTGTCTGATTCTCATCTTTGCTTGATACATTGTACCTCCAGGAAGTTGTCCAAAGAGTTGTGTCTTGTGTTGTAGTTACAGTACTCTGACTTTGCAAAGTCAACACATCTCTTCTTTCATTCAAGTTCTTGTTATTAAATTAAGGGCTCTGAATTTTTTCCGCGCTTGCATACTTTTGGCCAACATATGACCAAACCAAACCACACAAAATCCACTAGAAAAATAACGTATAAACGTATGCTTGAAAAGTTTGCAAACCTTTTTTAGTGTCACAGGCTTTTTAATGTGTTAAAGAGATGAGAAATGTGCTGCATTAGACTTGGTGAATGTGGGCAAATACATCTGTGGCCATTTCTGGAGGTAATTTGCATAATTGACTCCTTAACGCATCATGGGTACATTTGCACCTGGATTGATGTGTTTTTGCTTTGTATGATTACAATCCAATGGTCCAGGTGTTCATGCCAGGTGGAGAGGAAGTCTTCATGATGGATTTCAACACTGGGATCTGAAATCCATTTAAGTCTGCAAATCCATAGTGAGCGTCTGACAAACTCTGTGTGCCGTTAGCTCTGAGTGCTTCTGGCCACCTCAAGTGGCAGGGACGCTGCGCAGTGTCCTCAGACAAAGTGAGATGTCGGAGAAGAGATGAATTTAAGGCCTTTCCCTGGGAGACACAGGAGTTAGACACTGTGGACACTTTGTTCTTTAAAAGTCAATCACTGGCCAGCACAGCACTTTCATCACAGTGATAGATGCCTCAACTGGACTGGGCTGTGGCAGTGTGTGGCTGCAGGTCTGATAGCAGATAGAAGTGGACTTGTCAGCGTGATAACAGAAAAGCTGAAGATACACCAGTTTGCCAAAATACCCGAGATAGTGGTGTGTTTCCTCTAATGTGACAGCTTGACTGCATCCTGTAACATTGCCTTTTCTAGTTGTGCCTAATTTAATGATTCTTTTTTTATCACTTAAAATGTTTTTATCTCAGGGTCAGTAGGATTTTATTTACATTCAGGGTGGTGATTATTGTCTTTGGAGATTAATCTGTCAATTCTCAGTATTCAAATTGCTTTTTTCCTTTAAATCGATTGTGTCGTCTGACTAAGAGTCCAAAACGCAAAGATGTTATGTTCGCAATGAAATAAATTGTGTGAAATTCATTGTCAAAATTGTTGACCAATTAATACATTTTTAATACAGAATATTGTCTATTTTTAGCAGCCTGTTACATCATATTATTTACTCATTCTTGACTGAGCCAATCACATGTTGTGGTACTGTGTGTGTTGGAAGTAGATTGTTTAAAATATTATATACTGTAGAAGTAACATTCCCATAAACCATGAAACAACCCTTTACCAAAAGTATACAATTGTGTGACAACACTTGTTATTTGAATCAACGAATGGCAGACATATGAAAGTGTGGATAAATGGGTGACTCACTATACGCCCATACATGCACAGAACATGGATGTGTAGAAAGTGTGCAGCAGAGCCAGCGATGATCACAACATCGTCACGGTGCAGTCACTGAGACTGAACATTATTGAAAATGGCACTCCCCAATAGTGCATACAGTGATGCTATGCATGGATACATGTAAAAAACTGCTAAAGTGAAAAGTGAACACACAATTGTAAATATATATAAAAAATAGAGACACATTGTTTGTTTTCTATAATATGTATTTGGTCTGATAAGTTTCTACTACCACGCATTCTCTCATGCACATGTAGTACAAAAGAAAATGTAAACACGTTATTGTGTAGGAAAATGATTTAAGGAAGCAATAATACAGAAACTGGCCCCTAAGGCATTTTCAAAAGACACTGCATCGATCTATATGATATAGGCTCAGCAGAGACTTGAGACAGTGAGTATGTGCAAAGAGCATAATTCTGTGACGGCACTATGAAATCACAGTGAAAGAAGATTTCATCAGCCTATGAAATGGGGAAGAATTACAGGACTGAATTGTTGACAGAATAAAGCCTGTCTCTCTTTATTGGGTCAAGGATAAACTCTCATGAGCTTGCGCTTTGGAAGGATATTGAAGCTGTGTAACGGCCTTCGGTGCAATAACAGACAGACCTTCATAGTGCTGGAGAAATGGAATTACCTCAGCTCTAAACAGTAGCCCCACTTAAGCAGCAAACAGTGTGGGATATTGAGGAGGGTGGCGGCTCGGTGTGTGGTAGCTCATGGTAATCACCCCCAGCTCCAGAAGAATGACTGTTCGCTGTACTGTTCCACTTCACGTACTTCACTGCTGACCCCTGAGTGAGACACCCAGACCCAATTGTGTCAGCAATGTCTTACTGAGAGCTCCTGGATAAGACCATTTTTATTATAGTGGTGTTTTGATGGAACTGTAGGACAGCATACTGATGAATCCAGACTGGAGGTTCAAAATCAGCGTGGGATAAGTCACTCTGATGGCAACAAAATAACTTTTTTGTCCAATGGCCACAGAATTTGCAAATTTAAAAAAAAAAACTGCCATTTTGACAGTTTTACTGGCCAATTGGGTTTTTAATGTACACCTGGTATGATGGTGGCAATGCATTTGTACTAACAAAAGGCATACAAATGTTGAAGCTGCATTCAAATATCTACCAGCAGGTGGATGGTGGTAATTTTCCACCACATTTGTTGAAATAAAAATTCTGAGCAGCTGGAAAGTAAATCACTTACCCCCACACCTGGGATTATAAACTTGATTCTTATTTGAGTTGCATTTTGACATTTTAGTCAAATTTTAGTAGATTTACATCAGATTACACAAGAATGGACTATGTAAAGCAAATATTTAGACCTTGGTCTTTTAGCAAGATATCAAAGAATCTGAGTATGAACAAGGATTCTAATGGAAGAAATCTTCCCTTGTAATAAAAATATACATGAACCTTAAAGTTAAGGTTAGCAAAAGCCATTAACTTGAGCCTATCAGGAAAGTGAGAATTATCAGGTTACAGTGGTAGGACTAGTACTGTATGATTGAATGTCAACTTGTCAGCTGGTAGCCAGACAGCTGATGAATGAGCCAGTGACTGTGAAATATGAATGAAGCAATCATTTTGTTTCACTGTATTTAACCACTGTGCTCATGTTAACCAGACTCCTCTTGTTGCAATTTAACCAATAAGTAATGAGTGCCATATCTGTCCTGCCAATTTCATTCTCAGTCAACAGATAAGCTGTGGTAGTAGTTACTATTTAACAACCAAGAAATGTTATTGTTGTCTGTGCATACATTTATAACTTACACTGTAGCTGTGTCTTATCCAAGTGGTGCCATTTTGTCGCTATTTTGCATGGATGTAGCTAGCTAGCTACTGATGGAGGTGATGTACCATTCTTTGCTCTGTCTACAAAGCTTTGATTGGTTGAAAGAAAAGATGAAACCACCATCAGTAAGCACAGAAGTCCAGACCAATTTGAAATGCTGTATATATCAAAAATGTATATAGTCTGAGTGGTCTTGAAGCAGGCCAACTGATACCAATCAGTGGAAGTGTGATATTAGTGCTCAGCCCAAACTAAGTCTATGCTCTATGAAAGTATAGAGGTTAATAACCAATTATTGGTCAATTCCTATAATTTAGCTGCTCACAGACTGTCTAATGCCACTGTAAAAGTATTGGGACTATACTTCTACTTGATAAGATCAAGCTCAGATCAGCTTAGATCTCCTCATTCATTTCAATGCGTGCATTACCATGGTATGGAGGGCTCCAGCAAATCCAGGCCCACCTGGCGAAAAAGTTTAACCTTGCTCAACATTTCGTCAACTTATCGGTAAATAATCTATCAATACACATTTAAAGCCAGAGCAATTTAGCACACAGCCAGGCAAGTAGTAGTTTCCAAAACGGAAGATGTTACATGGTGGCGGCCTTCTTTTACAAATCAAATGAGTGCAAAGTCACATTCCTGGTAGATTAGTTTGTATCATTAATGGCATAACCTCGCAGTTGTCACGATGGAGGATCAAACAATTAACATTGTGTGACAATTTTGTCATAGTATTACAAACCGGTGCAGTGTTTTGGCATCTGTTAAGCCTCAAGGCTTCGTTGCAATGCACTTAATCTGAGACATTTTTCTTGTGTGTGAGACAATAAAAATAATATCGACCTTGAAAAGTAATGGGTCGTTGACTCAATGGTAACATGACATCACCAATGTAGCCCCCTATGGGTTTTTAAAATCATTGCTATATTTTGTTTGATTGCAGCTACAATACCAATGCTTCAGTGCTCTTAACACTGCTAGAATTCTCAGTTTCATGCAGTCTTTGGTCTATATAGCAGGTTTTTGTTGTGATATTATTCAACACGACAAATAATTTTACATCATTTCTATAATGCACTGTATGGAAATGAGGCTGCTCCTTATTCCTTCATTGTGCTCTTGACATTTTAGTGTTGCTCCCTTTCTCATTGCTTTCACGTAAGCCTCTCCAAAACTCTTGCTGCCTCTTCATGGCAATTTAATGAGAGCCTGGAGTAACAAACTAATTTTGTTTGTTGCCTTTGTTGGGAAGGTAAAATGGCATGGCTCACTAATAATGCATGTGAATATGACCTGCAGTCAAATGGTTTAGTATTCTAAAGCCTTCAATGTTTTCACATGCTGAGGTTTAGGAATACATTTATATTCAAAGTTATCTTGGTGTTTTTTTTTTTTTTTTTTTGTGTAGCAACAATAATATACTACTATGCTATTTAGCCTCAGCTTGCTGCTTTTTAATTGCTTTACCACAGTGTCATAAAAGCATTTTTATCTTTTGTTTGCAACTGTCATAAACATCTATGAAATTCAGGCTACCCAAGCTAGAGTGATTCTTGTGGTTACGCCACTTGACTCAAGAGAACATTTTAGCCTTATTTAGCTCATTGTCTTGATTTTACAGTCTACACATTCTGCATTTTGTTTCAGGCAACAAAAAGATGCTTTTTCAGGGTCTGATAAAAACATTGTGTGCCAGGCACCAGCAGCTAGCTGGTGAACAGAGTCAAACATTTAGCAGTTTAAGATATCTCCCTCTGGAGTTGGTGGAGACTAAAACAGAGCTAAAAGGAAAGTGAATGTTGGACTTGCATTGATTGGTTTGCCAGAAATACAACTAATGTTGTTCTGTGTCTGCTGGATGGATAAATCTGCAATTATTTGCTGATGAGCTACCTTAGCTAGTTAACTTTCTCCAGGGATAGTATGTCAGTTTTTGTCTGTGTTTGTGTGGTGTGTTGCCTCTAATCTGTACAAAAAAACCAAACTGAAACAAACTATAAATGCTGTTATTTTGTTCCATATTTTGTATAATCAAATTGCAACACTTTTCTAGCCAGAACATAAAAAACATTCCCTTTGTCTCCATATAATGTGTTTGTGTTTATACATCTGTGCCTTTGTATACCTGTATGTGTAAGCAAAAGTTGTGTTCAAATAGGTCTACAGTGGTGTAGGTCAGCATCTCCTCCCTTGGAATCCCACAGGACCCTCTGGTGTTCCAGGTGTGTTATGTAGCAAGTACGAAGGGTTGTCAGCAACATTACCCTTAACCTCCCCTTCTTCCTCCGGTCACCTGCCGTCTCCTTGTCCCATAGATGAGAGCTGAAGCAGGCATGTTGGCTGCTTTAGCACAGCAGCGCGCAGTGGGTTGGTATGTTAAAGCCATTGCAGCTATAATGTTGCACCACTGGGAGAAATGTATTGTTTTTGTATGCTGACATGGCATTCTGTGGGAAGGAGCATGCCAAGGTTAACTGGACTGTATTTGCCAGTGGCTATGTGGCATGGTATGCACCAACACACCTGCGTATGAAAATTTCCAAGGGTTAACATAGAATAAAGTGCATTTATTAGTGCTAAGCAGGGTGATACTGTCACGAACAATACATGATTGAAACCACTTACTTCTACACTAAAGGTGCTCACTACAAAGGCAAAGACCTTATTAAATTTCTAAGAAAATCGATGTTTCTGAACGCCCTAAAAGCTTTAGAATAGAGTTTATGTGATGCATGAAGACACAAAGTATTTATTGATTAGTTTGATAATTATCATGATGAAGGACATCATCAGTATTGCTGTTTATAATAATCATGGTGATTATGCAGCAATATTTGGTAGGTTTATTCAACCCTATTTCACAACAATTAGCATTAACATAATTAACAGAACCTAGATATTTATATTAAACATATCTACAAGCTGTTCACTGTTCACTACAATCAATCTTTCCCTTGACTTAAGTATTTTAGTAGCCCAAACTGACAGTACATGGGACACAATCTCCAGTGCAAACCCACCCATCCACCTACCACCCTCCTCTCAATGACTCAATGACAGAAATTGACACAGCAAATATCGTTTGTGACTTGAGTATGTGCTTTCAATTGATAACCGCAGAGCAAGTTAAAGGGAAGCTGTGGAGTTTTCTTGTAAATAAAACATTTTCATTCAGTGTTTCTCACCTACATATATGTCGTGCGTACTTGCGGTCCGACAGTCATGTGAATGCATTTCTCAAAAGATATTTGTGAAGCAAAAAGTGCAGTAATTTGAAATTGTGTATTGTTTGCCATCCTTGAATACTTGCTAGTGAGCTCTTCTGTCCCTGCCTTTGTTGGCACATTGCTACATTTCTTTGTTCATTACCTCACAACAGCTGTTGACCAGTAAAATAGAAACTGGCATAAGTTTTGTGTAACATGCTGGCAGTGCAGTGAGAGGGTCCCGGGCTGGTTTGCATGACTAGTGGTAAAAATCTCCACAGGGTGTCTTATTTGCATCGCCCACTCCTCTCTAACCACTGACTTGTGGAGCAGTTTATTCTCCAGCAGCCCAGGATTTTCAAAGGTGGATATTGTCATACATAACCTTACATACAACCTTTTCACTGAAGTTTACAATTGATCATTGACAGATATTTGCATTTCAAAGACCACCGAAGTTACACTGAACTCCCTGTCCTGCCAAATGCCTCCACAAATGTATCCAACAATCATCATGATTACATTAAAAAATGTTGGTTAGAAATGCCACTGTTATAAACCATGGCGTTACTGAGCTCAAAGGATGTCACACTGCCTAGATTATAGATGTATTTCATGAGAGAGAGTAGATTTACTTGGTACTTCATCAGCAAAAGTCTTTGTCTAGCGATTATGTTCTTGCAACAGTCTGTGAAACAAAAGGTACAGTTCTGCAAACATGCTTGTCAGAAAAAGTAATGTAAAATGAGTGGTTGAAGCTTTGCCACGTACTATTTTGTTCAGTGCCCCCCTCTATTATGTTAGCCTATCCTATAGGAATTGTCGAGCCAGACGGGCCCACTTTCCTGATTATGCTCATGTGTTACAAGGCCTGTTTGTTTTTCCATTCCTTGATCTGCTCCTGGGGGATAAGGAGATATAGGCCATGAACGCACCGTGAAGTGGTTCGTTCAGCCTATCGGCACAATGCACAGTGCAGCGAAGTGGCCCAGTTGAACAAAAAACCTTCCCTGTATTGAAGGATCCCAGCACTGAGTGCTCAGAGGTGTGATAAACTGCAATAATTAATTGTAAGGTATAGCGTCCATTTTTCAGGCAGGCTGCATTACATAGTACTGGGAAGTGGACACCATCGGTAATTACATTTTTGTATTTACTACAGACGCTTACAAATATATCTCTCTGTAGACTTCCCTGATGTGATGCTAATGAGGGAAATGAGACGGAGAAAATGACATAGGGAGTGGTGCTCCAGCAAAGCCAAATTGCAAAGGCCTCACATAAAGCAAAGGTTAATTGAAATCTGTCACATAATGCTGTCAGGCAATGTTACGTTTTTTCAGATCATCACTTGCACACCATTGTTTAATTTTCTTCTTTGGAGAAAATAATACTTTCATCTTGTCATAATCAGTCCATGACAACATTATGAACATATCCAAAATTGACATTGCCCTCTAAGGCTGTTTGTGCAAAAGCAAGGAGGTGTTGTTACTCAAACTTCCTGGGATAGTAGAGGGGAGTAATGTAATGTAATTTAGGATATCCAACATTAGCCTCTTATATCCCATTCTTTGTTGAGTAGTAACATGAGCAAGTGTGCTTACAGAGTCTGGGACACAATGCAGCCTATCTAGTGAAAAGAGAAAGATTTGGATTTCCACATTATATAAAGCAAAACCGCTTAAACCTGCATTTTTAGAAGCACAGTACATGGCAGACTTGTGTGTTACATAACTGATGGAAGTACACACTACTCATCCATCAGTAAGAAGTAAAGAGGTGGGGGTGTTTTGTCCTTGGGATTTGTGTCAACAGAAAAAAAGTTCTCACTCACTAGCTTAGCGTTGTGTGTTATAGCAAGGCTCAAACACTCCCTGTGTTCATGTTTATCTCTTCCTTGTCTGGAAGCTACTTTTGGTTCTCAATGAGCCCTGATGGGTGGTGCTGGAATGGTGGTGCTGGAATGGTGGTGCTGGTGCAGCAGCGCAGGACAGTTTTCCAGATGAACTGACCTTGTTGTACTGTGCTGATTAAGAGAGGGAGTGTACAGTATTGACGCCTCACCAACACCATCACTGAAACCTGATCCCCCTCCCGCAGGAAACCAAATGCAGATGATTGTGCACAGTCAGTGTGGCTGCACTGATCCATGACCCTGAGAGGGAATAACTCAGTGACACAACCTATGTTCACTGCTCCTGGGCCTGCAGTGTGTGACAGAACATGTCGTTCATATATCTACTGTAGCTGCTGTGCCAGGCTGAGCATAAAACACTACACTAACGTATACGGACACAGCTGCATATTTTTTAACATATTCCAAAGGCATCGTGTTATGTTACAATGCAAAGCATTTATCCATGACATTGAAGTAAATGTCCTTTGTGCCATTCCCTGTTTGTGGCTGATGTGAGAAAATGGTGCTTAAGCAGCCACAAAGAAAGAGGAGCTACTTCTACACACTCAAACTGACAGAAAATTCAAAGACGACTGTTGATTGCCAGATGATTGCTGGGAAGAGCAGGGCGGGGACACAAGAGCGACATGTGCGTACAAAGGAATGTGAGACATCCACATAGGACTTAATAGAATAGGAAAATCTTCACTATTAAATAAATAAAATGAAATAGACAATCATAACAACGAATAAACCAACAATTTCTTTACTTACAATTGCAGCAACATTTGACATTTGATTCAGAATTACTTTGGCGTTGGCGTTGCTGCAGCTAACGGGAGCTAACTGGCGGCTAAATCTGTTAGCAGTTGTTGAGCTTGCTAGTTGACTTGAGTTTTGATCATTTCATATTTTTTCTAACTAAATTGTTTCATTTATATATTTTACATAATTTATTCATATGGTTATTTCTTTCATAATTCATTCATGTATGTATCTAATATATCGAATCCTTTGGGGCTCCATAGGATTTACTGTTAGGATGCACTGTTATTTTACAGTACATTTCCTATTTGGTTCGGTCCCATGTCACAGCAGGCAGCTATTTGGATGAAATAGCTCTGTCCACTAGCCCCCAAGTGGCAAACATTAGCCAGACAAAGTAAGCTAGCTGACTAAAGAGCCAGATAACTTTCTAGGAGTTGGTGGAGAAAGCAGAGCTAAAAGTGGCATTCATTTGGGCACCAGAGACGTAACGCCAAATGAATTCTAATGCTGTTGTAGGAAACTGCTAACTTGCTTGGCAAAATTTCCAAAATCGGGCAATAATACATCAGGCCTGTTGGTTATGGGATTCATTGCCCAAGTGGCTAGAAACTTTTATTCCTTTTTCAGTAGCTTGTATGTCCTACACAGCATGGAAGAAATAAAAAATGACTTTTTTTATTCAAAATTACTAAGCTATACTATACTTAACTCAAGCAGGTAGGAGTTACAGAAATGAATACAGATATGACATGTAGGAGGCTATACAATTAAAAATGGGTTATAAAGACAACAGTGTTCTCTATGGACTCGCTGATTTATTATAAAAACGATGTCACTGTTAGTAAGAGTGAATGTTCTGTTTTTGTAATTTTCAAAATAATGATTGTCCTGAATACTTTTTAGATCACTTACTTAATATTAACAGTACTTCTGCTCTACTTAATACCACTAAACTTAAGCTCAGTGTTATTTTGAGAACATGTCTGAACTGTCGCAGTGGCCATTTCTACATCAGACACAGTGGGACTCTTAACTGTGACTCTGTGTATGTGTTTTCCTGCACAGACGCCAGTATTAAGCTCAATTAGTCCTTGAAACCACTTTACCCACCTTCTGACAGTTTATAAGTTTTGCGAGCCAGAGTGTTTAGAGATGGGCATTATGTAAGCAGAGAACCTGCACTTCAGTGATAACAGGAAGCTTATGTGGCAGGAAGTGGGAAATCTCCATCCAGCACTTAACCTCCATGGATGAGAGATTATTACTGGCAGCTCTAGGTCGCAAAAGAGCATAACCCATTTGTCCTTGGGGCACGTTTATCCATATGGCACGCTGCTGTTAGATTTACATTTTACACAGGGTCTTCCCATCCCAAGCTGCATCACAATAATACCAGTTCAGTAACTCATTGCATTGTGATGAGAATACTCTGTGTAAAATGTAAATCTAACAACAATTACTTTTGTTTTATCTGTATCAGTCAACAAGACACATGACAATTTTGCTACTAACAAAATCTAACATATTTATGATCGAAAGGCTTCTCATAGTCCTCTGTGTTGAAAAAGACAACACATAGTACATACAGTGTGCTCTCCCTGTCTGTGCTGTTCAAGTATTTGCCACTTAGTATGTCTCTTTATTTCCCCTGATTACTGCACTGATGTTAAAGTGGCTGTAATTTGAATGTGCTGCGGTTTGGATGAGCAGTTAATTAAAGTTTAGCTGTTGTGGTTAACACCACTGCAAGTTCATTTCTGGAGATTCATTCTGTTTCATTTCATGCATTCCTCATTCCTTAAAACTATATATATATATATATTTTTTTTAGCTTTCTCTTTGGGCTGTGTGGCTCTGTGTGTGTGTGTGTGCACACACATACAGAGAAAGCTAAATAGAAGTTTATTTTTCAAATGTACTATTTATGGAAACCTTGAAATGAACTTAAATATGCCTTTATCATTAACCTCAGCACAGTGCAGTAGCAGCACTATTCACTTCACTTCACTTTAGTTGACTTCAGAAGTGAAAAAACATGAACATGGTGATGTAAATATTTAGCTTGTCTGAAGGGAAAGTCTGGTGATGTTCCATATTTTTTGTTATGGTCAACAAATCCAATGAAAAGACCAAAATCAATAACGCACTGATCCAAACACAACTCCTGTGTGTGTCTGAAGTCTGATTCCTTTGGCATTTGTACCATTGAGCTCAAGTGATCCAAAAACACAAATTAAAAACACATGAATGAACACATGCACTGGGTAACGTGTTCCTTCATACCAGTGTGCTATAGTTTACTTTGACTCAATCCCACACACACTGTCCTGCTGCTTTAAATACTCAGAGGACCAAATGTGTGTCCATACGTGACTGAAAATAGTCCCCAACAAATGCACTATTTCCTCCTTTCTGAAATTGAGCTGAAATTACTGAGCATTTTAATAAAACAACACATGTGACCTGCTGTTAAGGATTTAGTCTACTGTTTATCATTTTTAGATGTTATTATTCATCTGAAAAAGAAGCTAAGAAAATATAATACATGCTCCATGATACACAATAAAATAAAATATAAAGAAATGTAATATAATTTAACCTTTTTATTAAATATATTGACACAGTTACTTTGGCTAAATTTATATTGCAACAGATTATGGTTCTAACCACTTTATTGCAGTCTTAGGTCCCGTTAGTAAGTCCATGCAGTGTTTGAGTGTTATTATGAAAAGGATGAGTACATTTGACGTATTTAGATGCAGTTGATCTGCAGTGTACACTACAACCATATTATGGTGATTTGGCCTGTCACTCGTCAATGGAAAGCAGTCTTGCAAAAGTACAATTTATTGCTTTAAATATGATTACTATGGTTATTGGGATGATACCTTTGTGGTCGGCAAGGAATCTGTGGCATGCCAGACAAAGATCCAGTTCTTAAAAACTTCTTCTAGCCACAGCTAAGCCACAAATTGGTGAGATCCAAGGTAATCATGGTATCTTTTGCCCGTTTTATTGCTAAAGAGTTGAAATACATAGTAGTTAAATACATAGTAAATAATATTAATAAATAATAGTTAAAGTCAAGGTATAAGATATCAAGTAGACAGCACTTCACTGACAAATGTGTGCCTGAGTTAGTAACATAGCAAAGAACAAAGCTAAACAAGAACCCTCCAATGCAGAACGACTGGGAATAACGGCCGATGCCTGGACTTGTTGCGTCACTGATTCTTATGTGACTCATGATGATGACTTATGATCGGCGCACCACATCACTCCCGGCTACAAGGAAGGGACATGGCCAGTGAGAGGAGATCATGTGTTGCAGAGAGCCTTTGGTCCTGAATGGCAACCTACTACAATGGAGGAAAGCACAGGTGGACTTACCACTGGTGTAGTCTATTGTTTACCAGCCACCAGGGCGGCACCAGAGAGACTGTTCCAGCACTGCAGGAGATATTGTCTCTGCACAGCAACAGAATGAAGTTCGCTGCATTTTACGGAGACAACATAAATATCACCAGGTCTCAAACTATTTTAAATAGTTCACTGTTTTGTCTGTTTTGTTTGTGTCTATTCCTGTTATCAATAGAAATAATTTCAGATTCAGAAGGGAGCGATGCACACCCTAATGGTTAAGTATTACACTAGGAAGATGTTCTTACAATGGAATATTCAAACTGGGTAGATTTCCACAATAAATGACATTCTTAATCTGCAAAATATGGTGTGGTCATTAAAAAATGATAATAAAATAAAATTCCCTGTTAAAGTTAAAATAAGTGGAGCCTCTTGCAGGGGTTGGCCAAAGTGCCACTGCTTATTGGTAAGCCCACATTATTCCTCTCCAAAGTCATCATCCTTTCAAGGCTGAACCATCGTTGTTATTCCCCACATCTAGTGCTGTCCTGTTCTGTTCTCAAGCTAAGCGCCGTGATCTCTTTTATATCAGCCTTTACCAACCCTCTTTAAGTTAATGCCCCCTTGACTGTCCACCTTGAAGGTTTATGAGTTCATCAAGACCCACTTAATGCTTCTTAATTCCCAGATGACAAGAGGTGAAGTCCCAAGCAGATGGGAGCATCTGAGTTTCAATTCTGCATTAGCGCCACTGCTTGCAGAGCTCTTCTGATAACAGAGATGTGTTCTCTCCCTGTGTGATTGTTTTGATGCTTGCGTGCCTGTCAGACACAGGTGCTGTTGTTGCTGCTAGTAGAAGAGAACTCGTTTGAAAAAAAGAAATCAGTTTGAGAACGACTTTGCAAGGACTTACTTTTTCCCGGGAAAGAACACAGAATATTTCCCAGTGAAAATTGTAAACGTGGGAAAGAAACACTTTGCAAGGTAACTGGTCTCTGGCAGTGTGTTTTCTGAGGGTTGTGATGCGTGGTGAATATAAAGTAGGACTGGCCTCAGTAAGTATCAACTGACCATACCGGTTAGCAGCAGAGAGCCGGCCAACGTCATCCAGAGGCAGCACATTATCTAGTGTACCAGTTGGCATCAGTCCTCACTGTAGGGTGCTTCAATGACAAGTGGCTGCTCCTTCCATTACTCAGCCAGCTGCAGCAATTAGGCACTAAGAGATATATAGGTGGTTTATTTATGGCCGGGCCTCCATTCAACCTGACAGCCATGTCCTGCTTCTCCCTCTGGGTCTCTGGGTGACCTGTGCTCTATTTGTCCCGTAAAGATCCAACTGGAATTTGCTCTCTGCCTGTGGGATCATTTAAAGTCATTTGTATAGCTTCTCCTCACCAGAAAATGAAGCACACTGGACATTTCTTCAAATGCTTGAATTGACCTAAAAATTCACTTTTTCTTTTTTCTTAACTTCTTCCGTTCGTGTGAGTAGTGAAATGTACATTTTAGAATGAAAAGGGAAAGTTAAAAGTGGAGTGACTCCTCTTACAGAGGAGGTTGGGAGGTGGGGGGGGGGGGGGGGGGGGGGGGTAGACAGTAAAAAGTTTCTGATTGTGGTTCACATCCTGTCTAATACTTACAGCTGACATTTTTTTCTCTAACCATAACCAAATCTTTTTACTTGACTAAACTCAAAACCGTTACCAAAGAGCTGGTAAAGCAGAAAACACTCAGTACTGATGAGCATCACTGTCAATTATCAATCAATTATCAATTATACAGATTGTTTTGTAATTGTATATTTTGCTGTTTGATTATTACCAGTTGAAGGTTTGCATCAACTCACAGGGCCGTACAATCACATGCTTTTGGATATTGAAAAATCTGTGTTGTATTTGGCCTTTGTTTTTTGTTTTTTCGTCAGTTCCATAATGAACGGTTGATCTAGCCATGAAGGTACCAAACCTGGCAACCTCACCATAACAACACGACTTTGGGAAGCTGCTCTTAGTCAGTGGACCTTGCTGTTCTAGTTTAAGAAATGCTGTGAATTTTATGTATTTCCTTTTGCACATGTTTCAAACAAACATAGAGGTTTTGGTAGGAGTGTTGTTATGATTTGGACACAGCCAGGCTCGCCGTTTCCTACTGCTCCAGTTTTTATGCTAAGCTAGGCTAACCGTGTTCTGATTCCAGCTCTGTTCTTAACACACAGGAATGAAATTAACATCAATCTCCTCATCTCACAATTGGAAAGAACACAAAGGCCTTATTTGAAGTGTTTATTGTGTGTTTATTGTGTATGTTCGCCAAGACCTCAGAGATCATCACTTTCATCCACTTTTCTAAGTCTGATGTTACTTTGATTCAAATATGTACTAGAATATCTGCACTGTAGAGAGCTTTGACCTGTTTGTTTCTGTGTTGAGTGCAATACTGTAATTTTCCTGCTAAAATATGACAGCATGTATTGGTGGCAATTCCTGTGCTGGAAATTCAGAGATCTGATCCAGGAAGGTCAATATGCTAACAAGATAAATAACAGAGAGTAATTCTAATCAGCTTCCTCCTGTCTTGTGCTTCCTTCCTTTTCATATCTCTTCTCCACGGCCTCCGTTGTTGTCTCACATTACACTCAGCCTAGTACATTCTGATGTCTCATCTCCTGCCCTCCCCTCCCCCACTCACTCGTCCTCCCTCTCCTCTCTCTTCTCCCTACCTGGCATTGAGCTCTGTTTGCTGATTCAGCCTGTTGTGATAATGCATATATGAGAGTTCCCTGCCCTGATTTGAAGGCATTTAAATGCTGCGGGCAGTGGACAGAAGTAATCTTTCTTTCTGCCAAATGCGACCTTCAGCTCAGTGGGAGTTACGGCGATGACGGACCCTCTATCTGGTACACAGTTCAGCGTCATTCATACTGTAGCGAAAACACGTCACCGTCCATGCATCACCTGTTCTCTGATTTTGAACTTGATGAAATGTGCATTATGAACTGCTTCAATGTGCCTCTCTCTTTTTTTATGTTGCAGGCGACACGCCTCATTCCCCATAGAAGTCTCAGAGATCCCTCTAAACCTTATTGCCCCTCCATGTAGAAGAAGTTACCCCTGTCGCAAATGGAAGTCTGCATCTTTTGGGTAAATTGAAGGGTTTTTATTACCGTCACCATTTCTTCATCAGCTCTCTAAGCCCATTTTCTGACAGTCTTATTCATTACAACAGTTTCTGCCCTGGTGCTAGTTTACAGTATCACTCACTAATTTCTGACCCTGCCATTCCCCATATTACTGTTGAGTGTTTCTTTGTGTGTTAGTCTTTTTCTTTTCCTCGTGAAGACTTCCACCACCCACTGTGCACAAACTGGCGGGTGGCTCAAAATCCACTCAGATAGAAAATGAACAATACGCATCACAACCACAGACGTGGTAGTAGAAGCGCGGTATGGGAATGGACCACTTTCTGGGATAGAGCTGGCAGAACAGACCCCTGTGATGACACATTTCTTCCTTCAAATTGCCTCTATCTTACAGGATTACTTCATGTGTAGTGAAAGAGTTGAAGGATATCGTAGAAAATTAGTGACAAGCCTTCTGCACTGCTGCAACTTTGTAGATTATTGCGAGCGGCGCGTTTGAATAAAGCATCTTGCGGCACATGCAGTGCAGTAATGCCCTGCCTGGCTGTCCATGCGGTCCTCCTCTCTGTGGATACATTTCCTTGGAGTTCATTACAGCTGCTCAGCGAGGCCCTGAGAGCTCCTCTGCAAATGAGGAGAGATGGGGAGAGATGAAAACCCTGAGAGCATTGAGCAGTGGGACATAGGCTTCAAAAGCTTCATGGCAATTTCAAAGGGTTTTTATTCTTGATGCCACGCTCGCTATATATATATATATATATATTAAGTATCCAGCACTGAGCTTGAGGTTTGGGCGGGGGGGAAGATATACAAGAGTTTCACCCTATAGGCTTTTGCCTGGGGAGGAAGGAGATAGTGAAAGCCCTAATGAGTCGTGTTTGTTCACCATGTTTATTGATTCTAATTAGCTGTGGAGATGAAGAGAGTACAGAGAATGAGTGCTAAACACTTGTGATTACAGTGAGGTCTTGAGCTGTCCCGCTCTATTAGGAAGTATTTGCCAAAGAACATGAAGAACAAGTGCACATCAATTACAATTGCCCAGGGAGTTGTGTTCTGAATGATGTTTGGGTCAGGCTGGAACTTACAATAGGAGGTAGGTGTGTGGATTGGATAACAAATGCAATTATGTTAAAGCCCTGAGAGGCACGGAGGAAGTGACACATTGCTGTGGGAAAAATCACACTGCGAAGCAATATGCTGCTGTACAGAGAAGCAGCTTTAGAGACAGATCACTGGGCTTTTATATTTGGCAGATATAAGATTAAAGGTGTCAGCGGCAGGAAAAGGTAACAGCAAGAGATAAGAAAACTCTCTTCTTTTGGACTTTTCTGGTCTTGTACGTGTAGATTCATAGTGATCCTGCTCTTTATTAAACCTTATTTCATTACTCAGTTCAGTTTTTATTGAAGAATTGTCATTTAAATATTATTAGAGTGATTCAAACTGTGAGATCCTGCAGGACATTGATCTCATTTCGTCATAATGTTTCCGTTGAGAGTACAAAATGTGAACACAAAATTCAAAGGTAAATACAAATATAAAAAATATATAAGAAAAATATATGCGTGTGTGTGTGTGTGTGTGTGTGTGTACATGTAGCAGAAAAACTGTACTCAGCTGTACAACATTAACATATTATCACCTCACAATGTTACAGCTAGTGTATCAGCAAACAGCTGCCTATTTACACACCCAGTAAACACAGAGCAACAGAAGCTTTCATTTGAAGTTCTGAAGTACTGTTTCTGGCCGTCTAATGAAATAATACTCTCGACAGGACACTGTGGGTTTATCAGGGAGTTTCTTTCTAGAAATAAGGTTGATGAGAGCCGTGAAGCTAAACCAAAACAGTAAAGATGTGGACGGTGAAACCAAAGCAATGAGCTGAAAGATGCTGAAAGGCTTCATAGAGTATAGGGGGACTGCAGCGTTGGGTCATATTCACAGTAGGTTTGTCACTTGAAGCAACATCTTTCACGTGACATATAGGCATTATTTCATTGTTAATACAAAATATGAATTGGTTCATTTTTAATGTTTTCTTGTTGGACAAGTTTATAAGACAGTAAGTCAACTGAAGTTATTTCTAAGTCAAAAAGATGAGATACATTTAAAATCTGGAAGCACTTAATTCTTACATTCATAATATAATACATTCATACATGTAAAATAATTAACTGGGCTGCTTACTGAATTGAAATGTGCCATGTGAGGTAAGTTGCAGTGCCAAAGAAAAACAAAACCAGCTAGTTACTATTAGAAATATGTCCGGTAAAATGACCTTTTGGTAAACTTTGATCCTTAACTAGACCATCCATATTTCCATTATAGTTCCATTATGTTAATTCATTGTAATCTTTTATTATGTTCTGTAAGCGAGGTTTAGCCCTATTCTGCCTGTGTTTGTGGACATGCTGCTTAAACTGTGTGAATCTCCTCAGTAATGTTTGCCAGTGCGGTTCTTTCCCAGCACTTTGCCAGGCTTGAAAAACACAATGATTTTGATATGGAAAACTCCAGCCACATATGGGAAGACAATATGTTGGTTTTTCATTGTGGTCTGTTTTTCCTTTTGATCTGGTGTTCTCTTTTGGATCATTTTGCCTTTTTAATCAAAGCACACTGCGGGTAACTTCAGTCTTTCAAAGCCTTCCAACGTGTGATGTTAGTGTGGTTGTCTTCAGCCTTTGTATTTGTCAATATGGTCTCTGCCCAGTGGTGTGAGATTTCAATTTGTGCTCCATTGGAAGATGTGGATGGTGTGAATCAAAATGCAGATACTGAGCTATGTGAACGGCTTCTCTATAAACCCACATATCAAATTCTTTTAGTCTGCACAATCCAGAAAAGGCATTTTGTTGTTGGCACTGATGTTGCTCCCTCTCTAGAGTTTCATTCATGTACAACCTGTCTACAGTGGTCGATACCAGTGAGCTCATGGTGTTGTCATGTTTCTCCTTGAATTTAAAATATCTAGCCTTCAAGCACAGACCCAACAAAGAGCACACCTGGTGTGGGTTAAGTTTCACTCTGTTCTGATGACCTCTCTTTCAGTCCACACGGCTAATGTCACCAGCACATATACTGTCATCAGCTCCCATTTTGATTCATTGAAACTTGTAGACAAAGGCCCCAAAGAGTTTTATTCGATGTTAGTCAGCAGAGTGTCGAGGTTAGCGGTCAAATCTTTGTAGAGAGCAGTTTGCAGCCACTATGTTTGTGTGTTTGGTGTAGCCTTTGTAAACACTAAGCTGAGTCTTTGACATGCAGGTGATGGTATACTGCAGATGGTTCAGTTGTCTGTTCTCTGACTTTTTGTATCAGCTTGTGGGGTTTTATAGTTATTAAACCAGGGTACGTTTGGACAGAGCTATGTAATATATTTCACCATGTCCAAAGGCAAAAGTGTTTATTCCTGTTCCAAATGGAAACACTCAAAGGTGGGTCAAAAAGTCTGCCTTCATTGAGAGCAGTGAGATGCATTAAATTGCACAAATAACACTCGGGGGCAGTTCCTCCCCAAAGGCATTCATGAGGTTGCGCTGGCTGTGCAGACACAAAGAGACCTTAAAAGGCACCTGACCAATCAACGCGTGAAGTGGTGATGTTTGCCACATTTGACAAGTTACAAATATTTCCCCCCTTCCATCTAGACTTTTCTGGATGGAAGGTGTTTCAGATGCTGTTTAATGATCCAGCAAGCTGTCTGGAGCACACTGATGCCTTTTGCATCACAAAGAGGGACACTTATCTTGGAGGGGCAGTCTTCAACATTCATCACCACAACACACCTGCCGTTGTCTACCTGAATGATGGTGATATTTACATCTTAATCAAGTTGCCACAAGGTTCATTTATCTTTTCCTGTGAGATCACATAGATGGTATAGGGTGGTGGTTAAGGTGTTGGATGGAACTGGCCCTCCTCAGTCGATGTTGTTCTGCCGGAATGACTACGTGGTGGGCAGTTGATCAACTATTGGGTTCAGATTAAGATCATTTAATGTTAAATGTTGAATGTTGAACCTGACATGCAAACATTAAATTTCAAAAAAGCGACACCCTTAAAAGAGAAACAAGATCCGAAGGGTGCCCAAACACAGTCAGACCCAATCCAAACTGCAGTTAACCCAAACACAACCTAAGAGACAGACTCTGGCCAGACTCAGGTCCTGGATTGGGTCTTGTTCCCCAGATCTGAGTGGACCCGTGAAGACCTCTACTCAAATACCACGATTCAGTTGAATTCCTGAGCTAGAACTTCTTTCCTCAGCGAAGTTCTCTGTCTGAAAGGTTCCTTACCTACATGCTCATGTTAACCATGTGTAACCAGCCAAGCTAAAATCTTAAAAGTCAAGGTGAAAAAAAACAAGTGTGCTCTCAGCTTCTGACTCTATCAGGATAAACTAAGAAATCAGTTAGCAGATTTTCATTTCAGGACTCTTTCCATGTGTCTGTTTCAAGACAAAAACCCTCCTGTCAGTCCAAAGTTGCTTTATTTAGTCCACGGACTGCCTGATGCAAAAAAACATTCATTTGCCCCTGGCTCACGTTGGTTTTATTTTGTGCTGAGGAGCATAGTGAGTGCCTGGTTTACTCAACCCATGATACCCTTGACAAATGGCTGCGCTACTTTGCCTCTGAAGTGCGATGGGAGTGGCAGTCTGTGTGTATGATCGGCATGCGCGCTGTGTAAGGCCAAAGTTAGCCTCAACCAGGCAGTCGACTGTGCCTCCATTTCATCTAGGCACACTTTGATGTCGACTGACTCACTGATGTGTCTGTCCCTTCCAGAATTGTAACCTTACATCATTAAACTTGTCAGTGGCTTATATTTCCGTTCTGTACTTTCTCTATCTCTGTTGCACCAACAGTTGTCATCCCCACATTTGGAAAAAATTGTCATTACCAGCCTGATCTGTGATTGCATTGAAGTCATTCAAAATAACAGAGTGTGACTTAGGATTTAGTTTTCTCCACAGCCTGATTATGAAGCCACTGTCTCCTCTCTGTCTTGGAAGCATGTATTGTTTTGTTTGTAATTAAAATCATGTTCAATTTTCGACATGGTGCCGGAGCTGGAAAAAAAGTTGCAAATCGTTCCTTGCATCTGCGTGATTGTTTGGGATTGTGACGCAGCATTCGGCACATTCAGCTGGATGGGATTTATAAATAACCACAATGCCTGTCATTGGAGCTGGGGGAATATTTATAGATTTCTATGAATACTCTGCCCCAGTTGCATTAATTTGAACACAAGTAGGCATCAGCAGAAATCCATTCTCTTTCACCTCAGCGGGTGGTCGTTACTGAACACATCTTTAGCACTCTTAAATTACATGATGTGTGTTTTGTTTCCCACTGTTAGTTTCTTATTCCCCTCCTACTTCCTACGTATAGTTTTTGAGTTATAACAATATTGGTCTGCTAATGTTTGTCAGTTTTATACAGGTCCAACACAAAAACATTGCATTAAAATGTGAGTTAGCCAAAGTTGGATAATTAGTTCAAAGCCGTCTCATTAGTCATAGACATGTAAAATCAATTGAGCTGTGATATTTTGTTTTAAATTAAACATTTTGTTAGATTTTGTCAGTGCTGTTACAAAGTGGCTGCTAGTGACTTTAAAAATAAAATAAAGTGTATGAGGGACTAACTTTTTTTTCATTGTGGTGTGCGTAGTTCTCAAGTTTTAACTCTCAAGTCTTAACTCTCGAACAATGCATGCTGGGAGGTTGAGTTGAGTGAAGTGTCAGCAGTACATTCCTTTAACTTATCATTTCAAGTCAGATGAACTCATTTAAGTTCTGAGGTGGTCTGAAAGTAAGAATTTGACATTTTAAATTGAATTGAAATTTTAAAAAATGATAAAACACGTATATTTACCTTAAGATTCCACCAAATTCCTGTATGATGTTTAACATGCAGAAGATATGACATGTGCATGCGAAAGATTTCAATTTGAATGCAATTGATTAATTTTGCTGTTGTGCAATTGGTCATGTAATGACTTTTTTAATGAGTAGATTTTTCCTGCATTCGTCATTCCTGATAATGAATGACTCTGTTGGGTTGTATTATGTGAATTGTGTCTCAGTGACTGCTGCTCCAAGTTTCCCAACTTTATCAAACACTAGATTTTAAGAGTGCCTCTTTTAGGCCTGTGTTGTTTGGCAGTTGTGTACCACACGGCTGGTCTTAAGTAGTGCAGCTTGGTAATAGCACAGCTGCACAGCTTTACCACACACAAGCACCACCTCATTCTCTAAACCTGTGTCTTCCAGAGGGATGAAAACGTGACTTTGTGTAACCACACACACGTTCCATGTTTTTCAGTTTCAATAGTTTTGTTGCTAATGAAAAGATTCTTCTCTCTCAGCTAGTAGAGTGTCTGATGGATCCTCGCATTCAGGTCTGTTCCTGCCAAAGACTTTATTGTGAGGAGAGCCAGCTGTCAAGGCTTTACTGCATGCTCAGCTGAGTACTGATCAAGACCACCCACTGGACTGAAGCAGTGTCTTACTGTAGGTTTCACCCTCCACATCACAGAGGGTTACTGTAAAGGCAAACAACAGACTCTCTCATTTCATTTGACTATTTTTAGTATCTTTTTAAAATTGCTAGAATTCCTGTTTCTTTTCCATCAAACTAAAACATGAAGGATACAGTTGGATAATAGTTAATTGCTCTGTTGCAGCTGCATCATCATTATCTCCCATCACCCTCTCTAGAATAGAAAAAAGGATGCTTTGTTTGTCCTCTTAACGTAAGAGAAACTAACGAGGATCCTTGATTTTCACTAATGGGTTTGTTTGTATTATCTCAATTATTGGCGCCTCGTCTGTTAATTTCCTCTCCGTCTCCCAAAGCTGTACTCTCCTAGCTGTATGGGAGAGTGGATGTACGATATACAGAGACAAAGTAGACTACAGCGCTCCTCCCCTTGGGCTGCCAGTGATGGGAGCCAGGCAGCAGGGAAGGAGCACTAATTCATCACTGTTAAAGGCTGGGTAATAGGGCCGCTCCAGTGGCCGGGCTATCACAGGCCTGCCGCCTCCAAAAGGCAGTTAATTAACTTTCCATCGGCTGTAAGAGGACGCGTGAGTATGTGTGAGCTCGGCCGACAGCCCCATGATGCAGCCTGTGGAGCGTGGATATGTGAGGTCCAATCCTCAGTCCTGCCAGCAGGTTAAGCTTACCTGCAGGAGCCATACAGAGAGTTTCTGAAGGACACATTGCCACTCTGTCAGTGAAGAGCTGGATCTACATAGATAAATGCCCAGATTATTTACATAATGGTTCCCTCTGTGCCTATACTTTTAGGGCTCTAAAAATACTTTTTTGCAGAGAATGAAACGATTGTAATGTTCTGTGTTTCCCAACCAAACTCCACTGGACTTTGCACCACCACTCAGGCTGTTTTTATTACACAGTATGCAACAGATTGGCTAGAATAGTGTTTGTCCTTGTGTAGATGAATGTAAAGCTTGAGGCCACGTGACCCTGGACTGTTCCTATGTTCTAGTTCTGTTGTGTTTCTATCAGAAAAGAACCATTTATACCATCAGACCTGAAATACAGAAATACATGAAATACCATGAAATACATGAAGTCAGGCTTTTTTCAAATAAATATACATTATAGACAGAACTTTATTCCTAATGTCTCCAGTTTGTTTTCCAGTTTTAAGTTTATTTTGCCATATTTTCACGAGACTTTTTTTCCTGATCTGCTCTTGTGTAAATTGATGCTGTTGACTGTTAACCCAACCTCAACATTTCCTTTTTATTTACCAATTGTCTAGGATCTATTTCTCACTCAATAATTAACGCCAGTCTGTTTTACATTTTTTTAAATCACTGTCACTGTCATAAAAACTTAACATTTCCTTCGCAGATGTGAGATCGTAAGACTTCAAGGTGACTAAAAGGCATGACCCCTCCTTTTCCAGGAAGGCTTTTAATGAGACAAATGTGCAGGAAATGTTGAGTTTATTTAAAGGAACATATTTGAAAAACTGCAAAGTAGAATCTACTGGAATTAATTAGTGACGACAACAGTATTTGGTAAAGATGCAACCTCAGAAGAATGATGAGTGCAGTGGCATTGCTCTGCTGTACTGCTGGATTAGTGCTGTGAAAATGAACATTTGGTTGAGCCCATATTGTACAAACTGCTCTTGCAATGTAACGTACAGTGTTGCTTGAACGTATGTGAACACCATGAGCAGTTTAGAGTTGTTGTCATCAGCAGTTTATTTTTTTATATGAAACGTCAGGTTTATGTTTTTCAATTGCACGTGTTGTGTGAGTAGCTAAAAAAACTACGTGAATCATGGAATCAGTGCATGTGCAAAATAAGTGATCCTACAGCTGCATTAGTAAAGTCAAGCAGGTTACAAATTACAGGTTACAGTCGGTTGCATAATTAATCAGTTAAGCAGACCAATCAAATGAGACATCCTTAGGAAAGGAGTTGGGCAACACTGATTAAAAGAAAGAGGAAACAAACCACTGTAGTGCCAAGGTGTACCCACACAGATCAACAATGCCAAGAGGAAAGGAGAAATCTGAGGACATCAGGAAGTAGGTAGTGGTAGCCCATCAGTCTGGGGAAAGCTAGAATATAAAGCTGTATAATTTCCAAAAAATCCACTGTAAGATAAATCATTCACAAATGGAGGACGTTCAACATGGCCGTAACTCCGCCTAGAAGTGGATCAAGAAGCACCAGAAAAAGAATAAATCACATAAAGGCCAGCCCATACATCACTTCTAGGGAGTCGCAGACCTCTCTGGCAGCATCTGAGGTAAATGCGCCTACAATCAGGTGGCTGTGAGATTGTTCCAACTTCTAGAGGCTTGTGTTACACAGGCTTGCTTAGACATGACATTGTGGCTTTCCCTCTGTAAAGATGTGATTTTATTGTTCCTGTGGGAAAACTGTATCACAGAACTGTAATCATATTCTAAACATTTATCAGCATCCTTACTGTAACTCATACTATAAAATACATTAAAAAAAAGTTCATATATACAGCAGTAAAACAAAAAAACGATAGAACCTATAAAACCAATTTAACAAAGCAAAACCACAGCTACAATATTGAACAAACCAATGTAGGTCATTCTGAAAAGTTCTGTGTGGCCATGTGAACTACCAACAATGACAGCATTTAATTGCTGAGAACATCCACTACTCAACTTGCACTGGCACTACATGGGACGTTCACTACCTATTCGCCTTGTTATAGCCTTTTAGAGTTCGGACTAAAAACAGACCTGCAAGGCCAGTTAAAGTCCTCGTAGCTTGTCCAGATGCTGTTGTTATAACTTCTCCTGCAGTGCTCTTCCACCCAGCAGGACGTTGTAGAACCCCCAGTGAACAGAGGCTGCATATGTCTCATTGGTGAATAAAGTATGTGAAATCAGTCACCTTTGTTCAAACCATTTTACCAGACTTAGTTGCAATATTTTCATGTAGTCTCAACATGTGATATTGTCTGTTAAATTAATATCAAGGTGAACAGGGTCTTAATTTTGCATTGGCTTGTGCTAGGTCCTGCTCTTTTGCCACTTTTGCCACTGTAGTATCACTACAAAGCTCAAGTACTGTTCTATAGTTTAAAGATGTACATCCTCCAATGATTAGCTCATTTGTTGATGGCCATCACTTTAACTTCACAAGCACACTCAGAGCAGATGGAAGTAAGTGGAGAGATTAGATTTGAGTGGGTTTTTTTTTTCTCTGAAATGACCCTCCTGTCTGTACAGATATGTGCTGTAAGTAATCAGTCCTTTTTGCTTCATCAGTGTGATCATCTTTTTTCAGTTAAGCCCACCAAGCAGCTCCGGCCTGCTGCTTCCTCTCTGTGATGTGCAGAGGCCAATCGATCATGAATTTGGCCCTGCTGGATAGTTTTTCTGCACTCCTCTGGGGAGTTCTTTGCGTCGAAATAGACTCTTTGAGCTGGGGCTTGGCACTGCTGAGAAATGGGAGGGTGTTTGCAGGGTGAGTTGCACTGCTGGCCAGTAGTAGCAGCAGCAGCAGCAGCGACATTGATCCCCCTGCTTTCTCTTCATCAGCCCCAACCAGATGACATAGAAACAGCTCCACATCAAAAGCGTGCAATCAAATGCCGCATTGTGTTGCTTACTAGACTTTTGACGAATGCTCACCAGTGTTACTGGCACAATACATTCACCACCCACGTTGAATTAGTCACTGCCCAGATAAGTCACTTTGCCCACATTGAAATTAATAATTCACACAAAATGTTATTTTTTTTTTTACTGAAACTTGGACAACATTTATACAGTTCCTCCGTGCCTCCGAAAAATGACAATGGAGCTAATAAGTAACTGAAGAGATTATTTGGTGAAGGTGTTCGCTTTCTTGTGAACTTTTGCTCTGTTTTCTATTCTCAGTTTTTACAAGGTTGCAATCGAAAAAAGCAATTTTCTCCTTACTGTCTGAAACATCAATTCAGTCTCACTCTTCTCTGTGGCCAGAGAAGCCTTTCTCACCACTGTTATCAATACAGTCATGTACTGATTTAAGAAAAAAACATTCATCCTCAAAGGCTGTATTTAGGCAGCCTACCTGGACTCAAAGTCCAATGAGTGAAATTACAACACGAGTAATTGACTTATGTTTGCATTGTAATTGATCTCCTTTTATTTACGCATTAGTGTGTCCTTCTTGTCAATGGTTATTATTGAATGTGGGTATAGAGAGCCACCCTGGGCATCGCTCTGAAGTCCAGGACTTTTCATTTCACCAGTCTGGAAGCAGTTTGTAATTTGAGATTACGGGCCATCTGGGAGGTTAGAGGGTGAAATGTAATCCCACAGTATTCACTTACACAGTTTCAGCACAGCTTTTGGAACAGTACAACATATTGGATTTTTCTGCAAGCATGGTGTGTTATTTTCTGTGACGCTGGGGGACAGCCAGAGATTGTCCAAATAGATGGTGGTATTTGCTGTTGTTGAAAGTGGTAAGCATCAACAACAGAGCTCCTGTCTTTCTCTGAATGTAACATGTAGAGTGCATATCACCCAACAGCACTCAATGAGCCGATGGACACCTCGATATACAGAGGCAACTCTCTCCTAATGTCTTTTCTCTTCGTTCTACCTACATTGAACCTCAGAGCAAAACCGTAGAACTGATTAGAAGCTTTGTTTTCCTTTATAGGGGTCATTAGCTGCATCCCCGCCAGCTCCTCCCCAGAGAGAGGTTGGCTGGAGGTCAAGTGATCCTAAACTCAGTAGAGTTGCAAGTTTTGAAATTAATAGCTGCGAATGAGCATGTGTGATACAGTGAGATGTATGAATAAAATGCGCCATGCACTAAACTATACCTATTTTGAAACACAAACAATGAAGCAGGGGAGTCATTAACTTTTCTCCACTGTGGCACCTGCTTGTAAATGACAACACCAGCTGTAACTGCTTCAATTAAAGACACTCATTAAGGTACGACATGTTGCATTTCAGCATCAACAAATCATTACCATGTTAATTTGGACTCATTAGTTTAATTATTGTAAACAAGCGAGATTATTGCCAAGAAATCAGCTTTTGTGCTTCTGAGATAGGGTTCTATTTGCTGCATTTTTTTTTTTTTTTTTACTTTGCAGACAATCAACAACTTCAACAACTGTTTTTAAACTGCATTGTATCTCCTACACATTGCTTAATCAGATCTAATATTAGTTGATGTCATTAATGGCGAGGGGGAAAATGAATTTGGTCTCCCAAGCACCTGACAAATGACATAAGAAAAGATCACAGCAGACAACATATGAGAGACTTTCAACCACAGCAGTAGTAGCACTAATTCACAAATGTACAAATATTCCAACAGGACATCAGCATCACTCAGGAGCTCAACCAGCCACTAAATCAATAGCTATGTAAATATAATGTGATCATGATCATGATTGATGCTCCTGAATACAGCACCAATAAAACAGGAAATAAAAACTAATGAAAGAGTGTTTCATAGGAAGCTCCTTGGGGCTGTGGTCAGGCACAGTGATGATGCTTAGAGCTAAATGCTAACACCAGCATGCTAGCACACTCACAATGGCATGGCTAAAATGTCAAAAATGTCAACCTCATGACAATACTAGATGAAAAGTCAGGGGATCGTGCCAGTCATCAGGATGCAACATCTGAGGACTAAGACTATTTGAAGAAATTTCTCTGGCCTCATTTCCAGATACAATGCCATTCCTGGAGCCATGCCACAAGAATGGCCCAATGAACTCAGAATGGCTAAAGACACATGTATTAACAATACATATTAAACAAAACCTAGAGTAGAACATTTGTCACAGAAAACAAGCACAGCATGTCATTTAGATGTTCTGCAGCTGTATGCACAAAAGACTAAATTATTCTGTTCAGCATCTTAGCATCTGTTACCAGTCACTCAACACACTTTTTAGACTACCAAAAACAAAATTACAGAGAAATTACAGAACGTTGCTCCTCTACACCCAGTATTAACATTTTCTTGTCAGTTCAATGGAGAATCAGTTTCATGCTGCTGATTTTGGATGAGGATTGGTGATGCTGCTTCTCTCCTCTTTGAAGGCCAATAACCAGCTTCTTTGCCTTTCTATAGTATATTAAATTTCATGTAATTAACATCACACCAAATCTGTCGACCTCATCTCTGTAGGCGCTTCAAGAGTCTGAAAATTAAATGACAGCTGGTTATATCTATCTGCAGTTAACAAAACCATTCCTTGGCTGTCCAAGCAATTGTGGAGCCATGAATGTTAAAATGCATTTATGCATGCATAAATGAGTATCACGTTGAGTAAATACAATCGAAAAGAAAGAAAGAAAAAAAAACAAGATCATATAACGGCACATATAGAACCTGAGCATGCTCGATGGAAAAAGTCATGGAAATTGAATTTGGCCAAAAATAAACAATGTTTGCCTTATCTAGAACTGTAGTGTCCATTATTATTCTGTCCGACAGGTGAGAGTGTTTTAGATGCAGGCTTTTAATTTAAAGAAACCATGTTCTGCATGTATGTGTTTTAATAAATTAAAGTGCAGCCTGATTAACGTTGTTTATATCTGCTTCTCAGTAATGAGTAGATGGGAATATGTAATATTTAATGGTATCTGAAAGTATAACAGTGCTCCTTGAAAAATGTACTCTTCCACGCTTTGCAACACTCAACTGTTTGTCACACAAGATAGCCCAAAAGCACATTAACTAGCTATTGATTAGCTTTAGTGGCCTTAATGGTGTTTTCGAGTGATTTCCGTGTGTGTGTGTGTGTGTGTGTGTGTATGGGACAGGACAAAAGAATAATATTTTTTTCAAGATATTCAATCTGATCACAAAGATCTTAGAACATTTCAGTCTGTGCCAAGCATACACGTTACTTGACTGAGCAAGTTGGGTATTTGTCATCTGCGTAATCATCGGCACCATGAACCAACTGAGCTGTAAAGGAACTACAGCAGGCCCCCGCTTTCTATTTTTACTTCTGATTTTCACAAGAGAAAGTACTTATTATTTAGCCTATGAATTTCTTGATATTGGTATTAACACGGCCTTTATTTTATCATTAAATTAGCCACAATGTCATTTTGAAATGCTTAAGGACATTGTTGATGTGGAAATTTTCCAGGTTTGAAATACTGTCTGAGTAAGAGATTGAGATGCATGAATCATTGCTTTCATCCCGAGGCAGAGCGGAGCAGAGGGCAGCATGGTGGTGCATTGGTTAGCACTGTTGCGGCAAGAAGATTCCGGGTTTGAGCCTTGAACCTTACCGTGTGGAGTTTGCATGTTCTCCCCGTGCTTGCGTGGGCTTTCTGCAAGTCTGTTTGTAATTTTCCTTCTGATTCCTCTCTTGTCGTTGAAAGTTCAAATATCGGACGCCGTGATTTTGACTCGCACAGACACGTCAGTTATTTATGCTGCCCAGAACCCATTTTGAGGCATTTCTGCATATTCTTAAGTCTGAACTCAAGCACCGCAACAGGGTTTTCACTCCAAATGCAAGTGTTCAACACAGAGCCGGCTCTAGCCATAATGGTGCCCTAGGCGAGATGCGCACCGATCACTCGCCCCGCGCCCCTTCCATGGTGTAGGACCGGGGGGGGGGGGGGGGGGGGGGGGGGGGGGGGGGGGCTGCGTCTCAACAGCGGCGGACGGACGGGGGGCGCCACTCGGGATGCAAATTATTACCGGCTTGCAGCAGCACCCCTCCAGCAGCTGGCGCTCTAGGCGACCGCCTATATGGCCTATGCCTAGAGCCGGCCCTGGTTCAACATTGCACAGAGCTCGGCCATTATTTCCCGTGTGAGAGCAGCTGTGTGAGCCCGAGCAGTGTGCGCTGCTTGGATTGTCCACACAGATTTTTGTCCAAAGTCCAGCTAAATCGAACTTTAACCCTAAGTACGCTGACCTTCACAATGCATAGGATTCTGGCAAAGAAAGATTACCTAAGCTATGACAGCAGCAGTTTTACTGCTAAGAAGAATGGAGAAAGTTGATTTTCTGCATCTCTGCACTCCCAGTGTTATGTAACTCTACTCCCTGATCCTACCACGGCTGGAGTAAAATACCTCAAACATGGCAGAAAATATCAGAGAGGATGGGGATTCCAAGTTAAAGTGCAAGCAGTTATTCCCTAGCATCCTAGTTAGCTGCTTTGTGCGAGTGAGTATTGTGCTTTATTCTATGCAAAGAAACATCTCATACACACTGCACTTTGCTTTACGTGTTAAGTTGGTGTTAAAGCTGTGTGCAAGATCAGAAAGACCGGTGACACCTTCAAATGTCCACATTTATATTTAGTATGTTATTACATTTATATTTTGTTTACAATAATATATAGAACAGCTAAAATCAAAGGATTAAGGGTTTATGCATATTTCCTTCCTTGATCTGCTATCAAAATGATTGCCAATCGTTTAATCATCTAATTGCCTCAGCAGCAATCCTTTTAAAATTGTAACCAGAGGCGAAGGCCATTGCTGTCTGAAAACTGCTACACCAACAATATAGTTGCCATGGTTACTCGTCAGTTTAGTGGTGGATGAATCAAAATACATACTGCCTAAAGAAAGGATCATTTGAAGAAGAGTTCATAGGCATTAAAATGTTAATTTGGGCTAACAGTAATACATATATATATATATATATATATATATATATATATATATATATACTTAAATTAATAACTGATAACTAATTAACTGATATGACCATGGATGAGAGGTACATGGATGCTTTCAAGGAGAAGTCAAGTGCACACTCAGCTTTATTCTTACTCTCCAGGCACAGTGGACTGTGCTCATCTAATGGCAGATGTCTGAGAAGGCAGCAGGTGTCGTGGAACACTAGTATACATTAGGTGGAAATAAAAGCCCTGAGAGCAGCCAAGGAAACAACCAGCATGAAGGTAAATCAATGTGGATAAGTTCATCAGTTAATCCAGGGTTAATGGTATTACTGATGCCGCTCTGCTGTCTGCCCTTTGTGACAAAAGGTCAGCCTCCGCCTATTAAAACACTTCCAGGTAATGCTCGGCTGGCCGCAGCAGAACGCAGGCACTGTACTGAGGCCACACGAACAGAGCGCTCCCTCAGCCACAGTTGTATTCTGGCATCATAGAGCTCGATCGTATCCGCGTCGTCGCTGTCATGTGCTTTGTGTCGAAAGTAATTAGTGATGGATTGTTTATCAGAGGGAGGAAAGGGTGCGATAGTTCCCGCAAACAGCTTGACTCCCAGCCCCACCCCCTCACTCGCACACCCACGCACACACGCCCCTCCTGCTGTTGGAAAGCGCCTGGGTTCAGTGCGAGCCACCCCTAATGACAAGGGCGTGTGTTGCAGTGTGAAGGGCTGTTATTTGCTGACATGGGAGCAATTTAACACATCATGGCACATGGTGAATTAAAGTAAAGCAACCAATTCTTTTTTCCCTCTGAACAAGATGCTGAATATGAAATCTGACATCAGATCCAAACGCTGCCAAAATGACCTTTTCCACAAGGCCAAATGACTTTATCCACCTCTGTCTTTGGGCATATTTTTTGTCTTTTGGGTGTTGGAACAATACAAAGCGCCTGACCTTCTGTACTCTGTCCTCTCTGCCTGTCTTTCTGGCTGTCAGTGATGTGAGGCCACTACCATTTCAGCCCCCTGGATCCTATACAGTCCTTTATGTTACACTGTGCCTAAAGGAACAGGGGTGAAAAAGAAATATTTGGCATTTGCTCAATGATTTTAATTACCACTCTATGGCAACCTTTATGACTCTCTTGTATGAGGTACAACCTCATACTAGATGATGGAAGAAGTAATTTCCTTGCAAACATAAACCCTGAATCCTTTCTGCTTCATTAAAATGAAAGTGATTACCAGGAGCAGGGATTTACCCTGATGTTGTACAATAGCAAATCTATTTCTCTGCATGTTACATAACTTCCTGGACCTGGAAGAATGCCACTTGTCCTCACTCTCCTGCTTACTCACCCTTTGCGCTTGCTGCCGCTCAACATGATGGCAGGATTTGATCCATGCTCCCTCACATGGCAAAGATTTTCAGATAGGACAGATTGGACTGCCCTTTCACCCTGAGGAGTGCCGGTGGCTGAAGGAACAGTCCTCTTTTGGCCATGCGTGTTAGTGGATGATGGGTATGAGTAGGGTATGAGAGACAGCTGGTGAGTGACTGGGAGGCAGCCTGTGCATCCCCCAATATCAGTCACATGGAGCCCCGTGCCTAACCGGCCCTCTGGAGAGAGGACGCCACTGCCTGGCAGGAGAGCTGTTCCTACTGAAAAACCACTTAACCCTGCATTATGTCAGCTTATTAAAACGACACTTTGTTCCCCAACAAAAGACTTGGGCATTTCAAAGGGAGGAGCAAATGAACAAGTGTGCTTTATGTTTTGGCTACAGGGCTAATATCTTTGTAATTGGTGTTAAGCAGCTGCTTGGGCTTTACATACTGATGTGGAGCTGCAGCAATAGGCGATGCACCCGCCTCCCATTCACAGGAGGCGTTTTAAAGCAGCAGCCCTGCGTGGCGTCTCCATCTCTGATCTATGGAAGAGCGGTGTTGATCTCACTAAAGTGTGCCTCGCTGTGCCCTCGGGGAGGAGAGAAGGGGCTGCGCCAAGCTGTAATTGATAGATTGATGGTTCACCCCTCTGGTGCCTAAAGGAAAACAACATACACACCCCCCCCCCTCCCCCTCCTACACACACAGTAAGCATACACAGCCATATACGCAGAGACACAAAAAAATGCTGAGATTTGTGGATCTGGACTTACTCTAGTGATGCTTCTTCAAACACAGTGTTATACATGATATATATATATATATATATTTTATTGTTTCCTTGTAATCAGATCGTATGTACAAGAGCTAATTGATCCTTGCCTCTGCCACCCCTCTGGAGGTTAGTTCATGCCAAAGGGGGTAGTGGCCTAGCATGGCATCAGTCAGATTATCTGGTGCAGTTGTAATCAGCTAATCACTGACCACCCCCATGCTGCATCACGTGTTTGCTGCACTCACTGTCCACAGTTCTCCCACAAGTCATGCTTACAGCTGGTTTGATGGGTTCTTAAATTCAATAATAAACAAAATATTCAAAAATAGACCAGGAAAAATACAGTCACAAAACTACAGAAGTAACTGTAAACTGTAGTGCAGTTTTCCGTAGGTTCTATACAGACCTGATAATCTGATGCCATGTCAGAACACCCACCTTCTGCCCCTAGTGTTTGAGGCTTAACTGTGAACACATTGGTCTGTGTTATTGTCAATTTTCATACCAATAGTCCTGCTCCTTGTACTTTATGCATGTTTAGCCATGGTCACACCAGAAAATGGAACAGTGAAGTCGAGGAATCAGCTGGCGCTAGAAGCTTGCGAGCCAGCCAGGAACGAACTATCTTACATTAATGTGATTACTTTTATTTTACTGTTAAGTCAATTATGCTATCGTGCTGGATGATGAGTGGGAAGCTCTGGCTTCATGCAACACAGAGTTAAACTTTGTTCATTTACATATACCTCTGTTGCTGTTTGAACATTGGCAACGGTTCCCCTTTGGAAAGCAACACTGCCCTTGTAAAGCACGGTTGGTCTTTATTTGCTTTTACAATCATTAAAAATCAAAAGCAGCATGTTTAGATGTTCTATACCTTCAGTAACTAGCATAGCAAAGTGCTAACGTTACTCTTCTAATGTTGGCTGGAAAACTAGAAATGTAACTTCTTTGAACCTCTCCAGGTAATGAGAATCACTCTTACATGTGTCTCAGGTTCAACATTTTACCAGGACTAGCTTGAAATCCACAAAACCAGCAGGAAAATGAAGAAAATCTGCAATGATTGCATGAGTCTGTGGAACACAGCCATATAGTTGTGGGACCCTGGTCAGAGCTGGCCAACATTACACTAAGATTGGCAAGTCCGCATTCAAGAGAAGGGACTTAGCAAAAGGTCAATTGTCAGTCAGCCAGACCTCTGCTGTGTAATGAACTGTAGAGCATGGATGAACGTATTGAATTTGAATAAAGCATTTTTGTTGCTTGAATTTTGTAAGCAAACCAAGTATTGTTTGCTCTTTTTAAATATTTGGATGTAATGCATCAGAATTCTTACCTGTAACTATTTATATCAAATGTTTCTTTATTTTTTAAATGGCCTGGATTATTGTAAAAAAGAAGTAAAGCTATATTTTAAGATAACGGTCAGATGTAGATAAATGGAAGTAGTATAAAAACACAATTTTCAGCACTGAACTGAAAAGGCTTTCTCTTGCATATTATCCAATTGGAGGGCACACAACACCATCTAGCAAGCACCAAGAATCTCCTGCAAACTGTGACAACTTGCACAAATGCACATTCATCGGTGGGGAAATTTGGGCAAGTTTCCTGTGCTTGTGAGAAGTAGATAATTTGAAGATCCGAGATTATCATCAGATAGCTGTAATACTCATCCATCCCGTGAACATGCTGCTGAACAGCCAGGTCTAGGGTCAAGATAATGTATTCCTCCTAATCAAACTCTCTCTCCTTCTGGAAGCTGGTGTATAAACATTTTCTCTCTCTCCTTCCAGCCAAGGCAGACTTTGGCAATTATTCTGATGGAGCAGGACATATTTTTTTTGTTTGCTGATGTAATAAACGTGTTCGTTTGATTCAAATAAAAAGCTGAGCCAATTCATATCTTACTGATATGGCCCAGCAAAGCCCAGAATTAGCTTTTGGAGATGTATGGTTGTAAAATTACTGTTATCATTTGATAATTTCTTCCATTTGCAGTGTCCCAACACTCAAAATATGTTTGCACAAGCTGGACTGGAATGACTCTCATAGTGATGAATCCACAGAGCATTATCGCCCACCTCTGTCCTGTCATCAGGACAGAAGCATGACTCAGAATGAATGTTAATGTTGTGTCTGCTGGATGCATAAATAAGCAAATGTTTGAACTAATATGTTAGAAAGTTAGAGTTAGAAAGAAGTGAGCCCTCTGCAGTCTGCTGCTCATCTTTGCTCAAGACTACATTATACCCACTACCTGAATAACAACCAGATCGATGGTCGAGTTATATTGTGGGTAATGTAGGCTCCAGGTCTGAACAAGGAAGAAGCATGTGTGGAATAAAAAAAAAGACAAGTTTGATGCTGGTCATCATGATTTGGGCAATGTTATAACAGTGCAATGCTAAATTGGTCGAGTGCTCTTTTAAGCTATAACAAAGTCACCCTGTCCCTGTTTGTTTCTGTGAGATAAAAGTTCTAATTTACACAGCAGATAGAGGTCCTCGTAGAGGTCGTTTTCAGTCGTTAACAAAATAGCTATTGTTGTTCTTAGGACTGCCTTCCACATAGTTTAGTGAAGCACTGTATGTCTGCAGTGAACTGCAGTGTAGCTGTCACTGACAAAAGGACAATACCACTTTTTTTCTCATTTATATGTGAATGTGTGATTGATTTGAGGGAAAATAAACCAGGTTTGTTTGACTGTGAGCAATTGTCATGTTCAAGCCTTACCTTTTTAAAAGCACACAAAATTTAACAACAGCTGCATCGACATATTATGACCGAGCTTTATGCTAGCATTTGTCTGTTGAAATGTCATGTTTGGTTACTCTGTGGGCAATATATGTGGGTCACATAAATTGCATGGGTGTGTAAACACATACCACATCCAAGCTGCATAATGTAAACACAATTTGATCTGGCTTTTGCAGAGAAAATTTGTGAAAAGGCGACAAATGTAAATGGAGTCAGAATATGGGCTATCACACGAAATGGGAAGATCTTCTCTGTCTTTCAAATTCATGCAAAGACTACATGAACGCTTCAAGCACTAGTACAGAGGGTGATTTAAAACTCCCATCACTGCCCTTTTGGGATATTTGATCAGTTGTAGTCATGGTTACAGGAGAGGAGTGTTTAAGGCAGTTTGAGAGCTCAAGGACGGAGACAGAAAATAGAGTGAAACAGTGAGATGATGATGAAAGTCCTTCAATAAGGCAGCAGAAAATGAAAAGAAAAAATATATGGTTGAGCAGAAGTGCGAGGGAGACTGTACTTTTCAAGTAAATTAGTTATTTATACAGTAAAGAATACAGTTTTATTACTGTGGATCATTCACACATGCAGCCTGAGGTCAGCTATGACCAGGCTGGCGGGGAGCACCCAGGGACCTGCAGCTGCTTTTTAATTTTCAGCCTGCCATCCACACTGGAGAAATGGATGTTCATTTCTATTTCACATTTTTATCTAAAACCAAATAATAGTCACATTAAGTTCTGTGTCATGCCCGCATCTGTCATTCTTTTTGGCTTGTTTCTCTTTCTCTGCACATGCTTCTTGTCCCTTTTGTCTCAATCTAATCCAGGAAATCAATGTTTGCTGATTTATTAAACCCCATCATAGCTGTAGATTTAGGTATGAATGGTTGCGACATGTCCCTGCCAATGTTAGGGTGCTACTTAATTGTCCATATCAATATTTTTAACAATCTCAAATGATTTATTTAACTAATAGTTATTAACATGCTGTCACCTAACTTGTTAGCAAGGGAGCAACATTAATTCATTTGGAGTTGTGTTTTCGGCCACCTGGTGACCTGTTTTATATCTGACAAAAATATCTAGCTGCTAAATCCTGGACTGCTATGTTCACCAGCAGGCCTCTAACTGTGTCTGTCTGTGGTTTGCTGCTGAGCAGGTCGCTTTTGCAGCTGAAAATTATGTCATGAAAGCGTGGTAAACTAATACAGTGAAGTTGTGCGCCAGGCAGCTAAAAATGAGCTGAAACTCACTATAAAGGACTGTAAAGGTGAGGGGGGAGGAGAGAGCACACTGTCTCTCCAAATACACACAATACAGCAGAATACACATACAGGCAAACTACATTTAAGATGCAGAGTCACACACAGATCTGTACACACACCATAACATAACCATGGACAATATTACTTGATGCTTTATGCCAAGAAATTGCACATCCATCGCAAATAAAGGCATAAAGCTCCACCCTTTGAATATTGAATTTTGCGTATGTGTATGTGTGTATGTGTGTGTTTCTGTGTGTCTGTGTGTTTGTGAGTGGCATAGAAAAAGAGATAAAGAGCAGGTACACAGACACAACTTTTCTTATTGAAAATTTAAACCAAACCCAAACTCTTAAATCCTCTTAAATAAAAGATGTTTAGAAGTACAGTTGCAATCAGAAATATTCAACCCGCCAAAGATGTTAAGGATTTATCAATTAAAGTTTTTTCAAAGAGCAAGATTCTGCTTTGGATGACCTCTCTGTGAGTTGAGTGATACATAAAGTCAACACATAAAATGCACGTATTATTTGTGTGTAACAGTAGGTTTTGTTAAGATAGCCATGTCACAATTATCCAACCCCTATATAATGTTGTTGTTTTTAAATCTTTCTGACAGTTTTTATGGCTTAAAGTGGAGTTGAAACATAATTAAGCCTTTGGGAACTCTATAATGATCCTTCATTTGCTTCAGCTGTGATGCATATATAAAGCCAACCCATTAAGGTATTCAAGGTGAGTTTCAATCATGGGAAAGACAAAGGAGCTTCCACAAAAGCTGAGAGAGGAGATTATTTCATCACACCTGAAGGGCCTTGGGTATAAGAAGATTTCCAAAAAAATTAAGATTCCAAGAGACACCATTGGGAGTATTATCAGGAAGTTTAAAACGTATGGAACAGCTGCAAACCTGCCTGGCCGTGGAACAAAGACCGAAATGTCATCAAGGGCCCTTAGCAACTTAGTCAGGACAACTAAAACAAAACCCAGTGTGACTGCAAGACACCTACAGGATGACGTGATGAAGGCTGGTACAAGTGCTTCAGTGGCAGTTCAGTATAAGACGTGCACTGAATAAACAAGGACTTCATGGCCAGACTCCAAGACGCACTCCACTCTTGACCACAAGGAACATCAAAAGTCGACTAGAATTTGCCAGGAGGAATTTGGATAAGACTACAGAGTTTTGGGAGACTGATGAAACCAAACTGGAACTGTTTGGACATATGAACCAGCAGTATGTCTGGCGTGCGAAAGGCCAGGCTTATGACCAGAAGAATACCATCCCCACGGTCAAGCATGGAGGTGGGTCATTATGATGTGGGGCTGTTTTTCTGTGGCAGGAACTGGCAATCTTGATCGTGTACCTGGCATCATGGATTCCCAGATACCAGGCCATTTTAAAGAGGAACGTGATGCCTTCTGTTGACGAATTAAACCTTGGTGATCATTGGACTTTCCAGCAAGACAATGATCCCAAGCACACCTCCAAGTCAACCAAAGCTTGGTTGAGAAAAAGATCCTGGAACGTCCTGGGGGGGCCTTCTCAGTCTCAGTTGAAAATCTTTGCTGCAACTGCCTTCTTTAAATCCCACCAAACATCACTGAGCTAGAGGCTTTTGCACGTGAAGAATGGGCAAAGATTCCGATCGAGAGGTGTAAGAAGCCTGTCAGCACTTACCGAAAATGTTTGTTAGAAGTTATAAAAGCTAAAGGATGCTCCACAAGGTACTGAAGCTGGGGGTGGAATAATATTGCACATGCATATGTGTTAAAAGAGTTCCATTTTTCATTTGAATTTCAAAGTTAAGTCAACTTCTGTTGTCAAAATAATTCAAATATGTCTCAATAAATATTTTTTGTTGTTTAATGAGTTTTTTTGTATTATATATTTATTTATTTATTGTCATGATCTTTCATCCACATCACTATAAATACTTTTGAGGTGAGGGGGTTGAATATTTCTGATTGCAACTGTATATAGTGTATATTTTTATGTAACAGGTTGGTACAACATTTCTAACACAACCTGATGTATACATCGGTGTTGAGTCCACATTAACTTAAAAGTGAGAAGGGAAGTGATTTGATTTGCTCTGCTGCGGCTTCTGCTGAAAGCGCCACATGCTCTCTTTATCGGCTGTCTTCGTCTTTTCCCAACATCAGTGCTCTCATACGTTCCACTTTTATGTACTGGGGATGTAGTGATAGATTTCTATAGTGCACTGAGTCATTTACACAGCAATGGCATAAAGCAGATCCATTCATTGCTACAACCAAAAATTGGATTGCCATGTCACTCTAATTCTATAACAACATGTGTAATCCTGTCTTGGATTCCCAAATGAAAGAGGGAAAAAATGTCAGCATTAAGATGCTGACAGGCACCGCAACAGTAAATAGAAAGGCAAGCTTGAAATATGCAAGGCTTGGATCATCATCTTCTTAAAAAGAAAAATGCACTTTACGTTCCTTTAACTGTCTCCTAACAGGCTGTGAGCTTGAGTGAATCAGACTTGGCTCAGCAGCGTTAACTGCGAAGCATCCGGCAGGCAGAGAGGCACGGATGCGAGACTGTGTGAGTGTGTGCAGTGTACAGTGTGGGTGCAATATTAGCATCGCATTACCGCCCTGTCATGGGAGGCTTGTACATCTCTGGCTTCTGGACAAACTGTAAACATACACAGCCAATAGGTCTCAGCCACAAGCTGCTCTCGAGAATTACGGGTGTGAGTATGTTCCGGTGCAACAGTCAAATGGCAAGAAAAATGTGCCAAGTCCACTGTCATTAATCTTATTTTCTCTTTGTCAGTATTAAACAGCAGTTCCAAAACTCTGAATCATCAGTCATACATCTGATTTGTTCAGTGATGTTGGAGAAAGAAACCAGACTTTATAGGCTGAATTATAAAAGTACACCATTGCTTTAGAATTGCATTCCTGTAACATTGTTAAACTCTCAGAGGTATCGTCTTTTTTATTCCACACATTCTTCTTCTTTGCCAAAACTTAGAGCTGCTGCCTACATTACCCACATGCTCTGTCTGTCTTTCTGTCGCTACTGGCAACCCCTTTTCTTTGTTCAGAGATGGTCTCTCAGATCTGAACGTCCTTCTCCAGCCATTTACTAACGCTGGTTGATGACATTTAACCTCTCCTCAATCGGTGCTGTGAGCAGTTTTGGCCTGGGGTTCACACAGAGCTGATATAAACCATTTTAGTCAGAGTGTATGAGCTGTTTTATTTCTAATGCACTGACAAAGGACTTGTGTGGATGAATAGGAACTTGTTGCACATTCCACATTTTTAGACTCTAGATAGGCATTTTCTGAGATTTTATTAACTTAATTATTAACTTAGTTATTAACTTAAATTGTTATGCTGCAAATAGGTAATCAGACAAAAGAAGCAATCTAATTCTATTTTCAAGTGTGTGTCCTCTTCATCAAAATGTTAGATGTTAGTTAGTAATACAGTAGTCCCTCGCTATAACACGGTTCACCTTTCGTGGCCTCGCTGTTTCGTGGATTTTTTTAGTGCAATTTTGCATGCTTTTTTTTACAGTGTATGAACGCGCATTGTGTTCTGCGTCCTGATTGGCTAAGGGACTGTAGACCAATGTCAATCAATCTCCTCCGTGCCCTGTCTCTGTACAGGACAGAATGCGTTCGGCTTGCCAAATTTACATAAATGTTCAGTCACTAGCAGTGTGACTTTTAAGTGCTGCCTGTTTGCAAGACAAACAAACAAGTCAAACAAGAGATAAATGTGAGAAAATGTTAATGCCTGTCTGAGAAAAGTGTATAAACTGTATGGTGAGGGGTTTTACAGCCTTATAATATATAGAATAATTGTAAAAAATAAAGCTGACTACTTCGAGGATTTCGCCTATTGCGGGTTATTTTTAGAACGTAACCCCGGCAATAAACAAGGGACCACTGTATATGATTGCATCGTCTCTTCACTTTGAGTTTTACAGGAGCTGCTCAGAACTGTAGAGGTCTTTGTAGAGAAGTTACCTAAAGGTTTATATCTCTGTTTATTGTCTTGTTTAACAGTGCATCGCATTAATAATGAGTCAGAGCAGATAAATCAATGGGTGTGTTTCTGTTTGAGCAGAGAGGAAGAAACTAAAATGATTTTGTGTTTGGTTCACTCTGAGTACAGCTCTGACATCTATAGTAATGCTCTGAGAGGAAACAGTTTCTAATGTTCTGTATTCATTAGCCTACTTCCAAATCACTTGTTTTGATCCACGGAAACTGAAATGTTATGCATACAGTGTGACCTCTTTTTGTTTGAGTAAAGATTCAGCCCACGTTAGAGGCAGCTCACGTTGTCTATAGAATCTGGAAAGAATATCCTCCCTCTTCCTACTTTTGATTTCTTTATTACATGATGCAGAAATAGTGTAATGTCTGCAAAAGACCATTTTCTAGGTCTGGCTCCCTTTAGCTGCTGTTGCTATCTCTGTCAAGCTCTCCATTCTAGCACATTCTAGCAGTGGTAATGGCGGCAGATTTACCACTCAAAACTCACTGTAATCTTTGAAACAGTGAGCTGAGTTCACACAGAAGTAGACAAATGTGAGCGTTTTGTTTCTAGCGAGCTTTGTCTGCTTAAATATTGACCTTCAGCTAACTAGTGAAAGCTAATACTAAAGCTAAAACTATTTTTTAAATGTCCAAATTTCCAGCAACTTATTTTTCAAAAACGGCTTTTAAAAGAAATGTGCACATGATGGCCACCTGATAAAAGGCAAACGGACACAGGCTGAAGCTACATGTCCCAGCCAAAGCAGTCTCCTCCTTCACTCCAATGCATTTCTATGGAAATATCTTGCATCGTGTCTATATCACATCTTTCTTTTATAGGTTATTATGACTTCTGTAGGAGCTACAGAAGTCTGTAGGTCAACTGCCGGTCAAAAACCCATGTTTGAGCAGTTAATGCTATGACCATTCATTCTAAATCACTTCTCCATCCATATAATCATGTTTTTCGTCAGTTTTTGATAGCGAAAGCAGCCGAAGTGCTTCTGTGGAGGTGAAGATGTTCCGCTTTTCCTCACTGTCACTGCTTCCTGTTAAACATTCTCACCATAAAAACACAACAGTGTGCTTGACAGCTGAACAATATAGTGGAAAAACTCAGATGTATGTAGTAAATCCCTTTAATAGCTAAGCTTTCGGTCTATCAGACTTCATCAGAACATACAGAGGGTACTTTTTTCATCAAATTTGCAATCTACATGCTTCCAGCAAAGATTCAGCCAGCTGAGGCAGTGGTTATGCTGCATTTCCTCCTCAATTCTAAAAACAATCAAGCCTTTTTCATAGCAGAAACAGCATCATAACCCAGAGCCTCAATGACTGTTTATATGGAAACTGTTGTACTATATATTTAAAAAAAAAAACCACACAATTGTTTTGAGCTCTCCCCTGACAGTTGGCTTTATTCCATTTAGAATTGCCAACGATTGGCCGTAAGCTGAATCCAAACACCCCTGTATTCTTTGAGAAAAAGCTTTTTATATATATCTTTTTATAAAACTAATGAAAAGTTTTCAAATGAAACTCAACTTCCTTAAGACAATAAAGCATTCAAAGGTTGTGAGTGTGTGTGTGTGCATCAAATTTTGTACAATGGCCATATAAACGGGATAAAGTTGAGGTTGTCAAGCTTGGTTTTACACTTTACATCCCTCATCTAATCCTTGTCCATTTCATTTTTGCTTTTGTCATAGACCTACACTTTGTTCATCTACAGTACAGTCCATATTTCCTTTGTACGGTTCAGTATTTCATTTCAAGTTTCTCCATTTCATAACTATTAGCCTAGTATTCCACTCTGCAAATACATTTGATGTAGATATTGGGCTACTTTATTTATTTCATTTCACTGGATGGGCCTTTAAAGTGCTCTCTGAAACTAGGCCTCGGATGCCTTGTTAGACTCGTTAGCCTCGTTAGAAAGGTGTCGGCCTGGAGAGTAAAATAGGTCGGTGTAAATATTCTACATGGCTCTCGCTGTGTAACACTAACCTTTGAACCTTGACCCCAGTGCATGTTGCATGTTTGAAGGCTTATAATTCAGCATCATAAGGGGCTACACACATGGTACCAACTGTTACTGAAAGCTCTTTGTGAAAGTTTTGTTGTGAAATATAAAGCTGATGTGTTCTTCTTCATATAAATTGTTGGTGAGACTTATTGATAATGACATCGCTTCTGCTATTAGAAATGGATAAAAACCGTAATTGTTTTTAGAATCAGGAGGAAATATTTCAGACTAATGGCCTTAACGATAGTCTGCCATATTGTTGAGCTGTCAAGGACGCTGTCATGTTTTTATGTAGAGAGATGGATGTGCCAGGCCATAGCCAGGTATTTTTCTTCCAGACTATGGAGCTTGACTAAATAACACAGTTATTTCACCTTGCCTTGTCTACTGTATTGAATTAATGCTTGCTCATTACCATAGGTAGTAAGCTAGTTAGCCAGGCATGCTACGGTTTGCGCCTTACATTAGAGCAGATAAACACAGTTTAATCCCTAGTCCACGCACGTCTGCTCTTGTGTTTTTGGTTTTGAAAGGTTAAAATGACAGACAGTAAATTGTTACAAGCAGTAATACTGGCATGCAGTTAATTGTTGTGTCTAATTGTGCTTATCCGCCTAAAGACTCATATAGCTGTAAAGGCAATGAAAGGGAAGACCAGTCTTTGCTCTCCACGCTCCACCCTAGGCCTTTTACAGAAGGCCACAGAGGTAGGAGGCTGTCCCATGTCCAAGGCCAGATTGATAGTTTGGCCAGGTTACTGGGAGAGCAATGATGCCTCCCATCTCTCACCAAGACTCCATAAGTGCCAGAGGGCGGGAGTCAAGGCCAAATTAGATTAGATCCTCTCAAGATGAAGTTGTTCTTGCTGCTGACCTTGGGAATTGTTCAATAGTGATTCAATTTGTAACCCATACAATCTGTTGACTGATCACTGTAAACATGGCTACAATTACATTCCTTGTCTTCTCTTGTCACGCTAGTAATGGATATCTCTTCCCTGCAACACCAACTTCCGATGTGACCATCACCCCCCCCCCTTCTAATCTGACTGTCAGATAAAGTTGTCTTTGCAAAATCCTAAATAACGAAATCTCATTTGGGCTGTAAACATCTCTGCTTCAAAAACACTAAGATCAGATGTTTTGTGTGTCACTGTACACCCCCGACTGTGAGAATCAAAGGGAAGTATTCAGACATGCCTCCTGCAGAGTCACAGCCAGCATCCATTCTTTTGACCCAGGTGATTGCTCCAGTCTGTGTTCCCTTGGCTGCGACAGCGCGATGTCACACATTGCACGCTGTAGAATGGGAGATAATTAACTGTAATGATAATGGCCACCATTTGCTATTTCGATTAGTATCATTTTAATCATCATTACATTGTTGTCTGGCTGTGACATGACGTTAATAGGATGTGGTGATAGTGTGTACATAGAGAGGGTGATGGCAGCGGCTCGACAGGCCCAAGTGGAGCAGCTTCCTGCTCTGTCTGCAGGAGATGGGGGGGTTGTAGAATACTGGCAGAGATGCTCCTTACTATCAAATAGCATTTTTTGATAAAAATTTAACTGAAGTTACAAAAGACCATGGTCTACTTTTGTAGAAGTGCGGGAAGTTGAGTAAAAAATCATTCTACCACAAAACACAGCAGTTGTGCTGATATATTCACTGCACACGCTTCTTCCAGTGGCCTACATTTGTCCCGACATAAAGGAAAGAAAGTGTACTTTCCGCCTGTATAAATGTGTGTCCCTTTAGAGTTGGTAATCTCATATTGAGGTATTTCCAAATTCTGTCGAGATGAGTTGGATCCGTCAAAGCTACATGTAAGGCCAACTGTACATACAGTACATAGCTTGGCCAGTAGTGAGGAATGTCATAATTTAATGGTCTCTCAGTCAGTGAATGTGGCTCATTCTTGCCCCTGCTGAAAAAACTCTGCACCCTGTTTGTGGAGCCAAATGCACAAGCTTTTTGCTTTGCTATGTGAGTCCAAACAAGTCTTAATCTATTGCAGGATTTTATACTTTCACACTTTCATATACTGCACACACTCATCTCTTACATATATTTTTAATCCCACAGTTAGACATATACTCCCGCCCATAGGGGTACATACAATTTATTTTGAAATTTTCAATACAGGATCTTAAGTTTGAGTTTTTTTGGTTTGATTCCACCTGTAAATCGCACAATTACTTGTACATTGTAAATGCACTGTAATTAGACCCACACACACACAAAAAATTGTCAGTGGGTCAGTTAGTGTTTGTTAACTAAAGCTAAATTTTACTTTTCAGGTTAGCCCCTACATGCATAGAACATATACAGTAGCAGGTGTTGTTGATATGACAAACACAAAAGAGAGAGAGCAGAGGAGCCTCTTCATTTTCTATTGTTTTGGATTGTTATCATTTCACAATAAGTTACAGCAGCCCTGGCTACACATTGGTGGTGTGGCCAAAGTCTGTGTGCTAACATTGTTCAGGTGTCTCTAGAAACACTCTTATAACATAACATATATGACAATACCACCCAAAGGCATGTATTACAGGGCAGGAGCCGTGTTATAATGTTCATGAAGGTAGCAGTCAGTCCGCTGTGTCTGCCCCTTAGACATTTGCACTAGCTGCAGTCCTCCACAAATCATCCCCTGACTGGCAATCACTTTCTTCACCATTGGATTGGAGTCCACAGCTACAGATTGCCATGTACAATGTAATTCCGAATATTCTGCACTTGTCTTCATGGATAATGTTATTTAGTTTTTTTATATATTCAAGTATATGATTAGAGTGTTGTAATAATGGTGAAGCATTACTGCCATTTTGACTGTAAGAATTGTGGCCAGTGAGCCCTCATTTAAAGTTTACATTTTTTAAAACAGAATTTTTGCTGTACTGAACATCTACTGAACCATGACCAAAACCCAAGGTACATACCAAAATGTGGATTTCCCGGATTTCAGGAAATGCGCTGTGCATCATTCTGTTTCATAGATTATAGTGAGATGTAAGTCTTGTGGGTTTTGATTCCAGGTATCCTAGATGTTTTGTTTTTTTTCCATTGTTATTGGTTAGTGCACGCCTTGCGCTGTCGTACCCCAGCATATATTACTGTTCATGTTCATTTGATCTTTCATGCTTCGCTGAAAGTTTACGCCTTTACTGGCTGTGATAATTTAATAAAGTGAGGCACTTCTCGCCAGGCGTTTTAAAGTGCATCTGAAGCAGTGATTTACATAAAGATGCGCTTGGTAATTAACAGCCAGCAGTTTTCACTTCACCATCTTTACGTGACAGCTAAACAAAACACCTCTCCAAACAGAGAACTCAATCAATGTTGAAACAAGAAACTTCCCTGTGGTTTTGTTTCTCACACTGTTACACCACTTTTCCCCAACTGACTTATTCTTTCATATGTGATGTTGTATTATGTAATGATAAAATATGGCATACATGCTGTTACACCCCAACACATATTGGTTTACACCTTAACTGATGTTTCTACTCACTCACTTGTGTCAGGATTTCATGCATGGCACAGAACAATGGCTCATGAATAAAATTGCATAGCTATATGTTTATATTATGTATATATATTAGATTTTTTCTACAGTTTCATGGGCTGTTGTGCCAATGTGCCTCTGAAGGGAGAGATGAGGCATTTCTTAGCTTGAGAATGTGTCTTCTGTCGACCAAAAACACCAGTTCGATGCTCAGTCTCTCACATTATACACAGTCAGTGGCTACCAATCAAACAACTGGCCTGTAGGTCAGGCAGTAGCCTGTGAGAATACAAGCTGTGGATGAAACACAGAAATTCTACAAAATATCAAGTTTTAGATCTGTATGGTGAGATTGGTGGTGAGTCCAGCAGTTTTGGAGCACTACACTGTAACAGGGTGGTCTTCATGCATTGAGACTGGGTATGAATTATTCAGGTGTGCCTCTGGCCTAATGTGAACCATGATGAAAGTAGATTTAAGATTAACAATGTGTCGACACTGTGCTTTTGCTCTGAAGCAGAGGTCCAGGGGGATATGTGAGACAGGCCCAATTGGGTGAAAACACACTGCCCTCTGTTGGTCCAAAACCATTTACTGGCCTCAGAGTGTAACACCCCCCACACCACACACTCACACACACACACACACACACACACACACACACACACACACACACACACCAGGACACCAAAGTTTCAAGTCTTACAATCGAATTTTATTCATATCATTATTTAAATCATGCAGTTGTTCACTCAAATATTGTCAGCGACAGTGCAGAGTCACCCTGGTGAAAATAATCATTTTAAAGGTAGAGGCAAGACAATTGCTTGTTTTTGTGGATACTGCTCACATTGCATGAATGTGTGACTGGGGTTTCTGATGAAGTTAATGAAACAAGTAACTGTGCAATCATTCCAAAATGGCAACAAGAGGAAGTGCTAACAAAATTATGGGGACTTCATTAGCCAGAAGTCCTGTAAGTTGAAGCCGTTACTATCAGGTAGGGAGGTTAGAATTCAGGTTTATTGACAAATATGTCATGACTTTATTGGCTGAACTTTTACACAGAGGAACATAAGCATTCGGCCAGAAAACCAAACCAATAAGCTAAAAGGCTCTGTGGCAGAGTTGAACTGCAGAGTTGGCAACTACATCTCTACATATCTACATATCACTCATTTGGCCCATATTATGTAATGTAACAAATACTGATTTGTGCAGCACAAAGGGGTTTCAGTCATTGTGGAGTTCAGCTTTTTTGGGACAAAGTTTCTACTTTCACTGATGGCTGATAAGATGCACAGGCCTAAAGTTCAGACTCGAGCCTGTCCTGTCCTGACCCTGAGTATTTAGGACCCAGCTAAGCTGAATTGGTGCTGCATGCTGTCTCTTTCCCTTTTCTCACTGGGTGTTTTGCTACACATGGCACACTGACTGACGCAGTGAGAGTCAGAGAGAAGATTGATAATATTTGTTAATTAAATTGCATTCAGAAACAGATCTCAGACGGGTCTTGTCAGGATCCGCTGGGTTTGGAGTGGGTAGCATAACTCAAATGAGGTGGACCTTACACCAAAGTGTCATTTGAGCCGGGCTAGAGGAGTTTTGTTGAGGCTCTGGTGAGAATGTTAGGCAGGACAGCCGGAGGAGGGAGACAGTGACCACAGAGATGGGAGTGGCTCTTAAACAACTTTCCTTCTAATCAGTCACACACAAAGGCACCCAAGCACTGACACACAGTCCATTACTGCTGCTCACTCACTGCTGTCCTTGCTGCTGTTGCAGCTGCACAGAAGTGATTAGCAAACCAATGAGACACTCTGCAAAATGGCTTTCGTCACACACAACTCTGCTGCTCAATAAACTGCCATATCATGTACCGCACTGAGCAATCATGTGATTGAACTGCCACTTCATACAGTATCCTCTTCCCCATCCTGCCTCTTGTGTTTTCCTGATTGCGAGTAGGGTAGTGCAGTTACTGGAGTGTTGTGTTAGTGTGTTGTTGTTGTTGTGAGCCGCAGGCTTTTTTATTCTGATCGGGAAGAGCCTCCACCTCTGGGCCCTAATGCCTGCCTCTCAGTCGATGCTGCAGCAACATGACTCCACAGAACCTCCAGCTACATACAGAGCAATACACCTCCTGCCACTCAACACACCTCACCAGCTTTGTCTCTGGCTGAGAAGATTGAAGACATGCCTTAATGTCCCATAGCTGTTGCACCGTATGCTGTGAGGTAAACTCAGTCTGAAGTCCCTTGTGCTTAGAAAAGCCTGAAAATAAGAGATTAGATTTCTGCAGCTGTGCTTCATTATTATCATTATTATTATTATTATTATTAAATCAGGATCTGATAGCATTACCTTTCTGTTGCACACAATAGATATATTTATTGTTGTTTAATCTACCGAGTGACTGGAAACAAACCTGATTGACACTCTCCCAGCAGACATGTCCAGCAGCACTCACATAAACTCTTCTTCCTATAAGCCTGTTACATAATGGACCATTAGGCTCATTCTGTCCAAGGATTAGAAGTGGTGAGGAAATCTCTCAGCAAGAGGCAGATGGACAGGCGTCTCTTGCCTCCAGATGTGTGCTGTCTGATGGTGGTTTTTCTCCTTTGAAACAAAGTTCAGGATGTTTTAAAATTTTAAAAATATCTGCCTTAGATCACTGTAGTGTTCATGAGTTTGCTGGATCAAGCTTGTTTCCATCTTTACTGTCTTTCTTCTTGTCGAATCATAGCAGTTGTTGCTGAGCCCCCGTGTCTATAATGGCTGGCAGGTCTTCACTTTGGTCTCTGGTGGAGTCCAGACCAGACTGATGATGTTCTCCTTAGCACTGTCGACTCGAGGCTCCTTTTTGTCGGTGGTAGACAGCCATAGTTACTTAATGCTTAAAGGACAGTGTTGCTAAATGTAATCCAGTTCCCCAGAGACCAGTTCTTAATGATGAATCAGACCAGAGATGCTGCTGTCAGTTTTGCTCCGATCTGTATGTTTCTAAGAATGCATGATTTTTGTACTGTAGAAGCAAGATGATGGCCCTGGGGGCGAGGTTTACTCATCCCCCACTGACAAGGGAGGGGTTTAGCAAATCAAATGTACACCACATAGTGAGCACATGCAGCGACCGATCCAGCACTATTCATCAAACTGACAAACTTGCCCCCTAAACATTTTCTCCTTAGCTGTGAGCAGACTGAAAACATCTCCCATCAGGATCAGTCGCATTCGCTAAGACTAGACAGGACACCAGGGGGGGAGCGACTTGTGGACATGCAGCCGTGGTTGTGATCTCTCTGGTTTGTGTTTAAGTCGAGTGAGACTGAATGTCAGAAGCCTCTAGAGAGGGGAGGGAGAGGATCTTTGCTTCACCCATTGCTATTGTCATGACAACTGCTGTTAAGGCCTCATCTCTGATGGATGTTTCAGCGCTTCCTTCTTCCTCGCCTCTTGTCATGTCAAAGAGGTTCAGCCATTTCTGCACATTGTGTATTCCTGTGAGGAATGTGCAGCCGGGTGTGATACATGCAAAGCATATTCAGCATGTTATCTGCTGAGTGATGGTGCAGCTTTTTTATTTTGTTGTTTAGCAATTTGCCCGCCCCCTGCCTACTTCCAGCCTTCTTTTGTATCACACAATAGCATGATTGCCCCCACCCTCCCTTCTCTTTCTCTCTAGTTAGGGCCTACATCTTCCAGGAGGCTACACAACTTCGCTCCTGTGTTGCAGCTAAATGGAGGGTACGGCTGAAATGCTGTCAGTGCATCCTTGCTAAAACCAGCATTTGCTCATCTGCTGGCTTGACACGTTTTAACTTGCGAGAAAAAAGGTCATCTCACTGCAAACTAAGAAAATTTCTTGACCAGCTCTGTAACATCATCAAGATGAGTTGCTCATCCTTGATAATCCGTTTTTATATAGGTGACAAAGTGCCTCCAGGTCCTTTCCCCTGAGACAGGTCAATTAGCAGATACTGAGGCACTTTCACCACTTAATATGGGCATGTTGACCTGTGTGTTGCAGTTTAAACTGACATTACAGTAATTCGCAGGCAACTGAAAGAACTTGATGCCTAAAGAACTCCTGTTAAATGAAACAACTATTTGTCATGGAGGAGCTACTGTGCTACATATACATGTAATGTAAATTTCATCCAATAGCTATAGCTATTAACTGGACTGGTTTACTTCATGACAAATCAGCCTCAGTAGTGGAACCTTTGGTTTGGTTGCATTTCCACCCAAGGCAGCGTTCACATTTCCTCGTCACTACATTATAAGGACTAGTTGTCTGGGGCAACAAGTGAACTACCTACTGTATATCAGTAGTTCCCAACTGGGTGGTCACTGCTGCCCATGGGGCCACACGATCATTAATGGGATGATAAAGAAACACGATGACAAGCCTGCAGCCATGCTAACAGCTCTGTGAGGCTGTACTTAGACACAGTTGAAATTCTAAATGGTAATATCCGTATACTAACAAATGCCAACATGCACACAGTGACAATACTAAAATGCTGATATTTAGCTAATACAGTGTTTGTCATGTTCACCATGGTTAATACCATATAAGTGTTAACATGTTAGCGTGTTAATATTTGCTAATTAACACTAAAGACAAAGCCTAGTTTAGGCTGTGTTTAGGTGAGAAGTTTTACTGGTATTTAGTCATAAATCAAAGTAATGGACAAGCTAAAACTTTGAACTGATCATGGCACTTGGGTCAGTGGATCACCAAAGTTGTTATATTTCATGCTGACAGGACCATGCGCGAATGTAGTATAGGACATGGGTCCACCACTTCTGCTTGGCCTTGACCACCGTTGTAAAAGAGATGTCTAACTGTTGATGATACCTCTGGCTATAAATGTGGCTGATTATTACTCTTTGTGTTGTATTATTTTAAGTCTTTGGGGTTAAACCTTTGTAAAACATTTTTTTTCTTGTTTTGGATGATGTTAGGACTGTGGCACAAGCCATTCACAAACCCAGCTGGGCCAGAAGCATGATGTGATGGACACTGCTGCACATATTCAGTTGACTGCGTACCCTGGAACGTAACCTGGAATCTAGAAGCTTTTTTAGTTCATGCACCAGTGGAGCGATTCTTATAGGACTGAACAGGCGCTGTTTTCGGTCCAATATTCAGGCAATGCATCCAAGAGTTATCAAGCCATTTCACCATGGGACAAAAATGGCAAAAAATCGTGGTGGCACTAAAGGAAAAGCCATTGGATCATAAAGTTAGCAGGACACATGCTCCATCAAATAGTTTTCAGTTTGGATCAAAGTGATGGTCCAACAGATCAACCAACACTCCATAGAGCATAAATAATGCATAATAATCCATAGAGCATAAATAATGTTGCTGTTTTTTCAAATATGACCTTTTTTATGAAATACTTGATAATTTCACCTCATTAGTCTGCTTAAAATAAAACTCCAGGCAAGGTCATCCTTTGGTTGAACTGTTTACACCTCATGTCCCAAGTAATGTCATAAGCTGTGGTGAGGGGTTAATTCTAAGGGCTCACAGGCCAGGTTGAAACCCTTTGTCCTACATCTTATCCCATTCTGGTGAAGTTTCTTGCTCTCAGAGAGGTAGCTCATGGCTGTCACCCTCCCCAGGCCAACAGTATATCGCCATTTATGGAGCATTTGCTTATTGTAGCCTCTGCTCACTGAAACTCTATTACCATGTTTGCCAGAATAACTCATATTCGGTGGTATTAAATGTGATTAAAGCCCGTACCTGCTCAATCATTTGTACAGTGGTCCATTAGCTACAGAGGACTCATCAGCTCTGGATGAGAGGCACAGAAAGGATTTGATTCTCTTATGCCTCTCTCTGTGGACCTGCCCTCAACGCAGCCAGTGGTTTCCATAGAGACCAATGGACCAATCCCCTCTCCCCTTCTCAGAACAGCAGTACAGTGAGCCGTTGCACAGTATGTTACGTAGGTCCCTTTACAGTGAGATAATCCTTTCTTGGTCAACTCCCTCGTTGTGCAAATACACACACGGTAGAGCAGACATACAGTTGACGGTGCAGGGGAGACACACATAACATGCATAAGAGGGTATTTTGAAATGTTGCTTGATGTTTTTTGTATAGTTGTAGCTCTGGAGTAGTAATAGATATTCTTTGTTGCACAACACAGTCATGTCTCCAAGCACTAATAGATATTGACCATGTAGATACGATTAAGTAGTCTTAATGGATATACAGCACTGGTCTATGTACATGAATATAGATTAAATAGGTTAAATGCAGTAGAGGGTGTGTGCTTTGTGCTGCTGCTAATGAGATGTGTGGTGCTGGTTACATCATGAGACTGTTGTACTTGAGCCATTATCCCCACTGTGACCAAGCTTGAATGAGCAGCACGCCAAGTCAGGGTGTGTGTGTGTGTGTGTGTGTGTGTGTGAGTGAGTGAGTGTGAGGAGGTGGGTGACTGAAGGACTGCTCGTCAGTGTGTGCCTCAGCTCTCTGCTCTCCTGCTCCCCCAGACCAGATACAGAAGTTTCCAGCTCGGCCATGACTCACAGACGCCACCATCACTTGTGAGTACTTGTGTAAATGTTGCATGCTGGGCAGTTTTGTGGGAATCTGAGAGTTTGCCAACAAGAACTTGCTGTAAAAGTGAAAAATGCCTACTTGATATAGAAAACATGGGACTACTTTTTTCTTAAAATGCAAGGAATCAAATATATATCTATTCATTTAAGTTCTTATTCCCTGTCTATTTGTGGACTGAAGTGATTTTATAAACAGATATACTAGAACAAGTTTAGTGACACAACATAGCTCTTTTTGTATTCTGCTCTGTGCATGTGCATGTGTTTTTGTCTGTGCGCATGTTTTCGGCCAAAACAGTCAGAGATGCTACAGTAGGCTAAAACAGATTCCACACAGACTTTTCTGCTGCACCGACAGAAGTAACGGTGGATGGTATTTACGTAGCACTGATGATGTCACACCAGTGTAGTTATTCTTAGAAAGGGCTCTGAAGAAGACTTTGTCATTATTCAAAGCCTTTCACCAGTGCATCCTCTTCTCTCTCAGCCTGCTTAATCTCACTGTTTTGGTCAATTTTGAGCCTCCAAGCCTCTCACACTAGTTGGACGGCTAGTTGCATGCCCATTGCCACTTTACAGCTGTTTTCACATAAACACACTCAAGCACAACATTTTCTGACGCTGTATTGACAGAAGCCAGAGAGAAAGCAATAAGAGACAATAAAATAAGCCAAATTGCATTTGCATTTATAGAATATTTTACAATCCTTTTTATAGAATTTCTTGCAGTGTAACAGCTCAAAAACATTCTGCTGAAACAGACATTAGGGATGAATGATTACTGCGTCACAAAGTATGCTAATATTTATGAAGGTAATCAATATTAATGAGGAATGTGCAAAAATTTGGAATTATTCATGTATCTAAGAGAGTTTCGACACTTGCTATGGAGTATAGAGAATTTATAATGTGGTTTCATGCATCAGGCTTACAATGTATGATGCATCTTTTAAAATGACTGTGTAGTGAAGCTGATTAAAATGTGCCGTATCAGTCCCAGCAGTAGCAGCCAGCAGGATTTTGGGGGATGTGTGTTGACCTCTTGTTAATCCCACTGCTGGTCTGTGTACAAAGCTCATCTGTTAGTCCGAGGATGTTCATTAGGCTCTTTATTTTATCTGACATCCACAGAGTCACATAAGTCATATTTTCTGCTTCACTAGTGCTAGACTGTACGAGAAAGACGTAGCCTCCATTTGTTCCACCCAGGGCTTGCCTGTGCTAAGCAGGGTTTTCAACATATTACCAAGCGGCCCCTCCCCTCCTGTCCAAGGTCAGGGCACTGCCGCAAAGCCTGGGCTTGTTTAGAGCCAGGGATCGACTGCTTGCTGCGATGGCTGATCATGTGATCCACTCAAGGTTGTAGGTGGGTGTGTTTCACAATGCAGAGTTTCCTAAAGTGTCCTGACTGATCACATGGTCGGCCAAGAAACACAAGCTACATGAGTGTCATAATGAGGTGAATCAGTTTGATTTATCTGAAGTACAAGAGTGGGGAGAGTTTCCATTCATGGCCTTTTATTCACTCAGCTGTTGCCAGCAATGTTTTTAGCCTTCTTTCTGAGACATTTGTTATCCACTCTTTCAAATAAAAGTTTTTTTGAGATCGAGGGGAGCTTTAAATAGCTGTAATTAGCTTCTTATCTATTTTGCGTTGAACATCTAAAACTAATCCATAGTGACACAAGGAAGTGTGGAAAACAGATTGGGGGACTCTCTTCTGTCCCTACAAGTTTATCGAGTGTCCATACACTGGCTGAGTTTCTGTGATTGTCCAACTCTCTCATCCGATAGTAAATTATTATGTTTAAGGCCTTTCATAGCAGTGTAATACACCATGATAAGTAAAAGTCTCAGGCCGGTTGTACAAAACACCTTAGGTTAAGATTAATCCTTATTAATCCTCCAGGATTTAAGAATCGAAGAAAATGAACACATCCTGAGAAGAAGATCTGCAGGTGGGAGAACCCAATGAATAGCAATTGATTTTACACTGACCAGCAGTCAATTCATGATTTGTCCGACCATCAAGTTAGATCACTGTACTGTGCTGCAACTATGCTCTTCCAGCTGTATTTCAATTAATGATTGCTCTATGGTTTTAACTTTATCAAGTTAAATGACTTCACTCATCTGCTGAACACCGCGGTGATGTTCACATTAAAAGAAAAGGAAGATTAGATAGCATCACGCTGCTTCAATGATGCCACCAGCACTTAGATCAAGATTCAAGCAAGTTTTAGTATGTATTTTCTTTATCACATTTCTCCAGAAGGATAATCTTTCTCTCATCTGACCAATTAGGTTCTCATATGCACACAAACGCTTTCCCTAGATAGAACTTTATTGCTGTAAAATCCCTTTCAATGCAGTAAATCTCCAAATGTTTTTCCTTAACCAAGGAAACCGTTAAATGGATTCTGTGCAACACCTTTCAGTAAGTCACTCAGCTAAAGAGAACTTGAGCCTTAAGTGGCATATTTGAGGAGAAAACTTAAGGTTCTGCAGTGGTTAGCACTGTTGCCTCACAGCAAGAATGTTCCAGGTTTGAGTTTATTATGTTCTCCCTGTGCTTGCATGGGTTTGCTCCGAGAACTCTGGCTTCCTCCACAGTCCCAAAGTGTGAGTGGTCACCTGTCTCTATGTGTTGGCCCTGTGATTGACTGGCGATCAGTCCAGGGTGTACCCCGCCTCCGTCTAATGTCAGCTGGGATTGGCTCCAGCCCCCCGTGACCCTTAAGGATAAGCAATGGATGGATGAACTTAAGGTGTTTTGTGCAATGTGTTTTTTATTTATATTTTTACTTAAGGTCACTATGTGAAGAATGTTCATATGATTTATTTACTACGTGGTTAGTTGGTGTCTCTGTCCATCTGTGGGAACAGCAGATTCCCAGCTCTGCTACATTTTAGCATCTGCCATTGTTCTGTGAATGTTACTTGACACCAGAACAATATTTCAATATTCACGCTTCTTTTACCTCAGTTTTGGCCCCCACCAGCTCCTGGGAAAAATATCTTATTCTTTAGGTTCCAGTTTTTCTATCTTTTCCCCAAGTAGTTACTAACTGCTGTTTGATGCTTGGCTGGTAGTGTAAAGTGGGTTTATCAGGGCATTCTTACCAAAAAGAAAAGTTGCCTGCTTTGGCAGACAAAAGGGTTGATGAGAGCAGAGGTTCCCACTGGAAAACCAAAAGAATGAGCTAAGTAAGCTAAAAGCTTTTGGGGCTACAAAGTCTGATAATAATTCTTCACTGTGATCGAATGCTGTCAAATTACACAAATTAGTCATTTGATCTATTGTTAATAGATAACTGTTGATTAGTGCACTTTTAAATAGGCTTTTTGAATAATTGGTTCTTAATCTTGTTAATTTGTGATTAAAAGTATTTCAAACAAAGTGATGAAGAAATTACTGTGCTGGGAGTCTTCCTAGAAGTGCTTAACAATTAAGTTTTGACTTAACAATTAGATTCACATGGCTGTTAATTATAGAGAAACTATGTTGTCAGACAGTGAATGGTGGGGTTGTGGTTGAAATAGGCACTCTCATTTATCTTACTGTTGGTATTAACTGTGTGTGTGTGTGTGTGTGTGTGTGTGTGTGTATACAGTAGTGTAATAAAGCCACATATATCACTCTTCATGACAGCAATATCAAAGCAACTCGGCCTGCACCACTGGGTTCTAGATTGATTGATTGGACTTTATTGGAAAATTCTTTGTCAGCATGTTTCCACGGAGCGTAATACAGGACCTTTGGGTATTAACATTGTTCCCAATCTACTGGTATCACAAAGGTAAATCTACCCAGGGATTTCTGCCCACTTGTCTATAATGAATGGGCCACTAAAATATTTAGGGAGCTCACCTAGTTAAAGTTTAATGCCTTACTCACTGTGCTCCTTTACATCTTGAAAGACGACTGTGGCAGTGTCAAGCAGCCTTTGTGCATTGCTTTAAACTGTCAAGGAAAATGACTAAATCATGAACTATATAATTTTAAATGCTGTTGCTCTCTGGGTCCTATCCTCAATGCTACATAAACAAAAGCAAAGAGCTTCACAGGAGCTCAAACCAGCTCTGGTGTTTTAGCCTCAGTGTGTAGAGAGATCTGTGTGTATTTAGTATGCAGCAGTGTTGCTGTTGTTGTGGCCACTATGATATAAGAGCTCTGCAGCACATGGGGCCGCAGCTATTTTTAGTTGGCAGTAGTAATTACAGCCGAATATTGTCAGATGGTACATAAAGTAGAGACATTCCAGCTAATTAAGAGAAACCTCATATAAGCGTTGTCATCGTATGCAGAAGCCATAAATAGATCAGGCATTTTATCCGCTCTCCTGTCACCGCTGTTTGTGTTGAATTGATCTAATTGTAAAGTCTCTTTCATGGCAGCGTTGTGGGGCGCAGCTGAGAGTATCAGTGATCAAAGAGACCTCACTCTTCCATAAATCTGCACGGAGGCAAATTCAGGCAGCTGGCAGTGTCATGCTAAATTCACTAGCTTTACCTGTACAACACACATCTCATGATTTGAGTGATCCAAGCTTTGTTGGCTCCACAGTTCGGCTGGAGCTGTCGTTTATTGGCTGCACTTGCATGCAGGGGATACTTTGATGGGCTTTGCTGTTTATTACAGTTCACTATCACAGACCAGGCAGTCTGTCTCCAATGAGAGTCAGCATCATTAAATGTCATCACTCTGCTCTTTGATAGAAAACACTCCCACTGCCTAATGCTGGGCTGCTTACATTTTGCTTATTTATAGTACAGTATTTCAAGGAAGTGATGAACCCGTTAGTTAGTCAACAGAAATGTTATCAACAACTTTAGTAGTAGATTGAAGTTTTACCTCACTGTACACTGAATGTCTTTGTTGATTTGTGGTGAAACAAGCCCTCTGGAGATGTCACCTCAGCAGTGGTGATAGCATATCATTGTGGGTATGGGGAGATTAGAAGGAGTTTAATTAGTAAGAGCACATGATGTGCTAATGATAGGTGAATTTAGACTCCAGTGCAAGTTATGTTTTTTAAATAGACCTCAATCTTGTAAGGTCAAAAGTTTGGAAATGAAAGAATACAGGAAAATTTAACGTGGAGCTTTTTTTTAATACTTTTCTATACTGTATATATATATATATATATATATATATATATATATATATACGACATATATTTACATATTTACTTACATCTTTCATACTTAGTCAAATTGGTAATGAGTCCCCAGTTGCAGATTTGAGTGTACCCAGTGTACAGTGTACTTTCCTTGCTGTGGTTACTGGAGCCAGTTCTCCACTTTGCGTGTTTGTTTTTTATCTCTAAAGGTTATACACAGATTTAGGTGATAGACCTCCGCTTGATTAGATTTTGCAGTTAATCTCGATGTGGTTTTCCCACCATCTGATGATTACCTCTGGCTGTAACGCTGCTCAGGTGCTGATGGGGAAAGCCTGACATTTGGGACTTCCAAATTGGCTGCTCACTGAGGCTCTGCAAGTTTGTGATCTCAAAAATGCCAAATTGTATATTAATGAGAAAAAAGTTCCTCTTTGCATCATAAGTCTGATGCTACCCTCAAGCTTGGGAGATATTATCTGGACCGTCTCTCCCTTTTCCCTAAGGTGCAGATTCACTGATCCTAATTTCTAAAATAGTATATGTGTTGGAGAATGACAAGATTAACAAAAAACAAGTGATGAGGTGAAGCCAGTGTTTACAGCACATGATATATGGCTCTGCCAGCTGAGCAACCAGGATGTCTTGGAGATTAAAACTGATTGAAATCCTTATCACACTCATCTTGCAGAATTAAATTGATTTTGTCAGCATAAAATCACATAGAAGCACACACTTGTGTACTCATGAATTTTGGCACAGGAACTTGGGGCCTATCAAATCCTTGCATGTGTGGAGGAATATAGAAAAGTGCTGCCTTAGTGCTGCTATGTAGCTCTAGGGCAAATTTCTGTGGGCCTGTTCCAAAATATGGCTCTGCATACAAAACACTATGTACATTAAAGAAATACCAGAAATGTGTGTGTGTGTGTGGAGTGCAGGAGCAATTGACCTGCAGACTGTTTGTGTTTCTCCTGAAGAACAGTGGCCTTACAAACGTAGCCAACCCTGAAAACCCTGCAGATTGTTGTTTTCCTACATTTAAACGGCAAACAACATATTGTGAAATCCTGCTTTCCTTAACAATGGTTGTCCAACAGAAAAAGATGAGATTCTAAAGAAAGTGTAGTATCCCTACTTAACATCACATTTTGTTTCATGGGTAGAAAACGTTTCACCTTCCTTTATTTGCCGTCTGATTGTAGATCGATATTCAACTCCATCTTTTAGGTGAATATTAACTGCTAATCAAAAATTTAAAGGGGTTGTAGCAGGGTTGTATCTTTTTCAGAATAAAAAGTTCACACCCCATTTGTGTGTGTGTTTTTGGCGTCTTGCCTAAGAGCACTTTGTCATGTGGATATTAGAAGCAAAGCATCAGACCACCAACCCTGTGATGTGTGAATGATACAGTATCCAAAAGATAAAGGATATAAAGATATATAGTGGAAAAACATTAACAGCAGCAAAGCTTGGCTTATCACAGTAAGTGGACCATGCTGGGCACGGACCAAAGAAATACTTCAAACATGTCACCATTAGGTTTTTCCCACCTGGCCTCTCATTGAAGTGTTATTTGTTCTGGCCTGATACCTGATGGGTTTTTTGTGATGAGTGTGTAATATGTGTCGTATTTGTTGTTGCTTTGATAAGTCAGGCCCAATTAATGTTCTGTTAACCCTCTTCACCTGCACATCATCAGCTACAATATCATATTCTGTATTTTTCTCGAAGCATATTGTTGAAAGGCTCTACTGGGTACAATACAGCAGTCAATAGATGTGAGGAACAGTTTGGCTCCGCTGACATTTTGCTTCACCTTTCATCTTGTCTGTAGCATCGCCTAACACACTTGCCAGTCAAAAGTACTTCAAAGATGGGATCAGACCAGTGAAGCTCCTGAATCTACCTATCTGAGGCAATGAAAACAGTGAAACATGCTAAAGATTACTGTTTCTCTACTAAAAACGTCATGGTTCAGCGCTACACAATAAGTCAGTGCTGAAGTTAGACAAACTAGCAGCAAGATGAGTCCTCCCCTGAATGTTTTACATGGACACGTGGCTTATCAATAAATCGCTAATGGTAGCAATTAAAATATAACTAATGCTACACTCGTGCTAACATTTTAGATTTCCTCACATAGACATCAGGCGTTTCAAATTTCCATTCAACTTTTATGCATCATTAATAATTAATAGTCATAAAATATGTTATACTGCAGCACTGACAGGGGCATTAAAGTACTTTCTACTGATACATTTTACTGACTCACAATCTGATAACAGTTTTTATGGAGAGTCATTGCATGAACAAATGCCACAGATTGCTCAGATGTGTGTGTTGTGATTAAAAAAAATGTCAGGGCATATTTTATCATTGAAGAATACATTTCATTGTCAGAGATAACAGTAAATAGAACATAACAGAATCAAACAGTTAACCTCACCAGAAGCTAGATTGTTTTTAAAAAAAGATCATGAGAACACAACATGAGCAAAACAATATTAGACTCGTGGAAATATGCAGATTATGAAACCGATGCATCGCTGCAATTGAAAGTACTGAAAATAACTTTTGCATATCTGCCCCGATAGTAATTTAATATCTGCTTGTTCCAATAACCTGCTGATAAATCAGTTGCACTCGGTTAGAGTATTAATTGCAATTTATTAATGCAATCATTAAGTCAAAGAACATACTTGTGGACAGTGATTAAACACTGTCTGTCACTGATGTTTAGCACCAGTGTTTCAGGGGGGCTCACATAAGGTGAAGCACAGTGACCCGTGTGAGCGCACCGCTGCAGAAGTGTTTTCTCACCAGAGTCAGCCTTTAGGGCAGCACTCCACTAGAGGGAGCACAGCTGTAAGGCTTTACTAATGTTCTCCTCAGAGCATTAATCCTCAATCCAGATTACTGGGAGGCTGCAATGGTTGATAGAGATAAGCAGCGTCTGGGAGAGAGCTGCTAACACTGACCTCAGCGTTAACGGCCTCAGACATTAACAATGCTGTCATGCTTCAAAAATAATATGTTGACTCTGGTTCAGTCGCGGACTAAAAGACCTTCAGGAATGAAATTGAATATATTTCCAACCATTACTCATGGTTAAAGAGGGAGGTTAAAAGTTAAAGATTACAATACATGGGGAAAGAAAATTTCACTAGTACTATTTGAGCAAAACCTCAGGATGTTGATCACCTCTATGGAAACTCTGTTATATCTCTATTATAACTTCCTGCTTATGAGGAAATGACTGAGTACATTTTTATTTTCAGTTCTGTTGCAGTAAATATGTTAATGTTGAACAGATGAAAACATTCATATTGTTCATTAACTTGCATCATTTTGTTAAAACAGATCTTAAGTTCTAACCTGTTTCTAAACCTAATATAATTTGAGTTGATATTATATTATTATATTATATATTATGTACAGATTGATTGATTGTGGAAGTACAATATATATATATAAGTGCAAACAGATAGAAAATAAGACGGCAACTATTTTGATAATTAATTAATTAATGGTTTAAATATTTTTTGAGAAGAAACTCACTGGTTCCTGATTCTGAAACATGATTATTTCTGATGTATATATTTCTGACGTGACTGTAGGTTGGACCAAATAAGACTGTTTAAATCATACAATTAATTGAGAAAATAATCGTTAGATTGAACGTTAATGAAAATAATCATTAGTGCCTTGTACTCTACATGAAATGTGCCATGGATAGTCCTAATTTATCAGCCAGAATGTGACCATTCTTCCTTGATCACAAGTGTCAAGCCAGGCTAAGAGGAGCTGTTGGGAGTATCACCCAGAGCTTTGTACTAAGCTTCAGTCCTCAGTCAGAGAGGTCTTCAGGAAAAGATCAATCCTGTGGGCAGAGCCTGAGCCGTGGCTAAAGCTGAGGGAGGTAGCCATCAATCACTGTGATGTTAGCCACGTGAGGGCATAATGTACAAGAACTCCTCCATTTTCCACTCATCACTCCTGCTCAGACCTCAGCTGGCTCCTCGTGGCCCCACAATAGCTGCAATTACACGGGCAGTGGTCCCCCGGGTGGCGACGGACTCTTGGGGGCTGTTAGGGCCGAGCAGGGACGCCGTGGGCCATCTTTATTGGTTTCCTGATCTTAAAGTGTAGAGGTGTTGATAAGAGCAGCACTGGCTGTTTATCACTCGCTACCATCTCGGCGGGGAGAGGGTCTTATTCTTAGTGGGGAATTAACACAGCATCCAGCCACAGCAGGTGAGGAGGGAGCACACCCATATCTGACAGGAAACTATATGATGCAGGAGAGCGAGGCCTTTAATGAACCCTGCAAAGAGCAGGTCAGGGTGAGGTGCTGCCCTCCCGTAATGGCACCAATGCGTCTTCTGCACTCATACTCTCATCGTACCAGAGAGCACAGAGCAAGGCATCAAACTCTTATCTTGATCATATCATGCAAATGTCTGGCTCCCTCTCAATTCACCAGAAAACTGTTTCTTCAGTGCCTGTCGGAGACCAGAGTCTATTGAGAAAATGTAGGTCACATGGTAAACTGTTAAATTTCCATGAGGATAAACAAGATAATGGGATCTGTTCTGCCAACTGAATCGGCAGAACAGTGTCGCTGCTGGAGGAGGTTTGTTGCCTCAGCTGCTTTACTCAAGGAAATACAAACCACTGTATTTTTCCAACAATCAGTTCCTGCTGGAGTGGGAAGGAAACACGTTCTACAAGTATGACTAACATGTAAGTGCATGATGTGTGAGAAGAATAACATTACATTAGCTGTACTTAGATTTAGAAATTGTGGACTCCAGCAAGATCATTGTCAGTTGGGTCAAAAAGCAATCGCTTCCTACTGCTTTCTTAGAAAGTTACATTAAAATCCATCTGAAACTTTGCTTTTTAACATCACATGTCCTGCTGTGACACTAAGAGAGGAATGGCATCCTTAACCCTGCGCATCTTCCAAGGTTACCCTTTTTTTCCAGGTATTTTTTGTTATGTTTTTCGAATCAGTGATCTAAGGATTAGAGGGAACGCTGACACTGTGTAATTCTGCAAAATCCTGGATTAAATCCAATGGCATTATTTTTGAATTTCTTTTTACAATATCCACTAATGTCATATGGCAACTAGTTAAGGTTAAGGTAAGATTTTATATATATATATATACACACACACATATATATATATATATATATATATATATATATATATATATATATATATATATATATATATATATATATATATATATATATATATATATATATATATGTTATGTTAAGTGAAGTGAGGTCATCCAGCAAATTGACTTGCTCATGGACCTTTACTACAACATACACAGGGATTTCCAGAGAAACTTCTTTTTTTCAAATTCATTTAGATTTTATAGCCAAAATGTTGAACTTGTCTCAGAGAGCATTATATTCTATAGTAGTGATGCAGCCAGGTATCCCGAGGAATTATGTTTATAATGAACACAACAGTAACAGTTGATCTACGCCCAGTGCCAACAGCTGAGGATGGAGGCAGGTATTGTGGATGGCCACATGGTGCATCTGATCGTTTGCATGCACATTTATTGTTGTCATTGTTCAACAGTAACCACGATCTTTGTAACCTCAACCAAATATTTCATTTGTCTAACTTGTCAACTTTTTTGCTATAACTACGATCCTTCCCTGTCGTTCCCAAATCACATTTTCCACGTGCAAATATCATAGAAAGGAATTATTGGGGGGTGACCTACGACACCCTGTATCCTTAGACCCTCATGTCTGTCAAAACAAAGAAAACACTTATCAATAAAAAAGAGAGAAACACATAACCTGCTCTGTACCACAGAGAGCTGGCAGAGATTTAGTTAAGTTACATAATATTGTCTCTGACTCCTTAATCCCCACAACAGAGGTGTTACGTTATCATGAGCTGTGTCATAATTTAGAATAATAAAATATACTTTTAGTATAGTATATTTATACTTTTTATTTACTTTTATAGTTGTTTTAAGAAGAAGACTTTTTTACCAAATTGACAAATTTCCCTTTGAGATTCGGCACCCTAAATCTATTGCGTATCTTGGGAGTCTTTATGTCAATTACAGAATGAATCGTACAGTCAGTGCTGGTTGTTGGTTTGCTGTTGCTGCCATCGGGTGTGTTGATTCCCAGGCCTAAGCCAGTTAAAGCTTGTGAATTAAAGCAAAGCTCAGCTGGAGTGAAGGGCTTGTCCCTCCCCAGGTGCCAAATGGATTCTGCAGTTATTACCATAACGCTTTCCTCCAGCTCATTTCGCTCCAGCCCACAGCTGGGTACAGGAAGAGCTGCATCTGGTACAGCCAACAAAATGGCTCTTCTTTTACATCCTTGACCGCTGTAGCTTAATAGTTGTAAGAAGGTGTCATTGTCGGCTAAAAGAGAATGTGGGATTTTATCACCATCTTTTCTGATTGAATCCTCGATAGGAGTGCCCATGATAGGGCTCAGACAATATGAATGAAGCTGTAGTAGTTAATGATCATTTCCTTTGTCTACCATGGGTAAGGAGCTGATCAGCCACGGATGGCGTCTCACACGGCCCGTGTGCAGACCCCAGGCTCTAGACAACCACATGATAGATGGTCTCCCATTTGGCTCCACCGTCTGCTCGATAATGTGCTGCCATCCGCCCCGAGTAGGGTGGCCCCCTCACACTGCCACTGGGACAAAGGAAAGTGTTTACACTAGTCCTTGATAAGGCCAAAGGAACATGTGTGGCCCAGTCCATAACCTGCTCTCTTGTGACACTAAATGAACAAAAAGGAAATGATTTTTTACTGCACTGTCTACAACTACTGCATAAATTCAAACAATACATTTACAACAGTGTGTTACAACAGGCTACAATTTTTATATCAGTGAGGCTATGTTACCTATTGGTTGCATGAGGGTTAAAAGACCTGGACATTTTCCAGCTGAAAGTGGAAGTTAATCAGTCTCAAAGCACTAGTCTGAACTTAGTTATGACATGGGTTTTGGGAAAAGAATAACATTAACTGCTGTCTGACCTCCACAATCCAAATTTGGAAGTGCTGCAGCTAATTAAACCCATCAGAAATCATCACATTTCATTGTCAAAAAATGGATCATTTAATATGAATTGGAAATACACAATACCGTAAAAGTAACTTCAGCCAGTGGCTGCTCACCATCAGCTCATGTTAGCCAGATTACTCAGTCTTTTGTAGCCCCTGATCTTCAAGCCGCTCAGCATGCAATTGAAACATGAGCATTTCATTAAGAAAATGATTTAAAGTCAATTTTATTTTACAGAGCACAGGCTTGTGTCTTTTATTTTCTTTCATTCTTAGTCTTGGTACAGCAGCAGATAACAGAAAAGATGTCCAGCTGTCTGAATCAGACAAAATTTTGTTAACAAGTCTAGGTTTTGTAGATGACAACGTTTAATAGCATATGACAGCTACATTCTCAATATTAGAAATGTTCCACAACAAATGTTTGACAGATCTATTGGCAAAATTGCTTAAAAAGTGAAATCCTTTACGCATATTACGGTAATACTGTACAGTATGTGTGGGCTAACAGGGGAAATGCCACTGCAGTAATGGCATCTTTCTGCCTCGTAGACAGTTGTCTGTACAAAAACTCTGGATATCTCTGCCTGAGTGCTTTTGATGGTTCTTTTTTAATCTCTTCTAAATCCCTCAACTTTATGGAAGTGAAGGACTAAATCACTGGAGAGCCTCTGCCATTCCCCTCAAGCTATGCAGCCTGTGTTCATTAATGGAGGGATCCCATTCTAGTGTTCTGTTGACTTTAATTACCGGAGCACTATATTGCTTTAGATTCATTAGTCTAGGCTTTCAATCAACTGGTCCAATCATATAACACATAGAATGAGATGGGGTTTTGTGTATTGGTCTGCAGCATCACCCCACAGTGTACTGTTCAAAACTTTCCTCTACTAATTTTATGACTCACAGCCTTTTACAAAATGCTGTCTGTTCTCACTTCAAAGCTGCGTGCCAGGCTGAATAATTGCCGTATCGCTTCACACTGCTCCCCACCCGGCCTGCTCCGTGGCACTGCGGGCTGACGGAGCCAGAACTGAGAGCTGTAGCACCGCTGGTATTGCGTCCAGCTTTCGTTTCAGCATCTCTGCCAGGATGTTACTGACAGCTGAATCATCATTGTAGAGAGCGACAACAACCCATCCGACAGTGACTTCTGTATCAAGCAACATCACCGTGACACTCTGAGCACTTGGTGGTAAATGGTAAAGTTAATTTGCTTGACAAATTTCAACGGAATGATCTGTCTTTGATATTATCCGGTTTGAATAAGAATTCTGGCCCTGGGCTTTAGTTTATTTTCTCTTTTCCATGTAAAACCTGTGAAAAAGCTACGTGATATCTGAACACTGATTTGTTGCACAGATTTGTACTTTGGGGAACATATGTATTCATAAACTATTGATGACCTGTGTTTCTATTCATCATTAATTCATCCGTGCATCTGTACTCGTCTGTTCCACTTTATGCAGCTTTATTTCTACAAGTTTCACAAAGAGTTTCTGTTGATGGAGCATGCCTTTTTCATTGGACCCATGCACCTGACTAAAATGTGAATTTATTAAATGAGGGAAATGTGAAGAGTCTTTCTAAACAGATTTTTTAAGTAATTGCTTTGTACTCAAATTCAGATCACAGTGCCAGTTGATTTTCCTCACCCCGACCCTGAGCTCTCTTCTTCAGCCAATCAGCAAGAGTCACATCAAGGGTCCATCAGTGTCTTTTATTGCTGTGTTTAAGGTTGCCCTGACAACCAGCCCAGGCTTTATGTGTGAGTGTGTGTGTGTGTGTGTGTGTGTGTAGCTGGCCCTCATGGGTGCCGGCTTCACCCCTCTGTGCACCATGTGCTGCTGCTGATTAGCTTGTCTCTGAGCAGCCCGGGCTGGCAGGGACTGTGCAGCATCTGATAAAGCCTAATTGATACGGCCACAGAGGGAAGCCTTTGTGTGCTTTGTTGGCCCGACGAGGCGCAGCAGAGTCAGACCTTGTCAGTGTGGTTGCTTAGACAATAGGAGCAGCTGTAACTCACCTCTGAGGAGCAGCAATGATGGAGACAGGGACCTCCTCTGCTATTGACTGACTGGGAAAGAGTGAGCGTGGAGAGAAGGAGTAGGACAAGGAAGAGACAGAGGGTTGTTTTTGGACAAAACTCCAGGAGAAGCCATGGTGTCCAGTGGCTGACATCTCTATCAAGAACTAGGAGCTTATGCCTGGAAATACAGGGAGTACGGGACGGGACAGGATGGCTCAGCATTAACAAAGGGAGCAGAAAGATGCAGGTTCAGCCCCCTCCATGTGGCCCAGATACACACAGGCAGATGCCGGGCTGGGACTGTACCATGTGGGGCATCAGTGTTGTTGCCATACAGCCTGAACTGTGCAGGATTTGCTTCTGAATGTAACCCATTCTTTTTAAACAAGCTTCTTTTCTCTATGGGCCCCGTGCACAGTGATATTTTTAATTGAGGCTTTTCTAACTGGCTGACAAAATGTTGAAGTTCAAAGCTTTTTGTTTGGATTACTGGCAGTTCCTCTGTCTCCAGCCTCTGCATGGTTTCTATAAAAGGTAAGGTGCTTTACACACACACACACACACACACACACATATATATATATATATATATATATATATATATATATGTGTGTGTGTGTGTGTATATATATGTATGTATATATATGTGTGTGTGTGTGTGTGTGTGTATATATGTATATATATATATATATACTGTTGATTCTAAAACTTAAAAACATTTTTTTTTTCGAAGCCTAGAGACAAGACGCATAGCTAAGACCTTGTAACAATTTAAGTAATGCATTTTAACATCTAGTGCTTTGTGGTAACCCTGGGGGTATTTAATCAGCATAGACTTTGTGCAGAACAGACCTGTGCTCTCTGTCACGTCGTAAAGTGTCATGTTTGACTCGGACATGAATGATAGACGTCCCAGCCCCCAGCTTTTTTCTTTTTACGCCTACATTGAGAGGGACTGAAATGGGCCATGAGGCCCACATGACAGTAAGGTCAACTAGTCTGAATGGAAGTGCTATTGTTGTGGTTTGGCCCTGACAAGCTCCAGTGCAGTACTCAGTCTATTGTGTGTGTGGTCCCACTCATAGTTATTGGCTGAGCAGCATGAGGCGACACGTGCTCTGTTGTCCGCTGTTCCTATCAGTGTTGTTCCATCCAGCACTGGAGTGTCCTCAGTCTGTGTTCAACTCTTGAGATCTGCTCATGTGACATGTGTGCATGTACAGTATATGTACATATGTTTAGCAACTGTGAAATTGGATACGTTTGTAACAATACAATAGTAATCAAATGCAATTTAAAGATGCACCTCACAGAGTTTACCCATCCAAGCTGTGGAGGAGTTTAAGTCTGAAAAATGATCTTTTGATGATGTCATCAGGGTTATCACAGCTTGGGTTTGGATGGTATAAATGCTCAACAGAAAGCGTGTGTCACAATTTGGAGGCATCAGTTTGAAAGATATTGATGTTATCCAGGCAGACAGGATCAAACAAAAGATACAATTCACTTTTTTCATTATTGCAAATGTAGCATCCAGCATTATTAGAGCTTACGCCCCCGGATACTGAAAGTTGATGATGTCTCGATCTGTGCTGCTCTGATTTTGACCCCTCTTCATATCTATATCTTTTGAGTACACCAACTTTATGAAAGTGCAATACTAAATTGATGGAGTACCCCTTTAAGTTTGGGCTGGGCGATGAATCTAATTATTTCTGATTAATTTGGGTGTTTTAGCTCAGTGTGGGGGTGAACCTCAGGCCACATATCTCTGTCTGAACCTAACCTGAGTCAGTGAAAGTAGTGACTGAGTCCCACCTGAACCTTACAGGTGTTCTGTTTTTTTACGTCCAAACACATTATTAGAGTCTAAAGCACGACATTTATGCTACCGTGTTCAGTACTTGTTGTTACCACAGTTACAGCTAGCTGTTTACCCTGATTACCAATGCTTTGTCATGTAAATAACAAACTGCAGCACTGAATAGGAAGTAGCCCTGCTCAGGCAGTGGGTCCATTTTTTAATTGACACTTTATTTTCACTAAAAGAGCTTGACACACTGTGTCAAGTAGGCTAGCTCAGCTTACATAACCATCATTTCTAAATTTCTGTCTGAACCCAGCCTGACCTATCCTGACGGGCTCCGGTTATATGTGAAGAAGTTCTATGTTATGAAAAAGGTTACAAACAGTAACACAGAAGAACTGGCTACATTAGCTGTCTAAAATCACAAAGAGTTGATGAGTTATTATCGACACTTATTACACAGATCTGGAGAACACTTGGTTCTGACTGGTCAGTTAGGACATTCAGACGATATGGACACAGCTCTGATGTGTAATAAGCAGGGTGATGTACAGCGAGCAGCGGCCATTATTGCTAAACGAACCCCTTCAGGATGATTCAAGTCCTGCATCTCCCTGTTGGGGTCCTCTTTGAAATAATGACCAGCTCATGTACATTATCCCTACTAACAAATGGACTTTAGTCCAGTGTACACTTAAAAACAGTGTGTGGATTTGTCTTTGTTCAGTTTGCTCCTACCACGTCACAAGAAAGAGGGACAAATTAATAATTTATTGCACAACCACATTATTTGAAAGTCTAAATAATGTTTTTCCCAACTGACTTGCTCATGATTTTGGTTCTGCTAACTTCTTTACATTTGATTGGATACATGTCGTTTGTACAGGAAGTGCAAATAACGGGACTTTAATTTAAAAACACACAAAAATAATTGTTTGACATGTGAGAAAAAACTGATCAAGAACATATTAGGACATATTATCAAACATTTTTTTTCTATATCTATTGTGTCTTTAAGCCATACCAGATGAATGATTGGAAGCATGATCAGTGTCCTTCAACAACCTTCAATGTTACTATGGTGACTGAAGGCATTGTTGGTCAAGAGCTGTGGATCTTCTAAACAGCTGCAAAGTGGTCAATTAAATCAGCTGAAAGCCATTTATTACCAGAGCTCTCTCTCAAAAAAAAATGAAATGAGTTTTGCAGTGTAGGACTGCACAGCCAAAATAACACACTCAGCTTGAAAGTTAATTCTAGCAGGTGTTCCTGGCCTGTTTTGTTAGTGAGAAAGACACCCATGGGGTCAGTTGAAGTGAGCAAACTCTCTATATGGTTCAGAGAATGGTAATCAGAGAGGGGAATATGTGGTGTGAAGAAGAGCATCTCTGAGCATGAATTGTCGCGCACCTCCAGGCACATTTAATAATGAGTCCACCCATCCCCCCCACTGTCTCTTCCACGCAGCCGTGTCTCTGGGGGGTGAAGACAAAAAAAAAAAAAAAACATCCCCCCACGACACGGCTTAATGCTTGTGTGTTTTCCATTTAAATACCAGTCAGTGATTGGATGGTGGAGACCCATTTCCCCATTTCATTAAGCTTGATGATGAGCCAAATTTTGTGTGCTGGAGTGTGCTGGAACTGGATCATGCCCATTTGCTGTGAGGCTCTGAGCTGTTTTGGGAGCCAGACATGAATCAGCCTCAGTTCTGTGCTTGGGTCAGAATTAGGTTTTACACAAAGGATTGACCTGCTCATAATATTGTTTGGTCTCTTCAACTGGAAAATCAATTGCATTTAACTACTATTCTAATAGGGATATAAAAGAATATGAGTACATGTTTCACATACGAAGAGATAATGTGCACTGGACAGCTTTTATTATAAGTTATATTAGAGAGTCAGAGACTGAGAGTCTTAACATAGTCAGACTGAAAGACACAAAAATCACTGCTCCTCTCATTTGATACACTACTTCCTTCTTTTTTGATTAAGTATGACCTTATGAGCCATTTTGGTTTGTCATTAGTATAGGTTAGCATGCTAAAATGCTAAACTGAAATGGTGTGCATGGTAAACATTACTTACTCTCAAGCATGCAAATGTTAGCATTTAGCTGAAAGTACTACTGTCAAATTATAAGCAGTTGCTAGCATGACTGTAGACTCTCAGTCTTGTTTCATCACACACTCCAGACCAACTTTATTTCCATCTGGGCTTCCTCCAATTGTGAGCACAGCCTCCAGTCTGAAAAATGAATTTCCATCATAAATAATTACGCAACTTTTATGTGGATGGCTGTCCTTGTTTTGACAGTAAGAGTCAAATACAATAAGTACTTTGAATATTATTCAGAGGATTGAGAGGATTGCTGACAACTTTTGGTGCAACGTTCTGCTCACATCCATTGTGTTGGTGTAGAGGCAGACTTATGATAATATGACATCTACAATTCTAAGCAAATTAAACCAAATCTACAGTATCTTAATGAATACATACCACTAGATGGAAGAGATAATGTCCTGATTTATTTGTTATTTTAGTGAACCTTGCTATGTAATAGCTTTGTGATTTTTTTTTTGAAGTAACATATCTGTTTTCCTCTTGGCTTCAGTAGATCAATGACCCCATTGGTATTCTGTCAACCCCCACTGTTTGTCTGCTAATGGATTCACCTGTGTGTTAATAGCTGGGGTTGAAAATAATGGCTATTGTGTTGACGGAGCGTGAGGAGAACCTGTGATTGTGCAGTAAGTAGAGCTGGAGTTAAGGCAGTGGGGTGAAAAAGTCCTCAATTGAGCTCTACCATCTCTTCTGTTGTGGGTCACTGGCCCACGTCAAACTGTCCAAACACAGTGGTTCATCAGTGCTAAAGACCCCCACCTCCCCACCCCTTCATCATTCACACCCACTGACTCCATTCTGCCTCACATTTCCTCCTCATCCACTTTTCCCCAGACGGACGTGACCTGAGCCCCTCCATGTACCGCCAATAACTCTTGACAGAATAATTGCGCATAAAAGTGGTTCCTTTATGCATTTCAATTCCCCGCACAAAGATTGGGGCTTTGCCCTGTTTCCTCAAGGATTCATCTGATTATAGTGTTTTTATCTGAAGTTAACAGACAGAGCCGTGGCCTTTAATATTCCACACTCATTGTGGACTGGAGGGAGCAGTCCCCGCTGAGGACCAAATTCAGGACATCAAAAGGCTGTCTAAGGCACGAGGCAACTCTTTGGTCTCTCACAGACTGATCCCAGTAGTCTTTAGAAATGCAGATGAATCTCAGATAAATCTCCAGAGGCTTGTAGGATTCACACCAGCTCACCCAAATAATGGGAATGACCTTAATTTGGTTTTTCATGTCCAGAGAAGCCCACTGTTGGAAAACAATGTACAGTTGGGCTGTAGAAAAGTGCAGTGAATTGCTTAATGTGAAAAGTTGTGCTAAAAAGACTGTGGTGCCTTTGATGGAGTGTTAATTGCATTCATTTATAGGAAAATGGAGTGCAGACCTGTCAATGTGTCGGTCCTCAGAGCGTGCACTGACACTGAGCTGTGTCATATTCTGCCAACAGCTTGCTCGCTGAATGCTGCAGGGTGCTCAGCTTGCCAGCCCATTCTCCACAACCCAGTGGTAGACATGCCTTGTAGCGGTCAGTTTGATATCATCCACACTCTCTGTGGTTTTCTTCATGCCGTGAAATGGAAACATCAAAGTCTGAAGCCCCTGTCAAATTGATCTGCTGTGTGAATGTGTACAAGCGTGGCGGTGCATCTTGGAGCTGCAGTCACTATAAATCAGAACATGTGTCATGGCGTGATACCAATGCCCCCTTTGTTGATGAGTTTGTATTAAGCATTAATATCTGCTGTACTTCACCTGCTTCTGACTGTGTTTTTTTCATTTTATTTGGGATATTCAGAGAAGGGCTGAATTTCAGGCGATGGATAAGTCAGTTCTGTGACATTTCACCACATTAGTCTTCCTAACCCCTAATAGCTGACCCATAAGAGCAGGGTCAAAGAGAGACAGACAGGCGGACGATTAGAGAGACAGACAGAGAGAGAAATGTTTAGCAGCTGCTCAGAAGAAGGCCACAGAGGCCAACTGGGAGTGAAAATACTTTGCTATTCTTAAACATCTAAAATAACAAAGGCGAACTTCTCACGTGGGCACCATAAGGATTTGCATTACTATGTGTCAGCATATCCTTTACATGCAGCTAAAGTTTGTTTGAAACACTGGTATATCCAACTATTAGCAGTTACTTAGGACTGACAATTTTCCATTTTATACTTTTTATATTTTTTTTGACAGCTATTGTTACTAGTCGATATGCAGCGTAGAAGGTAATGACTTACAACTGTAGTATAATACACTGTTTCAAACTTGCATGAAGTATTTAAAAAAGACCTAATTAGACAAGCTACAACAACTAATCCATCAATAGTAATATTTAAACAGTGTAATACATAAATGAGTACATTATATAATTAATGAGTCTAATGAGTACTGATGGTTTTTATACCACCAGTATATTCCAGTGATATTTCTGTACAATTATATGAAGAAAATTTTGAGTGCCAAACTTTTATTTGTAACAAAGTACATTGACATTGTGGTAATGTTCATTTTCCTAAATGATGGATCTAGATGGAGAACCTTTGTCTCAGCATTAGCGGAACATGCAAACCGGTGATCGCTGCTGAGTAAATGGGTAACAAGGCAGAAAGCCGTATCAGCCATGTCACAACAACAGCAGCAAAACTGTTATATTTATTACAATTACTATTTATTTCTTGATACCCTGCATCGTGAGACAAAGACACAGTGAGCCGACTGCTAATGAACACTGTCCACACCATCAAACTTCTGTCTGCATCAAGGGGCTCCTCCGCTCCTTTCACTCAGCCAATAGCAGAGGATCTTCAGGCTGCACAGCTGTTCACCACAGCCTGCTCCACTCACCAGCATGTTCTTTCTCTTCTCACCACCACATATTTCACGTCTCCTGAGTTAACTGAAGTCATACTTTACATTCCACTCTGCTGACTCAGCAAAATAACTTTAATCTTCGGCCTCTGAGGTTTTTTTATTCTCCTCCACTTTGTTTTGAAATGGTTGATAAGCGATGCATCAAAGACAGTCTGGCATATCCAGAACCTACTGCGCCCATTCAGCAGCGGTGTGTTTCACACCCCCTAGGTCCGATATCATCTATTGAGCACTTGTGAAGAAAAGGTGAGACCTGACACTACAGGAGTGGTACAGTGAGAACAAACAATAGTCAAACCTCTACACCTCCTGTACGGAGCCACAGAAATGTTTTAGGGGGGATTTCTTGGCAGTGGTAAGTGATAGGCTGCTGAGGCTGCTGAGGAAGGGGCTGCAGTCGGCTGGTGGAATGCGAACATGCGCTAACGTTACACACTGGAGCAAGGAGGGATTTTACTCCCATGTCTGGTCCACTTAGCAGCTGGCCTTACTTGGTAATGCTGGATAAGTCTCCGCTCTGCTCACCTCAGACAAGAACAGCTCGCTTGCTTTTACAAAGGCTGAGTAAAAGAAGGGAAAAGGGGAGCTGAAAAGGAACAGTGACTGAACTAACTCAACCTCCAGGAGGGAGAATTAGTCATTTTTCCTCAAGACTAGTACATGTTCTGTGGTCAAGTGAAGAGAGGGGAGGAGTGGCATGGGTGGATGCTGGTAGGAGGACTGCTGCTCCGCTCTCATGCAGACTGTTTTCAGCCCTGAGTTGCCTCAAAACATTTGGGTCTTTTTTACCTCTAGAGAACTTAACCAATCCAGATCTCGAGTTTCTAGCCTGATGATGTCAGGGGCATGTGGAATCTAATGTGGAAGTACTGCATTTCAGTGCGGACGATAAGGTAGGGGATCCTGTTCCAGAGCTCCAGAGCATGGTGGTGCACTCCTGGGAAAGCCATCAGGCTTCTGCTGGTCTGTGTGCTGGGGGAATACTCCAGCACTCTGTTTTTTAATATACCTTTTGTAAACACCTGTAGTAGATTTGGAGCTAGAATGCAGCATTTCTTAAATGAAATAACTACCGCAACAAAATTTGTCATGTTAAAACACAAGACTTTGATTTGATTGACTTGTGATTTTTTTTACTGACTGTTAAAAAGTGCTGTAACTTTTTTTAATAGTTGTCATAAGTATTTTGTATTTGTTTGACAGCTGTGATATAGATCATCTTCTTATGTGATCAAACCTGAAAAGTAGTTTCAGTCCGTTTTAATTGCTGCTGCAACTTCTGTTCTGTTATATACCATCTGTGATTTCTTCTAATCTTAATGGTTGTTATAGAAAGTCAGAGAATAGTGAAAAACGCCCATCACAAGTTCTCAGAGTCAATTAACAGTCCAAAAACCCAAAAGTATTCATGATAATGTAAAATGTAAGTAAGTTTCACATCATCAGCAAATGTTTGGCATTATTACTTGACAAACACCTTAAACCAGTGCTTCCCAGTCATTTTGTTTGTGACTCTTCCTCAATTCTGACACAAACCATTGATTAATCATCCAAATTGTTGTATATTCGATGAATGCACCAATTGCTTAAATACTAGTTCAGATGAAAAAGTGAATTCTTATCCGTGTAGTAATTTGATGCTACAGTAGCAGACAGGAAGATCACTGACTGTACTTGTTACAATACTTCTTATTTCCATGTGGTGTTCAATAACAAACTGTTCTATTTGTGTTTCTGAGAACATTATACCAGTCGAAACAGGCCATGAGAGATGCTGTAGGGGATGGGTTAAAGCATTAATGGTTCCACACGGTGATTTCACCACAGCAAGGCTAAAATTAGTGGCCATTGTGGCGAGAGCAGCCTGAGTCAGCAGTAGCCAATCACCATTCATAAACTCCTATGGTCTGTAATTCCAGTCTCCGTGGGTCGGCCAGCCACAGCTCGGAGTTCATGCTTTAATGCAGAAATGTTCCTCACTCTCAGCCAGTCCAGTTGTTTTATTGGATCGCTGATCCCTGTCTGGTACAGCACACGCACGCTGTCTTGTGTAACTTGGCCATCAGACATTTTCCGTCTCTGCTGATTTCTCATGAAGGCCACAGTTACATGGTTTTTCCTCTTGGCTCAGAGTCTCTTCTGTCTCTTCTGCTAAAAATGACCACACAGTCACTCACACATGGACACAGGACCTAGAGGCTGGAGTCAGATGTGTGGTATTTTTAAATAGCTAGCTTAAACGATCCTTGCCCACATTTACGGTTTAGCGTCAGCTTAGTGGCATTATCCACACATTTTGTCATTAAATCCTTTGCTAATATAAAGTTGATTATTACAGGTTTGAAGTGTACTTTGTCATTTATGGCCCCTAAAAACATGGCTTCAGTGAACTGCTATTTCATTTTACTTTCATTCATCCTGACACTGTCTTCATGTCAGGGGATTTCTGTTCAGGGTTGGGCATTATTATTTAAACAGTATTATTTATTTAGTTTGCCCGAACCAATCCGCTGTGGAAGTGAGTGCTCGGAACAGGTGACTCTTTTCACTGTGATCAAAAAAGTATTCAAATTCAAGGGTTGATGCTTGTCACCGTTTTTCTATGTAAGAGGACGTGTGGTTGGTCAGCTTTCGTTAAGAGTGGGCTTAATTCTGGTGATTGGGAGGTCTGTTCATGTGCGGTTTGATCAGATGGGACCGACAGTGGCGCACAGTTTTTCTTGCAACATAAGGAAACAACCCAATGTTTTTTCAAAGAGAAATCTCTCATGTGATTTAACCAAAACTGTTTGTAACTTTGGTTGAAACTGTTTTGCTCATATCAGAACCCATCACACATAGGCGGCATTGGGAAGCAGGGCTACTGTTCTCTGTCTGCTTTACACACCAAAGGCCGTCCCCAGTGTTATTGTTGAGACTGACAGCTTGACCCTTTGATAGCACTCCTCTCTGAGCGAGAGAAGACAGCCGTGTCGTCTGCCTGCACTGCATTCCTGAAGACAGGAGTCATACCTCAGTAACTCTCATCTTCTCACATGCAGCTCTTGCTCTCCTCTGACCCCTCTACTCTGTTTTTTCTCCCAGCTAATGCTCGACTACATACCAAACCCATCTGTGTGTGTGAGAGAGATACAGGTTTTCCCCCCACTATTCTCTGTCTGTGGGAAATAACCTGGTTTGCTGGAACTGTTTTGTAATAAATTCTCTTTAAAGGGCCTGGCTTTACAGCAGAGGCTGGCCCATGCTCTGTTTGAACTCTTAGCACACTGTATTTTTTCAAAGGCTCTGTGCAAGCAGGCCCTTTAAAAAGGTTTGCCAGTGAAACAGTAGAGGCCAGGGAACCTGATCTGGCCATTTCTGCTGCAAGCCAAAGGAGCACAGAGTATTATTTATTTAACTCAGGGACTCAGACTGGAGTTGAAGCTGCCAGTTCTAGGTGACCTATGTGTCTGCTTGTCTGCATCCTGTGCTCTTGGCCTCCCCGAGGAGAGGAAGTGCAGAATCTCTGCTGAACTGTCCCGATGACTATTCCAGCCCCATGCAGCTTCCTGGCAAGTGAGCAAACGCAGCAGATGAGAGCTGGCGGTTCATCTACGAGCAGATGTCTGATGCGTCATAGGCAGAACTACTGCAGGATACCTCGTGTGTTGTGAGGCAGGGCCGACCTGGCCTTCCAACAAGGCTGCACTTTAGAGGCAAAGTAATTTTTTTGCTCCCAGCTCCAGCAGGGAGTGGAATTAGAGGGCCTGTGCGCCCCGTGTAAACAGAACAGAGCTGTCAGTCAGCTGTCGGCTGGGCGCTCTCCGACTGCACCTCCCTCTGTACTGGAGCTGGTAAAGAGCGGTAGCAGTACCTCAGGAGGAGCCTTCTGCTCTGCTGCTCTGCCGTAGCTCACCTGAGGCACACAAACAGGAGGTGGAGAGGCTATTTAAAACAGCACGAAGGCAACCAGAGCAACAAGGGAGAGCTGAGGACATACGGTGAGTGTGGGCCTGCTTCACTGGTGCTCAGCTGGACAGGTCATACAAGGAAGGAAGGATATTATTAGACCTTTACTGGCTCGCACTCTAAAATCATGTGAATGACTTTTTATACTTGCTGAGGGAACTGCAGTCTGTGTTTTCTCATGCTCCATGTTGGAACATCTATCAGTGAACTTGACGTCTGTGTTCAATCGGTTACAAGGTTACTTTCAGCAGCCATTCCTCAGCAATTTCACACTTTTGGTGTTTAGAATGTGAGGAATTTTTTTTCATCCTGATTAGGCTTGTCAGATCTAGTCTTGTTATGTAAAAGCTAATTTACCTTGACTGTGTCTCTGCAGTGCTGTACACAGCAGGTCAGTCAACTGGGTGTTACAGAAAAGTCTGCTCTCACAGATTATATCTGTCAGTGTCTTTGTGCTTCGTCTGCCGTTTTATGAATGTCTCTTTCCTTTGGAGACTTTGAACACAGGGAGGATACCATAAGCTCTGCAGAAGGTTGTGCTTTCATGTTGCTTGTTGTTTGACTGTATGCCAGTATTGTAATGAGCTGTTGTAAATATTTCAGTGTTGCGGGGTCTTATTTCCACCGGTAATTTGATTCAAATTCTCTTTCCCAGACTCCCCAGTAGGTTTGTAGTGTGCTTATATATGTTTAGCTTACAGTAAATTTGAGTAATATGAATCTCAGTCTCACATGCTGCAACTTGCCTTTTGTCATACATACACACATACAGCTCTCAACACCAATATGGAATTAAGAGTCAGTTTTATTCCACAGTATCAGGAGATTAAGCCATAATGTTTCGGTTAGACAGAAATATTGTCTCCATTTACTGCTCTCTACACATGCTTGGATGGAATTGTAATGGATTTAAATTGCCATAACAATGAATAACTGTCGCCTTAATAACTTAGATGTCATTGTAGCTTAGGCAACTGCTGCACTCTTTTTAATCACTGTCAGGTGCTATAATTGGCCCAGTTCAGCATCAGTGGTGACCCATGGCTTGGTCAATAATGACCGGACAGTGGCTGGGGAGGTCAGGGACGCAACCACCACCTGGGGTCCTCCTCCATCTTTTATGCATTTGAATGAGGCCGAGCTCATTCAACATTAATGGCCACAGCGGCCCTGAGTGCAGCTAACTCTATCTTAGCCGGCTAGGCTCTGACCCCGAGCTGTCATTGGTCCAGGGGGTACCTCTGGCCTGGCACAGGCTGCCGTGAGAGGCACACTGAAGCCTGACTTCACCCTGCCTTTACCCCGACCATGATAACAGCGATGTGCCACCTGCTAATGGCACTGTGACGGATTAGAGACACAGCAGTGCTCTCACAGGGTACTGCAACCACTTAAAATCTAAGCTATTGGCCATATTCACCATGGCCTTTCTCTTCCAAAGTGCTTCTCCCAGTATGGCATCAAAAAGTCCATTATTTTCTCCTCAGGAAGAGTTCAGCCGCCACCTTTGTAAATTCAGAAAGGATTGCTAAATTCCACCCAACAGCTGGAGGTAGCAATAGCCAGAATGTGGCTGTGTGGATGCATAAACCAACACACAACACGTGTGGATTATCACTGAAATGCAGTGCGAATGAGGGTTTTATCATTATGTCGGCACAGAACAGAGCATGCACCACTGACAACATCTGGCTGGTCACATATGTAATTCCAAAAAACACATCATTGCTCCAATCCACAGGCCAGTCATGTGGAGGCCTGTGTTGTATCCTTTAAAATATGATTTTCTTTAACAGCAAAATTGTGGTAAGTCAAATTCATGGAAATATTGTTTGTCAGTACTGTAATTCTAGAAAGAAAATAAGATGAACATACAGAAGGAGAATTTGTTCAACAGCTATTTACTTCATGACCAGCTCAGTCATTTTTAGTAATTATTTGTGAAGGTCTGTGAAAAAGCATTTTAATAAGGTATCTGTTCAGTAATTTTATTTTCTTATTTGCCAACAAATTACTCCACCTTCTTCTGGTGGACCAGCCTCTCCCCATGTTCAATTCTCTTCCTCTCCCTAGCTTTCCCTTTTATTATTTGTGACTGAAGTCTGCAATCAATTAGGACGAGAAGAGAGCCCAATCAATTCCTGCTCATTTGCAATTCCTCCCGGTTAAACACTTTCCTTTATTACCAATGTCATAATTAATGCAGAGGAGGTTTAGAGGATGGGAGGGGGGAGGTACAGGACTCAGAGAGTGGAGGATGGAGTTGGCAAGGCGTGTGCGCGTGTGTGTGAGTGTGTGTCTTAGTCTTAGTTATCTCCTGCTGCTTACCCAGACTGCAGTCATCACGTACCCACAACAACACCACTAATCATATGTTCAGTGAGCCATGCTCGCACATACATCGTGGAATAAATGGTCACAGAGGCTTTGCAGTTGTGTCAAGCATGGCTCAGTAAAACAATTGTTGCATGAATACATTATAAAAATACTTAAAAGATACTGTAATATCACAGGGCACAGTGGTCAGCACTGTTGCCGCATAACAAGAAGGTTCCGGGCTCGAACCTGTGGGCCAGCTGGGACCTTCCTGTGTGGAGTTAGTCGGGCTTCCTCCTACAGTCCAAAGACATGCAGGTTAGGCATGTGACTGACTGGACCAGCTGTCCACTGTGTCAGTGTAAGTTGCTTAAAGCCATCACAGACTATTTTGCATAAAGATTTCTTGTCTTCCTCACATTTAATGGAGTGACAGGTAGTGCTGTATTTAAGATTAATCAGGAAGCTTAATTCCATTTCTACATAAGACATCAGACAAAAAATCAATAATGTTAATATTATTTGGATGGAGTTCAAAATTAGCTCGTAATCCTTTCCATTTTCCATTTCAGCTGCAGAAATGATACGATATGGTTATATTGCCATAATACAAATCTACCGAAAATATGATACATGATACTGAATTATTGTCCAGCCAGTGTGCCACTGTGGCACAACATACTTTAGGCTGGAAACAGAGAGATTTTGGAATCACAACAGGACATTAACAATATGTCACTGGTCAGTTGCTCTGTCTGTTGATTTAAAGTGCTGTGTAGACAGTGAAAGTAACTGAACCATATGGTTTGGTCATGACATTATCAGTGAGCCCACAAGTTAATTCAGAAACGTAAACAATGCTGTAGAGGTGTCTTCTGAATTTACTGACACAGCTTGTCATAGTTTAGAAACACAAACAGCAATTCCCAACCGCTGTTACTTAAACCTGCATTCACCTAATTGAACCTTTTAGCCACTCTGGGGCGGCACAGTAAGCTGTATGCACAACACTGACCTATCGTCACATTATAAAGAGACAGTAGGTCAGGGGAAGCAAGCAACTTCCAATATTAGTCCTCATTTGGAATAGTTTGTGGCAACATTGTAAATGTAAGTCCAGTGTTCACTAGCTCTTCTTTGGTTCATCTGTCTCTTTAGCTGCTAAATGATCCAATATGTCCGCCGGCTTGTTGCTAACTTTTCTCCTGTTTTTTATATTTAAGAAGTGGTAAGAGCAGCTCTAAGCACGAGGACTGCCAATGTGGCTGCCAAGAGGCCAGGTTACACCAACTGTTACTTTGTATCCCACCTTTATGGGATACATCCACAATCTACCTAAAACGGGTTAACTGGCCATTGCCCCACACCAAATGACTTGCCTCCCTTTAAAAACGATTCAGATAGTCCTGTCTAGATACCGAGGAGGAAGGGTTCATGACGGTGAATTGAGCCAGTAAATATGAGCGGACAGCTGTGTGGAAACATGTTTTATGAGCAGTCGAATAAGATGGTAGTGTGATTGGGGGGCAGGTGGTAGACCACTGGTAATTACTGGGCGGCGTTGCTGCACAGCCAGTGGTCCCCACACACCAATCTGTCTTCTTCTGGCCCTAATGAAAAGCCTTTTAACATGTGATTGGCTTTTAATGTCGCTCCGTGGGCATGGGTGTGGTTTGGATATGAGAGCCAGGGAAAACAGGCCATATATTTGTTTTTGATCGCCGAGCCGTGTGATCCAGGTGCAGATAATTGCGCTGGAGGTCTGTAAGGTTTTATAAGTGCGTGTTTGCATATATATATATACGGGCCATTTTGTGGGCGCATTTCTTTCTTGTCTTGCATTTCACTCCACAAAGGTGTCTGTCTGATGGATTGTGCAGATAAAGTATTTGATGACACAGGAGAGACAAGACACATTAGAAATTCATAGCAGATTATCCACACTGCTGAAATGATAATGGACATCAGGGGCATAATGGCTGTCGTTGGCATTTCCCACCAGTTCATTTGTTATCATTTGCTTTGTTCTAACATGACTTTACCCTGCTCTGCCTCCTCTGGCTTGAAAATAACAATTCCTCAAAGAGCTCCTAACAATCACATTGCTGTGTTTCTCCCTCATGCTGGCAGTTTTAATCTTATCCCCTCTATCAAGTCACAGCGACAAGAGTTACTCAGTAGGAATGAGCTCTCATACTGTATCAATGTATGTTTCCTTTGAAGAGAGATTTTCTCATTCTTTGCCTTTTTTCAGTGATTTCTTAGCTGTGTGCTTTCTCACAGTTTTTCACTGTTTGACAACAAAGTTATCCTAAAATGTCAGGGAGCTTTTCATGGTATTTTACACCCATTTGAAAGATATTTTGCAGTGACTAATGCTCTGGAAGTCTCAAAGTATTCTCGGTGAAATGGTCAAAAGCAATCTTCTTCTGTGTTTTTGTGTGACATGCTATGCCAAAAAGTGCCAAATATCTGATTGTACAAGCTTATCGTTTTGTCAATGCCTAAAGGAATCCATGTTGAATGGATCAGAGTATCTGGTAGACTGTGCGATCCTCAGCTTTATGTGTGCTAAAGTCTGACATGTGCTGCGTGAAATGTGTTGTAAATAAACACCAGCTGTTGGTGGTTGGTTGCGGTTGGTTCTGTGTGTTTGTTAAGTGGAAATGGCAGCCTTGTCAGAGAGGGCAGATAGGCTGAACACAAAACTGGCAGGCAAACTAAAGCTTAAAGGAAGTTCTGGTTTAATACAGCTTTTTTGGTGGTTTGGTTCTAATTACATACTTGCTAAAGCCAATGCTGAAATGTTGAAACAGGGTAGAACCAGTTTTGTGCCCAACAAACGAACTTCCAGAATCTTTATAAACTGCTAACCATGTGGATGATACAGTCCTCTATCTGCTGCACGATAATAAAAAAGATTTTATCCCAGATACTAAATTGTAACTGTTCCCTAATCCAAACAAAGATGGAGGGTGTAAATGACATCTCTTTGCTCAGTTTGCATGATATGAACCAAGATTAAGATGGATTATCATCAGGTATTTGGTCTAAATTGCTTTTCATATAAAATGATGCTTTTATCTATCTTTATCTTTTATTATTTATTTTTTGTCATACAACCTACCAAGGAGGTGTCATACGTCAACAGGAAACAAAGACACCACCTGTGGAATTTCCTCCACATGGAGAAGGGGGGGGTTTGAGGGTTCAGAAAATTACTTTCCCATAACCAAAGGTGACAACTTGGTTTGTCTGACCAACAGTTTCAGTCCCAAATATATTCAATTAACTGTCACATTAGACAAAGAAAACCAGCAGGTCCTGACCGTTAAGATGCTGAAAGTAAGTCATGCTTGGCCTCTTTCATTTATTTTCTATTAATTATGGACCGATTGTTGCACCCCTAGCATTAAATGTTGTTAAGCACAGCAAAAATATGACAGATTTTAAACAAACCAACAGTGCAGTCAGAAAATAACCATTTAATGTGGATGTAAAAGGGAAAGTGAGCATAACTGACACAGTGGTAGGATTCCCTCATGGCAGCAGGTCAAAGTTGAGCCAGATGTTTACAACAGACAGGGAGAACCTTTGCTTCCTCTTGTTTGTTGCCATGTTCCAAGATCTCAGCCTTTAACTTGGTATGTACAGAGTTACATTAATACTAATAGGAGAGATGGCAGAACTCTGCAGTGAGACCCAGACTGCCACAAGCTGGATTTATCCTTCAAGTGAGGCGTCAGGTCTGGCCCATGAGGTGGCACTCAGTAGCCTGACAGCAGGATGTGGCCAACATCTCTCCACACAAGACAGTAAACACTCATTAAATCCAGCTCTGCCTGTGCACACAAACATCTGCCGTCTGTTGCCGCAGTGAGTCAGTGGACCCTATCCAGCACCTCCTGTAGTCATCCTCAGCTGCAACTCTCAACATTATACACCACGCTTCACTGCTTGCCAGGCCGACCAGCCTTGGCGGGTCTGGTACCAAAGCATGCATGCACCTCTTCCTCAAGTGAAACGGAGCTGCTATGTGAAAGAGGCTGAGCTCTGGATCCAGCACAGAGCCTGCTGTTAGTATGCATATGACAGAGCATATGCTTAAATGTTTTGACAAAAGCCCTGGTGTAGCAGAAACAGGTCTCGTCTTCTCCCTGCAGAGGCTGACATCACAGGCTCAGGGAAGGCAGGATTTCATTGTCAAGGATCCGCGTCAGATTCCGGCTGCTGTAGAGCTGCTGCCTGAATCTGCACAGAGCATACAGAGGTGCTCTTCTGAGGAAGCGACATGCTGGAGTGGTTACATCAACCTGGTGTGTGTGAAGCATCTCCTGATGTTGATACATGCTGTCTTCTGAGATTTGCGTAACTACCACACTGTAAGCCTGAGGTGCTTTATCCTTTGAATTAAAAACCTTGATTCAATTAGTGGATCCTACGCTGCTTTTAGAGCAGTAATCGTACACTACATCTGGACAATGTAGTGTTGTGACTGGCTGTCAGGATATGCAGTTGAAAGATGCTCACGCTTTCACACGCTGGCTCTTTCTCTTAGTGGTGTTGAAGACGTCGGTACTGACGTGGTGTCAGAAGTAGTGCCAACACAACACCAAGCCTCTGGGCTGCGGGCTGCTCTAATGAGCTCCCCTGAGTGGTTAGCAGGCTGATGGAGATGGCCCGTCCTCTCTCCTCCCCCTCACTCAGTGCGCCCAACTCTAATTGGTGAGAGAAGAAAGAGAGACTTCAGAATTACAGGAGACAATGCTTTGGTAAAAAGAGAGGAAAAAATGTATTTCCGCCTCACATGAATGCAAGCCTCCTCACCCCAATTATAATTTCTAGCACAGGCCTGAGGATTACACCAGCCAATATGTCCTAAGCCCGAGGACAAGGACGTGTGTGAAGTGGGAGGTGTCAGGTGTTGTTTTTGGAAAATGTAAGAGTCAAATGCATCAAATATCTGCTGATTTTTCACCTAATTTTGATCATATTGTTGACTCTGAATATCAGAGTGCACTTCAAGCTTCCCCAAGCTCAGAGGGGCCTGAAGACTGGCACAATGACGCTCTCTACTGGTCAGATATCATCACAGCCAGAAGAAAAAACAGCAGGGAGACATCTGGACAGCAACATTAGGAGAAAAGAAAAGGGGGCCTATTTAGAAAACAAATGACACACGTGCAAAAATGCACATGCAGAAGTAAAGACAGACAAAAATAATAAAATACTGACATATACAAATACTTAAGCTAATAAAATGACCAAGCTGCCATGTATCCATATTTATTAATTATTTAGTCCATTCGTTACATGGCCAAATCTGTGACCTGTATTCTTAGAAATGGATTTTAAGACATATAGAACATATACAAGATCAAGAAAGGAAAACAGCTTTTGCCTTAAAGCTCTTATAATGTCACTGCATACTGTGCATTACCAGTGGATAGATTAAAGATAAAATGACCACAAACTGAATGCGACCCCCAATGATCAGAAAGGCGTAACAAAATCTTTCAGTCTCTGCATTATTAACCAATAACCCTAAAAATTAGAACTCCACCAGGGCAGCCTGTTTGTCGCCTGAGAGGTCCAACACAGGGCAAACATGTCCACAAATCAAACTAGGACTGTGAGCTCCTCTAAAATCACAGTGGCTTTACAACTTTTACAACACAAAAGGGGTGAGTGGGAGCTGCTTCTTCCCCATGCAGTGACTTATTAACCCCAGTCTGATATATTGATTAGATGCTGTGAAGTGTCACCTGCGCGTGTAGTTTATCTGAGGCTGACATGAATCCACCCTGAGGAGGAATTTCCAGTTGTAATGCTAAATGCTAAACTGTAGAGATATTGATGACCGTTCAAGGAAGAATGCAGCATCTCAAAGCGTGATAGGAACAGAAAAATATTCTGTAATGAGGAATGCTCAGCATGTTACTGAAATTATTTCTTTTGTATCTTCAATAAAAAAGAGAAAAGTGAAAACATTTTTGAAATGCATCCCTGGAGAAAAGTGATAACCACCACCTTGAAACCAGAAGGGACTTAATGGCATCTTTTCATACCTGCTTTTATTCATATCCACTCTTTAAAATGTTCATTTAACTGAAAGAGTGCAATGAGATGTAAAGTGCCAAAAGTTTCACCATCACACACTGCGTCATTTTACAATGTTTGAAACGGTGCTGCTGATCCCTGCGATGTCACAAGCTGTCCTGCTTTCAGAGGCTTATGGAGAAAAGGTGACAAGCTGCTTTATCCTCATTAGCATCATTACATTATGACGTGCCTCCAGCTATTGTTGTCGTTCTCTGTCTTCAGCCCTCCCTCTCCCTTGTTTTGCTGCCCTTCCCCGCCTCTGACTTAGCAAGACGACATGTAACTTAGTCAATGTGCAGGAGCGAGATGCAGGTGAGGAGAAACAAGGTGCCGCAGAAGTGGTGGAGGAAATGTCAGAGCCACTCTGGAGTTTTATTCAGTGTAACATTGTCCTGCTGGATATGCTGCAACCACAAAAACCATCCTCTAAATGCTCTTGATCACGGTGCGTAACCCCAATCAATCCAATGAGGCTCATGGTTCAAACTGAGTGTTGCTGAAAGCCTTCCCCAGATAAATACATGTTTAAAACAGATAACAAAGGGCTGTTATCATCATCAGGCAGCTGTTCTGCTCAGTCGCTCTTTCCTGTTTTTGAAAAGTACAGCCTTCATATCAGTTACCTTTGGAGATTTGTCAATTTGCATCTGAATATTAGCCCCTCTATATAAATGTATTTCAGAGTGAACTGGTCAGATTACCATTTTAGAAGAGGTTATGGCACCCTGTTTGCAAACTGTAGGTTTATCCCAGCTTTTAAATTTGAAGGTGCATTCCAGTTTTACTTGTAAAGGTCAAATTACTAGAGCACTACTACCAATACCGCTTAATTCTAGAGTTGTATAATGTCCAGTCTTGGTTTGGGAGAGCTTTGTCAAGTGTGAAAAATTGTAGATTTACACAAAACACCTAATGTTTTCTTATGTAAACATGCAAACTATCAGCCCCTTGGCACAGGTCATCACGGGCTGATACACGTCAGCTTTTCGGGATATGTATGTCCTGGTTATGCTGGTTGGTATGACTTCCTGTGTGCAGTGTGTGCTACAGGTGCAATACGACAGATGTGTTTTGCCCTGATAAGCTAGAAGCACAGAGTGGGACAAACATGAGTAAGAAAGGCAAGGACATAGAACAAAAGGTTCCATGTCTGTAACAAAGACCTGCACTTTTCATTCTGATATACTGACAGACTGACACTGATTAGGCCATTTCGAGTCTGATTTTATGTATTAAAAAGAAACTTTTTAAGCTGTTTACAAGACTCTGGTTTTAATAACCCATTTTATCTTCAAACTGAACAAAAACTTGTAAAATAAAAATATATTTTTACTGATTTACAACAATGCTATTACTTCCAGGTATTATCGCTTGACGCCAGAAAGTGAATCACCTGAACCTGCTGGTAGCTATTTTTTTCTTGCTGCAGAGAAAAAGACTTTCAACAGTGACATAAACAGCTTGCTAAGATGGATATTTTTCACAGCACGAGGATCGGCGAGGAAAGCTTTAAACCTCAGCGATGTTTTTATAGCCAAAGCTGAACTCGAGCTAAACGGGGACACCACCTGTCAGGAGGAGCCATTAGTGGGAAATCCCATTACCAGTAATCCTATAGGCCCAGTGGTAAGAGCGCAGCAACTAGTCTCCACTCTCTCCCGCTCTTTCTGTTTGTCCCTCCTGGCACCGACGACGGTCGTGCGACCATATCAGGCATCGTGGCGACAGACCCGTGAGTGCCAGGGTTAGAAGGGGGCACGACCCCTGGCACACTTCCTCCCAGTTGGATATATAGGCTCGCTCAGGACATTAATGCCGCTCCATGCGAGATACAGTTTTAACTCACAACAGTAAGTGTTAACTCTCTGAGGTCCTGCTTTTCTTTACAAACAATGCTATGCTTTGTGCGCTTGCTCGGTTTAACTTCCCTCTATTGTCTGATTCATGCCTCTGTCCTTAATTATCAACTTGTTTTTTGATCGCAGGATGACATTTTTAGCAAAGAAGAAGCGTAGACCCTCAATGCTATGCTGCTGTGTCGTTGTAATCGTGGCTCTCGCTCCACTATAGGAGCCATGTAATCTCTGTAATAAACAAATATCTGTATATTAATGCAGAATCTATAGGAAAGGGACAACATTTTGGTATTGTTGGTACTGACAGTGTTCAATTTACTGCTTGTAGCCTGTTTGTGGTCTAAATAGTATTGACCAATCACATTTGAGTGGGCAGGAGCAAAAGAGGCAGAATGCGTTGACTGAAAAGCAACCTCAAACCCCATCAGCTGCTTTAGCTGTTTATTAGTTTTATTCACTTATCTGCATTCATATGCAAATGTGTGTTTATTAAGATTAGCCAATATGTCTGCTGACTACAGCGGAAGCACAAAAACACTGACCCTTGCCCCCACCGGCGAAATCATGTCAGATGATAGCCGATGAACTCTTAGATTGGAAGCCATGTATTACCAGTACCACTATGAAAAACTGTTAAGTGCCAAAAGTTGTCATTGAATTTCTGCTCATATATATAGTCTTGTTTATTTATAACTTATAAGATTGTTTGGCAGCTTGGATTTAGACAGCATGTAACACTTGTTGGCTTTACCTTTAACTGTTGTTAATGGAAACAAGTCTAAGATCAGCATACTAACATGCTTACAGTGACAATGCTAATATGCTAATGTTCAGCAGGTATAATGTTTACCATACTCACCTTCTTAGTTTAGGGTGTTAGCATGCTAGCATTTGCTAATTAGCACTAAACACATCTGAGGCTGAAGGTTATCCAGTAACCTCATCCAGTAGTTGTTGACATATTTCTGTGTGAACCAAAATGGTGGACTGACCGTCTGATTGACACCGCCATTACTAAAGCCGTCTCATGGCTAAAAGGAGATATAGATCATTCTGGTGTTTGGTACCAAACCTTAGGTATCACAACATTTGAAATGATACACGACCTCCTTAAAGAGCAACGAAGAGAGAGACACCACATTTGTCACCATTTATGCTTTAATCTCTGGAGGAACAAAGAACTTTTCTCACAAGTGCAACTGATTTTTGGCCCATTGTTACTGGACTCTCTGGGTTTCTGTTCCCAGGAAAACAGCTTTGCAGTTGGTTAGCAGCCAAAACTTGCATATTAAAGTTTACTTATCTTGAATTTTGAACTCTTGAATAAAAACCCACTGATGACAGCAATTCAATTGATGTTGGTCCAAAATTTCACAATGTGCTTGTATGACTGAGCCCTTACTCCATGACAAAACGTCTCATCGAGGCTGAGATTAGGCTGCAAAGACTCGGACTCCAACACTGGATCTTTCCCTAACCTTATACTAAATAGTTTTAGCTGCTGCTGTAATCATAGAGGGGGGAGATCATTAAATGCTCATAGAATCATGATATCATCAGAGTCATCATGTGGGTCATTTACAAAGTTAAACAAAGTTATACAACTGAATTTGAATGCTTGCATTTAAAAGATATTTAATATTTAACAGATATTATTGTTTTAAGTCAGCTATCTTAATAGCAATCCTACCAGAAAATAACAATAATAACTAAACATTTCACCCAGTAGAATCAATCCTCTGGTATCTGATAGGCTTTTTAAGGAACAAGAAAAGCATACAGTGAATCTTTTCTCAGAAGCCTGATTGATTTTTGTCTGCACCTAGAGCTTGTTTGTCACAGTCATAACTTACCCTCCTTTTTATTATTTTGTACTTCTCTGCCGAAGAAATTTGCACATTTTCACTGCAATCACAGTCAAAGCAGCTCATCTCATTAATTACCACACCTTTAAACCGCGGAGGAAAGAGCCGGCGGGTGAAATGACTGAATTAAAACCTGAACACTCTTGGGTTTCAGAGACTGTGTTGTGTCTCTTTCTGTAAAGGACTAGGTGCAGAAACAAACCCTGACCTTGCAGCACTGCCAGCAGAGGCAAGGACTCACTGGGCTGCATCGGGGTGGACACTCAACTCTGGAGGGGAGGGGAGGGGAGGGGAGGTGGAGAGAGAGTGATGAGGGGAGGGGCCGAGAGAGGCGTGTGGAGAGAGTGACAGGAGGGAGAGAGAGAGGCTCAGAGCACAGGAGGCAGACACACAGAGGGTATAGAGGGCCTAAACCGTCTCTCCCTGAAGCTGGAGGTGAATGTGTAAGGATGGTCCCTCGCTTTCATCCTGCCAGTGTCGACTGTGTCTGGGGCTGCTCACTGTCTCTCTCTGCTGGTAGGGCTGCTTTCACTTCTCATGCTTCTGCTCTCTTATTTGTATTTTTTCTGATGCCATCTGACTACATATTGTGTTTTTTGTCATGTGGGTCCGTGTGTGTGTGTGTTGCGCGCAGGGGGGGTGGGGATAGGAAAGGATAGTGCTGCGGGCTGCATATGCTCTGTTTACACCCGCCACCCAGGCAGGTGTCTGGCAGGGATGACTGCAGCAGCTGCACTGGCATGTCCTCCCACCACCCCCCACCCCCGCCTATTCCCTCTTCCCATCTCTTTCCTGTGGTCTGATGTCATGGTGGCTGATGTTTGTGCTGGAGGACACCCGCAGCTCGCTGCAAACTGGGGTTGAAGGGACATCTCAACTTCTCAGACAGCGCCAGGGCTGATGTTGTATTCTTTCTCTCTTCGCCCCCATTCCCTCCCTCTCCTCTCCAGTTATGTAGAGGCTGCTGTGTCCTCCAAGCAGCTTTGCAGACTTGGGGGTACATTGATTGTTGTTTTTTTTGTGTTGTCTTTTTTGCTGCATCCTAGTTCCTTGTGCTCTTTTGCTGAGCACAGGACGGCCGTGTGATGAATCCCTATCGATCCTTTAAACAGACCCAGGAATAGCTCATTACATCAGGCTGCTCTCTGCTGACCTAGACAACATCCCACTTACAAAGTGGACGGGGTCCTGTGCCATACTCCCCATTACTGCAAATGAGATGGAGGGTCACTAGCAGTCGCTCCTCTGCCTTAGAACATTTCTCTTCATCACGCATATCTTAATACAGTTTAATAGGTTTTAGCAAAGCACACATTAATTCATTGATAATGAGTTTGGGGCACTGGCCCGCGGTGCAGGATTATGTGTGACTTGTGTGATCTTTGTGGTTATAATTCCATCTCCGAGGCCAGATCTGTTTTTTCGGTTCTTGGTTTCTGTCCTCAGGGGCAGGATTTTCAGGTTGGGTAGATTATGCAGCATTAAGCTGCTTGGTATCAGATAATTCTACAATGATGAAATCCACTGTGGTTATGAATTAAAATGGGCTGAACTCTGCTGTTCTTGCTCATGAGAATTCATGTGTAGTTTGCCGAGATGTACCTTTTCGACGAGGTTGTATTCTGTATATCACAGCTGTCCAGAGAGAAGAAATTAGTTTTCTTGTCCAACATTTACCAAAATACTTCCTGCCTGCTTTGAATGTGCAGCTCGGCCATCCTTAGCACAACAAAAGTGATGATCCAAAGAGTCTCCAGAGAGGATAACACATCCAAATCTCTGCTGGAAGAGCTTTTTTCCACCAGTGAAGTGTACTCAAGCATTTATGCTCCTTTAATGCAAAATAGATCAGCATGCTTTAAATAAATCATGGGCCCATCAGAGGAGTTTTCAGGAGCAGTGTTCAGAGCAGGCGAGAGGGAGCCAGGAGGCTGTGACAAGCGTCTGATGAGTCATCTCGTACTCCATTTCAAAGGCGGCAGGTAAACCCCAGCCGCCGGACAGAGGCTCGCCCTCCTAGCCCATCATTCATTCAGTCCAACCCAGGATTCTGATTCTGATTCGAGTTTGCTGAGGTTCAATGGCAATGACTCATTGATGCTTCCGCTTGACTTTTGTTTTCATCTTCAAATCTGAGTCGTTGTTGTCGTGTTTGGATAAGTGCATTTTTTGTGACTCATTTGAGACAGAATCAGACAATGAGGCAGCTAGAATGATGTCTTATTTCACATATGCTGAGTGTAGGCGGATAATCCGGGCCCCCAGATTTGTTTGAAGAATTCACTGCATGAGCATCAGTACATTCAGTGTCATACTAAACTTTGTAAGCGAGACGAACGGCTGCTATCAGATGTAAACATCTACTGCTGTTTACTCATGAGGCCTTGCATCTTGCTTGTGTTTCCTATACCTGGACTAATTCTCATTCCTAACAAAGTGAGGCTGTCCTCACCTGAAAATCACCAGCAGTCACTGTTTGTTGAAATGCTTAAAACAACCTACATTTATAAATGATTTAGACTTCATTGGTACTGCAGCATTTTTTTGCATCTGACCATATAAACTGCTCTAAACAAACCTGACCCACCCAGACCCACTCCTCTGCCTTCCTCTGCCCAGTGATATTATATATGGTTCAGCTAGTGTGCAATCCGGATTACAGGCTGTTTATGCATGCCCAGCACTGGCCCACTGGGTCTCTGGGATTGGTGTCAACAGGTTGCCATAAGGCCTGGTAACATGTGGCAGGGAAAAGCTGCAGGGGATTATTCTGCTGGTGCTCGCTCTGTCTCCTCCAATTATTGCCACAATTACTGTCAGCAGACATAGCAGGCGTTCTGGAGATGCTGTAGATTGTGACCGCTGGTGTGTCATATTGTTTCAGTTTCATTGTTGGAACAAGGCCACAGTTACAAGTGAAGTACAGCTCCTACAAGTCAGCACAAACATGACGCAAGAGACTATTCCACATGTCTTCACAAGTTTGGCAGGTTTTACTTTGAGATGAAATCTGGCTCACACTGTAATTGTGGGGCAACTGAGCTTCCATGTTTGAGCGTGTCATTTGGGTTTATAGAGACTGATGGACAAACTTCAATGTAAAAAGGATTATCTTGACCTCAGATTGAAGAGAAAAACTCAAGGGCTGATAGCTCCTGCTCTTAGCTAATAACAGTTCTCACTATAGCATGACTAGTTGAGGCCCATTTGCCCTGTTGCAGATTCCCCATCTCTCTACAGTTGACTGAGGAAAAGAAATGGTTGTTGGGAAATATTTTCTCATTGTTCAACAATGGAACATCACCTGCACTTTTTAATTAGCCTTTCCAACAACAGGCTACTGAACTGAACATTTGAGGGGTGTGGAGCACATGGTATTACAATCCAGTAGGATGTGTGTGTTTTTCCACTTGTGGTAAAATTCTGCGTTTGCAGCCAGATGGCCCATGACGATTGTGGCTTGGCTGTATGGCTTTTCCACATTGTTCTACCAAAGGCAAACGCTTCCAAAGTTTAAGATGATCAGCTTCTAAGCACGGGAACGTGATGAAGATGGATGCACCGCAGGATGTACCTCTGCACACTAGAGTGGCTGATCAGCAGTGTTTGATGGATTGTATGATGACCAAAGAACTGCTTCTTTTCTGGGCTTGTTCCTGTGGACCTTAAGCAGATGAGAATTTGATTTGACTCCCACAGCGGACTGGAGTCAGACTGGCAAACGGTTCTTGGAGTATTTTTCATACTATGCTTCTGATGGGTAGGTTTACGTCACCAGGCCAATCAAGGTTAGCTCACTGCTGCAGATAAGAACTAAATGAGCGTGAAATGAATGAAATAGTTTTGCGGTGTAATTCCCACCCAACTGACATCTAGGCAACTTGAACAACAGTTGAGGCCTTCATTTAAGTCTATTGGTGGATTTTACTAAATGTAGGAGTACTGAACTGCCGGTACAACATGGAATTCCTTGGGAATGATTAAGTTTTGATTACAATCTTTCAGAGACAGTATATTTTCCAATAAAGTTGCAGGTTAAAATGTAGATGATTTAAATGTATTTTATTGATGGTAGGGGGACCACAGAAAAAGTATGTATCGCAGTTAAGGTACTTTAAAACTCCCAGCACTTGATTGTTGCAAATTGCACTCATTGAAATCATAACCCAGTCAAATTTGAACACATAGACACAAGACACATATTTTTAGATTATATTATAAAACTCCAAATGCCTGACAATCATCTTTTTTGATATAAATCCTATTGTTTTCCTTACATCCATGTGAACATTGCAAACCCTGATTTGCTTATAGCTTATTCGGCTCACCAAAATGTTAACTAATAGTGGCAAAAATGTGAGGGGGAGCAATACAAAAGCTTGTTACATACAAGAACTGCCTGATGATGACCACCATAATTGAATCTACAAAGAAATACTTTTCTAAACTTGATTGAAATATGCGTGGCACATTTAAATGGCTGCAGTCCAGTTACATTCCATTCTTCTGATAATGTCTTCCCACAGAAAGGAAACAACATGGCGTTTTCAGGTGTACAGGTAACCTCAGGGAAGGGAAAGGAGACACAGCAGGGAGGGGCGGTCGATTACGTTAACGCGACAGGCCCTGTCAAGCCGCTCGCTTGGCAGATACTCAGACGCCACATTCATCCCCTCAGGACACAGGAACTCCTGTAACCCTTCTGTAGAAAAACATTATTGTCTTGGGATCTGTTGGAGTCTGGCTAAGACACCAACAGCCAGAGGTATAGTAGTCATCAGTGCTTCCCAGTCCACTCCCTCCACCTCCCACTGCTGATCTCAGGTTGACAGGTAGTTGGGTGGGACATGTGGGGGTTCACCACATTAAAAAGCTGTTGACAGGTGGTTAAAATGGAAGCCCTCAAAAGTAGCTTTTTGAAAATAATGACTGAAATGGAGTAAAGATTTTTTTCCTTCCTGTTCGTTTTGATATGTTGTACTGCTCACATTCTCATCCTTAAAAACAATTACCAATCCTTCCTCTTCATGACATCCATATTTTTTTTAGCTCTAAGAAATAAATTCTGCTGACTGTCCAAATCATATTTCACTGAAATGGAAACTTGCTAAGATTTTTCTCTTCCTCAAAGACATAAATGAAGCTGATACTTCCAACCACGCTGAGGCCGTATATCAGAGGTCATTCAGGGTAACTTAATGCCGTGACACATGGATAAGGCAGGTCAACACCAGTGAATTTACAGGGAAGGCACAAGTCATTGTCAGGCAGATGAAGCAGCCACATTTAGCTTCCATTTCTTGAAAAAGCAGCACACACATCTTTCACACCCAGTTACATGAGATAATTTATTATTCTTCATTGGGAACATTTAGTTTCCTTGACAGCAGCCTGACTTGCATGTTTCAACAACACTGTCTGCTCAGATTTGTCATGTTTTGGAGTCTTTTTAGCCAGTGAGAACACCCTAGACAGGAATACAGCAAGCTGACACAAGTTGCCTACACAGTGGACTGTGGAGCACGAGGGCCTCTCTGCATGGAGACGTGTGAAGGAAATACTGGGTCCAAAGGTTAGCAGAGGTCAGATCAGAAGGGGAAGTGTTCAAGGGGAGGAAAATGAATCTCTATGGGCAGGATGAGTCAACCAGAGGTCTCTTCATCACAAGGTGCTAAAAAAAATGTTAAGACACACACAGTAGCCCCAAGCATTTTTAGGGGCCCTTCCTAGGCTGAGCTTGCTAACAGATCAGACCGATCAGACGATGTATAAAAGAACTAACGTTGCCTGTCCCTGTTACCCTAACTGGCGGTGTATATGTTTGTATGCATGAGGTATACTTTGGGCCTGTTTGTGTTGCTCATAAAGATGGATATTGATAGCTTTACCAGATGGGACTCACAATTAGTCTAATTACAAATGCTGCAAGGACCTACAGGACAGAATAATCTCAACAACATAAAGTGGAGATGCAAATGTCGTGTTTATACTGGCTTAGCAACAATTTGATGTCACATAGCATGATTAAGGGCCCATATTTCTGAGCCAGCATCAGCAAATTTATGTGAAGTAAATTATGCAGATTGACTTTAGCATATGGCAGTGAATGGGAATCGTATGATCAGGCTACAGCATTAGTTTTATAGGACTGTAGATTGTGTAATGGCTTGTAGACTTGGCTTGCTAATGATCCCTCGGGGTGCTAGATAAATACAGTACAGTAATGGTTAGAATTTCTTCCACATTTAAGTTAATTTCGGACTATACGGTGGGCAGCAGAATAAGCTAAAACCATTTTTACATACAAATACCTTATAACATTATGAGCAAACACATAACACAAATGATTTGCTATTCTCACATCCAGCAGACATGACACAACATTAGCATTCATTTGAAGTTTCTGTCCATCCAATTCCATATTCACTGCCTTTTTAGCTGTGACTGGTCTGGCTCTTTAGCCACACGATGGTTGACTTTCTTCACTAGCTATTCACTAACTTAATCTGATATCTTTTTTTTTTTGTGGAGAGCCTGTAGGCCTTATATGCAGTGATTTTCTTGGAGGTTTTTCACTGAACATAGCCACCTGCTGTTGTTGGAAACAGTGCTGATGAAAATAGTGGAAATGAGCCATACAGTAAGTGTGTAGTGAAACAAACAATAAGGTGAGCTAAAAGTGTGTAAAATGCTTCCTGTAGCTGAGGGGAACTGTAGTCAGGTTATAATTGTCTGTTGGTTTGTCACTTTGAGTAACCCCTATGCATTACACATATTGTCGGCCACTGACTGATTAAAAGATATAAAAACTAGAAAAGCTGCATTAGTGGAGGTAGATAGATGAGATAATCATGCAAGTAACCAGCAGAGTTAAGACTGAAAAAAGGTGCTCTATCTTTCTCTGTCTTACAAGAACTAGTTCTTTTGTGGCTTAAGTTTTTTAAACTTAAAAATGGGAAGCTCTATTCAGCCTCTCAGAACATTCCTGTCTCTCATGTGCTCATTGCTCACTATTTCATGAACACTGAGCTATTTTTGCTGTGCCGCTATTTAACTATAACTCAGTGGGAGTGTCCCATAACTGAAGTACTTCCCTGTTTTTTTAGGTTCACCCAGTGTATCATTTCATGGAATGACAGGGGACCTCTAGGTGTCATGTGCTGCACTTTTAGACTGGCTATGTGATAGCATGGTTTGCAGTAAATAAAATAGAGAAGTATTTGGTGTCAGATGATCGACAGTTTAACTGATGTGACGACTAAAAGAGATCATTATACAGCGTAGAGCTTCAGTTTTAGGAGGGGGCCATTGGAAGCCAAAAATAATCTCCAATCAGCCAGGGTAATCAAGTGTGTCACACCAGGCTGCCACTCCCTTCCCCAGACAGGCAGGCACACACAGCCGCACAACGTCGTCACACAACCTTTCTTCCATTTCAGCCTCACAGCTCTCCTTGGCAGAGGTGAGAAGTCCAGCAGGAGGGCAGGGGGACATGCAGGAAAGAGAAAGGCAGCCTTTATTACAGATGCCAACATCAACAGCAACCAGAGTCAGTGAGTAGACAGAGAGGTGCTGCCTGTCCCTCAATAGCCTCAGTGTGTGTTGTACACCATAGAAAAAAGGGGACGGGATGGGAGCTAGCAGAGGAAAGCCAGGCAGGGTGGTGTCTACTAGCCAGAACTAGACCCTCGCTCCTCTGGAAATCCATCAGTGTGAAAGAGTAGAGTTCTGCAGTGACTGCCTGTTTGGACGTCTTTCTGGAATTACAACTTTACAGCTTCAGTCAGGATATACTAGGCTAGACAGGTCTGGAGTCAGCTGTACTTCAACTTCTGTTCAGTGACGGTAGGTTCATGTCTGTTATCTTCACTGTAGTCCTCCTGTGGGTTGATGTGTATTTCTTAACCTTCAGTATCTCTGGTATTCAGTGGTGCACTGCTGTTACAGCCTCGGTGGTGCATAGAGAAATTGTTTTCTTTAAGTTATAACACAGAATGGTGTTTATTTTTTCCTGCCCTGTCTCTGACATTTTGGGGACTATCCTGTTAGGCCTGAACCAGATGGGTTTCAGCTCTTGTGGTAGATAATAGATGACCCCCCTTCATTTTTCAGTCCTGTGCCTCGCAGCAAATGATGTACAGCTGCTCCTCTTGAGCTCCCTATTCCTTTCCCTCGCTTGGATAAAATGCCCTTGAAAGCAGCAGGGGCAGCAGGCGGATCCATAGCCTGTCATGACCACTCAGCTAGGATCTCAGACTGCATAATTTTGCCCTGATGGTCCTGCTCAGAGCGGACAGCGGAGGGTACTGCCCATCAGTCACTTTGGCAGCAGCACTGCCCACTCAGTGCCAGCAATGAGCAATGGATGGCAGGGAAGGGACATAAAGGGGAGAGAGGAGGAGGTGGGCAGGGCTCGTGGGGTTATGCAGCAAATTCAGCCTTCCTTCATTTCTTCCTTCTTTCCCTGCTCACCTCTGGCCTGATCACTTCATCATACAGTTGACGGTGATGTTGCTGGTGAAGGCAGTTGTCACAAAAAGTGGTATTTAAGAACTACTTCAGTGCTTAATTGTGTATTGAGTTCATTCATTGGTTTCACCAACAGAGTTTTGCAAACTGAAATTTAATTTCACCTCTAGAGGGTGTAAATACAGAGACTGTAGCAAGAAGAAGAAAAAAAGTTGGAACAGAGGGACACAGTCTGCAAGTGTGTGGAATATTCAGGGGAATGAAAACTTGGCAGCATCAAAGTTCTCCACTCCACCTGGAATTCAATCCCATTTCACCCAAATAGTTTGACGTACCTGGTGCCAGGAACAAACTATTTCACATACAGACCAGAGACAGACACTCAACCAATGTATTGAATCAGGTTTGGGGTATTTCTGCAGCTTCTGCAAATTGCTTCTCCAAACACCCCACAACCTTGGATCCTAAAACAAATCCATGGAAAACTTCACCACCAGTAACCACCACCTCAGCCTCTCAGTGACTATTCTGTCATTCAGTAGTTGAAGTTGTCTGAGCACAATGTTTAGTTGAAAGTGTTGGGGTGATCACAACAAGCCTGTTTGGTTTATACTGCTCAGACTTCTATTTGAGCATGACAGTTGAAACATCAGTTGACAAAACAACCTCAACTCAAAGTCCACTGACTTATTTTTCTGAAACATATCGCACATGGTCATCAGCAGACTGAGTTTACTTATTCATTACGGCCCTGTAGCTCTTCAAACCTCTTGGACTTTGCATCCATCCATGTTGGCATAAAGGTTGAGCGCTAAAAGTCAAAAGCTGGAATTTGATCTGTTCTTGTTCTAAATCAAAAACTGTGCAAACAGCACAAAGTAGACCTTGAGTGGAGATTGTTTTGTCAACTGCTGTTTCCCTGGTCAACTGCTGTTTTCTTGTCAAGTTCAAGCCATCCTGAAACATCAGGGTTCGAAGGTTTGAACATCTACAGCTGACCAAACTCAATGATGGGACGGCATGGCTGAGATATGTTCTCAAGCTCAACAACAGTACGTGGATCTTGAGCTGAGATTGTCTTATCAACTATGTATTTGAACTTAAGTCCTTTTTGAGTCAACAGGTGGCACCAAATAACCACGGTCATCCAAATGTAAAAAATAGAACTTCCAAGACTGTTTCAGAGTGTTTTCTGGATACAACATGATGCAAATGACCATAAACTCCGAGGTTTGGAGGCATACAAATGCAAATGTTGACATCTGATAATAAAGCAACGTCTTGTGTCTGAAAAGAGCATTGCAACAAAATCACAGGAAAGGACTGACAGTGTGGGCGCTCACAGTCTGCTAGTTCCTCATTTGATACCAGCAAGGTTTAGCACGTGACATACAGTTTTGATGTAAGAATTTAAAACTGCACCCAAAATCTGAACAGTATAACAAAACTAACCAGTAAGTAAGCTAAATGTGTCCACTTTGGGTGGCATGAAAGATAAGTAATAAGTGTTGTGTTGTGTTGTTACTATCCGTAAAATCCTGACTTTGTTAAAAAAAACTGTGCAAAGAACAAAAGAGCAAGTCAATATTCAACCACAGCAATGATGAAGGGGTATTTTTAGTCTTCATGTTATGAACTGTGTGCTCCAGAACCCTGTCTTCTTTGTGTTTAACTAGTCTCATCTTTTCCATCCTCCTCTGTGTTTTTGTCTTTTCCTCCTTCACACATAGATGGTGTCCAGCCATTCTCAGACACAGTCTGAGCACGCTCAGCCGGGCTGCTCCCCCCAGAATAGCCAAATGTTTATGAATACTAATGAAGCAGCAGCTCGTCCACCGGCGCCTCAGGTCTACGTCACTGCAAGGCTCTCATCTGCTCTCAGTGCAAACTACACATGTCAGGATCTGTTGTGTGTCCCATGTGAGGCAAAGGCACGTCTCGACACGCGTGTCTAGGGTGATGAGTTGTTTCTCAGTATTACTTGGTAGGCTAAAATCTAATTGGTAGGGAGTATTTTATGGACAAAGTCTCAGTTAGTTGGACTTCCTGAGTTGGAAGATCATGCAGTGTCACACTCTATATCTATAGAGGACATCTGAACAATACTTCCTGTCTTGAATCATCTGATGGCATCGGGGTAGCTCGGATTGTCTGCACAGCATTCAGACCTGAGAATAACAAACACTGAAGATGGGAATTGATGATACAAAGGCTCAACCCTGTTGTAGAACATAAATACAGAAAGTTAAACCAAGTACCATTTCATGATTCATGCCTCGAGGTGGCACTGATTGACTTTAGAGTCAGAAACAGAGCTATACCTTATTTGTCTATCTGAGATTAAATCTGACTGAATTACTTAGCCAAACTTATTTAAAACTAGAACAAATGGTAAAATTATTATTGCCCCTGGGTATATGCAGGCCTCAAAGAGTAACAACACCCAGAAGCTGTTGTTGTTGTTGTCTCATAAACAAAAGTGTTGAATTTAGTGAAAATTGGCTAGAAAATAAGAAGTAGTACTATTGAATAAAGCCTGTGCTGTTTATCCGCTATACCTAAACACTTCACCCAAACACCTCACCAAAACTGGGGAGTGGGAGCCGGAGTGCACCTCGTTACCAAATCTCAGCCAGACCACTAGATTAAATCATATGACGCTCTTGTAAAGTTAATGACTTAATGAATAACTTAATGTTAATGAATAACTTTTTGACTTTCATTTGGAACAAAGCGTTTTACTGGCATTGTTCCTGACCTTATGTAAAAACATATGTAGACGTTTAGTTGACTAATTATTTTTAAATGATTTAATAAATTGTATGAATAAAGATCACTGTTATATACAACAGGGAAGTGGTGACAAAGATGTACACGTCAACTGTTAAAAACTCCTAGGCTCCTCGTCGCTCCTGCTGATTTCCTCTCATGTTTTTCATACTTTAGCCAGCATCACCATGAAAGGTCTTACAGTCAACCCTGTGGAAATACCCAGTGTCCTTTGTAAACATCTATCACTGTTGACACCTTAACTCTCTGGTACGTGTAGTGCTTGTGGTATTTACTGTTTAGATAATCTGGCTAAACCATTGGCTTGTTTACTGTCTGGTCCTCTGACTTCTCCTGTCAGACGCTGTTACTTAAATGAGCTCAATGATATAATAGCTGATAGAAATGATGGACAAAACTTAAATGTAAGAACTGAAACTACTCTTACCGACCTCGGTTACTCAGTATTTACCTCTCACTACAATGTTGTGGCTTAATGGTGTTGGTTTGGCACTGGGGCCTGTAGGCAGCTCAGGAACAGGATGGAGAAAGAGGTACAGCCAGAGGATTAGCAGAGATAAGCTGAATAACTGCACTCTGGTCAGAGGGGCTTCCTCAGCAAAGCATAAAAATTGAACAGATTCACTGCCATATGGTCATCAACATCACATCGGCTGTGTTTTCATCTGCCAGCTCCTGACTCTGCAGCTCGCTGGCTTTATATCGTGTGTGTATTTTTGCACTTAATGGGTGCATAAATGTATACAGTAGATGTTTGCATGTGGGTGGTATTTGGCTTTTAGTAAGCAGTATGTGGTGCATCTTCTATATATTTTACACTGACCTTAGACCACGTGCATGTGCATCATCGGAGCCAGTGGTTAAATAAGTTAATCCTCCCTCTCCCCACTCTCTCTCTCTCTCTCTCTCTTTCGCTCTCGCTCTCTCTCTGCTGGACAGGCTTGAGGCTGAGAGGGCAGGGCCAAACCCTCCCTCTGAAGGCCACACGTGGGTGGGTTCTGAGCTCAGGGATTACAGGGTTGAACTGGAGCCAAACAGCTTTACAGCGGGCAGCCAGAGACACAGTCAGCCTGCTGGGCCGGGCCTGGGCCACACTCACACTGGGGCGTGGGTGATACAGCTGGAGGCTGGCCAGAGCACAAGGGCAGTTGCTGCCTGGATCTTTGTTTTCATGGCAAAATGAACTTATTCCCCAGTGTCTGTAAACAGGACATGATGCTTACACAGGAGATTATTATAGATGTGCTGAGATGTTGTTGGTGTGCCCTGCGCACTTACAAAAACATGCTACAGCCTTGAAGTTGATGTAGGGTAATGGAAAACAGAAATTATGACTGTGCTAAGTTGGTGTGTAAACAGCGTGTCTGTTTGTGTACATTTAATCATGGCTCATAATTAAGGTGAAGTGGATTGTAAAAAGAATCAGGTCAAATATAATCTCATTTTTCAGGCTACAACAAACACACTCTAAAACCAACCCTGGAGATGTAATATCATGTTCGCTGACAATGTTTTCCTCCAGTCCAGTAAGGTTTTCTTCAACATGTATGGGTAGATTTAGGGTACTAAAACATTTCTGTTGCCATTAGGGAATGAGCTGCGTCTTGGTTGGTAAACACATCCTGTTTTGTAAAAATCTGACTTTTAAAAACCAAGTTCTGTAAAACCCATGATGCTCATGTTCATCATGCTCTAGTTATCATGAGCGGATGCTGAAGGGAAAGCAAATTAAATATTTTGGCACTGACAGTTCTGCAGATATGATTCCTTATTATGTTCATATGAAACAAATTCAGGAAGCATGACAAATTTAATTGAATACCGCCGCCATCATGTAGGATTTAGGATGAGTGGGTCCCTGTTTGTCTTGTCTTATCTTATGTGCGATGCACATTACTTCCAATATTATTACATGATTCCACTGATCTACGGGTAGCATTAGTGAGCCAAGATATACAGCAATATGCCACACATCATACACCTGTTAGTAATACTGCAGTACTGTTAGCTGTTAGCTGCAAAGCCTGTTTGCAGCCACCAGTGCTCAATTTTGTACTTTCTGTTACCACCAATACTCACAGTGTCAGCCAGTCAACCTGGACAGACCTTTTTAAAAATTCATTTCCGTTAGATGGCACTAGAGGAATACATTTTTATGTGAATATAGAATATTTACAGTATATGATATGGAGCATCTGGGCTCTGAACTACAGGTGGATGTTGGGGTGGAATTGGCTTATTAAAAAGCTGTGTAATAGTAGCAGCAGGCTTTGTTTAATAAATGGTGAAGAAATCCTGAAAAATAGCACTAGTGCACAGAGCTCCAGTCTGCTTGTCTTCACATTTGTGAAGTTGAACCCGGTGAATGTTTGTGAATGTCGATAAATGTTTAAGCAGTCAGTATATAGTATAAAGACCGATTGTGCCAGTAGTATTAGTACAGAACATGGTGCTGCCTCTGTGTGATATGGTGCCATGTAACTGCATGTTTGTCAGAGCTCCCTGCTGAAAATGTCTCCACTCGGTGCCCCGGTGGTGAATCTCAGCGAGCTCCTTGTGTTTCTAATCAACGCTGCTGTTGTTTTCAGCCACAGACCGTCGCATCTGGGGAGGTGGGTGCGCAGACACATTTGTCTCCTGCTACCCCGCTCACAGACTGGTCAATTTACTTACCAAGCAGAGCAGAAAATGCAATGTCTGTCAATGACTCTATTTTTGTCCCTGCTGGATGAGACCCAGTCTCAATATGTGAAAAGCATCAGCGCTGCAAGAGTGTCATGTTGTCACCCCGAATGTAGGAGGAGGTGGAGAGATTTGGATATTATAGATGGAGGTAGCTGAGTGTGTAGGAGGAGAGTGGTTCTAGTTGGACTGGAGCTGTGACACCCTCTGTCCAGCCCCCTGAGGAGCTGCAAGTGATGTTGGGATTAACACAAGGACGACAGTGCCTGCTGTTTCCACTTTGGAGTCTAGACAAGGTGTGACAGGTGCGTCTGTAACACAAGCCCCTAAGAGAGCCGTCCGGTGTTGAGATGTCTCTGCAAACTCACTATGAAAGCATTCTGTCCGAGTTATTCAGCTACTCTAGAAGGGCCAGCTGTTTTATGGATTCCTCCATGGCTTTTTAATTGCGATCAACAGATAATAAACACACGAGGAAGCACATCAGTGACACATGTGATCCGACTGTAATAAAACAGGAAATATTTACGTAAAATTGCCATGTCACCATCTTATGAATTGAGGTCATATTTAGAATAAACATAAGTCAGGTAATGGTTCTAGTTATTCTTGTCATGTACAGCCCAGTCTGGTTTCTTCAGTTGTTGTCATTCTGCGCACGCACCTCGAAGGTCATGAGGGGAACCTGATGCAAAGTGGTATGTTTGAATTAGCAGCAGCCCAGTTTTCAGTTGTGCACTAATAAGACTTGTTTTTTTTTGCAGTAACAGTAGAAAGTTAGTACAGATAACACACTACGTGATGAAGTTTATGTCTCGTTATGTAAATCTGTCACCCTGATAGATTTGCATACAGATACCTGCCATAACCTGAACAGATGTTTTCCTTATATAATCATTCCTGTTGTTCTCAACCAGGGTTACCTGTACCCAGGCAGCGCTTTTTACTGTTGCCAAGGGTTATGGGGAAAGATTATGTAGTAGCTCAACCAATTTTTAAAAAACTAAAACTTACAATGTAATTGAATAAAACAATGCATACCTAGTCAGCTCCAGCACCGTAACACCACATGTAGAGAGTGTCAGCAAACTAGTTAGCAACTAGTTAATGTACATGGTTCACTTAACTTGACACAAATTAATACATTATACCATTAGAGTAGCTTCAAAGATGCCATCACAACATCTACTCACTTGGTGGTGTAAGATGACCTCTGACCTTACCAGCAAAGTGTCAGGTGCCCAACCTCTCTTATGAGCACTTATGAGGAGGTACATCAAATATACTGTGGGTTAACCAGGAGAGCAAAAAGCGGCGTGATCTTCCTTTTTCATTATGAATAACGGGCCTCATGATCGGCACTTCACAAAATATCTGGCTGTTGCAGTTTTCCATTGGTCAACTTGCCATCAAACTGTCCATTTCAACTCTTTTTTTTATCAATGCAAAGGGACAATAGCAGCTGAGTCCGTGAATCATTTTAAATCTGTCACAGAGTCATGTTGACGAGTGCCTCCCCTTTAGCATATGGCACAGATTCAGACTTATCTGCGAGGTAAAAATACATCACGTCTCTCCTAGCTACTGTACAGTCTGACTACTCACTGTCAAGATAGAGATGAGAGGGACAAAAATAACCCAAGGTCTGACCAAAGGCAGCAGTCTTAAACTCTCTGTCTGCACTGAAACACATGCAGCAGGTGTTAAGTGCTGCAGCTGTACCTTAAGCCTCACAATCATGATTAACGACCAACTGTCTTGGACAGTGTAGGGCTGGGCTGAATCTTTAGATTAGAGTCTCCTTAAACTAAACTCAGGTTTGACTGGGCCAGGGATCCAGACTTTTTATCGATTCCAGGTCTTATTTCGGTTTGTGTATTACTTGGGCTCAGTTCAGTAGTTTTTTTTTTTCAGCTTTGGGCCATATAAAGATCAGATTGTCTGGCTCTGGTCGAGATCTCCCAGAGCTCCATGGTTAGCATTGTTCTGAGTTGCGCTTTCAGAATGGAGGGTCAGGGAGCTTTTTTCACATTTGTCCTCTGAGAGATCATGATAACTCCCATTATAATTAACTATAATGAACTCTACGTTCTCAGTGTCTCTCTCCAATGCACTTCGCATGAACCCTCACCATATGGGAAACATTTTGCTCCTTTTTATGAAGCTCTATAATGGCCTATGAGACAAGCATTCTGCACCAGCTCCCTTTTCACTTTTACTTATCATGTACTTTAATTAGGATTGTTTTCCACATTATATAGAGTCATTGAGCATTTTTCTTGAGGCATGTATGCACCAGAGACGTGTATGCAAGGCAGAATCAGACATTTTGTGGACGTTGCCGTTGAGGCGGACCTCGACCCAAACCAAAGCCATTAGCTGTGTTATCTCAGTGCTGTACACTGCATGGTCGCCTTGGTTCGATAACATCTTTGGTCCGCTTGATACACGCCCGTTGTTTGGGTAATGATGTCATTATACGGAAATGGACCCTCACTGCTCACTTTCTGGGCTGAGGCAGGGGAATAGGAGTGGGGGGGAATCACCATAAACATCAGATGGGAGGGTCTGTGAGTCAAACATCCCTATTAACTGTTTGTTTAAAGGATACGTCGGCGGGTCGACCGGCCAAGCAGCTGTTGCTCATTCTGCATTGTCTGTTAGAAGGCCGTGCTAGTGACAGTGTCCCTTTAAGCACTCTTAAGGCCTTTTATTAGCAGTTGTAAAGTAATCAATGTCAGACACTGTATATGTCTTCCATAGGTTGGCTTTCTGTGGACAGTTGTACTGAGGCAAAGCTCACGTTACTGCAGCCGTACCTCCGCAGTCATGGCAGCAAAAGTGGTACATCCAGGGGTTTCCCCAGGCTTCATCCTTACCACCCAGATTCTCTTGCTATTAATAAAGCCCATCTGATGCTATCACCACCATCAATCTCTCTTCCATTTTTACTTCTAACTTGTTGCCCCTTCCTGTTTAAAACCCTCCTCATCTGCGGGGCACCAGTGCTCCTGCTGCCACACGACCCAGTTTCCTCTGGAGGAATTCCCTCCCTCTTCCTGCGAACGCCCCTCCTCACAAGGCTTTGAAGGAAGGCCAGAGCCGGAGAGGCGTCTGAGAGTGAAGCTGTGTAGTTCGGCTGCAAAGCTTAAACTCAGCTCAGGTATGGAGTAACAAGCAAGGCGGTGATGGGTTTGTTGTAGAGACTCAGAAGGCAACATGTGGTGTCTGCAGTGTGCCTCTGATCGGACTCAGTCGTTGCTGGAGCTGGAATCAGACAGCTGGTAAGCCCAACGTTGAGCGTGTGCGTGCTGGTGCTGTGTGTAGAGGTCGATACTCTTAATAGTTGCTTGACATGTACTTAATCTCAGATTTGGCTCTGAATTTGTCTCGTGATGCGGGTGGTACATTTCACTAATGGTGGCTGCTTTATTCATGGACTGCTGCCAGACTCGACTGAGATCAATTGAGAAAGTATTTATTAAAGTCCAACAAAATTGCTGTTACTCCTTATTGGATGAATTGCCTTTAATGCAGTGGACTCTGTGCCAGAGTGAAGCTGCTGATGAAAGGAATAAGGTTTGTGTAAATAAAGTGTCCTTCATTTGTGATGCAAGACAGGTTTGCTGCTTCACTGATGAGCCAGCAGTTGATTTTCCTGGTGTGTGCCAAGCAAGTGAATGCAGCTGAATCATGTTTCATTTTAACCAGTGCCCTCTAACTCGTATTCAATCAACATAAACTGATTTTAAGAATTAGTCAGTTGTGAAAAATGGGAGACAGTCAGTGTGAATAGACAGCTAAACAAAGAAAAGCAGAAGAGGCAGGTTGTGTGTGTGTGTGTGTGTGTGTGTGTGTGTGTGTGTGTGTGTGTGTGTGTGTGTGTGTGTGTGAGTGGCAGGTCGGAGTAATTAAGTCATCACTGGGGAGTGACACAGTGAGTAGAGGCTCCACTTGGAGAAGCCACTCAGCAGCACAAAGAGGGTGTCTCCAGGAGAAGTGTTGACACCACAGCTGTCCCCCTCCACTGAGTCCATCGCACCACCTTCTGCCACAAACGCATCGTTAAAATTCAGCCAGCACTGTGTGTGCCATCATGGACTGTTGCAGTACTTTGTGAATCTTTTAATTGAGTGCTGTAATGTAACGCAAGAGGGTTAGGGTGAGGCGCACAACTTTCTGTGTGGCTGTGATTCATTTGATGATACCAGTGTTGAGGCTTGATGTTTTAAAAACACACCTGGCAGCCTCAAAGTGAGCTTTTGAAATTCAAAAAGACTCTCCTCTGATTTTACATGTCAAAGTTAATGTGCCTATCACAGGTACTACTATGCAGCCTGTAAAAACAGTTGTATAATGTCTGCTGAGGTTCTTAGAGAATTACTCGAGTGACATTGATCAAGTGATCTTGGCTTGGGCTGCGACACTAACACATTTTTGATGGAAAGTCTGTGATACAAATGGTTGTGGAGCTTGAACCAGAGGTTCTAACCAAAGATGATGATTAAGTTGCATTGTATCAGCCATGCTATAAGACCATTTTTTAAAATATGTGTTTCCCTGTGCTTCCATACTTCCCTAGTGACCAATGAGGAGCAGGCTAGAGACAAAACAGCCAATTAGAAATAAATGACTTCATTCCTACAGTTGGCTAAAATCGTGGCAAACTTGAAGCCAGATTTATGCTTGGTGCAGGGCATTAGTGGCAGTCCCACTTCGCCTACCTACATTTTGTTATAAATTTCAGTGTATCACAGTTCTAGCAATTTACATATAGTATCTCCATAGCTGCAGTAGGACGGGTGTATAGTCACATTTTTGCACATTAGCTACGCTGCAGCCTACAGCTGAACTCTAAGGACTACATCTGTAGCTGATCTAGGATGAGGAGAGAGAAAGAGAGACACTGTAGTGTCTGAGCACACAGCAGGGAATTAAGAGAGAGGTTAACAAGTGCAAATGAGCGAGTTTTTTTTTAATTTTGCACTTGTATGGTTAATGCATGTACATAAATGTATTAAATGCAAACCAGATTTTTGTTTGCTCAAATTAATTGAAGATGTATGATTAAGTTATCCTTCGTCTGACCATTTTCTCCTCAAGGAAATACTGGCACATACATGAAAATAATGTTTTTCTGTGTTCAAAATTGTGTTAGAATTGAGAGTGTGATAACATCACATTGGTGAGTCTGCCTTTTTATTTGAATCACAGATGGAGGCTGTTATTGTACAGTTTACATTGTGATTATAGATTTGGATATTGTGTGGATTTTGGGAGGGTAACATTTCCCTCCAGTGACCATAACCAGCATCAGAATGTAATTCAGGCCAATAGACTCAATCTGTACTGTTTGATTAGCAAGCATTGGATGTACTTCACCACTGCAGTCCCCACGGGCTAATTTGAATTAATGAAACACATAGACATCTTGCCCTAATGCAAGACGTTTTTTTGTTTCAGTGAGTGTGAAATAATGTATTTTTTCTTTAATCATTGTCATCATTGTCTCTGTAACTGACAGTAAAGGATGGACATTGGTGAAGAATAGATCTCTAAAAAGTGTCTCTGACACTTATTTTAATTGTATGTCATGTAGTATACAGTATGTGAGTTCCAGGTAAGCAGTTTGAATTATTTTCTGTCTGTAGTAGGAACTTCAATGACAGCCTTTGTAGCATACTGCTGTGGTACTGTGTCAAGTCAAGATAAAACAAAAACCAGTTTTCTTTTGATATTATGATGACATTTCAGTACATCAAAAAAGGGCAACTCCACTTTCTCTCCGTGTGAAGAGGACTCCCAGTATGTTCAGAATGAGCTTCCCTCTGTCTTGACATATTTGGACCTTTGGACTCTTTTTCTTCTTCCTCTGCCCTTTTTATCCAGTTTGCCTCTGCCTGAAAATGGGATTTTTTGGGGGGAAAGATAGTAATTTTAATGAGGCTGGATGAATGCTTGACTGTAGAAGGCTCTCAGTTTCTCAACGGTCTGAGCAAATTCATCCCTCTCTCTCCTCCTCATTTCTGAGGGAATTGGATCAGTAATGCTTTGACTGCTGGGATGACTCAAACTTTGTGCCGCCAGTGTGAGTGACTTCATGCGTGTTCAAGCGTCTTTTATATTTGGCAAGGAGTGGTTGTTCCCAACCCCGTCTTGGTGAAGCTGCTTGTCTTTGTTGTTTGAGTTTTTTAAACACATTGCATAGTTCTTTATTGTGTATCTAAGAGCAGAACATCTTGTTCAGTGACTCTAATGCAATAAAACCAGCTAACTGAAGACATAAACATGCCTTGAGTGCTATCATACTTTCAGTGTTCAGAGTTCCTAGAGGCTTTAGCTTACTCTTACCACGAGCTGAGTGCCACATTTCAAGCATGCTAAGTCTCTCTTCCATCTAAACAAATGGATCTTTCCAAACAGACACCCTCTGCAGGGGTAGACATTTACAGCCCAGCCTTCAGTCTAATTAAAGGCCTCTGTCTGATTAGATTTGTTCCTTTTAGAAATAGAAATAAGGATGCATGGGGAGGAGAATGAAGATGCAGAGAGGGTTTTTAATGAGCTAAGAGATGTTATCCCTTGACAGAGGACCGTCAGACTTTTGTTCTCAAGAATAAATGACAAATTTGGTTGTCTCTCATGGCCTTGTAAAGTAACTCATATTAGTTAACATTTGTCGGTAGGCTACCTTCCAAATATGTTCAAAATGATGGTAGAGGAAAAGCCGATGTTGACCGTGGTTGGGAAGCCAAGTAACTTTTTACATGAAGTACTGAGCTGGCGACAGGGCGTATTTAGCGTAGCTTAGCATAAAGACTGAAAACATGGGAAACAGCAACCTAACTGTCTCCAGCGTTGCTGGATAAAAGCACAGATTACAATAAAATGTCAGGAAAAAGCAGGAACTCGAACAGCAAGACAACATTTGTTTTCCTTATTTCTTTGGAGGGGTCTCAACCCCAATGTTAGCAACCACTGGTCTAGATTATGGCAGCGAGGCCCCCCCCCCTTCACCAAAAATGTAAAATGTGGCTGCTTTTGCATCTCTATAGCTCACTGAAAATAATTGTGCAAGAATGAAAAAGACTGATCATGAGCACATTTAAATGGCCCCCTCTGGTTTTCAGTTTGCACAGGCTAATGACAGGCATCATTCATTACAACTCATTTCACCTTGCACGGACCATGTAGTTACTGCTTTGAGCACCATGTGGAAGTCAAATCTCTTTCCTATTAAAGCTTTTACTTTAGCCTTTATTATCTAACCTTGACACAATCTCCCACAGAGACAGGGGGATCTGACAAGGTTAATCAGTGATAGATGCCTCTAGATGGATGTCCTTGTTCTGAGCCTCTCCACTTCATCCATCAGCTCATGACCAACAAGATGAAATTATATTGATCGTATTTTTGCTAAAAGAAAGAAAGAAAGAAAGCTTCTTTAAGGTAGAAAAGCTTACATTTACACCATAGATTGAACCTGGCAAGGTGAAGTTCAGGAAAACAGCTGTCGTTTTTTAAAGCCTGGGCCCATAACCACATAATAGCGTCACCTCAATCCTGACTTTGATTGACGAATTGGAGACATTTTTTCTCTCAGACTGAATGAATGTGCTGTTGATATAAGGTTGGATGGTACACAAGCAGTAATAGGCCTGTAAACTGTGTGTGCAACTGATCAGTGAAGGAAATGTGGTGCTTTTTTCCCACTCACCATACAAACTACCTCTATAGCTAGAAGTTGATTGCTACATGGTGTCATCAGGGTTATTTTAGCCCAAGGTATCTCGGTATCTCTTTGCCATTACTTTTAATCCCCCCCCCCCAATCAATAATAGCAATAATAACTCACTTGAATTTTCTTTTAAGTGAACAACACAGAAGAATAACTGTAGCTTCATCACTGGCTGCAGCCATACGTGTTTTTGGTGTGAAGTTTAATTTGTACAAGTTATCTGAGTGATTAATTTCATGGTTCACATGCTGGTGCCTTAATTGCGTGCTCAACTTGTGTTCACGGTGGTTTAGGACATATTCATGTGCCTTTCTTGTCCTCATATCAGCAGTCCCTCTTTGCTGAGCTGGCTTCTACTGTATTTAACTGAAATGTCCACATATGAATAAGCATTTTAGTCTCATATGGGCATCCAGTTCTGGAGAGCAGCAGCTTGTTATTTCACACATACGCAGTCACCTCAGGTTGCTTCTAGTAAACACGGCTTTGATTCTTCAAAGTAGTAGTTATTGAGCTGTGTCCAAAGCACAGTGCACTTTAGCCATTTCAGTTAAACCCAACAGTCTAAGAGGCGTGGAAGAAGTGAACAGATCTGGGTTTGGCATTTAGCCACTGCAGCAGGGTGTGGGGTTTATCCAATCAGCTGTCCAGGATGGTGTTTGAGCTGCTTTGAGAAGAGGCCTTTCACAAAGATCCTTATTGATCTTAATATTAAAGGAGCTGCTTCACATGCTTTAATCACCCGTGACATTATGTCGCTTTGTTTTTACTGAAAGACTGAGCTGCTGATTAAGCCGGTAGTGATTTCAGTGTTATGATGGTTCTTTGTGCTCATAATATATTCAAAGGCATTTAATTTCTTCTGATCAAGATTCAGTGGTTCAGTATTATAGCTACTTAGGATGACTTCCCTTCTGCCTTGTGGAGGGAATGTGCGAAGATATGAAGCAGCACTCAGGCTTCTGTCACTCATATTTATACCCTCCCAGCAGTAGTTCCCAGCAAAGTTCATTTTCCCATCTGTCACGTGTTTCTTTCTGAAACACAAAGTAGTGCATGCCTTCGGGCAAACTAACCCAGTGTGCTCTGTGTGTTTTGCAGTGTGGAAGGTGATGCCCCGGGTAGCGAGGTGGGCGCCTCTGTGGATCCCAGCGGTGGCTACAGTTGCGTCCCAGTGACCCACAGTGGCGGGCTCAGCCCCGACCACCTGGACAGCCAGCTCTACGGACACATCTTCCTGCCTGGCCACCCGCGGCCCCGCCGACCCAAGCTCCAGCACTCCCAGTCCATCCTCCGCAAGCAGGCAGAGGAGGAGGCTATCAAGCGCTCCCGTTCGCTGTCAGAGAGCTATGAGCTCTCATCAGACCTACAGGACAAGCAGGTGAGGGGGAGTCCACAAAGACAGGGACAACTTCCATCTGTAAACACCTAACATAGGGCTGGGTGATATGGTTGAAACCATATCACAATATTGATAAGAACAGAAGCATATCATGATATAAAAAAAGATCACATGTAAAATAATGAAAATTATTTTATCAGGCAGAAACAAAAAAGAAATGTTTTGGAATACATTTTTATTTGCTCGAAGTTAAAGCAGCACTAATGAGTATTTTCAGATCAACAATGGGACATATCAGTCCGTGTAAAGTTAAATGTGTGGCTTGAAGTGACAAACCTTCAGAGAATGATCACCTAATTACCGTTCGCTATCTACTTGTGTGTAGTGGCAAGGAGTCACATGTTCAAAAAAGCATACAATGAATTTGTTCCTAACATAGTACTTGGCCTGCGTAGATGAACAGAGGGACATAGCGCCAATAATAAATGAATAAATAAATGTAATAAATAAGAGGACAAACATCTTTACACTATTCCACTGATAGAGAGAAAGAGAATCTATAGAAAAACAAACACATCACAAGTCATATCAGCACTTTAAGCATGTCCTAACAAATCTGTCAAACAGCAAGTGCACAACTAGTGCCTAAGTGCCTAAAAATATGAGGACAAAAAACAGCTGGACTGCAGGAGACACACATGTGAATCAAATTCAAATCTTAGAGAGTCCAAGTGTGCTTAAAATATTGATTGTGTTTCCTGGTTCCCAATAAGTAACATGGTCCTGCAGTGTTTTGATGTCTTGGGTTGAGCCATTTTTCTCTTTTTTGAGTGCACATCCCTCTTAAATCTAGTGTATAAATGTTTATCATCCAATCAGTTGCTTTACTAAATTTGTCTACAGTCTATTATTAAAAAACGGTTTGTGAGGTTTACTGAGCTAAAACAAATCATACCCCAATGTAAGTTCTATCAACAGCTGAACAACAGCAACCTTTTTTTTTTTTTAAAGACATCTCATTTACGTTAATATGTTTTTTCAGGAGATTTTTCTATATTGCTGCAAAGTACAGTAGAGGTCCAGTATTTTGAATTGCATCCAAAAAGGAACCCATGAACAGTTGGACGGGAGCCAAATACACCTGAGGATAGTAAAACTTGATCCAAAATGTAGCCAAACAGACCCACATTTACTTTCATATTTTTTTGTAATGTTCTTCATTTTACTTAGATAGATATTACATTATCTGAAGGTTATTGTATTATACCTGTTACAACAAGCTGACATCACCTCAAAGCTCTTCCTGGTGGTCAAATGAAAGTCATATAACAGTGGTCTAGTTTTGCCTGGTGCCCCGTCAGCTGTGTCTGTGTGGCTCCTCAGTAAGCAGTGAAAAGTTGTAGCCTGTTGGAGAGAGACTCAATGTCACCGTCTATAGTCCTTGTGCCAAGTTTGAGACCGCTGGGCTCCTTGGCCCTCACACGGTGCAGAGAAACATGATTAGTGTCATTTTACTCCATGAGTCCATACTGTAGGTGTAAACTGGGTCAATGTGTTAAAGGAGTAGGGCTGAGAGAGGGGACTAATTTAAAACAGCCCTGATATGTTCTAATAATAGGTGTATCATTGAAGGAGAATTATCTATCTCTCACTCATTTCAGTCTTGTGTACATCTCCCTGATCCCTTTCAAGCACTGTAATTCTTTAATCATCATTTTGATGAAAGACATTTAAATACTGCACCATTAATACATTTTATAGTTTAGCATATCTTCACTAGTGCGCCTTGTAAGTTTGCAGTCTGTATTTTGATATGTCCACCAGCACAGCAGTCCCCAGCTATAATCACATTTGTCCTCTAAATCTTGTTGGTGATAGTTTCCCAAGAGCAATTACTCATCAGTATTTGGTCCATTAGCAGTTTAGCAGTCAATCTGGGTCCCATCACAGTTCAACATTCTCCATGGGAATTCATTTGAGTCCAATAAAACCTAAATTCCAGCCATTTTTAAACACCATCCATACTCTCTGTGAGTTTTCAGTCACGACAAAAGCAAATAAATCTGCAGCATTATTCTTCTGTCTAATCTACATTTCCAAGTTAATAGACATAGGTATCAATGCTAAACACCGGACCACTATGCTGCCTCTAACTTTAGTCCTATAAAATCCAAAACATAACACTTTTCAGACTATTGTATGTGTCCATCGTCCCTGCTTTCACCCAGAATCAGTAGCTGCCCTCACCAGTCCCATTACGGAGAACATTTGCATGGTTGAATTGTCATAAAACCACATGAGACTAATTAGATTTAATTAATCTGTTTCTCAGATACATTTATAACACCAACTTCCCTTCTCTTCCTGCAGGTGGAGATGCTAGAGCGTAAATATGGTGGGCGTTTCATAACCCGTCATGCAGCCCGCACCATCCAGACAGCCTTCCGCCAGTACCAGATGAACAAGAACTTTGAGCGTCTTAGAAGTTCTATGTCTGAGAACCGTATGTCAAGACGAATCGTCCTATCCAATATGAGAATGCAGTTTTCCTTCGAAGGACCTGAAAAAGTCCACAGCTCCTACTTCGAGGGAAAGCAGGTCTCATTGACAGATGACGGCACCAAAATTGGCTCACTGGTGCAGTCAGAACATGGTGGGGAGATGGGCATGCAGGCCAAGACCCCTACGACACAGAGTGACTTCACAGACGCCATCACAGAATTAGAAGATGCCTTCTCCAGGCAGGTCAAATCTCTAGCGGAGTCCATAGATGATGCTCTAAATTGTCGCAGTCTGCATGGTGATGACAACCAGTCAGAGCCAGGGAGAGGCCACCAGGATATGGACAGGGAGGTCAGCTGCCAGGTAAAACCCTCCCACAGCGCTTCAGAACACCGCAAACTGGATGAGATGACAGCGTCTTACAGCGATGTCACCCTTTACATCGATGAAGAAGAATTATCACCGCCACTGCCCCTGACTCAATCTGTAGACCGGCCCTCCAGCACGGAGTCAGACTTGCGTCAGCGTTCTCTGAACTCTTCCCAGGACTACTGGTCACTGGCTCATAAGGATGAGAAAGGAGACACAGACACGAGCTGCCGCAGTACACCGTCTCTGGAGTGTCAAGAGCAGCGTTTACGGGTAGACCATCTACCCTTACTTACTATTGAGCCTCCAAGTGACAGTTCAGTAGAGCTCAGTGACCGCTCTGATCGCAGCTCTTTGAAGAGACAAAACGCCTACGACCGGAGCCTCAGCAACCAGCAGAGCAGCCCCAAACACATCAGCCACAGCCTGCCACCCCGAGGGCCTTCCAGAGAAGACGACGGCAACCGCCATCGGCCACGACAACTGGAGGCCCACCTGGCCATCAACGGCACCGCGAACCGACAGAGCAAGTCGGAGTCTGATTTCTCTGACGGTGACAACGACAGCATCAACAGCACATCCAACTCCAATGACACCATCAACTGCAGCTCTGAGTCCTCATCCAGGGACAGCCTGAGGGAACAGACGCTCAGCAAGCAGACGTACCACAAAGAGACTCGCAACAGCTGGGATTCACCTGCATTCAGCAATGACATCATCCGCAAGAGGCACTACCGCATTGGCCTAAATCTCTTCAACAAGTATGTACACTCCACGATACGAGAACCGTTACCAAACTGCTTACACAGAGTCAGACATTATCTGATGCCCATTACATACCCAATGAGCGACTGAAGAGGTTATATAAAATTGATCCATTCCATTACTTGAAATGTTTTTGTGGAAGAATCCAACATGACACTCTTAACAATAAATGTTCAACGATGTGGACTGAAACACCTCTACTTGAGGTACAAACAAGTCTGGGACTCATTCTGCTGCATCTCAGGCAGACCAATGCATCTGAGCATGTGTGATTCCATTTAATCGTAGAAAAGAAATCAGATTGTGTATTTGGTGTCCTTCAGAGCTGGCCATTAAGTTCCTTTTAATCATTTGTGATCAACACTGCAGGAAAAAGTAGCTCCCTCCTCCCCACTCTCAGCCCATTCCAACTGCCCCCCCTCCCCCTGGCCTCCCTAAATCCTGTCCTTCATCTGACACACATTTGGCCAGGGGCAGAAGTGTAGTGGGATAATCATAGATTTGGAATGTGTCCTCACTGCTTCCCTATTTGTCTCTCTCTGTTTCCCTCTCTCTCTACCCTCTCCTGTGTCTCCAGGAAACCAGAAAAAGGCATCCAGTATCTGATAGAGCGAAACTTTGTTCCAGACACTCCAGTGGGTGTGGCCCATTTCCTGCTCCAAAGGAAGGGCTTGAGTAGGCAGATGATTGGCGAGTTCCTGGGTAACCGACAGAAACAGTTCAACCGAGATGTCCTCGAGTGAGTTTCCAGCGAGTAAAGTTGGTGTAATCTTTGACGCATTGTGTAGGCAAATGAATCCTTTTGTCTAAACCCTGAAACATCTTAAACAACTTTTTATTTGATGTGCCAACTATGCCAGTGCACAGAATTTGATTTTATCTGCCCTCCAGGAACAGAAATTGTCATTTAGATGCAAATAGGGTTGCCAGTTAGCAATCTACACTCATTCAAGAAGTCTTTGGAGTTTCTGAGTACTACGTAATGACTCGAGTTACATCCAGAAAATAAACATAAATAGAATCCACTCAGGAAATTGCCGTGATGCTCTGATAGACATATAGACCTCATTTATATTCTTCAGCCCTTTTAACAGAGAGGAGATGTTGTAAAGATCTCATATTTTCCATTAGTCATTCTTCTCTACTTTATGCTTTAGACTTTAGTCAGACTTATCTGAAACACACTGGACGCACACCAGCTCTATCAGATCCCACTGAGATTCAAAGAAGGATAAGGCCAGGAATGGTCCGTCAGTGTCAGTTTGACAGACATATCTAAAGGGCTCCTTGAGAAAACCTCTATAAATCCTGGCATGCAAGGTATCAAGGTATCAAGCCCCTGGAGAGCTGAGTCAGAATCCTCACTTCACCTGAGAAAAGAGTTTTCGGGTCATTTATTTAAGTCGAAGTTTCAGTATCACAGTGGAAAAAATATTTCATTACACATACAAGTCTGGCATTAAGGCTGCAATAATCAATATTTTTGAATAAACAGTAGGCAAATGACAATTTGTAAAGTGAAAGGGGCTGCTTTTGGTGAATAATTATCACCCAGCTCTACAGAGCTTTCAGGTCGTTGTGTTTGGTTTTATAGGCCACATCTTACTGTTGCTGTTTTCGTTCAGTCTCATGAACCCTATTACCAGCAGCAGGTATCTGTTTTTGACTAAAAAGCTCTTATAAAATCACTGCACACTACTTGTCCAACACCAAAGCCCAGACAGACATCACTAATGACAAGCCACTGAGATTAATGGAGCATTTATAGCAACCAGATTTTGGGATTTAAAAAAATAAGATTTTAATGTTTTTTTCTCAGACATCAAATCAGAGCTAAAAGACTGACTATTTGGGCTTCGACTTATTTGGTTGTCAGACATACGATTCTAAATGAATGCTAATATTGCTTTCTGTCTACTGTTTGGGTAAATAGGCAAATGTTTGCTAACTCATTGGCCATAACAAGGTGCTAATGTGTCAAATATGTATAGGATGTTGGGCTCGTTAAGGAGTTCTTCTCCCAAGTGGCCAAAAAATGAGTGGTGGTGCTTCAGTAAAAGTAGATGTGTTAGCAGTAAAGCACCCAAGTTTCAAAAGTTAAAGAAGGCTTCTTAATGACAGTGGCAGGGATGAAAATCTGAAAGTGTCTAGTACAGGTTGAGGAAATGACTGAAACTCTTATATAATGTCTACTAGGAAGTGTGTCATTGACACAAAGCTATTTTCACACACAGATTTTGCCTTGTCTTTTACCCAACATCAGAAGCCATATGTTTTTCATATTAGCAAGGAACTGTAGCTAATGAATGTAGTTTCACACATTGAAGGCAGTTACACATTACTGAATCCCATTGAAGTTTCTTGAACGATCACGTTATTGCCATTTGAAAGGATGGCGTATCATTTTCCTATCCAAACGGATCTTCTCACTGCTAATTGTGTGTTTTTCACCAGCTGTGTGGTGGATGAAATGGACTTCTCAAGTATGGAGCTGGACGAAGCACTCAGGAAATTTCAGGCACACATCAGAGTCCAGGGAGAAGCGCAGAAGGTTGAGCGGCTGATAGAGGCCTACAGGTGAGAAGCTGGGGACACAATACATGACAGGGCTTCACCTCTCGAATGGTCTTACATCATCTTAAACCAGTCGAGGATTATGTGGCAGGATGATCATTATCAGGTCCATGACAATGTCTAGTGTCTACCACACATCATGTATGACTAATGGATAGCACATGTTGGCTTTGCGCCATTTCAAAAACCCTCTAAAACAGAAGTGACACCAGAAAGTCACCGTCTTCAGCACACAGGCACAAGAGCATCATTGTAGCAGTGCAAAGCCATTTTAAATCCAGATCTTTGCAGAAAATAATTTATAGAGTTGAGAAAAACCTCCCTCAGGGCTGCTGATAGATGTTGTTTGTCCCTCATTTATTTACTCCAGACCTGCAGTAGAAAGGTGCTTTCATGCCCACAGAGAATTTGCTTCCATCAGCACCGAGCAAGGACATTTCGGCCTCAGTAGCCATGGCCGTCACTGTTACACTGGGGAGATAACGATAACTGATCATCTGGCGTTCGCCTGCAGCCCAGTCCAGATATGATCATGAAGTCACTTAATGGTGACTCAGAAAGCTGTTAAACGGCCTGTTCCATGGCTTCAGGCTGTATTGACTGTCTTCAGTGGTACAGGCTCAATGTGCTTTTCACTCAAGGCTATGAACCATACATGACCATGGCTCAGATAGTGGAGACATCAATATCTATATCAATATTGATATTGATATTCCTGCCCATAAATGGAACTAACAGGGAGGATTATTGATTTATCTTGCCTTGAAGGAAAGTCTCCTTACTGATGTTTTGTCCTTTAATGACGGACTGTCTGTCTCTTCTCGCAGCTTCACTCAGATCTTGACTTCTCCTCTCATTTTGTTTGATAAAGCATAAAGCCTCTGGGTGGGCGTTTCCTGGGGATTCAGTTGAGTTACAACGTAGAGCCGACTTTGTTAGGTGACATGGTGTGCTGTTGACTGTAAGACAACTTAAAGAACACAGAGCATATATTCAACAAGCCCCATAATGTTATCTACCTACCATTAGCAATGTAAGCTAGATGTTGCTTTTTGTTAATGCTCACTGAGTGATGGCCAAAAATAAATTCAGCTTTTTGTGTTCAATATCCTCTTCACAGCCAACGCTACTGCATCTGCAACCCCGGTGTGGTGCGACAATTCAGGAACCCTGACACAATCTTCATCCTGGCCTTTGCCATCATCCTCCTCAACACTGACATGTACAGCCCCAACGTCAAGCCTGAGAGGAAGATGAAGCTAGAGGACTTTGTTAAGAACCTTCGAGGTACTTTGTTCTCCCTTCCTGCACCACAACCAGCTTACTGTCACAAAACAAATATTATCTTCAAACGCTACTGAGCAGCTTCAAGGATAAATACTCAACTGAAATTGAGTTTTGGGCATGGATTTTGCATTGATTAATGGCCGTGTCAGTAAGGTTTTTATAAGTCATGGTCAAGAAAGCTCTGCTGTTGAGGCAAAGGACATTTTAGTTGCCCTCAACAGATTTTGAGGGTATTAGCAGGGGCTTTGTGGCATGGCTAACTCATTTCTCTGCCTACTGGAGTGTCAGTAATTAAAGTACAGTATTGAGTGGAGGAGAAATATTCGTCCTCAGAGAGGTCTGAAGGACATTTCTGTCTGTAATGTGAGAAATATGTGCAGCACAGCAGTATGTAAATAAATTCAGGGGTTCATCAACTCTCATAAATCTGTGAATTAATCATTAATCCTTCTCTCTTCCTCTCATCCTCTGACAGGAGTGGATGATGGGGAGGACATCCCTCGAGAGATGCTGGTAGGGATATATGAGCGGATTCGCAAGCGAGAGCTCAAGACTAATGAAGACCACGTGTCCCAGGTTCAGAAAGTGGAAAAACTCATTGTTGGAAAAAAGCCGGTAAGTTTGAGTTTGCCCTTGGGCTGCAGCGCCGAGTGTGACTACTTTTATCTTTCCCTCCATTCAAGAGCTGAATCCAGCAGAGGCATGCGGAACCAAATTACCCAATGTACCTCTGAGCTGTCACAGAGAGCACTAGCTTATTCATGACCAACGTCCTCTAAAAGGGAACTGAAATGAAAGAGCATTCTGTACCTGAACCTACTTTCCTCATTGTGTGACACATCAATTCTTCAGGGCCAGAGACCTTCATGCTGAATGACTGTAATATGTCTTTTGCCCTAAGTGCCGGCTAAGAAAAGATACGCTCTGTAATAATAAATGAGATAAACAGCCTCACACCCAGTGATCTCAAAGGTGTTTACTTGAAACCCCTTCCTTCCCTTCGGCCTATTGATGTCCTTTTCATCAGACCAACTCCCCGTTAGTGACATATATCAGCAGAAGTTTAAGGGACCTTGACGATGTCATGATCATAAAGCCTGAAAAACGATTGTGAGGGACGTATAGATGTTTGCTCTGTGATCCAGAAAACTAGTTTTCCTGATTTTAAATTTGGCCATATTTCCTTTTGAACATTAGGTGGAAAGTCTTTCCTTTGATGTATCTGTACTCACTGTGCCATTTAAAATGACTCTTGTCTGTATCTCTCACTCTATAGATTGGCTCATTACACCACGGTCTGGGCTGTGTAAGTATTACTCTTTCTGTCATCTACATCTTAGGGTTGAGTGGAAATAATTGTAAAATATCAAAAAGGCTTTATGAAACGGACAAAACATTGTGGAATGTATGAAATTATATTTTTGCCAGTCTGCCTGAGACCAATTCAGAACCGATGTCGTATTGTGTGTGCAGGTACTGTCGCTTCCCCACCGGAGATTGGTCTGTTACTGCAGACTTTTTGAAGTGCCCGACCCCAACAAACCACAAAAGTTGGGCCTGCACCAAAGGGAGATCTTCCTTTTTAATGACCTGCTTGTGGTAGGGCAGACATTACAGTTGCAGCACATTGGGAACACACATGGACCTTCCACTGAAAGAGTCTAAATCACAGCATGTGCTTTGCTTTTTTTTCATAGGTTACTAAAATTTTCCAAAAGAAGAAGAACTCTGTGACATACAGCTTCCGGCAGTCCTTCTCACTTTATGGCATGCAAGTGCTGCTCTTTGAGAATCAGTGTAAGTACCAGACAGACTTTTGTGTCAGCTTTTTCTAAAGGTGTCAGCGTGTCTCAAACAAACTCGTATGAGAACATGTCTAAAGGCAAAAGTGTTGCTGGCTGTTTAATGGCCGCCATTTGATCGCTGCAATGAAGTGGTCGTGGCCGTGGCATACTGACATCTTAATGGTAGCACAAGTGTTGTCTTTTATTGAAATTTCAGTTAACTTTCTCAGTGATCTATTTTGTGCTGGCACGGATTAAAGTGCTATATTATATAATATTGTCACTCTTTAGATTATCCCAATGGAGTCCGCCTGACCTCAGCCATCCCGGGAGCTGACATCAAAGTCCTAATCAACTTCAATGCACCCAATCCTCAGGACCGCAAAAAGTTTACAGACGATTTGCGAGAGTCTATAGCTGAAGTCCAGGAGATGGAGAAGTACCGGATAGAGTGTGAGCAAAAGTGTTGTTTTTCTCTACATAACTGTGCTCAGCAAATCCATCCATTCACCAGACTATACTTTTATACTCTCAGGGAGCCTAGATTATTGATAAAGCTGCATTTGTGTCTCCTACACAGCTGAGCTAGAAAAACAGAAGGGGGTGGTGAGGCCCAGCATGTCCCAGAGTTCAGGGTTAAAGAAGGAAACGGGAAACGGAAACCTGAGCCGAGCAAGCCTCGACGACAGCTACGCCATCGGTGAAGGTCTGAAGAGAAGCGCCCTCAGCAGCTCCCTACGTGACCTCTCGGATGCAGGTAAAATCAGGGGTTTCCATGGTAACATACTATCTCACGTCTTAGCCCTCTGCTAGATGAAGTAGAGCCTATACCCACGCTGGATGCTGGTATGATACTATTGGCTCCTTCTGGATGTTTATTGATTTGGGAACTTGGAAGAAGCTGAGTTCCTGAACCTGTCCAGATTTAATTTGGCCGGTAGCCGTAACTGACCCAACACTGCAGAGTCTCTTTGTGAGCGCGCCCCCTAAGCCATGAAGCCAGTGAAGCAATGAGGTAGAGATGGGTGTGTTTGCTGATGGGCCCAGGTGTAATTTACTAGAGGCTATCTGCTAATAATCCTGCATCACTGGCGGGGGAGGAGACAGCGCTATGTAGGTCAGCGTGATCAATTTGAGCGTCTTAGTGGTAAGAGGAATTAATGTTGTGTAGTTGATTCAGGCAGGGTGTAGAGAGTGGCCTCCACACTGCAGAGCAGCTCTGCAAAAACACACTCAGTGACCTCAACACAGGGCTCAGATTTTTAAAGCAGCATCAAAGGATGACTTGTTTCTTTTGACTCTGTTAAAATGAAAGATTTGATTTACATTTTGGTTCATGGAAAAGTGACTTATATCAATGCAGCTTCCTCTGTCCTTGAGGGTGAAGCCTACTAATTTCACAGATGGAGTTACAAGGTCAGTTTACCATTCATGGTAACTGTGAGTGATAATGGGTAATCTCAGACTGGGTTTGGAGCCTACAGATTTTTAACAGGATGCCTCCATTAGAAACTGGAGACGTGGAATTTGAAAGATGAGGATATTTACAAGGCAAGGAGGGCACTATGGGAAATGTGCCATGTTAGGATCCAGTGTTTTGGGATTGAGACTCATGCTCTGGATTAGAATTCAGAGTGTTTTAGCATTTGCTGTTTCAATTTTGACCAGTCTTATTTTAATCTGTCTTTTATGAGTCTTGCAACTTAATGGATGTGAAATGCTAAATTGCCAGAGTTCCCCTATAATACGGTCAGATTGCAGGTCTGCTCCTGATGGGATGGTCTCCTGCCAGCTGTGCCTAAATGTTGCTGTGTAGACGCATAAAGAAATCTCCAAGCCTGAGTTATCCCAGAGGCTAATCTTGTGCTGGAGTCGTAGCAGTGACTTGCTTCTTGCCTTCCCTTTAGTGCTTATTCGCCTCCCTCTGCCATACTGACAGTCTGCTGTCTAGTCATGTGCCACTTTTACAACCTTAGGGTGCTAGCACCCCCCCCCTCCTCCTCCCCTCTGTACTAGACAGAAGGGACATGTGCACCTTCACGTGTTTACCAGGCGTGTCTAATCTGTCATGTTACATGTTCTGGGCAGGCAAGCGTGGGAGACGCAGCAGTGCAGGATCACTAGACAGCAATATGGAAGTAAGTAGGACGCAACTGATGCTGAGCTGTCCTCAGACGTTATGTTGTTCCCTCTGACCACACAAGTCTCTGTTTTTTGTTTTTTTTTGTAGTTCGAGTTTCTTTCTGTTTTGGTGGTGTTTTTGTTGTGAGCACCTTGGTCACTGTGCATGCACACTGCTGTCATGATCCTCTGTGGCTGACACATGTTAACCCTTGAAGTACACAGCATGGCACGACTAATAATGCTACTGACTCATATTAGGGCTGCTCTGTGTCGATGTTAGACTAGTCATCCTCTCTTGTGTAGTGGGATCAATATTTAGCTTTATATCCTGAATTTTGTCCTTTTTTTTTTGTTCACTCAAAGAGCGATACTGGCTGCGCTTTGTCAGTTCCAGCTGCTGCATGCTCACACAGTCTGGAGTGCCTGACTCGCACTGCTTCCTTTCATTGACCCCTGATCTTGACAAGAAGTTCCTTTCCTTAGCAAGCGCTGCACTACAGTGAAAGAATCCAAGCATGGAGGCACAAATGTGTAGCTGTGAATATATGCTCTCAGAAGCAGGGCAGTCTCTATGACGAGGACCATTCATATGTGGATAACTCAGTTCGCTTGATTTCATTTGACAGGAGCCTAAATTTGTCACTTCTTCAGTGCTAGTTTGAATCTGAAGCTGCTGTCAGAATATGTTTGTTTCTCTTTGTCAACAAATCATGTGAAAAGACTAAAACTCCATGCTGTCTTGGGTTTCTCTTTCATCATTTAGCCACCTTTCCATCAGTAGGTGGTGAATAGAAATAGGTGAATAGAAAGGAATACCCTGTCATAAGAATACATCAGGTACAATTCACAGCCGGCTGATTGTCCAACAGTATCATGAATCCTTCAGAAGTTCATGAACAAATCATTGATCACTGATCACTTAAGTCAAACACATTAAGTGACCATTTATGAAAACACAGGAACACGTCGTAACTCAAGACTCAGGATCATTTGGATCTAAGTCACTGGTGATTAGTTTTGTTTGCATGTTATGCATGGCTCTGAAAGATCTGCTTCATTTCTTCAATATGAATGTTTGTTCTAATGTTCTGTATTTATCTTCTTCTTCTGTGTTATTGTGCTATAATTGTTTGTCTTGCTCAGTGGTATTTTAGAAAACGGTACCGCACACTAATGTGTGTACTCTGCACATGCTCCAAAGTGGGGGCACACAAACATGAAAGAGGGTATGGTAACCTCGGATCAGATCAGATATAATAGCGGCAGAAACTCACAGCAGCATCAGCAGTCAGAGAGAGAGAGAGAGAGAGGGAGGGAGTCTGAAGACTTAGAGGCAGTTTGTCTGCTCATGACAGTGCAGATACTGTACTGCTGTAACGCTCTGACAAGCTCAGCAAGCCGAGCCCCTAAACCATTTAGAGAGAGTCAACCGTGAGATGTTAGCATGGATAGACAAACAAAAGGCAGTGAACCAGAGAAGGAAATGGAGAAGCTTTTCCACAAGGTAACACAAGCAGTAGTGTGAGATTGTAGATGAGCTGAAGCTGGTCGGTGCTGCTGTGTGAAGAAGTCGACAGACCAGAGGGGCGTTTTTCTTTCCACAAATATCGCTTTTGGCCCTTAAAAGGTAACTTTGGTATTTTTAAACCTGGGCCCTATTTTACATAATTGAGTTCACAATGGCTAGCAGGTACAAAAAGCTTTGGAACTGGTCTAGAAGATTACCTCAGCCAGCAGCCGCAAACAAGCTACAATGGCTGTAATGTAATCCTGTGGTGCAACCTCGTGTTTTTGTCACTGACAGGTTTAGATTATTATTCAAAGTGTCTGACAGCATTATTGAAGGGATCCCTACAGAGATTGACCCATAAGATCCTTTTTGTTTAATCAGAAACAGCCGCTGTATTTGCTTCTCCACCAGACTCCATTGACAAAAACAGTAATTTTACCTCACAGAATGTAGGGGTTGCTAGGCTAGTTGCTAGGCTAGTTATAGTGTAACTTTGGTGTTTTAAAAGGTTAGTTTGAGTCTGATCTAATGTTATTAAAACACCAAAGTCATACTCACGAACTCACGTATTCTGCAAGGTAAAATGACGAGGGAGTCTAGTGGCTTTAATCCTAAAGTAATGTCCTTCCTGGTAAGAAAAAAAAAAGGATCTCACAGGTGAATCTCTGCAGGGATCCTTTTTGTAACAATCCGAGCCTGTCAGTAGCACTTTAAGTGGACCCAAAGGATTACATTACAGCCACTGAGGTGTGTTCGCAGCATGTCTCACAACTGCCGACTGAGGCCATCTACTGGAAGCTTTTTGCATCACCAGTCATTTTGAACCCAAATGTAAAAATGACACATGTATCAAAAATCCTCAAGTTATCCTTTAAAGAAATGAATGAATCTGCAGCAGGTGTCCCTTCACCTACCTCTCTCGACTTTTTCCCACTGGACAGTGGAGTCTGGACTTTCTGCTGTGTCTGTTGTGATCTGACCTTCTGCTCTTCTGCAGGGGTCCATCATTAGCAGTCCTCACATGCGCCGGAGAACCCCCTCCAGCCGAGACTGCCCGTCACGCCACAGTGGCCAATCCCTGCCCAACTCCTCTTCGCTGCTCGGATCTTTGTTCGGCACCAGGCGGGTGAAGTCCCCCAGCCCCACCCCGCAGGCCCTGCACCCTACCCTCATCTCTCACACCCCTCACCCGGCCAACCTGCACCACACGGCCCGGGCGGAGACAGACACGCCGGCCTCCATGCACCACGCCCAGTTCTGCCACATGACCCAGAACCCGCCGCCTTACCACCACCACCACCATTATCACCCACCAGCCCACTTGCAGCACCCTCCGCACCAGTACCATCCGACCCCTTCTCACGGCCAGCAGCCACCCTACCCGCCTCACACGCAGCATGTCCACGGGAGCCATCCTGCACACTCCTCCCACCCCACTCACGGCCCCCACCACCACGGCCCGCCGCCACCACCCTCCCAGTCCACCAGCAGCACCAAGCCCAAGCACAGCGGCATCAGTACGGTGGTCTGAGGCACACAGGGGCTCTCTGACTGAACTTTGATTTTACTCCGAGGCTCTCGGATGACAAGGCAGTCCCACTGTGCGTCGTTGGTCTGGGGATGTGAAGCCAGACGAGATCCTGTGCCTCCTTCAGCATTTTTTGTTACGCTCTTCAAAGGGGCAGTTTATTCAATATAGATACATTTCTTTTCCAGTTGCTCCTTTCCTTTCATTTTCAGGTAATAAGTCATGTCTGCTCAGCAGACGACAACATAAGAGCATGCACAAAGACCACAACTACTGTTTCAACTAAACTAAAGGAACATGATCAAATATCTTGCTTACTAGCATTTTACAGATGAAGTAAATAGTAATCTTGACTTTAATGTCTACACAACTTATCTAGTGTGAGGGTGGTTTGGCTGAACAGACAGACAGACAGACAGACAGACAGACAGTCATCCTCAGCAGTAGCTGTAAGAGTATTTAATGTAGCTGTAGCTCACAGTGCACTGTGATATCTCTGTTAGCAGTGATAAATGTGCCAATTATTGAAGCATTTACTAATTTAGTCACAAAAAATGCGTTATGTCTATTGTGCATAGTATTTTGTAAAATAATAATATCAACTGTTATTATTATGATTACTATTATTATTCCGGAAATGGCATCAATTAAAACTCTCAGTATTATACTCGCACATAGGTGGCGTAGTTTCACTCTTGAGAAAACAATCAAAAGCTTTTAATAGTTAGAGAAATTCAGTAAGCTGGAACACTACTGCATATGGTTGCCTTTGAGTTAGAACTCCGTTAAGATTGTTGAAGGACGGAGCAGACTTGCACACCCACCTGCACACAGTCTCATCCACTGCACTTGTCTTTGGTTCGGAGTCGTCTCCCCTGCCCTGGAAACAGGAAGCCACAGCGAGCTGCTGAGCAAACAGATTGATCTGAATGTCCACCCTGAAGTACTGCCTGCTTGTCCGCCATCACTTTATTTTTTTTAACTATTTTTTATAGAGTCCAATAAACACTATGAAATGCTCTATATGTTGTACTGCAACCTGGAAGACTTCTTCTACTGCTGGAGGACGAGGAGGAGTTGGTGGTGATTTTCATGGAAACGGAGGGAGTCTGTGCAAACTGTGTAGTAGGAAAAACAGCAACACGACTGTTCAAGTGTCTCCCCTGACGTGGAAGCCCTCAGCTGGCTGAGTGTGCCCTGTCCCTCTTTGGTTTCACCGTGCGCCTCTTGAGAAGCGAGCGTGTCGTGCACTGCTGTTTACTCCCTCGGCTGGACTTTTCCTCGGAGCCACATGGACGCCACAGTACAAAAATCAATAATTATCATTCAGTGATGTGATGACACTCTTATGCTTCACTGGTCACAAATGTCAGTTTTATATCAATCATCTTTCTGACATATTATGGGGTGGCTGGATGTACCTCCCAGCCGTCCTGTGCACAGTATCTACGGTGGGGGCAAGTGGAGACGGGGGGCTGGTGTGCTGGAGTATATTTTCTGTTCAAAGTGATAGACACAGCACTTGTTCTACTTTAGTTAATATCAATGGCAGAAGTTAGGCTGTATCTGCTGCAGAGAGAATGAGATGGATTGTTTTTAACATGTATGTGCAATATGTATTTACTTTTTCTCGTCTGAGAACAATTGCAGTCTGGTGGTTGTTCTGTTTTGTTAGTTCTGTTTGTTTTGTCTTTTTTGCCCCCCCCCCCCCCCAACATCCTTTATCATTTTTTCCTCAGTGTTTCAGTGAAGTGCAAGTATCCACATGGATTCGGAGGGACTGGACCTTCCACACTGATACAGAATGTCTAAGAAAATAATTGCATGTAACAATGTATTTCGAGGCTATTTTCTAACTCTTGTGTATTCCCAAACTATATCAGTGTTGCAGTCGACAGTTGTTAAAAATGACTAGTAGAATAGTTTTGACTTCTTCAATTACAGCTAACTGAAGTCAACTATGTATTTGTGTCACTCCAGAGGATAACTAAATCTGTATCTTTTCCTGATCCACATACAGTAGTTTACTGGATCTTTAGTGTACAACAGTAGTTAAAGCTGGATGTTATCACAGCTGTGAGAGGTAAAGTAGAGCAGGCGTGATGAAAGATGTACTCTTCTGTCATCTGGACGTCAGAGAGATAATGAACAGATAGCTATGAGTAAAATGAATGGAAGTTTTTTTTATCTTCATATTTATCATCTGTCTCCATCACACATTACTGTTGTCAAGTGATCAGTGTTCTTAAATACTTATTTCCTAAAGGTTCAAGTTTTCATGGTCCCAGTTTCTTGTGCAGCACCCTTTATTAATAGTTTATGAGTCAAGTTAATTGACAATTGCCATTATTAATGGTTAATAAGCAATTTAATAATGTTTATAAATCAGTAATTAGCCATTCATAAGAAGAAGTTTTGAGTTGGCATGTTCTGAAAGAATATCCCTTTGCCTAGCGTTTGTCCTCCAGCCAGTGTTGCTGTCACTCAGCGGATCAGCTGATTGATGCTCAAAGACGCATAGCAACATGTGGGCAAATGCAGAGAGGAAGAAGACTGCAAACTCGCAAACAAAGATATGAACATTATACGATGTAAAGTAAACCTAAAAACAGGCCCTGAGAGGAGGAAATGCATTCTACAGGGGCACATTTAGCTGGTCAGACAGTCTCAGTGATGAACTGAAGAGTTGGCTATAAAGACAAAGCAGGAGTCCCGCAGTGTTTAGCATCCACCTCCAAATAACACGTACAATTCATAACTTTTGATGAAATAGAACATTAAGCTCCTGGGACTAGAGCACAGGTGCTGTTTTTCGGAGCGCCTATTGTTTAGGTCATCCCCGACTAAATAAACTGATCACTAGAAGCTGTCTGGGAGACATTCCCACTCTGCTAAACTAGACTAAACATCTGCCAAAGAGATTTTTCACAACCTGGCAACCAAGAAGGTCATCTTATCAATGTCCAAATACTGATCTAAATATGTATTACCCATTAATGAAGGCTTTAATTACAACTTATGAACCCTCTATAAAGGGTGCCTAATTAGACAGTGGTACCATTTTTAAAATATCTCTCACGACCCCTAGATGTGTTTGTGTTCTTTAGGTTATACTCAGATTTGCAGCATTTAATCCAGCATAGTTTAGATCCTACCGAGTCAGGAAAGTGCCAATGTTTCATGGTCATCACATTTGAAATCACTTACATACCAAATCAATTGGGGACCAAATTGAATCGACCCACCACAACCCCGCGGTTGACCAATCCCAGGTTCTGTCTTCAGATAAAAGTCTGATCACTAACTAATTGTTATGGAATAATAGTGCAGACACCAGAGAAGAAGACACCCTTTTAGAAGGTTTTCCAAAATGTGTCAAATCGGTTTCAGTCACAACCTTCCAGTTCCTTCAGACGACTGATCTATTGTAAAACCTGTCCAGATTCCGTGTGAGGTGCTTTATTGCATGCCATTGATGCCTACTGTTTCTTTTTTCTTGTCTTTTCTTTTTTTTTCTTTTTTCTAAGTGTTGTTCAATTGAGCAGCGAGCTTGACTAGACCCTAAACTCTAAATGTAGCTTTGAATTTTCTGACTGATACTTGTTTACATTTAGATGCTTCTTCCCTACTTCCCTACTTTTCATTTAAAGTTGTGTCATTCTCCTCTGGCATGCATTTCACCTCTATTTCCAATGTACAGTACAAAGACATGGCAGCGCACTGCTGAGTGTAAATAGCCAATCCATCTGGGGGAATCTAATGTAAGCTGACGAAGCGGGTTCCAAAGGGAGGAAACACGTTAAGGGTGGGTCGCTAATAAAGGATGAGAAAACATATGTAAATACTTTGTAAATTATTATGATTATTATTATTATTATTACTCAGTGTCTGCAGTTACATTGAAGCTGCATTCCTGCTCCCCTCTGATATTTACATAATCATCAACTGCTTCTCTCTGCCTCCGACAGGACTGAATTATCATAGGATCTAGAGATGAACAGCCAACTGTTACACAGTTAACACCGCTTCTGACTTATTCCATGAGACGTTCCCGTTCTCTCACACTTACAGCCCACTTTTGAAGTCAAAGGGAAGGGAGGAGTGCTCTTATTTTATTATGCATTCTGTTTCTAGGTAGACAAACCCCTATTGATGTAAAACTAGTACTGTGACAATGTTGAGAACGCAAAATAAAGCGATATACTGTAAAACCTGAGCTGTCTCGGAGTGTCTCTACTCTCTTTTTTACCTAAATGTGGTGTTAGCGTCCTGGGACTGCACAAGGCCGTTCTGCATTCAATTGGAAAATGGTCCAGAGTCCAGATCGCACCTTTACCAGCTTTTCTAACCTAAAAATGGAAACAGGCTCTGGAATTGTAGAGCTGTGCTTTCTAAGTAGGCCTTTCTGCTTTAAGATTCAAAATACAGTTACAATCCTAGGACCACACTTACATGTACAGACCTCTCTACCTAAAAGTGCTCCGACAGTGCTATGACTGCAATTGTACAGGTGTACCTAGAATCTGTCAGGACCATACAGGGCTAAGTGGTTTTATACTCTTAGGGTCATACCTTGATATGCCTCTCCACCCACAAAAGGTAAGTGGCACTAGAGACTCTGGACCACACTTATATGGGCTGTTCTACCCAGAGGTGGGTGTAGAGTCCTGGGAACACCTTTACATAAGCCACTCTACCTAAAAGTCCTAGGAGCAAACTTAGGCCATAAGGGCAGCACTTAAACAGGCTTGTCTACCGACTCCCAGGACTGAACTACAGTGTGAATTTGGGCCTCACGGTCTTGCAAAGATGAGCTGGGGATAAAATAAGCAACCCTGTGATGATTGGACCATTACCTCCTGAGCCATAGCCACCCAGTATGGAACTAGACTAGGACTAGATCTACAGTTGTGCCAGGAGTATGGCTGGCGTGTGTCACATGTGGCAACCAGTTCCAGACTTCAAATCAGCTAACTGGAACCAGCTGCATGTCTTGATGAATTTGCTGTTGCCCATTTCATCTCTGTCATTTTATTCAACACAATCTAAAGTAGTTTCTGTGTTTTTGGTCAACTTCAGGGCTATAATATTTAGTATTCATGGATGAACATCCAACAAATCAATATAAATCAATGTGATTACCAAAAGCAGGGCATTAGGCAGGATTTTAGAAGTGCTGAGGTCCTGAGGCCAGGTTCACACAGTACAACTCCACCCATCCCCCATAACACAGTTCTGGTTAGAAAAAGTAAAAGGCCACAGTCAGCTCTGAAAGCCTATGATGTGTAATTTGTGTGTAACTGTAGAATGGAAACTCCTCCTTGGGTCATTAAAGGGGTCCTTAGGTCCTTTCCATGATGCAATCAGTGACATCTTCTGTTAGATCCTCCCTGCTTGGTAGATTGTTAGATCATGTAACTCCACACCCACAGTTTGCAACATAAGCTGTATGTGTAGTGTCCTGGCTCACTCTGAGGTAGCCCTGATGGCAACATGGGTTTTTTGACAAAAGACATCATACAACTATCTTCACAGGGTGAGTCCTCCTCATGGCCATGACGAGTGAATTGACCTTTATGTGCACAATTGGCGGAGTTCCCCTTTAACATCCCCGCATTCCCAGAAACAATACCCAGGACATGACATCTGGGTCCTCAGCAGTAGCTCTGCGGCCCTGCCTAAAAGTGATACAACCATGTTTGTGTTCCCAGCCTCCTGTAGCTTCCCAACATGCCTTCTTCAGGGCACCGGACCGTTTGTGTAAACCTCTGGAAGTTGTCACTGGTGATGGAAGGCAAAACAGCTGTGCACTAATTCTTCTCTCAGTCGTGCACAACCACTGCTGGCTGGCTGCCCGACCGTGGCAGGTGGTCTGTGTGACAGTTTGCCCTTTTTGTCTGTCCGGCCCTTGAGGTTTGAGCTAAAAATAGATCCCAGCTTTGAGGGCCACATCCTCAGTGTCAGCAGGACCACGTCATCATGCGGCTGGGAGGGACCCAGCACAGGACTTCATTTCCTCTGCCAGCAAACATGGTCTGAATTATAGAGCTGTGCATTCAGTGATGCTTAAACAAACCACCTAGTTTTATTTTCTCGCTTATTTCTGTTTGAAGACTTTTAAAGCTTTTTAATGTGGGTACATCTTTGAAGTTACTACACAATTGTGACATCAGTTTTACAAGTTCTCTCTCATTTTCCACTTAACCCTACCCCTATTTATCGTTCCTCCACTACTTAGTACTGCTTCGTTTCTTTGTGCATTGCGCCACCAAGTGGTGAGTTGGTATAGTTATTATGCTGTAATGCTGTGTTCAGGTGCTGTCCGACATATCACAACGTGAGTGTCCATAACAGCTTTTCCTCATCAGAATATTTTTCCGGGGAAGAAGATTGAAGAAGAACGTAAAGCTAGATGCTTTACTTTAAATAAAATATGAGATAAGACATTTGTTTTTTGAGGGAAGTCAAAACCTTTGAAGGATTTCAGCTGCGTTTCGAAAAATATGAAAATCTTTAAAAAAAAAATCTTTTTAAAAGATAGTCAACAAAAGTGATGTTTTTGCATTGATAGTGTTTGAGATTTGGAATCATTCTCTCCCTAAAAGGGCATAAAAAGAAAAAAAAAACAACATTCACAAAATCATAAGCATACGACGAACTATTGGATCATATCAAATAAAGGTAAAATATATGTTCGGTTCAGTTAATGAAACATATAAAATGTTTTAATTTTTCTATCAATACGTCTTTTTTTTTATTTTATTTTATTTTTTCCAACAATGTTGTCAAACTCATTTGCTATAATAGCGCCCGTCTGTCTGTACATGTTGGCGAAGTCTACCGTTTCCGAGGGTCCTTGAATGTGTTATCTAACCACCTACGTCATCAGCATGAGACAGAAGTGGGTGAAAGGTGTTCCGGTTGTTGATGTAGATAATAAAGGGACTGTAAGAGGTGGAGGTCTGTGCCAGAAGAATAATGATGAATGTAAACAGACTTGTCGTCCTCTCTAAAGCTGCTCACGTCGGAAAGCGGCTGCTCGCCTGTAACGTCGCTCTGAGGCATGCTGGGAAAGAAGCGTTACATCTTGAGCAGCGGAGGTCCTTTAAAACTCAGTCAAGAAACCTCGCTTATGCCAAGGATTTGTTCCTCGGGCAGCTGAACAAGGTAACGGAGCTGACAGCAAACTGACAAGAGCACGATTAATGTCGCTATAATGCCACTAACTAGCGGCAACCCTTCGTCTTCTGAATGCTTAACCTGATCTCAGCCGTAGCCAAACCCAAACCATCTAAGCTAACCCACTAGGATGTCACTGGATGGGTGAGACATTGATGGACAGTCTGATTTAAACACCAGAACATAACCGACCCACTGTCAGCTGTCAGTGAGTGTGTCCGTTTGAGCGTCCTGGTCACGATCAGGACTCTTCCGGTTATTTTTACGCGCATGTGAACGTCACTTCCTGGTTCCCTAAACCTGGAAACAGTTTTCTCTGGTTTTGAGAAATCTGATGTGCTATTTAGAGACCTCAGTAGAACCCAGGGTATTCACACAGGCCATAGATCAAGACTCAGCCCGCACAGAGCTTATCAGAAACCTTGAATAATGTTGAATGGTATATACAGGGATATGAATAAATAATAATAATAATAATAATGAAAAAAAACCAGGATACTAACATGCATGTGTGTGTCTGATCCTGGTGCACAGAAGTCGGTTCCTTCACAGCTTTCACAGTGAGTAAACTTTAATATAGAAATAAATAATGGATTGAAAAATAAAAAAAAAAGAAATGATCAAACTGTGGCAGAATAATACATCTTCACTTAGGACACATCATTCATAGTAAGAAGCTGATCGGTTGTCGGGCCTATAAGAGCATTCCACTCAAGTTTATTATTCAGCTTGCTGTCTGTAGAGCAAACGTACTGTCTGTTAACACATTATCACGGTTAAATAGTCATTAACATTATACTAATAATTTAAGGTTATAAGTGCAATAGTTTTGAATCAGTATTTGGATCAAATTGTTTCAGTGTCAGACATTTATTTAATTATAATCTAGGTGTATATAACCATCTGATGAGACTCTGCATCAGCACATGTCTAGTATTTATGGACCAAACAAACTTGATCTGGACACAGGAAATGAGGAGATTGAAGCTTTTTTTCTAAGAACTTGTAATTTATTTTCTAAAATAGCCTGTTTGTCCTCCAGGCGGAGGTCTTCCCTTATCCAGAAATTGGAAATGAGGAAGTGGAGGAGATCAACCAGCTTGTTGCACCAGTGGAAAAATTCTTCAATGAGGAAGGTGAGAGGGGTGACCTGATGAACGCAAGAGTCAAATAAAACGGATCTGTTGTCTCTGAGTAAATGACATGAACTGTTTTGTTGTAATTTGTGATTTCAGTTGACTCAGCGAGGATCGACCGAGAAGCCAGAATCCCTCCAGAGACTTTGAATGGGTTGAAGGAGCTTGGGCTGTTTGGAATCATGGTTCCTGAGGAGTATGGTAAGATGATTGTGACCTGGACCTGCACCACATGAACAAGGTCCTAGATAGACAATTGTAGTTGTCACTACTTATTTGCACTCAGTAACTGCTGTTGAATTCATTCATTTATTTAAGAGGCGCTTCTAGGCAGATCTTCTGGCTGTTGGACAGAGCCAGGCTAGCTGCTGAACATTATTTCCAGTCTTGATGCTCAGCTAAGCCAAGTGGCCGCTAGCTCTGGCTTCACATTTAAGGCACAAACACGAGAGTGGCGTCAATCTTCTAATCTAACTCTGGGCAAGAAAGCAAACAAGTGGATTTCCTGGAATGTTAAACTATTAAAGTTACACCAGTTGTAATTAAGTCTGCATTTCCAACAACATTTACAGAACAGATGAATAAAAGGTATTAATCTGTTAATATCTGTGTCTTGTACGGTGTCCTTGGGTGTTCTGAAAGGCGCCTATAAATAAAATGTATTATTATTATTATTATTATTATTATTAAAGTTGTTAAATTAAAGCTGTTGCTTTAGCATAGAGCTCTGTGAGCCAGTGAGGAAACACAGCGTTGACCGTTTCAGCACCATTCTCTAAATAAGAAGTGGATTGACTAGTTTGTATTATCTATGAAATCTAAATCATTCCCAACTCTACTTACTAGCACAAGTTGAGGACACTGTCTTTGTTTTTTGTTTTTTTTCATCCCAGGGGGTCTCGGATTATCCAACACCGTGTACGCACGACTGGCAGAGATCACCTCATTAGATGGATCTATAGCCGTGACACTCGCTGCACACCAAGCCATTGGCCTGAAGGTAAAAATAAAATAGTGCAACAAAGCTGTACAAGAAACTTTCTGTTGCAGTAGAAAACCCGTCTCATCATTTGGCTCGTCGTCTATGTGTCTGTCAGTCAGCGATGAGCCGTTTAGACGATTCCTCTGTGTGATTTGCTAACAGCCGTTTGGTGTTTCAGGGGATTCTGATTGCAGGAAATGAAGCTCAGAAGCAGAAGTATCTGCCCACACTGGCTTCAGGAGAACACATTGCAGCCTTCTGTCTGACAGAGCCTGGGAGGTAAATGGTGCTCTTTTGTCTTGCAGTGATTTGACAGAATATTGCTCCAATTTCCAGCTTCCTAAGAGGATAAACTGAGGCAGACAGCTGCCTGCCACACAAAAGCCACGGACCCTGAACAAAAACCACATTTGTTTTCCTGCCAAAGTCTCCTTCTTATCTAACTCGCATACGTTTGACCATTTCAGTGGAAGTGACGCGGCCTCCATCCAGACCCGTGCAACCCTGTCAGAAGATGGAAAGCACTACCTGATCAACGGCTCAAAGGTGAGAGGAAAGCAAATGTTTAATATGGACATCAATTTGACACCGTGGAATCCTCCAGCGTTATTTGTTCAGTTTTAAAGGGGACATATTATGTAAAATGCATTTCTTTTAATGTCTCAACATAAATATGCTTAAATATACACTGTGTCCAAAGTAAGAGAAAAGACCGTCCCTGGGTGTGACGTCACACTCATGCTAGCTCCTGTAATAGGATGTTGAAGGTAGAGGGAAGCACACAAATTGTGCTTGGCTGCTAAAATGCTAAAACAAAGTGTTCAGAAAGAAGGTGAAAACGTATGTGCAGTATGAGATAGATGATGTTTTTCGATCCTCACAGCTAAATACAAGACGGGATCTGAAAATGAGCAACATACACTCCTCACAAAAAGTCAGGGATATTCAGCTTTCAGGTGAAATTTCAGGATGAACCTAAAATGCATTCTAACCTTTCCAGGTGAACTTAATGTGACCTTCTCTAAACCTTTGAATGCACATGTCCAACTGTTCAGTGTTTCAGTACTTTCTGCACCAGCTGCTGTTCTCTAACAAGAAGCTTAACAGCAACATTCAAAACAGGTTTGATCCATGAATCCACCAATACATTTCCTGCTTCAGTTAGAATTGGTATTTAAACAGTCCTCCTCATCCTGCTGTTCACATTCTGACATCATGAGACCAAGACGACACCTAACAGTTGATCAGCAGCACCTCAACACTGGAGGCTTCAAACAGGAAGTCCTCAGACGGAGGTGTTCACTGAGCTTAGAGGGTCACAGAGTGTCATCAGGAGGTTGGAACAGTGATACAGAGACTGGAAGAGTCACAGAAAGGAGAGGAGTGGACGTCCTTTGGCCACATCCCAATTTATTGAGACACTGAAAATGTTTTGTTGTGGTATACCTACCACTGTTGGTAGATTTTCTTCAAATAAATTGTTTAAAATGAAGAAATGACCAGTGCATGCTTCTACTTAAATGCCCTACTTTCATGATATAATATCACTGTAGCATTCACTTTTTACATTTTCCATAGATTTCACCTGAAAGTCGAATATCCCTAACTTTTTGTGAGTAGTGTATGTGTCCTTTACACTCTGAAGATCCCATGCCTTTCAATTTATCTCCTCAGATTTGGATTTCAAACGGAGGAATGGCAGACATCATGACAGTGTTTGCCCGGACGGAGGTGACTGTAGATGGCGTGAAGAAAGACAAGATTTCAGCATTTATTGTGGAGAGGGCTTTTGGGGGCATCACCAGCGGCAAGCCTGAGGACAAACTGGGCATCCGGGGCTCCAACAGTAAGCCTCTCATGAGTTCAGATATCAGGACGAAAGTGGAGCTTCTACCTCATCGTGTCAGTTCTAATTGAACTTTTTGACTCTTTCAGCTTGTGAAGTGTCGTATGACAATGTGCCAGTGCCAGTGGAGAACGTTTTAGGAGAAATAGGTGGTGGGTTCAAGGTAAGCTTTATGACCGGTGCACATGACTGTGTATGAGGTCACGTTGATTTGTGCTGCAAGCCTTCGCTTTGTGTTTCACAGGTTGCCATGAACATCCTGAACTCGGGGAGGTTCAGTATGGGCAGTTCTTCAGCTGGAATGATAAAAAAACTGATCGGTAATAACCCTGTACATCAGCTAAGCAGATACATGTGTGGGTTTTGTAAAATGTCTTTACTTTGACATCATTTCTGTCTGGCTCTCTGTTAGAAATGACCTCAGAGTATGCGGCAACCAGAAAGCAGTTTAACAAAAGCCTGGGTGAATTTGGTATGATTCAGGTACAGTCCGCCTCTCCCTCAGTGCAGTGTTACGAACAGTCTGTCTGGCCTGAGGTGAATAAGGTGTGTGTTTACCCTGTTTGCACTGATGTCCCTTAATGCCTTTGTGATGGAGAGCATGGCGTACCTGACGGCAGGGATGATGGACAGACCAGGGCTTCCAGACTGTTCTGTGGAGGCCGCCATGGTTAAGGTTAGTTTAGTAGAGTCATTAAACGTTGTTCACTTAGAAACATTACCAAACAAAATGTCTCATGATGTGTATTCTTCTGTTCAGGTGTTCAGCTCAGAGGGAGGATGGATTTGTGTCAGTGAAGCCCTGCAGATCCTCGGAGGTCTGGGTTATACAAAGAACTACCCCTACGAGCGCTACGTCAGGGACTGTCGCATCTTGCCTATTTTTGAGGTACTCTAACAGTTATTCACTCATTGAAGACAATAAAAGTGAAAGTCCTGTGTCTATTTCTGAGATATTACAGTTTGATTATTCCAATTTTACACATGATGTTTTTAATTAATTCTGATGTTTTGTTTATACTACATGTATCTAAAAAAGTAGACAAAGGTGATGCCATGATTTTGAGAATAAGAGTATTAGAATTTCTTGGAAATCAAAAAATGACATTTATTTCTAAAACCTATTTCTAAGACACGTTTTTAAAAACCTGGGTGGTTCCTTCAGATGAGCTACTCTGTAAGTGGCCAATAGGGGGCACATTTGGCTGGTTTCACAGGCTGGGGGTGAAAGATTCCCTCTGCTGTGGAATAAATGAACTGAGAAGATCTGCAGCTCATCAGCCGTTTAATCACTTTATCTGTTTGTATCCAGAAGGTGTGAATCAATCATAACCAATCAAATCACATTTCTTTAAAATGTGATTTCACATTTTTATATTTCTAAAAGGAAACTTTTCCCTGTTGTGAGACCCATGTATGCTTTTATTAATAGGACAATTCTGAACTCTTGTAAATATCAAAATGTGGTGTGGTGCCCGATTATCCCACAGGACACACCCTCCTGGACAGACCGCCCTTGGTGTGTTCCTAATGGGCTGCATTGCCACTTCCACCCAGTAGCCTATAATAAATGTGGAAATGTGCGCCATTTTAAGATTCTGTCATCTGTTTTCAGGGGACCAATGAAATCCTGAGGATGTACATTGCTCTCACTGGAATGCAGTATGCTGGCAAAGTCCTCACAGGGAAAATAAAGTAAGAATGTGAAGGTTGTCTAAGGCCGGGAAATGTGTTCATATAATCTTGATATGATGACATGTGACTAGATATGAATTGTGGTTTTTTTTTAATGTAATATTTAGTCTGAAGCTGCATTCATCTTTTTATTTTCATTTTAGCTACTTCAGAGTAGACCTCCAAAACAATGTTTACCATGTACATCACTACAAGCGACTGCTTTCACATTACACATAATCATCTGGTGTCTATATTATAGATGTCTAGTCTATAGAAAGTCTTCCCTATAACGTCGTAACAAGGTTGTGTGATTCATTAAAACTTGCAGAGGTCTTTAGTCTCTCAGATTTTCCTCTTCTCTGCCTGCAGGGAGATGAAGAAAGGAAATGTAGGTATGGTTTTGGGCATGGTCGCCAAGAAAATGAGGAACTCATTTGGGGGCTCAGTGGACCTCGGTCTGACGGGAAAAGATGGCGTGGTGCATCCCAGCTTAACAGTAAGAACTTCATTTAGAGTTTTCAAACGAAAGTCTCAGATGTATTCAGGTTGTTTTCCAGAGCTTCAGGAGTTTTCTGTTTTCAGGACAGTGCCCAGAAGCTGGAACAGAATGTCATCTCTTTGGGACTTACTGTGGAGAGCTTGCTGTACAGATATGGAAAGGTAACTTTTGATTGATTTTACATTCTGGAAAAACAGCTGTTCAATTTTCCTACTCAAGTGTTTCCAATTCCTTCTGAACAAAATTCCCATTTGTCTTAAAGGGCTGAATGTACGAGTTGTTTCTTAATGACAAAAGAGATCGGCTCATGTCTTCCAGTCAGTGTTTGTGAGTGGGTGTTTGTCTGTTACACAGCTGCTCCAAAGCTGCTCTTTGTCTTCTGTCACTGTGCTTTTGTAATCACGGCATTCCCACAGAAGCTATAAACCTCTTGGAAACATTACAGCTTTCCGAATTCCGTCTTCCTGTATCGTTTGCCTCCATTTTGGTCTGCATGAGAAGTGTCCTCCGAGGGCGTTCACCACTCTGCAGTCTTCAGCTGCTGAAGAACAGGACATTAAAGTTCAAACTGCTTTAATCAAACTAAACAAGCCTTTACGTTTAGTATTTGGCAACGTGTGTAGGTTTTTTTTTTTCCTCTTGTCCTCTCTTTTAAAACATTGAAGATCAGACCAAAGTATTTTGAGGAAATTGGGGCACAATGTACTTACAATTACAGTAAGTACAATAGGCCAAAATGTAACCAGGAAGTGAGGCTGTGAACTATGATGATAATTCTGGTGGACAGTTTGACCTGTGTGTTTGTATTCTGATTATCTGATCACACCAATGATCATGGTACTGTGTACAGTGTTATAGCTGATAGGAATGAAGACCAAAACAGTGAAAAGAAGACTCAACTTATAAAACACTGGTATATTCCTTTAACTACCATATGTGTTTGAGGTGGACAGAGACGGTGTGGGGTTTAGGACCAAGCTACCTCACAGGTAAGAGGTCAGATTTTGTCTTAAGCCTCACAAAGATTTAAACGTGCCAAGAGAGTCGCAGTCCTGTTTCCACTAACGTAGACGTAGGTATCACATAAGCCCAGAAATGATCCTGATGTCTGTGAGGTTTCTGTCAGAAAATCTCCAAACACAGGAAGTCATTCATCACAACTCGAGAGCAAAATCCAAGCCGTTTCCAAAGCAGGAGCGAGTGAGCGTTCCATCCAGAGAACAGCTGGACTCGTGCAGTCATTTGTACAAACCACCAATATGCAACAGCCAAGAAAAAAAATTCACTTGATCTTCTGCGATGGAAAATAATTTTATCATCTGATCAGTTGCAAAATGATACACCACCACATTTTGCCCCACAGATTCACACATTTCTGAGGTTAGAAATGATCGACGAGTGACGTGTCCTTGTCTTTATCCACTGACTTCCTTAGACCATAGTGGATGAGCAGCTCGTGCTGAAGAGGGTAGCAGATGTGGTGATCAACCTCTACGCCATGACAGCGGTCCTGTCCAGGACCAGCCGCTCCATCAGCATTGGCCTCAGGAATCACGACCACGAGGTGAGCAGGAAGCACAATCTGCTTCAAACCTGAAGTCTTAACCATTACAGACCCGGTTACAAAACAACATGCGCGCAGGCCATCAGAGCGTAGAAGTGTGTCCATTGTCACAGCTTTGAAAGGCTGTTGCCCTCCTCTATAGCTGGAATTAACACTCCTCTTCAATCCATTTCTTTCTTTCTTGTCTTTCTTTTCTTTTTCATGATTAAAGCAGTTTCCCATGACCTCATCAGATCGGAGCAAACACCAGTTCCTCTGTAATAACGCCATTTCAAACTCACAGCTGCCTCCCTTATCATGTATACCACCGGTCGAGCTCCCGAAGCTTACATGTGAATGTTAGTTTCCAACTGATAAGCAGGTTGGCACCTTGCATGTTGGCCCCTGCGATCAGTGTATGGATGTGTACAAGTACAGTCCATTCACCGTTTACACTGGAGGCTTAGCATCTCTGTAATTATTCACATAGAATGGAGGAAAATAGCCATGGACATTAAAAGAAACAGGTTTATGAAGCTGTTTGGTTAATGCTTCATTTGTCTTAGTGGAGAAGGCCGACTCAGACCTGTAGTGCCTGTACTTAAGCTAATACTCATTTGCTCTTCACAGTTGATTATGATAAGTGTAATCCTCAACAGAGACACAATAAAGGAGGCAGTGAATGCTTTGTGTTCTCTTTTGCAACACTCCTCTGTGTTTCAGATGAGCAGCCATCAGCTCCTCCCTGTATTTCTCTCCACTGTAGCTACAGGCAGAGATGTCAGCAAACATGCATCGGTCCACCTTCATGTTTTATGTAAAACACACAGACTGCAGAGATCCCATCCCATCCCATCTCATCTCTTTTGGCTTTTTTTTATGCTGAAATGTTTCGTCTAAGCGTCACAAAAGCATTTTAAAAGCAGCTTGTTTTCACTACGATTCTACAGGTTTCATGTGTTCTCGTTCTGTGCCTGTTAATATTTACTCATAATACTCAAAATACAAGAGTCACTGATGAAAGATGTGTTTACGGCTGAAAACGGAACCAGCAAATGTTTGCAATTGTCTCACTGAACATTTGATTTCATTCTGATATTGTGTGACTGTAAGTGTATCCTGCATCACGTTTAGTTTTCATTTCTGTGTTTTCTGACGAGTGAGCATTGTTCATTTTTCTAGGTGCTGCTCGCAAACACATTCTGCACCGAAGCTTTCTTCAAGAACAACTACATGATGACTCAGTTGCAAAAACGTAAGTACAACACAAAACGGTAATTGAGAACAGCCTCGTGCCTTTTTTTTTTTTTTTTTTTTTTACTGCATCTCAAGTACAAAAGACTTGCATGTGTTGCGGAATTTCCCCACCAAACCCTGCATACCAACACTCAAACCCCCCGCTGCTTTTCATTTTCACACTGTGCTCGGTTTTTTAATGACCTATATATGTGATCCAGAGTTATCCAGTGACGTGATCCAGACAGATGAGAATGTTGTGTTTTGTGTTTTTAACGAATGAAAGCGGCTTGTTTTGTTATTGCCATCTCAATCTTTTCCAGACTCTCCTGAGAACAACGATGCCAACATCAAGAAGATCGCCAGAGAGGTCTTGGAGAAGAGAGCCTATGTCTGCTCTCACCCTCTGGAAAGAACATACTGAGCCGTGACCAGAGGACTGGTTCCTCTATTCTGATTGGACAGTAGGACCAGTCCAAATCACAGTGATTTGTCTTTGCTATAGTAACTTCTATTTTATTGCTACTTACTTTGGCTGACATTTGTACACTTGTTTAATAAATTAAGAGATTTATGATTGTTACTGTTTTTCTGTTACTGCATTTTATTAACCATGGATTTAAAGGTAACACAGTAGATCTTTGGATAATGGACATTCTCTTTTGATGACTTGATATAAAATGTTACCTCAAGTGCTCTTTAAGTTTAGTGCTATTCTACACTACACTAGTTTTAATGCTTTGGAGCTTACTTGGTATACAGGATACAGCTTTTGTGGGTTCTGGCTTCTACAATATTCCTAAAAGGCTGCACAGCTGATGTCTGCGTCTTCATGTCAGGCACATACTTCTGGAACGTGAAGATGCTCTTCTCCTTGTCTGTCAGAGGCAGGGCGCTCCGCTTGTACAGGAATGAATGCTGCTTACTGAATCCACTGTAAGAAGAAGCAGAACAGACCACACGGACACAAAAACCTTCTCATTATTTTCTCAAGTGTCTGTTGGAGATTCTTTTCTTAATAAAAAATGCAAAGTTTTAACTGACATTTGGTACTTGTTGTACAAAGAGCTGTGTCTGGGGATGGCGCTGTTTTTGCTGCCCAGGCTGCAGTCCGTACACGGTCCTGGAGCCAGAGCCACGCTCCTTTCCTCCGCTTTGTCGTCACCCACGTTCATCACAGAGAGCTGAGGTAAAGGCTGCATCACAACAAACAGCTGTTTGCTCACAAACTGAAGGTTGTTACCGTCAATTGAAGCCAGAAATATGACGAACTAAAAAACATGTCTACAAACCCTGAAGTCGAGCAAGAATTGTGAAAAACCAAACACTGAAATATAAGTCATAGGGTAACAATGTGAAAAGGAGCTGCTTGTAGTGATGAACCTGCAGAAAATTATCAGTGAGTCTTCAGCCACCTTTGACCTTTACGGAGCTTTAACATGACTTTCAGCTCTTTGTGTAGCTGTCCGGTGGCGATTTTCTGCAGCTTGAATCCCACCTATTTTCTGAGTTTGATTTTCTACTTGTTACCATCAGAAAATGTTTTGCCGTCCAGTTTGTGTGTCGTTAAGTCCTGCAGGTGACAGAAAGCACTGTACCTTCAGCATCATGCCAGGTTTCCTCAGTGAATACTTCTTAGGTTCATCTTTCAGTATATCTTGAATTCTCCCTGACTTTCCTCCCATATGACACTTGAACTCTGGTAAGGGGCCGTCGCCTGGTGGGTTGCCACTAGGAAGCAGCTTCTTCAGCCAGCGACTGTACTGAGTTTGGGCTGCCTCCAGCTGCTCCTGCTGAAGACGGTCTCCTAAGAATCAAAAGCACACCCACTTGTCTCTCAATAGATTTTGTGCTTTACTGTCCATATAACTGATAAATTAACCAGGACAGATCATTTTCGTTCGCTGCTCATATCACTGAGGTTCCTCCCAGACCCAATGTATTCTCCAGTGTGGTGTGGGAGTGTGTTACTCGGCAGGAAAAAACTGTTACTGGCTTAAATAGTCGCCATCTGGGGCTTCAATCAAAACATATCAATATTGGCCTTTCTATTGAGAAAAAAGCTCACAGCACAGACAGGAGAAAATCCACTCTTAGATACTTTTAGACTGTTTGTCTTAGTGCCTTACTGGACGCTAGTTAAAGCTTAGTGTCTCTGTCTTCACATGGTTTGTAGAATTGTATCATTCAACAAATGGTGCTAGTTGGTGCTAAAATGAAATGGCACATGCACAGCTTGTGTGGAAAGAAAACTACAGTGCTGTGTGTCCCAACAGCGTCACAACAATGATTATTACGTGAAGGTAGAATATGTCATAGACATATTTTGTCTAGTTATATGTAACTAACGACATACGACTCCAGTCAAAGCCAAAGTCGTGACTCACTTCACATTTTCACCCACATACAGTCTCTCTTCTTCTCAGCTCCCACGTTTCAAACACTAACTGATGCATCTGCAATTTACTTTTGTGCTTCATCTCTCATGAATCAGCTTCCATACTGTGTTAGTAAATACATCTGTGTTTAAAAGAAATGTACTGAATTTGGATTTTGTTAGCTGGAAGATTCGCAGACTCTTTGAGAAATCCTAAAACCCATGGCACAGTGATGTCTCGAAAGAAATCAAGCACTGAAAATAAGACAAAGATGTTTAAAACCTTTTTTGAGTGCTGTGTTGTGGTTTTTGTTAATGGGTTTCATTTGCTGCTATTTACATCTGTCTGACAACATACTGACATGCTTGGATGACATTTTGGTATATTGGCGCAGCTGCTGGTGGCAAGTCTGTAAAAAAGCCCGCTCTTTGATTCTGACACCAAATGCTGACGTTTACATCTGGAGTATTTGATGGCTGCAGTCAAAATATCTCAGTGTGACATCTGGCTAGTTAATATTTGGCTAGTTACTCACAAGAGAAGAAAAATACACCATTATACAACAAAACGGACTTCTAGATGAAAGGTACAACATGCGATGCAGCACAGCCTACCAGCCAGGTGAATGCTGACAGGAGGCTGGCTGAAGAAAGGGGGAGGTTTGCTGTACAGCTGAAAGTCCTCAAAGCGCTGGCTCCAGGCCCACATGTCACGTGAAAGTGTGGGCTTCAGTATGTTGGCATGTAGGATGTTCTCTCTCCATGGCTGGAAGCACAGAGAAAAGTAGTATTATCAACTTAACCTTCTACTGCATACATACCCTACCACTAGATGAAGAGTGACTTCACCTTCCTCAGCTCTTCCACGCGAGCCTCATCTGGGTGTCTAGGGTGCACTCTGGACTCCTCACTGCTCGTACTTGTGAACCAAACAGTTGCAGCAGCAGCAGCAGCAGAGCTTTTAGAAGTCACGTCTCCTGGCTTCGCTGTGGCACCGTGATACTGCTGACTATAGGTAAACCCTCGGCCCGGCACCTCAAGTTATCAGCAGACAAAGACAATACAATTAACTTCACTAAACACTTTCTCTCTGTGTCCCAGGAAAAACAAAAATAGTACCAGCCTTATCGTTTAACTGCATATTTTGAACAGTTTACACTCTTGCTGACAATATCTGAAAAAAGGGCTTCGATTATTGGATGTGTTTGTTTCTGCCTGACACCAACATCTACTGCATGAGCAGACTCTTGAAGCTTGCTTGCTTTGTACCATCACAGTGACAGGCTGCATGTTGCATTATCATCGTGTGGTAATGCTGTTTAAAGCAGCAATAAGTGTTTGGGTCACTTGTGGATGGTGCAAAAAGCAGTTCAATTAAAAACTGTAAAACTAGAATAGATAGCTGAAAGACACTAAACCACATTCAACTAGAGCTGAGAGAAATGCAGAGTCGTAGGATAATTCTCTGAGGGTTTGTCACTGCAGGTCACTCCTTCCACATCGTACCTAATCATTTGATCCATTGGAAGTGTAGCTTTAAGTGCCCAACTTGGAGTTCAGTCACTTTTTCTAAGCTGGATCACCTCATCAGTACGTACGTCCTTAAGTGAACGTATCACCACTCATACTGCCCTTCTGTTCAGCGCTGATTCTGCAGTCAGCTCAGTGGTAAGTTCAGTATGTCTCTGGTTCAGCCTGTTATATTCAGTTAAATAAAAAACTTGGCCAATTTAAGCACTGTTATTAAGGTTTATAGCACAGAGTAATCACATCATGTCAAAGAAAACCTAGTAAAAACACAGAAGTTGCATGCATACCTTTCTTGAACCATCAAACCATACCCTGATATCTTGAGATGCAACATATGCAGATGCACATATGTAAATAAAACGGTGTTCTACATTACATGCTGTATATTCATCATACCTTGGCCATCTCTTTCCAGAGCAGCTCCTTGGCTTGCTCATTTGAGTTGAAGGTCTGGATGCTGTAATTGTGTGCTGGCCTCGCTGCAGACTGTTCCATCCTTAACACGGCAGCCTCTGGCTTCTGCAACCGCTCACTTTTCTCTTGCACTTTTTTAATATTGTCCTTAAACATGATGTAACACATGAGTGGCTCTGTCAACATGTCAGACTCTACTCAGAATTAGGGTAACGAACAGACCTGAATGAAATCCTTGCACTGCGTGAACTGATGGCTGTTGCGTTTCCATTTCATGTACTCTCTGTTGTGTGTGTGAAGCGGTGCGTGTCTTTTCATCCGAGTAGGCAGAGGCTGCATGTGCACCTCAGTGTTTGCTTCGGCTTTTTGCTCCAACTGCTCAGCATATGTGCCATATTCGTTCCTCATGCTGAGAATCATGTCGGCTGAGGGGAAGAGGTTACACTGCACCACATCTTTGAGTTGCCTTACTTGACAAAGCTGGCTCAACCTAGGCAAAATAAAAGTACTTCTCAGAATGTAATAAGTAGATACCTTGGTGAACTCTATTATGCCATATATTATACAGTTTATCCCAAAAATATACATTGACTTTATCAGCTTCCAACAGATTCATACAAGGGTTTAAAGGATCATACCATTGTTGACCCTGCTCAACTACAAATTGTACATGCTTTAGTTATGTGACTTGTAGTTTATTTTACACAAAATTATCTTGGTCCAAGTTTACTGACTAACTTCATCTGGTAAATAGACCTCAAATCAAGGTTATTTTGTTAAACGATTGTGTCCACAGTTAGCAATAAACTAACATTCTGTGTATGCTTAACATTTGTGCTGACCTGTTTCAAACATCTGCTGTCCATAAATATGGAAATTCATGCTTGACTCAAAGGTCAATGGTTCTGTTCACATGCATGTGATATAAAAACTGCATCTCGTTAAACTTGCATGAGTCTTGTGGTCCATAATAACGAACATTAAGTCCTCATATGTTTTTGTCAAAATTGATTGATTTTTCTCTGAGTACTGCATACTATCTAACTCTTGCTACAATAGTAAATGCAGGAAAGAATCAAAAAGTCAACTACATGACTCACTAATGTCTGCTGTATAATGTATATCTCTGTAAAAATTTGCAAACATCAGCTACAATTAGCGACCGTAAGCCCCTGGTCTTAACACACACAGTCAGAACGTAGCAGTGAAATCCTTCGTTGTATTGAATTGAGAAATGCTGCATTTTATCACTTGTTAATTCCACTTTTCATTTGTGAGCGAAAACATTTTTATTCCTTCTTTTGAAAGTTAACACAGTTCAAAGGGTCTTTTAGATTGAATGAAATTTGTTGCTCACTGTTTGCTGACCCCCTACCATTCAGACCATAGGCTGTATATGAGACGTGGGCGTCACCCCCATGACATCGCCCATTGTTTTGTGGACTACCATTTTGAAGCTAAGTGAAGTTTTTACAATCGCCATCTTGGTTTAATGGCTGTTGATTTCGGAGCTGTTGATTTTTCTTCCTGGATCTGATTGATTAGGTATAGGCACGACCCGCTCCTGCCTGGTTAGGTTTACACATGACCTGCCTCTGATTGGTTAGATTTAGACATGAACCGCCTCTGATGGTTCGTCACAGGGTAGCCCCACCCTAAAGCACACGCTGCTTTATGCTCTAATTTAACCTGATTGGTTGTAAGTCTATCCAATTGCATCCAGAGGCATTTTGGTTTAAGCTCATTGATAATGCCCCCTTCTGAACTAAGAGGTTGCAGATTAATTTGAAAGAGCCAGATATTTCTAGTGGTGGGTGGAGACTGAATCTAAACAAATAGCAATATAACAGGAGAGACACTTGTGTAAATAAGTAATGGTTTGCTAACACATACAATAACTCATACAGTGATAATATCTCACTTCAATCAAGTGCCCAAAACCAATCAATTTATGCTGCTTCCAACATAACAGCATTGCTGGCTGTCTTGTACAGTCTACATTATTCAAATCACAGATATATATGGGTACCTTGACAAAGCTTGGAAGCAGGGCTGTGGGACCATGCCTCTAATGTAGACCAGAGGTTGTCTCATGATGGTATCTAGTGACTCACATAAATGGATAGGACTCAGGCCCATATCTAATGAGTCATAGATGCGCTTGAAGAAACCCAGGTTTGAGTTGTAGAGGACTATCACCTGCTCCTCCTCACTCCCACTTAGCCTGCAAAACATCACACAAACAGCAGGATTCTCATTGGAATTTAAAAAACTAGAAAGCACAGCTGAAAAGTGTTAGCGAGGATGTTTAGCAAGATAGTGTTCATGAGCTTACTTCATAGGAACAGCCTCCCAAAGCCTCTTCACTGCTTCATGTTTCAACCCTTCAAGAACAAAGATGTGTGTCCTCTTATCTAGCACATGGAATCCTGTGACAAAATCCAGATCCTTGCTTTCATCGTGCTTGAAATTCAACAAGTAGTTTGACAGGGCTTTCTCGATATGTTCTACTGAGCGTAAGTCCAGATGGAAAGCTGATGCATTGATCCTGAGGATCTCTGACCTCAGCTTGGTCATCACAGAGAAGTTGCTGTAATCAAAGAGGTAGATAATACGTCCAAACGCGCCATCGACAGGCTCCGATTCACAGCTGTCATTTTTAACATTGAGTGGATAACCTATCTCAACCTTGACTTTGAGTTGCGAATTGGCATCAAAATAATGCCCTTGTGGCATGGGCTCACTGCAAGCTGCTGAGTCTATCACATTCCTGTTCTGTGCACTTGGCTCCCTGTCCATCAGTGTAGGTGGAGGGCAGCACTTGATTGGTAAGTGCATCTTTAGGCTTTTCTGCCCACGTAGCAACTCTGAGAGGTCCAAGCTTGCAATACCATAAGAGTCAATGGCTGTTTTCTTCTGTCTTGATAGTGCTGCACCACACAGGATATCGCCATCTGACTCAGAGCCAAACATTAGAGACACTTTTGGTGTTTCTTCCAACTTTCTGTCATGATCGTGAACCTCTATCTCCAGAGGTGGACCAGAGAGGAACTCCTTGAGCTCTTCAGGATGCATTAAGCCAGTCAGGATCACATTCACATCTCTGAAGTAGATGTTGGTGCCCTGCTTGTGATAGTTTGTTCTGTGCGTACACAAGTTATGGAACTTGTACTTGCAATATACAGGCACACATTTTTCCTGGGAAAAAGAAAATTGAAACTGCCATATCAAAGCTCATTCCTAAATGTCAAAGCTTTTAAATGAAATGCATCATCTCCTAAAAACATTAGTAAAAAATGAATGAAGAGGGAATGTGTTAAACACACATGTACTGTACAAGTGACATCGTTACTAAACATTAAGTGAGCTGTGCGTCACACCTGCAGGACACTGAAAGGGACCGGGGATGAAGGCATTGAGGTGGCTGACAAAATTGTGATGGCCAGCGGATTGAGATCAGCCATCAGTTGGTCAGACATTAAGGGTCTGTCCAGAGAGATGTTGCACATGACCTCAAACACGTCAGACGAACAGACTGGGAAGCGTTCGGTCAATGAAGTATCACCTGTTCATCACAAAAACAACAGAAATAAATTCTTTTGTGGTTAATATAGCGTCGGCCAAGGGGTGGCAGAAGGGTCCACCACTTTGGTCGCAATAAAATTTGATCCATTTAATATAAGTAATACCTAAAAAAGGAGTTAAACATTGGTTCACACTTTTTGGTGATCAGATGACTATAATATATCTATATCCAAAGACATGTTAATTGAAGAAAAGAAAGTTCATTCCTTTAGAGCTGTTCTCAACCTGCCCCCCCAAAAAAATAAATTGGAGGGGTTGTAAGGTGATGAAATATCGGCTACATCAATCACTGTAATAATTATTTTTTCAGACTTTCCCATTTCCACTTTTCAAGTGAGTTACTGGATAACTGTACCTCTTCAGCACTCTAAACATAGAAATAACAGAAATAAGTCACCATGCGGTTGCAGTGGTCATCAGCGAGAGACATACAGTACACAACTGAGGATAAATAGACTTTTCTTTGTTTTAAAGTGTTCCAAGCCAAGCAAGGTTGGGCAACACCATTTTAGAGGCCATTTGTGTAATAACAGGCTGACTCACCTGCCAGAAAACCAATGGTACTGATTTCAGCTGAGGCAGTGCCATTGTTTTTGATATCTTCAAGGTTGAAAGCATCAATTGTGGGGTTTTGAAATCCTGTTTTGGTGACAGGAGCATGGTTATTTCCTATAAGGGTTATGAAAAATATAATAGTCATGGATTACATGAAAGTATATTAGCTTGACATTTGGTAAAGATACATAATAAGACTCTAGTGTAGAGTCATGAACCATTGTTTACAGTTGATTATGATTCCATATTTGATAAGGCAACATTTGTAGATTTACCTGTTTTGGAGCCAACCTCTGAAATGGAATTAAAAAGTACATCACTTTTGTGTTTTTTAGGTGTGTTTGCCTTCTTCTCGCATAAAGTTCTCAGTTTGTTCACCATCGTCTTGATGTCGCCTTAGAGTGAAGATAGAATATTCATTAAATCACTTTAGATAAAAACACAGCACACACTATTGGTGCAATGTTTGGTCATTTTGGGTCACGTTGAAATTGATGCTCACCACTCGTGTCTGTTGCATCTTCAGGCTGATCCTGTGGCAGTCTGATGGCTATCAGTCTCTCATAGCGGGCCTGACTGGATAACTTGTCCTTACTGTTCCATATCTGGAGCTTGATCTTATGACGAAGGAGGCCGATCAAAATGTCCCTGTTGACTTTGACGTTGAAATTTTGGGACCAACCAACCCATTTCTGATCTCCCTCGTGCCACGTTCTCAGTATCTGTTACAAAATGCACACGTTTATTTTTGCGTTACTGTTTTGTATATACTACCAGAGATTATCATCCCTATGATGAAAACTACAGTCACTGTGCAGTGATGGGCCATTTACTGTAACTCTAGACAATGTAGCTGCCTTATTGTTCATTCAGGATGTTCATGAATTGTTCATTAAGGGGACACACACAGAGAAACGTACACACAGGCACCAGGTCGTGGTTACCTTGAACTCATCTTCTTTGTACATTTTCACTACCGGCCCAAACATTACTAGGTCCACTTTCACTGTCTGTGTATCACCTGGCAGCAACTTGTATTCAATATGATAGCAGCTCTGAGCTTTACAGGCTTTCACCAATCCAGAAGAAGAATCTTTATTTGTTTTCTTAGCCTTTGCAGGAGCTTCAGGGACATCGGCTTCTTCCCCTAAAAATGACAAATGTTTATGAATTGGATCAAGAATTAAATGAATCTGTAATCTCTGTTTCTTACATTATAGTTGTGATTTGTAGTGCGTTTCAGCACAATAACATTCTCACTCCAACTCATCCCTCCTTCAGTTTGAGTAGTTTATCTCTACGGTGCTGATGTTATTATCATTTCAACATTCTGTATGACAGTCTCACCTCTTGGGACGGCTAGGACAATGTAAACTGTCCATGTGACGTTATAAGAGCTGCCATCCGTGTGTGTTGTGACATCCTCCTCTGAACCTGACCTGCTTTCCGAACCATGCTTCAAGGACAACAAATTAGTCTCAAGGGCTAGAACATCTTCCTGTCCTTTATCTGTAACTTCTCCATGATCACAGTGCGGCCGTGAATCACAAAGTGCCTCCTCTGACATGTTGACCAAGGGGCCTGATTCCACTGTCATATTTTCCATGAAAAACACAGTAAGAGGATGGTAAATGGAAATGGACAAACGGAGGATTTTCATAGTAGCCTGTAAAAGTAAGAGTTAAGTGCCACAGTTTAACACAATGTACACATAGTTCACATATGTCCTCTAACCATTATGAGACAACAGTCTCTTAAAACAACACTTGATCCTTAGTTTACCCCACACATTTAAATGAACTTGAGATTTCAAATGACCTTGAACTGTTGAAATGGTGAAAACACCCTAAAACACTTCATTTCCCAAAAGCAAGTAATGAACCAATGAAGTAGATTTTAACAGTCCCTTTCTGTGTTCAATTGCACATTCAAAGAATTCAACAATAATCCAATTTCAAATGTTATTAATGTTGGGACTGGTTTATGGTTGTAGTCTGGAATAATGAATAACAGATGATATTGTGTTCAGTACTCAGGTAAGAATGGATTTATTCTCCATCAGGACCAATTGATGATCGAAAGCTAATGAAATAAGGCAGCTTATTGTGGAAATAACTCACCTCTTCTCCCGTTGGTCTCCTGTGTTCAGTGGGTCCGGCTGCCACACACACACACACACACACTTCAACTCCAAACTCTGCCTGATGTGTGTGAGTGCCACGCGTCGCCATGACAACCACTGTAGTGCGGAAGTGAGGGGCGCAGCTGCCCCCACGTGCAGGAAGAAAAATACTAATGAAATCTTTTGTCTTATAGTTCAGTTCAAACCCAAGACCAGAGTGTTACAGAGAAATGTGGCCAGTGTCTGATGAAGGGAAGAAAGCACAAGTTCAAGCCATCTACAGTGAAAGTAATCCACTCTAAAATAATGTTGGGAGTTTTATTTATGTGTCACTTCCTCACAAGTTATATGGCCTGAATTTGTTGTCGTACATGTGCGATCACTTGGATTGTTTGTCTGCAAGTAAACAATATATAGCACATCATAAGGCTTCTGCTATAATCTAACAAGAGTCCAGACACCAAAGACTCAGACTGTGTAACGCAGAGAAGAACATTCCTACAATATAGAGGAACTTCCAGAAGGTTCCGTGTTACAGATGAGCATCACACTCCAGGAGCTCTGGTGAAAAACTCGGACTACTCACGCAGACTACATCTGGGACAAAGCCAGGTGCAAACTGTGCAGAAAGACGTGCACAAGCGGGTGTTTGAGCTCTGCGTAAAGAGCATGCTGTAAAAAAAAAAAAAAAAAAAAAAAGACAGTGTGGCTGTGCAGCTCAGCCTATTGGTCTCCTGGGCATCTTCCATCTTAACAAGGTCCAACCCCAGTGAATGACAAAAGTTTACACACCTGGTGGCAATTACACTCAGGCAAGGGGCAGTGTGGGACCGTTATAGTTCGTGTATGTTACCGACTCCTGGTTGGGGCCCCTGGTTTTGGGATATTATGGGGGGCTGTGCTAAATTCAAATCTGCTCCGTCTTAACACACGCCTCGTTTCAGCTCCGCACAGTGTGCTTAGAGTTTCTGCTGAGAGGACAAGCATGGAGCACACACAGGGAGGTGTTAGGGGAGACAACGTTCATGTCCAGTTAGAGGAAATATGATGTTGCTCGGTGGAAACGATGGATGCGATGGACTCCGTTGATCCGTACAGCCGACCAGCGCGCAGGACGCAATGGATAGTCAGCACCCTGGCTTACCATTACGGACTGGACCGGGGAGTGGAGAACGAGATCATAGTTTTGGCCACCGGACTGGATCAGTACCTGCAGGAGATTTTCCATCACATGGACTATCAAGGTGGAGGCAAAATCCCCGTGGAGGACTTTAAAATCCTGTGCGAAGTTTTGGGATTGAACAAAGACTCGGGGGATACAGAGTGCGCCGGTGTTTGGGACAGTTTACCGAGCGAGCTCACCTTCAGGCACTTCCACGCCAAACTGTGCGGATACTTCAGCACCAAGGCGGGGTGTCAGTATGAGAATGGGCGGCTGCTGGTCGGGAAGGACAGCGAGCATATAGAGACCCAGATCCGCCTGAGAAGCCCTCTGAGGCGGCGGGAGAAGCTGCTCTGTGTGGGTGTGAGCGGAGGCTCCTGTGCCTCCTCGGAGGGACGGCACGCCTCCGGCTGCAGACTGGGATCCTGCACCAAAGAGTGCTACGAGGAGATAGTGGCGCTGGAGGAAGCGGAGGACCGAATAGCGAAGCTGGAGGACGAGAATGCGAGTTTGAGGGAGCTGATCGAGGACATGAGAGCCGCACTTCAGAGCAGCGATGCCCGCTGTCTGGCTCTCCAGGTGGGTGATGCTGCTGTTGGCCTAACACACAAAACTCTTCTACAAGTTTGACTGTAAATATCAAGTGTCACTAAGCACAACAGTCATACATGCAGGAAAGACAACCACAAACACAGAAAATGGGTTTATTAATGGCTCATAAATGATCAAGCAGTAGAGTATAACTTATCATCTGTAATTAAGACACAGGTTACAAGTTATTAGCTCATAAGTGGTGCCCAGGTTTCTCACTACTAACCAGCCAACAGCAAACACTAGTTTATTTTCAAAATGTTCTTAGTTATTGATAAAAAAAAAAGTTCTTATGATGATCCATCAGGTCTGTTGCTTTAAATGTTAATGACTTGAACATAAATGGAGTCTGGTTCAGAGGCCCTGCTTCCCTTTTAAAGAAGGTAAGTGGTCAAAGTGTCCTCTGGAGGGGTGTCGAACTAAAGAGCTGTCTAAACAGACAAAGAGTTCATACATCAACCTGTATCCTGGAGGAAGGTAAACACCAGCAAGGTCCACCGCCTGGCAACCCGTGCCTTACAACTGAGTAATCAGCATTAGTATTGTTAGGTATTGATAATGTCATTTGTTACAAGTTGTTATGTATATTACAATAACAGTTATAACAGTTACAGTAACAGTTATAACAGTTACAGTAACAGTTATAACAGCAGACCTGGTGGCTCATTAGAAAGTAAGAAATGTATCATTTTTTTAGAGAGATTTTTCACAACCCAACAACCCAAATGCTTCTCTAATTACAACGTATTCACTACCAAACCCTAATAAAGCATGCCTTATTGGAACGTGCTATTGAAACCTGTGACCATTTATGGATACTTTTATTTTACCTGCAGAATTAGTGGTATATTATAAAGTGAGAAATCCAATATCACTGAATAATGGCTCACAACTCTTCTTATTAGAAGAGTTTATCACTGACTTGAATGACTCACCAACAAGAGATATTTTTCATAACCTATAAGGTAATCCAAAAGGTGCTCTTATTGATGGCTTATAAGTGATCTATGAACAAAGCCGTTAGATACAATTTACAAGTCCTTAATAGAAGATTTATAAATTGGGCCTACTCAGTCACATTCACTGGGATGTGACTGAGTAGGTCCAATATTGGTTGTGAGGAATGTGTTTCTCTGGTCCCCTCCAGTCACTTGTTGACCTCTGTTCAGGTAGGACTATGGAAAAGCCACTCCATACACAAAGCAGAGGAAGGCTGTTTTGTTGCCCATCAGAAACAAGCTGCCCAGAAAAGTATGAGCAACAGCAACCTGAGAAGCAGCACCTACAGTAACCTGAAGAGCCTGCAGAACATAATCCATGAGATAGAACTGCTGCGGAGCTCTAGAGACCGACAGGTCGAGGAAGCCATGCTGTGTAATCAGAGACTGGAGCAGGAACTGTGGAGCTCTAAAGAGACTGTGACCGCTCTGGAGGACTGCAACCAAGCCCTGAGGAGGGAGCAGACTGGCATGAGGAGGAAAGTGGAAGAGGCCAGGCAGGCGCTGCTCAGCGGCCTGGGTAAAGTGAAGGAACTGGAGGCCAAGGCCAGTCACGTGCCAGCGCTGCAGAGTCACATCCTCCAGCTAGAATCAGAGCTCCTCTACTACAGGTAAAACACTGGGAACACTGTGTCACACGCAGCAGTTTAGCACCAACCAAACCACCATGTTAATGTTGCAGCAGTAGTAGAACAGGACACATTTCTGCAGCTCAGGGTGTAGTCACTGAGTGCATCTGGGTAACACTGCATCCTAGACAAACACTGAAAAGCGTCACGTCACCACACAATAATCAGGATGAACTGTTTCACTTCATTCAGCCTTACACTGTATTCACTGTGTTACCAATTTCATTTTGGGAAGAAACACATTTCTAGGAGAGAGAGAGAGAGAGAGAGAGAGAGATCGAGAAGGCAGTTTGACACCAGGGTCTGAGTGTTGTTGTGCAGTTGAGGAATAATAGAACACCAAAATAATCACATGAATAAATTGTGTAAATCGTATAAACAAACTAACAACTTGCAGCTGTCGAGTCCTGAGCAAAACAAGTGTCTGGCTGTTCATCGTGTCATGAGAAGAACTTTTTTTTTTGGCTGTTTACTACATTAGGAAGGCCTTTGTGGCTAGAACGAACCATAATGAATTATAATTCCTCCTAGAATAAAATGACTCTGTTTACTTCTGGCTTTATGCCCAGAAAATTCTGCCATGCTACTTATGAAGGCTTGATGTGGTTCACTGTTCCAATTTGCAGCCTCGTTGTGTTTTAGTTTATTTAAGAGGCATCGTGTGTGGCAGGTCGGTCTTGTCTGAGCTCAGCTACTGTTGGGAACCATTCATTTTGGTGGAAGTAAGGGTGTAATTGGACTTTTAAAGTACAAAGCCGTTGGTTTAATGTTTATCTCTGTGTCTGTTGTTCCTGCTCTAACCAATAATCAGCGTCTGCAGGTCTGGCTTTCTTAGGTAGCAGATGGCTCTAAATGGTTGTAGCATCTAGATAATGCTGTTATAATGAAGTCAAACACCGAGTTACACACAAACCAGACCCACATAATTGAAGTACTGACTACTACCTACCTTCAGATTATTCCAAATTACACATTTTGAAACCACAATCCCGTTCCTTTAACCCTACACTCCACTAATCTATGCAGACTGCGTTCCAAAGTCTTTTCACTGCCCTTCCATTGATACTCTAATGGCAAATAATTCAACACCACAAAGGCCCTGACTTGTCAAGAGAAAGCTCCATTGAGTGAGAACCTCAACAGACTGACCATTCTCATCAATCTCTGCTCACTTCTTTCACTCTGCTCCCAACTGAACAATACCACATAGGCACCCCCGTCCTATGGATCTTAGCAACCAAGCTCCATGAATATTCCCACTGAAAGCCTCATGCTTGCTCAGTCACGTCTCATCCAAGGAGAGAGGAGAGGAAGATACACTACTCACTAAAAGTTAGGGATATTCGGCTTTCGGGTGAAATTTCAGGATGAACCTAAAATGCATTCTAACCTTTCCAGGTGAACTTAATGTGACCTTCTCTAAACCTTTGAATGCACATGTCCAACTGTTCAGTGTCTCAGTACTTTCTGCACCAGCTGCTGTTCTCTAACAAGAAGCTTAACAGCAACATTCACAACAGGTTTGATCCATGAATCCACCAATACATTTCCTGCTTCAGTTAGAATTGGTATTTAAACAGTCCTCCTCATCCTGCTGTTCACATTCTGACATCATGAGACCAAGACGACACCTAACAGTTGATCAGCAGCACCTCAACACTGGAGGCTTCAAACAGGAAGTCCTCAGACGGAGGTGTTCACTGAGCTTAGAGGGTCACAGAGTGTCATCAGGAGGTTGGAACAGTGATACAGAGACTGGAAGAGTCACAGAAAGGAGAGGAGTGGACGTCCTTTGGCCACATCCCAATTTATTGAGACACTGAAAATGTTTTGTTGTGGTATACCTACCACTGTTGGTAGATTTTCTTTCAATAAATTGTTTGAGATGAATAAAATGACCAGTGCATGCTTCTACTTAAATGCCCTACTTTCATGATATAATATCACTGTAGCATTCACTTTTTACATTTTCCATACATTTCACCTGAAAGTCGAATATCCCTAACTTTAGTCAGTAGTGTAGGTGCCAGTTGTGGTGTTGTGTTTTAAGATTTGAGTGGGATGCAATTGTTTTCTTGCGTATAAACTGTGCGACTCTTACGTGAGTCACCTCAACATGAAGTCATTCCTCTTTCAACGCGCCGTCCCGGTGTCAGATGTCTCAGATCATATGTGGTTGAGCTTAGAGATGAAGTACTGTGTGGAGGTTTCTGTTGAAATGATTGACCGTAACTTTATCCCAGCGGCTTATTCCTAAACTGCTGTGACAAATAATGAGATTAACTTCGATGCTGCTGGATCTCAGAGATACAGAGTTACATGGCTTGGGGGGGTGGATGGGAACTGGCACCGTTTTGGTCCTTCAGATTCCACTTAAGCACCGTGATAATAAAGATGGATCTAGTCAATGCTTATGCCTCCTTGTGCTGGTAAAGCATCTAGTGTGAGTTCTAACCCACTAGAATAACCATCCATTTCACCTGGTCCAGTGGGCCTCTGAGTATAGTTTTGCAAACAAAAGGAATTTCAAGGAATAAATGTGCAGGCTTTCTTGCCGAAATTTCGAGTAGAAGATTAATACCACTCGCGTGTCGCTATGGTGAATGTGAACCTTCAGCCAGCAGCCAGTTAGCTCTCAGCTTAGCGCTTGGCTGGAAATAATGGGACAAAGCTAGTCAGGCTCTGTCCAGAGGGATAACACTTTGTATCCAGCTTTCTTTGGCTATATATTTACCGTACAAACACGAGTGTGGTATCATTTTTTCTCATCTAAATCTCAGCCAGTTGGCATATTTCTTGAGCTGTGGAACAGCTCCTGTCATGTGATTTGCAATGTTTTTGTTGATTATCTAGACAATTTCCTTTCAGCTTTCCATCAGCTTCTCAGCAGAAGTGGGTGTAAAAAATTGTGGTCATTGGTATGAAACCTAAGATGTGTGGGCGTTGTTACATAACATGTCTGTGATTTCTTTGGATTATTTGCTAGAACATAGCAGAAGGTGATACTCGGATGGGAGTCGCGCCTTCGGCTGGAATTAATTGGTCTTTGTATACCACTGGGATCGTCTAAACGTGTCACTTTTATTTCTGCTCTTTTTTTTTTAACTCCAGAAGGAGAAGGAGTCTAAATCAGTCACTGTAGCCCATAGAGCTCTGTGGGCCAGAGGGCTTAGACAATAGGAAGCACGGTGAGAGGAACAAAACGAAATGAGGGGGAGGAAAGTCGACCATCTGGAGGAAGAAGCAAACACTGAACTGTTTGTTCATCAAATGACAGACATGTTTTGCAAGGCCCACAAAGAGGAACGACTTCATTCATCTTTCTATCTTCTTGTTGTGTTCCAAAGAGAAGATGTAAATTGGAGATACAAAGTCACTCGTTTAAATGAACTGTCATCCAGAACGGCTTCAGTTTCATTATCCTCTTGATTCCAGGTGTCTCTGTATATATAGTCCAGGGATTTCTAGAGAGCATACCCAAGCACATGTGTCCAAAGTGTGCAAGTTTAAAACTCGCTTTTCGTTTTATCAGCACGCCCGCAGACTTCTTCTCTGTGTGCCTCTAACCCCTGGCCCTCTGAAGGCAGCCCCCAGGGGAGGCATAATCTCCCAGCCTTTTCATGCTCTCTGCATGGCGCCTTAAAGCGGAGAGGAGAGGAGTGTCTAGCAGACTATTTATCCGCCTCTGCACAAGAGCTGCAGCATTGTGTGGAGCAGGTGCTGCCGCGGCATTCCTGCCCTTTAAATAATGTGGAAAGGACACACTCAAGGGATGTGTGGGACCTGTGGCATTCTGCTGCTGCTTCCTTACTGTTGTTCTTGAACAGCCTTCAAAAGCTCACACTGCCAAGTGGGCTCATTTTCACATTGAACTGCTGCCCTGCGTTCCCTCCCTCTGGTTTGGAGGTATGCTGACATCAGCAGAAATACATCACACGCAAAATATCTTATAAACTCATGCCACCCACCCATGTTGGACTTCTACCAATGTATAGTTCCCTTTACTTTTAATACCCTTATTTGTTTAACTTTGGGGGTTTCTTTGCACTTTCCTTGCTAAGAAAGCTTTACTACATTCTGTACATGTTACAGCCATTGGTTTTTGGATTAATTCCTCAGCTAGTGCTAAATAATAATCACATCGTTGAAGTGGCTTTATTTGTATCCCAGAAACCACCTCATGTTATGGGTGTGACCCAAAAGGACTTGATTAATATCTGTCAGCTATGTAAACATGACCCCTCACCCGTCTCTGTCATGGCCGCAGGGCACCAACAAGCGCTGAACTTCAAGTTCAAGCTCAGGTTTACAGCGTGCCCTCATTTTTAACCTCTGCAGAGAAAGGAGACTGTCATTGACTGATGACACCTGAAAGAGGAAACTGCTCTTCAGGGTATGGAGGAGGAGGAGGACCAGTGATGGGGCGGTGGGGGGTGGGAGTGTTGATGGAAAGTTCACTTCAGTGCCACACTGTGATAAACACAGGGAAAACTCTGGGTGTCCTGGCGCTAACAACAAACAGCTGGACTAGCTTCCACAGGCTGAAAGAGCTTTTGACTGATGCTAATAGGGCAGAATACAGGATCATATTAATTAGAAATGCCCTGACATAGCACAATGGAGCTCTTCATGTATAATTTTACTCCTGAGAGTGTGCCTTGAGGGATGTAGTAATGATTAGACCTGCATAGGCTACAAAATGCTTCCACATACATTTAACTATACCACTGGTTCTTTTTCTCTGCCAAGAGCTTAAGTGTCAAGCCAATAATATACCAATCTAAGAATTATAAGACATTTTCCTTTACTGTAAAAAAAAAAAAAATGTAATATATAATCACATGCAGTCTTACATTTCATTAATGAGTCTCAATTTAATTTTGGATACAGATAAGCCAAGAGGTGCCTTTGATACAGGAATATGATAAAAGAGGGGAAATGGTAAACTGATTATCTATCTGCTCCACTTCCTCGAAAAAATAGGCCTTTTTCTAAATACTTTTGATACACCAGCTGAATTATGTCCTTAGAAAACAGGACACATGATAAGCAGTACAAATGCCAAATGTTCTTTAAGTTAGAATGTTTAATTCAGCAGTAATCCGTTTTTACCTCTTGGGGGAGGAACTCCAAAATGAACTGACAAAGACTGACACAGCCCTGTTGTATTGAATGGCTTCTGTTTTTAGCAAACAATTTCCTGTTTACTAGTCCAGCAAACAACAACGCGCAACACACAACATTGCATTTATATGAATGCATCCTTCCACCAGCTGCTCAGTACAGTACAGTATTCGCTCTCCCTTTGGCTCTGTTTTGGTCTCCTCCAAGTGCTCTTAGACACTTAGAGTGCTTTCATATGCTAGTCTCTAACCTTTGTCTGTTTGCGGTGTTGTGCTGAGCAGGTGGTTTATCAGGGCCTTTTTGTGAAAGCTCCAGCTATTGCTCTGCTGGAAACAGGATTCTTGAGTTTGTGGTCTGTACTGTGAAACTACTATAAAGTCAAAATAATGAGCCACTAGAGGCTAAACATTAGCATTCATTTGAAGTTATGTGTCTGTCTTTTTGGGGCTGCGCAGGTAGTGTACAGTAGGAACAATAAAGTTAAATGCCCAAAGCTGAAATAGCTGAAAGAAGCTAAAACTGAGTTGTCCTGTTTACTGCTGTCACATTATTGTTGGTACTGATCAGTATTGATTAGTGCAGCTTTAAGTTGTGTCTGTGCACAAAATGTTAAACATTAGTACATATTGTGAAAATGTCACATAACGATATATTCTGGTAGAATTTTCAACAACTTGTCATCTCTCATATGTGGAAAAAAAAGATGTTTACACTCATATTACACTTCAAAGTCTGCAGTGTATTTTTCTCTCTCTCAGTCAAATAAGCAAATGAACAGATATTTTCATTTCGGCAAGTCAATCCCACCCATGCTGCTCTTGTATTTGGTCCATGTCTATGTCTGCTGCATCCCACAGTCTGACCACTATCCAAGACGTCTGTCTGGACTGCTTTCAGGTGTCTGTGTTCATCTAGTTGGAATTATCATGCTCAGCACCACCACAGTACCTCATCACTGTCAAACCATGTGATGGGAAACCCTCCTTAAGCAGTTTAAATCTCATGCACAGACAAAAACAAATTAGAGTCAGTTTTCATATGACAGTCTGGAGGCCATTCTTACTAGCTTCAGAAGTGAGGGTGTCTGTTGGAACCCTTCTTTGTCTCTCGGGACACAAAGACATTTTCTATGTATGTCAAAGGCCCGAGCCAGAAGCTGTGGCCTCGCTACAGTATTCACTAGACAGAGGCAGCAGCCTTCCTCCAACCACTGTCAATTAAAGTGCAATTAGTCACACCAAAGCTTGCATTTGAAAAAGCCTGCCACCAGTTCATTCCAGAGTCGGAGTGTCTCCACAGCAACCAGCAAAGTTTTGTGTGTGTGTGTTCACGTCCATGCATCAGTACCATGTTGGTGTGGCTGCAGCTGCTGGCCCTCTTGAGCTAACTCCTTTCCTCCACCATGGCCCCCGCTAACTTAAACATGAGTCTCTGATTGATTGTCTAAAATCATGCCGTAATCTTTGACCCTCAGTGAAGTCAGTTGTTTCTCCCCAGTTTTGCACAAAGAAGCCTAAAGTTGTACACAGATGTATAATGTTGTCTTACGGCATAGTCTCCCTCGTGCCAACAGGATATAAGCATGAGTGCTCTAACTTTTTTTCTTTTTTCGGGGAGTCAGGCTGTTGAAAACCTTTTTGAGATTTTCTCTTTTTTTTTTCCGGCAAGACATCATCATCTGGAAACACTTACTCTGTGATTTACGAAGGCCCCCTATCGGATTTCCCCCCAACACAAAGAGCAGACAGCAGGAGAAACCTAGAAAATTCAAACCATTACAGAACGATTGATCCGTGCAAACTACAGTCTGTTTTTTCAGCAAGAAATGTTTGAATGTGCCTTTGACGTATGGGAGAGCATGACATTAAGAATAAAGGTGTGACATGCATTTCTATGAGAATGTGAGCAGAGCTTAGAAAAGTGTTCGTGTTCTCAAACATTTCTGTGCTCCACTTTTGTTCCATCCAGTGTCAGCCTGCGTGCTTTTACCTCACATCTTGCAAGCTAATTCATGCACAGTAACAGCGTCATTCTACCACTGACCCACTTTACTGTAAAAATGTCTTAAAGATACAATGTCTGGCTTCAATTACCCCACCCAGATTTGGCATACAACATCACAGGCCTCTATAAAATTATCATGGCGGTTGTAGATGTGGCTTAATACACACTGCCTTGTGTTACTTGATATGTTCTCTTTGATGCTTGCAATTGGTTTGGACTGAGTCTTTCTCATCTCGGAGCAGTTGTATCCCTTCGGTCAGTGTCGTTTTGCGTGACATTCATAGCAACAAAGATGGGCTCGTGTAATTGCAGAGAACATTCAGACAAACAGCTACATTGAACTTACTGCGCTCTCTCTCTCTCTCAGGTCAGAGGTGTCAAAACTACAACTCCCAAGCAGCACCAGGGCAGAGCAGCAGCTGAGTGTTGGCAGCAGGACGGGCCAAAGATGCTGCTCAGACTCCCAACATGACCGCTGTTCTCCGACAGGGCGTGCTGTGACAACCCCAGATAAAAGTAAGACTTGTTTCCCATGAGGGAACAGAAAGCAGGGCTATCGGCTCTTTACTTCACCAGCATGAAGAAAATTATTAGAAAATCAAGGTTCCATGTAGATGGTGACACTCTTGCATTAGGACTTAGGCTTAGGGTTAAGTTAGTGTTAGGGTTAGTGGTACATAATGACAAACAACAATGCTGGTTGAAGAAATAATGCATACAATCTATGGTTACCATCTAAACACGATAGAAAATTAATGATTTTGATGTGTGTATATATATATATATATATATATATATATATATATATATGTGTGTGTGTGTGTGTGTGAGCACTTCCAACAAAATCCTTTACACTCACATATAGTATTTTTACATATCGAAGGTTTTATAATTATTAGATTAATTGTTCAGTTTTTAAAACTGAAAATAGTGAAATGAATGCAACATCCTCTCAGACCCCAATGTGACATCTTATTATTGTGTGTATATATATATATGTTCGATCAACAGTCAAACCACATGGATTTGTGTCCCTATGGTCACACTATGTGTCAAATATAAAAGACATACTCAAAATAATTCAATACTGTCAGCCTCTATTTCCCCCTTTCCACTAGTTTGTCTTGTTTGTGTAATAGCTATGTCTGTCCTTGTATTGTCACACTGACTTCCTCCGCTGTTTGCCAAGGAAAATCTGTAATAAAATCTTAATGTAAAAAAAAAAAAGGATTGAGATAGTTACTGATAAATTCTCTTTCGCTCAACTAACCAACTAACCAATGATTTCATTTCAGCTGTAGTCTGAGGCCCCACACCAAAGGCCAGCACCCTTTATGGTAATGATGACTGATTATATTATTGACGGCGTGTGTTGTGGTGTCTAGTGGAGGAGCAGCTGTTTCGTTCAGTAGAGGGCCAGGCTGCCTCCGACGAGGAGGAGGACAAGTGGACCGGAGATCAGCAGAGGCAGGTGGATGAGGTGAAGAGGATCTTGACCAGGCTGTCCTGCTGTGGAGAAAGGTAAAGCAAGGATTGTTTCAGGGTCTGCCTCGGTTTCCTGATAGGATAGCCAGCACAATGGACCACAACATAAGATTAATGTCACATTTTCCACAGACAGTACATGTCGGAAGTGAAGCAAGTGTGAAAAAAAAATCCTATTTTCCAAGTTTTAACAGTGTTAGGATCATCTAAGTAGGCCTATATTGATATTATACATAATATTATACATTCCTTCATTTTTTTAATCGGTGAAAACTTGCAAAAAACTAAATACTTGGCCTATTTAGAACTGAGCCAGTCATATTTATTTAGCCTAACTGTTGTTTTTTATTATTTTGATAGTTAATTAGTTAGATAGTTAGAAGCTAGTTACCTTACCTTGTGAAAAAACATCTGCATTAACAATGTACAGGCAGAGGACACTTGATGAGCTCTGGCTCTGATTGAGGGTGAGAGTCTGAACCTCAAATAGAGTGTTGGAGACGGTAAACAGAGATCTGTGCGATAGATGAGACCACCACAGATCTCAGTTCAGCTGTTGGGACATTGGGGAAAAAAACCCAAATGTCGTCGGGCGTTTTTCTGCTCTGAGTAGAAAAAAAGCAAGCTTGTGAAAACAGATTCAAAACAACCAAAGTCTTTTTGGCCAGTGGGGGACAAAAGAACGAGACTCTTCACCAGCCAGCTTAGTTGCTAAATGTGTGGGTATATCAGAGCTTTTAAACTGAAAATAGTTACCTGAGGCAGCTGGAAAATAAGGTTGATGAGAATAGAAAAACTGAATCACTGAAATTGCTTGTTTGAGAAAAACCTCTGTGTCACCCTTTGCTGCTGAACTCCATGTGGTGTGATAAGCCACTATGCATTCACTTTCACATTACACACATTTATTAGATTTATTATTAGTGGTGTTAATTAATCCTTTGTTAAGTGTTAATCCTTAAGTATGTGTTATGTTATGTGTCAAGTATATTAGAGTTGTGGAATCTGTCGCCCAGCAATATAGAGATGAATCTACAGAAATGAAAAGACACTGTTACTGTTTCTGTAACTGCTTATCCTGTCTATATCAGTCAGTCAGTTCAATGTTCGAAACATACTTTGGAAACATGTAAAATGATTATTTTAGTAAGAAGCAACAGACTAGCAAACATGGTAGTTTGCTCCAGCCTAGAGCTTTGAACAAAGACTAAATATACAGTAAAATGCTGCGAGTAACAGTAAAACTGCTCACAACCGTGAGGAACAATAATGAGACCATCCCATCTGACAGCCACTGCAGCTCTGTGTGCCTGATAGAGTTTCTTTTCTCTGGTGCGTGTTGCTGACCAGGTGCGACGACAAGGCGTTCAAGAAGCTGATGTCTAATTTTGGGAGCTCCAGGAGCGAGGAGAGCTGCAGCGCTGTGGTGGAGCTCCTGGAGAGGGTGACCAGGTTGCATAAGCAGCTGGAGCTGAAGGAGAGCCAGTCGGAGATAGACATGTACCAGGTACGAACCACCACTCACCTCCGTCCCACCAGGGTGGGCTCCTACAGCATCCTCTCTGCCCTGCTCTGCTGGATCAGTTTAAATGAAATTGTTCTCTCTGGACAACGTTGTGCCTTGCTTTACATCACAAGGCATTTTGTGGCTGTGTGCGCTGTGTTAAACTAGATTAGAGAGGACTGCTGAAGGTTGTTATGAAAGTGGAGGGCTTCAAAGGCAAAACCACAGCTAGTGGCTTGATCCTGCAGCTTCCACCTAACCAAACCACCAGCAGCAGCACCAAAGCCTCCCTGTGTGTGTGTGTGTGTGTGTGTGTGTGTGTGTGTGTGTGTGTGTGTGTGTGTGTGGGTGTGTTTGCAGCTGTCTCTCACTGGAGCCGACCACAGAAACACTCCCCCCTTGTCCCGCATGACACTTAGGAATATCATAAATTAAAGCCCTCTTGTTACAGTTGAGTAGTATTTTCACAACACAGGAAGACGGACAGAAGGGGAGCCGTGATGATGTAATGTGTTCCCAGAATGTCTCAGCGCTCAGAGAGGAAAAGTTAAAACTAAACAAAGTCCTGACTGTGAGGCTTTGTTTATGTGCAGGATGTGTGAGGTGAGACCTTTGTCCTTCAATGTGCTATGACGTAAAGGCACTGTAGGGATTTCCAACATTTTTGGCAGGCATCATCGGCTCAAAACTCACTCAGACTTTCCTCATTTGACATGCATTTACATTTGTATATTGATATTGTATTAAGCTGTGTAACAGGCCTACCGGCCAAAACAGAGTGACATGTCCAGCTGATTTTGTGACAAGCCGCTTCATCTGTGCTTGGTCTTAAAGAACAAGTTTGCTGGTATTCTACATTTTTCTTATTTTCAACAAATCCCGAGAAAAGACCAAAGGCAGCGACGAATTGATCCCTTTAACAAGTGCTGTGTATCCAAAGGCTGATATATCTTTCTCCTTTGTATCATGGAGCTCCAAAAACCCACCAGTGAGCCTCCGAGTTGCACTGCGTGACATGTTCCTTCATTACCATGAACACACACACACACACACACACACACACACACACACACACACACAGACACATCCACTGTGGTTTATTTTGACTCAGTTCCACACCTTCATGCTGTTGTAAATATTCACCAAAGCACCAAATTCCTATTAGTCCCCCTGCTGAAAATAGTTACCAACCAATTATATACGTATTTATTCCTGTTGTCTGTCTGAACCTGTTGTTTTTTTTTACTCTGCTGTTGAAAGCAAGGTTCAAGTGATGGACAGTGTCTGAGATTCTTTTACTTCCTTTTCAACTCAAAAAAGCTTTTCATCCATCACACCTGTCACTCAGACTTGGTGTGCAAGACCTCTTTAAAGTCAAAACTGTGCCACACACTGATGCTACTCACAGGTGGAAAACATGTAACAGTGGTGAGACAGTGAGACAGATCCTAGAAAACAAACAAGCATCGAGGCACATCTTGTATTATTTCCTGTTAGCCCCGAACTGTAAAGCACACTGATTTCTTGTGCAGTATCTCAGTGGTGGAATCTAACTAAGTACATTTACTCAAGTTTTACTACTGTTACTGTTTTCCTGTGATGTCACTTCATGCTACTCATGCTCCTTCTGCTGCATTAGATCTCAGAGGGAAATGTCGTACTTTTTTCTGATAGCTTTAGTTACTAGTTATTTTTTTAATTATGATTTCTGTACTCAAAATAGTGTTAATATAATATGTCGTTTTGTAATCAATTCAACTACCCTAATAATCTAATAAACCACCCTTAACCCTAATTAAACTAAGTACAGTTAATTGGCAGCTACTCTGATTCAGGAGTCAATTTTCATGTCAAATATTTCATGGTTCCAGCTTCTCAGATGTGAAGATTTGCAGCTTTTCATTTGAATGATTTGAATATATTTTTAATAATGTTGAGGTTTGGTCTGCTGTTATGATACAACAAGCATTGTGAAGGAGTCACTTTGAGCTCTGGCTCATTCTGATGGCATTTCTTACTGTTTTTACCATTTTTACAAACCACACAATCAATCAAACAGCGGATCCAGAATGAAAATAATCATTAGCTGCAGTGCAATATTAGATAGTCCAAAATAGACTCCAGCTATACCAATTCCAACAGTAAAGTCCTGCTATGGCATGAATGATGAGGATTAATAATCTGCTGATAGAATATAGTAGTACAACAGGCATAGGGGCCCCTTTTCATACTGAGTACTGTGGCTTTTAATGCTGAAAGCATATTTTCAATGCAGGACTGTTGTTTGTAACAGTTAGTAACAGTTGTTGGTAATAGTACTTTTACTTATCATAAGGGGTCTGAATGCTTCTTTAGTGTTTTCTTTGTGCTTTAGTGTTCTTTGTGTAATTCCAATAGGGCTTGTTTTTTTTTTTTAAACCTGAGTTCAGATGAACCATGGAATGAGACCTGACCTGTGACGGACAGGAGGAGGTTACTGGTTTGTGTTGTGTTTTACCAGATGAAGGACTCTCTAGTGCAGGAGCTGCAGCAGAAGGCTGAGGAGACGGAGCTGCTTCAGATGGAGCTGCAGATGCTGGAGACAGAGAGGGTTCGTCTGTCGCTGGTGGAGGAGAAACTTGTGGACATCCTGCAGCTCCTGCAGCAGCTCAGGGACCTGGTCAGTCACAGTCACAGGAGAACTGCACTGTCGAGTCAGAGGAGGTCAAAACCGCAAAACAACCAAGGCTTTCTGTGAATATTCAACATGTTTTTCATAATAAAAATCTTGTGAACAGCAGACAGACCATCATGTGAACCAAAACTCTTTACTGAAACTCAAAGTAGTGGAAATCATCGTGCTGAGTTGGCAGTTCAGAGAAATCCACCCACGCTTGCACTGGAATGATCTGCTCGGGTTAGACACCAGACAGAAAAGCAAATTGAAAGTTTTCACTAGCATTGTTCAGGACAAACCTCCATATGAACGTTCATCCACGAATCCTTCGAAATTAAAAGTCCACTTTGACCTTTTGAGTCAGCAAACAGATGTCTTACCTGTCATTGTTTTCAGCCATGCTTTTGTAATGTATCCCTAGTGGTGGGAGATTAATTGCAGATCTGAGGGTGAATTAATTCCTTTTGTTGAACATGTGTGAGAGCCTCTGTGGTTACAAGACTCAGATTGCCTGTTAAAGTGCCTGTTAATTGCCTGATAGTCATCTGAGAACAGCAATCTCTTGTTTCAGAATGTCTCGCGGAGGTCCCTCGGGAAAATCTTGCTCAGCACTTTGGAGTCTTGCAGTGACCCGCAGCACGGTTAGAAGAGCTCACACGGCCAGTAAAATCAATACAAGTCCTGTCAAAATGTGATAATGAAAATGTACAGTTACTGTGGGCGGGGAGCTGAATTAGATTCTGGTCAGGTCGCCTGTAACATGACTCCCTGAGCAGTCACATCTGTTCTGTTTTTGCACAGGGAAAGCCCACATTCTGGAGGTGCTCAACGCTCTCTATCATGAGCTGGCTGCCTGTGAGATCCTGTCTACGGGTGGACCTCTGGAGCGAACACAGAGTCAGCAGTCCCTGAACACCCTCATCATCTCCTGCTAATCAAGACTGCCTCCTGCTGGGCCAGTGGTGCTCCAGCAGCCTCTCCAGAGGGCACTGAACCATGTGTATAGTGTATTATACTGAGGCTTATTTACTCCCCAGACCCTACTATCTATAAGGGATATTAGTCTAGAATGTTAATTTGTGTAGCAAAGGGCTTTATTACTTATAAAGGAAATTCTTGCTTATTCATTTTTTTCTAAGTTCTTTTGTTGCACATAATTCTTTCATAATCCAATATGGATTTTCTTTTTTCCACAACAGAGTTCTGAATGTGAAAATGTTGAAATAAGCTAAACCTTAAAGGGGCATAAAGTAGTCTTTGAAATGTACCGACCTCCACCGGCCAAGAGGTCTATAGCATCCCTGCTGGAATTGATCAGTGCCTTCATTCATCTAAGTCTGCAGTTCAAGATCAAACGGAGCGTAGCAGAGACGTGCAGCCTACTATGTTTGACCCGATGTGGGGAATGCTATTAATGTGTACTTGGCAACCCTCAGGACCCTCAGGGGCTCATCTGCCAGTGGTACACACATCACAAGAACTGGACCAATGAAAAAGCCCAGCAAAATGTAAACACTCACAGTCAGGCTTACACCCGCTTCTTTCTTTTCTAGAAACTGGAGTTTCTACCAGAGTTTTTGACCATATCGCAGGGTTTTCATCAGCACACAGATTGATTTTTTTGTAAATCTTCAACCATCTCATTTCAATTTCAATTCCCTGACATCTGAGCAAAATCCACCTGTTGATAAAGACCATGAGATATGGTCAAAAGTTCAGAATAAGTAAGTGGACCTTGACTTGAGATTGTTTTGCCACCTGCTGTTTCTAAGATCAAGGAATGGGACTGTCCAGCTGTTTCTGGTCGGCCTAAAGCCTGTAGTTCATTACAGGTTACAGACAGATGCAGACTTGTTGAATGCAGTACATCAACCTGCTACACTAATCATTAGTGATACGTTGAGGTTGAATGGATCACCACTGGTATTTAGTAGTTTGTCTGAAAGGTCCTAGGGCTAAAGTTGAACATGTTATTAAGTATAAGAGGGACGAGGGATGGACAAAAATGCATCATCAACTATTAACAGCAGCGTCTCAGTTCCTGTTTCTCAGTATAACACAGCAGTTTTACCTTCAATTAAATGCTCCTTCTGACACATGAACCGTGTTTATGTCAGCTGGCTGTATTGCCATTGGTGTCTTGAAATGAGAGTCTTGGATGCAGAAGCTCTCACTGGTGTGAATCGTGCCATTAAAGCCTTTGACGAACGCCGTCAGGATTGCTGTGATTTATTCATTTATGTCTGTGTAAAGGAAATGTTTAAGTCCCTCTGCAGGTCCCTCTGCCGCAAGCTCAAACAAGCTGGAACATCCATACGAAAACAATGCAGCACTGAAAACCTCAGACAGCATGTCACCACCAAGATGGCACTGCAATGTCAGATCACACTCCCATTGGCCATTCATTTATATGACAATATATAAACCCACAACCCAACTTTATTTCTTATTGTAAATTCATTTTGTCCACTATACAGACTTGGGGTTTCCTGTTGTTTTAGTGATCATTTAAATACTTCCACTCACTGGTGAATAAATGATGAAGACTTGAATTTCTACTGTGCAAGACCTCCAGTGGACTGTGCACTCTTTCTCAGTTTCATCCATTCATTTTCCAATGTACTGTCTGTTTTAGTACCAAACTATCACAATCTTTTATTCCTAAGTCATTTGCATGCACTGTTCATATGTTGATCCTCTTCTAACATTAACTCCTAATCTCCTGGTTACTGTATTTTCGCACAAATCTACCGGACTCTGTTGCCTCCTTTTAAATGAAGAGCCCTAAAGCCCAACCTAGTTGTATGAGAAGGATTCAGATACTGTAAAGTCCTGCATTCAAAATCCTACTCATGGTTCACGGTGAACTATCAAATGTTAAAGTACTGATTATGCAGCAGAATGGCCTTGTCAGAGTAAGGCTATGTTATTGAATATCATTTTGTTGGATTATATTGTTGGATTATTATCACTGAAGCCACTAACCACTTTATTTACTGTTGGCCATAAATCTGTTTTAAATAAATGATTTTGTAGTCAAGGAAATTAGTGTGACAAATTAGAAATGTAGTAAAATATACAATATTTCCCCCTGAAATATGGAGCAGAAGTATAGAGTAACAGTATTAATCCCTTGTTGCCTATAGTCGCAAATTCGCCTCAAACCTCTTCCGGTCTTGATGCAGCTGAGGTGGCCTCTGTATCCCACTAATGCTGGTTGATGCATATTCTATGTATATATTATATATACATAGATGCAGACATACATAAATAAATATATATATATATATTCTTTGCATATATACATATATATTATATTATACTATTATTACATTGTACTATTCTATGCTATGCTATATTCAAATTAACAATCTCCACTTAATTTAGCATCTGCTTGAATGCAAAAACACAAATCATTTATTTTTTTATATAATTGTAAATAAATTCAGGCAGTAAGGGGTTAATATTGTAATATTGCACCTCTAATATGACAGTACTCAAGTTAAGGAAGTACTTCAAGGCTGTAAGAAGCATTGTAAGCATTGCACTTGAGTCCTGTCCACCAGACAGACCTCAGCCCCTCATCACCAGCACCACTCATGCCTTTACTTTCACTAGCAGCGCTCAAGTGTTGGGTCGCTATAGGCAACGCCGGAACTCCCGCGAGACGTTGCCATCCAGTATGAAATCCATATCATAAGTTCGCCAGATGAAGATAAAGAAAGAGGGGTGAAAATAAAGTCTTGGCGGTGGGTGGACGGAGTCTGGACTTTGGTCAAAACAGCGCAGCAGGAAAAGCGACTTTAAGCCAGTGTCCAAGTTCTCGCGGGAGTTCCGGCGTTGCCTAGCGACGGGACTCTAATCATCCTAGCGTACCTGTCCCGGTGTGTTTTACTCAGTCGCCTCAGCTCTTTTCTAGCTTTCAAACGGGAGTGAATGTGTGCTGGGGGACGTGACCACCGTGTGTGTGTGTGTGTGTGTGTGTGTGTGTGGACAGGGTTTTAGGTCGGAATCATTTTAAAGTCTGTTCGCGGCTTAAACAAACTTTAAAGTCCACTGAAAAATGGCTGCAGTTGTTGCTCAGTCCCACTTCATCTTCGGTCTGCGCACAGGTGTGAGTAACAATTTGTGTTTCTTCGATGAACAAACCGTCGTCTTCCCCAGCGGTAACAACTGTGTGTGCTACAACAGCGCCCAAAGGACCCAGAGGTTCATCCCAGGTTAGGCTCAGTGGTGGACCTTGCTGATGTTCCCATTACTGAGTTCCTTTTGAAATTACATTCAGTTATTTCCCTATGTTTCATCTCCACAGGCTCAGAGAAAAGCCAGGGCATGCGGGCTCTGGCCATCAGTGCCAACAGGCGTTACCTGGCAGTGTCAGAGGGTGGTGAGGGGGCCACCATCACGGTGCTGGACCTGCAGCATGAGCAGGGCCGGAAGAGAAAAGTCCTGACTGCAGGAGACACGCTTGTTCAAGAGTTTGTGTGCATGGCTTTCTCCCCCGATTCCAAGTACCTTATTGGCCAAACGGGAGACCCAGAGTGGATGCTGATCTTCTGGCTTTGGGAAAAACATAAAGTCCTGGCAACAGTGAAGAGCAGTAACTCAAATAATCCCGTTACCCAGGTGATTCATCCATGCTGTGTCAGTGCAGCCCCAGCTCCTGCACATGCAGGCGTGCACGCACTGAACACTGTTTGCTATTTTTCTGATGTCCCCTACAGGTCAGCTTCAACCCTCACAACAACACGCAGCTCTGTGTGAGTGGAGCCGGTGTGTTCAAGCTTTTCCGCTACTCAGAGGGAGCTTTGAAACAGAGCAGCTTCTCAAAGGTAGAGTCCATCAACTTCCTGTGCCATACCTGGATGACGGAGGAGCGTGTGATCGCAGGGACGGACACGGGCAGGCTGCTGGTGTTTGAGTCTGGAGACCTGCGAAGAGAAATCAACATGGCTTCTAAGGCTGTGCAGGAGCAGTCTGACAGGTCAGGTTGGACCACATGAACATTGTGTCAGTGTTGTTTATCCACAGATATTTTAGATTATTTTCTCTCTCTCTATGTATATATATATATATATATATATATATATATACACACTACTCACAAAAAGTTAGGGATATTCGACTTTCAGGTGAAATTTATGGAAAATGTAAAAAGTGAATGCTACAGTGATATTATATCATGAAAGTAGGGCATTTAAGTATCAGTATGCAATGATGCAGGGATGTGGCCAAAGGACGTCCACTCCTCTCCTTTCTGTGACTCTTCCAGTCTCTGTATCACTGTTCCAACCTCCTGATGACACTCTGTGACCCTCTAAGCTCAGTGAACACCTCCGTCTGAGGACTTCCTGTTTGAAGCCTCCAGTGTTGAGGTGCTGCTGATCAACTGTTAGGTGTCGTCTTGGTCTCATGATGTCAGAATGTGAACAGCAGGATGAGGAGGACTGTTTAAATACCAATTCTACCTGAAGCAGGAAATGTATTGGTGGATTCATGGATCAAACCTGTTGTGAATGTTGCTGTTAAGCTTCTTGTTAGAGAACAGCAGCTGGTGCAGAAAGTACTGAGACACTGAACAGTTGGACATGTGCATTCAAAGGTTTAGAGAAGGTCACATTAAGTTCACCTGGAAAGGTTAGAATGCATTTTAGGTTCATCCTGAGATTTCACCTGAAAGCCGAATATCCCTAACTTTTTGTGAGTAGTGTGTGTGTGTGTGTGTGTGTGTGTATATGTATATATATATATATATATATATATATATATGCCATACCTGATGACTTTGTTAACAAGTGTGAACATTTTTTGGGGCGTCCTTGACTGATCTGTTTGTTCTTTGCTCTTCCTGTAGTAAATGTGATTCATTCATTCACTGCACAGGCAAGTGGAGATGAAGAAGATCAAAGACGCTGACGTGGATGAAGGTCCCAGTGTGTCTCGCATCACGGCCATTCTGTCCTACTCTAAGGGCTTCGCATGCTCTTTGGGGTCCGGCACAGTTTGTCTGTTTGAAAAGAACGAGGACAGTTATAGAAGACGCAGGGACATTCGGGTAAACATTAAAGCAGGTAGCAGTGGTTCTGCAGGCTCTATGTGTGCTTCACAGTGATTGCATATGTGATCTTTTCTGTCAGATCCCTCTGGACCCTTACACCAACGAGCTGACCCTGGCTGAAGGTCAGGGGATAGACACCATGTGCATCAGCCCCGCAGAGGAAACTCTGGCCATCAGTACAGACAGAGGACAGCTGTACAGCTTCAGCCTGTCCTCTGTTGAGACGAACAAGGTAGTACAGTCACCTTAACAAGCACCACCACTGTAGTGTTATAGAAATGGTGGTGTAATGAAAACTACACAGCCTTCTTGTTCATTTCAATGAGACCACTGCATTAGCACAGCTAGGTGCAAACATGATAAACAGTATACCTGCTTAGCTTCAGCATGTTAGCATTGTCATTGCAAACATGATGTTAGCATTTAGCTCAAAGCACCACCATCCTGAAGTACAGCCTCACAGAGCCGACGCTTCAAGTCCTTCTTCCGTACCAATTTGTCCCATCTCCCCCTTCTTTCGTGCTCTCCTTCTCTTCTTCGTGTTTTAGACATTAAAGCAAGTTCTCCTTGACCTCTAATGTAAAGTTTCTAACTCTGTCTATCAGGAGGAACACCTTCAATTTGAGTTCCTGTCACAGTCCTTCCACTCCAAGTCTATCACTGGTTTGTCCATCTGCATTCGAAAGCCCCTTGTGGCCACCAGCTCTCTGGACCACTCGGTCCGCATCTGGAACTACGAGACAAAGTAGGAGACAAAAGCACACCCAGGCCCTTTGCTATTTGGTCCTTCTTGAGTGAGACATTGGCTTCATTTCTGAACACAGTTATTTTTTAATCACACATAAACAAAGTGGGTTACTGCACTTTATACTGTATGCTGAAGTTTGGTGAGACACGTGGAAACCTCTGAGGGAGGAGAGGAGGGAGTCGTTTTGCAGTCCTGTGACAGTCCTTTACAGTCAAGCCCTGTACTCACTGTCATTTATATACACAGAACACAAATGCTAGGAAACACAGAGCCTAAGTATGAAATGCTAAGGACCTGCTACTGTGTCTTTTCATTGCCTCTATCTGTGAACTGTCACTAGAGTGTTGGAGCTGTACAGGGAGTTCCAGGAGGAGGCGTACAGCGTGGCTCTGCACCCCACTGGCCTCTTCATCCTGGTGGGCTTTTCAGACAAGCTCAGGCTCATGAACCTGCTTATCGACGACATTCGCACTTTCAAGGAGTTCACTGTGCGCGGCTGCAGAGAGGTGGGTTATATGTGTGTTGATCATGTTGTTCAGTCAGAATGTCAAAATGACTAATATTGCTACCACGTAATGCACTTACCATTTGTATCACTCTCCCTCTCCACACCTTAGTGTGCTTTTAGCTACGGTGGCCACATGTTTGCTGCTGTCAATGGAAATGTCATCCACATTTACTCTGTCACCTCTTTTGAGAACATCCTCAATCTGAAGGGCCACAATGGAAAGGTGAGTCAGGCACAAGTGTGTGTCATAGACAGCATGTGGAAAAAGGGAGAATTTAAGGAGAACTTATATTTTGAAACCTGGCCCTTATTTTTTTATTTTTTTACATATTTTGGGTTCAGCAATGACTGATAGGCACAAAAACTTTTGGAATGGGTCCAGTAGATCACCTCAGCCTGGAGCCAAGAACAGGCGATGAATAAGATCCAATGGTTGTAATGTAATTCTTCAGGGCAAAGTGCCGTACGTCCACTAGAAGTGCTTGTTTTAGCCAATGGCAGGCCCAGACTGTTATTTGAAGTTTCTGACTTCATTACAGAACGGATCCCTACAGATATAGACCTGTAGACCTGCTTGTTTAACCAGAAATAGCCATTATATTGCTATATACCGCTGGTTCGAAGCCATCAAACTTCACTGACAAAAGCAGTAATTTCACATGAGAGTTGTTGGTCTATCACTATCTTGATGAGTTAGTCTGTCTGCGTTATTGTGGTGTTTCAAAGGGTTAGTATACAATGGCTATAAACAAAAAGGATCTTACAGGTCTATCTTTGGAGGTAACCTTTCCCTTTGGATATGTGTCTAAAGTCAGATAGAGTAGTCGTGCTGTAAAAGCTTTAGTACAGTCCAAACGTTTTTGCAGGTGCGGGGTATTGAGTGGAGCCTGGATGACAGCCGGCTGGTGTCGTGTGGGATGGATGGCGCGGTGTACGAGTGGAACACACACACCGGCAAGCGTGAGTCTGAGAGTGTCCTCAAGTCCTGCAGCTACACAGGTGTTGCCTTCTCTTCAGATTGTAAAACCATCCTGGCTGTGGGAACAGACCTCACACTGAAGGAGGTCCAAGATTGTCAGGTCAGTAAGAACGACTCACTACTACTTGTTGATATTTTGTTCAAATTTCAGGGTCATTTTAGGCATTTTATAGGCGTCTTGCATAAGCATTTGTCAGTGCACTATCAAAAGTTTTAGCTACATGCAGAAAATAAGACGAAGCAGAAAATATAGTCTTTTTTATCACAGATGTACAGGATCATATTATCTGTTCATGCACCGTATACCTTGATTCCAAAGGTCCTGAGGGAGGTCCCTGCTGATGAAGTAGCTCACACCACTTTGGCAGTGTCTCACTCTGGCAGGGTTGTCTTCACCGGAACTTCCAGTGGAACCGTCAGAGCCATTAAATACCCATTACCCATCCAGAAAGAATGGATCATGCACCAGGCTCACTGTGGCCCCATCACCAAGGTTGGTCTGCATGCTGATGTATACTGAGCGCACACTAAACTGATTCAAAAGAAGAAATCAAGCGTCTGGTGCCCAGACCTGGATCCACGGGGCCCAGCCGGGCCAAGCCCGAAGTAATGACCTGGAGCCACCGCCCTGTCGGCTCACCACCCACAGGGGCTATTACAGTCCTGAACGTCACAGACTGACTCTAGGGATGTGGAACGTCACCTCTCTGGTGGGGAAGGAGCAGGAGCTGGTGCTGGAGGCTAAGCGGTACCACTTATATTCCTGGAGACGGGCTGGACTCTCTCCTTTTACGGAGTTGCCGCATTTGGTGAGGGTGTGGTACTGTGGTACTTGTGAGCCCCCGGCTGAGCCCCACTGTATTGAAGTGAAGGAGAGGGCCGCCTCCATGCAACTACAGGTTGATGGGGGGGGAGGCTCTGACTGTTGTGTGTGTTTAAGCAGTATCAGGCTTTTTGGAGTCTTTGGAAGACATCCTGGAGGGGGCTCTGTCAGGGGACTCCATAGTTCTACTGGGAGACTTCAACGCTAATGACGGAGAAAACTGGAGGGGGGTGATTGGGAGGAACGGCCTGCCTGGTCTGAACCAGAGTGGTGCTTTGTTATTGGACTTGTGTGCTAGGCATTGATCGGCCATAATGAACAACCAGTTCAAGCATTGGGTGGTTCATAAGTGTACATGGTACTAGACCACCTCAGGCCAAAGGGGGCAGTTTGTAGCTGAATGTCAAGCAGTCGGGATGAGAGTCAGCACCTCTAAGTCTGAGGCCGTGGTTCTCTGTCAGAAAACAGTGGATTGCCCCCTGTGGGCTGGGAGAGAGTTGCTGCCCCAAGTGAGGAAGTTTAAGTATGTCGGGGTCTTGTTCATGACAGATTGGTGTGGCGTCAGCAGTAGAGTGGATGCTGTATCGGTCCACTGTGGTGAAGAGGAAGCTGAGTCGGAAGGTTGATCTATAGGTTGATCTACGTTCCACCCCTCACCTATGGTCATGAGCTCTGGGTAATGACTGAAAAAACGAGATTGCGAATAAAAGCTGCCGAAATGAGTTTCCTCCATCAGGTGTCTGGGCTCAGCCTTAGAGATAGGGTGAGGAGCCCGGCCAGCTGCTCCTTCACATTAAAAAGAGCCAGCTGAGGTGATTTGGATGGCTGAAATGATCAATTATATGAACCATTAAGAACTGATCATTGATTAACTCTGTGTGTCCTCAGATGGTGATCACGTTTGACAATCAGTTCTTGCTGACAGCATCTGAAGATGGCTGCCTGATGATGTGGAAGATCATCGATAAAGAGGGCAGAGGACTGAAGAGCAACAGGCATATCATCCACACTGAAGAGATCCTCGTCACCAAGTCAGACCTGGAGGAGAAGGTCTGTGTGTGTGTGTGTGTGTGTGTGTGTGTGTGTGTCTGCTTTAGGCCCTTGTATTTGCATATGTGTCAGCATTCTCCACATGAAACTGACACTGAGATGTGGGCTCTTCTCTTAATGGATCTTAATGACAGACCAATGTTAATAAATTATTATACATATCAAACCATCTGACTGCAGTGATGACTGTAAAAGCACAGTATGGGGGAGACATCGTGACATTTGTTTTGCAGACCCAGAACATGCTGGAGCTGAAGATGCGTCTGGAGGAGCTGCACATGGAGAACGAGTACCAGCTCCGCCTGAAGGACATGAACTACAACGAGAAGATGAAGGAGCTTTCTGACAAGTTTACCCAGCAAATAGAAGCTCTGAAAACAATGCAACAGGTCTGCTGATCACCTATTATATCCTATATAATAACTTTTTTACTCACAGTTTAATGGTCAGAATGTCTACCAGACACCAAAAATGCCTGCATTTAATCACTATAACTCAATTTCTTACATAAGCTAGTTTATAGAGGCCAGCAGGAGTCCCTGCACAGATGCTAAGCAGTCTACTGCTGAGGATGAGGGCAGCAGAGAAATGAATTTTAGCCACCTAAAGAAATCACCGTCAGTTTAAGTGTATGCAATATTTAGAATAAATAATGAATAAATGATCATTTTCACTGCTTTACATTGCTGCCAAACAGGCCTTTCAACGGGCAACTAAAGCCATTCTCTCTTTCCCTTCAACCACTTCAAAGCCACCAGACTCGATTGATAGAAACAGTCATTTTACCTAGAAGAAAACAGGAGTTAGTCTACTGCCACTTTGATTGGTTAGTCTGTTTGTGTTATTGTGTGAAATTTGTGTTTTAAATGGTTTCTTAAGATCTGAACTAACGTGTCAGTTCATTGATTGTGGCAGCAGCACTGCAAAATTCTCTATTCTGCGCGGTGTTGTGGTGTTTTTTTTAGCTGGGCCTTGTTTAGGCAGGTAAAATCCGTTCTGCTGCCCCCGTCCACAACACGCACACTGCATAGCATCTGTTCCCGGTACTCCTACCTGCTCCTCCAAACTGGGGGTGTGCTGCTAACTATAGATAAGTACCTCATTCAACACAGCTTCAAATAATCTGAACTATGCCTTTAAGACCTCTGTGGTCTGTTCATAACATGTACTGCACCTACAGACAATGAAAACAGACATGGAAAAGCAGGAACGTGAGCACCAGCAGAGTTCTGCAGAGGTCACTGTGAAACACTCAAAAGAGCTGAAGGATTTAGGTAAGAGGACAGGATCGGTGTCAGCACAGTTCAGGAACAGACAATCTAAACGGCTAAATCCATCTGTTTATCTGTCTCTTATTCAATCAAATACAGAGTTATCCTTTAGCCAGAAGCTGATTGTGGAGCATGAGAGGTACCAAGATCTTCAGCGTGAATATCAAAGAACGCAGGAAGACAATGAGAGGCAGCTGAAGGCTGTGGAGGAGAGCAGAGTCCAAGCCGTGGAGGAGCTGACGCAGCTCTACGAGGCCAAGCTGCAGGAGAAGACTCAGCTCCTGGCTCAGGTTAGTCAGGAGGGGCAGCTTCACTGACCACAGAGTGAGAAATGACGTACAGGGGACACCACATGAAACACTGTTCTCCTCCTGCATTTATTTTGTGCAGTGCCAGGAGGATGCACAGCAGCAGATTCGTGTATTTAAAGAGATTGTAAGGCAAGTAGAGGAGGATGAGGAGAGGAAGATCCATGACATCCGTATCAAGTATGAGAAGAAACTTCACACTGAGAAAGAGACTAACACCACTCTGAAAGGAGAAAGTGGTATCATGACACAAAAGGTGACCAAAGCTCTTGTTATTCAGTGGAATCTGAACTTCTTATTGCATTTTTTAAAAAGCGTCCCTCTCTCTGTCTCTGTCTTTCTCCCACTCTGCTTCTCATGTAATCTCCTACTTTTTTGTGTGTCTTCTTCCACCTGGGCGCTTGATTGTGCGATCCCAGTTCTACGGTCTGCAAAGACAGATCGATGACAGGTGCGCAGACATCAACAAGCTGAAACAGGAGCGGCAGCGGCTCCTGGGGTTGATCCGCTCCCTGGAGAGCGACATCGAGGACCTGAAGAGGCAGATCTCTGGACACGAAAAGACCAGCCAGGACAAGGTGGCTGAGATCAGGGCGAATTAAAATTAAATTAAATTGAACATTACTGCTTTTGGATCTGTGGTGGGAGAAACCTGTTCGTTCAGTGTTTTAAGTGCTTCAACATGAAACATCAGGGCCTCTTTAACCTTTTGAAAAATGACTCGCTCTCAGCCTGTCCTTCTGCAGAGACATTAAAATAGTAGATGTTGTTAATCATAGAAAATAAACTGAAAGAATTACCGTCTTCCATGAAATTCTCTTCGCTTCACACGTACAGGATAAGACCATCTCCAGCTTGAAGAGGAAGAACCAGGAACTGGAGAAGCTGAAGTTTGTTCTTGATTTCCAGTTGAATGAGCTGAAAAAACAGACGGAGCCTCAGCAAGATGACATCAATGAGAAGAGGGAGCGGATCCATAAGGTCTGTGTGTGTGTGTGTGTGTGTGTGTGTGTGATGGAACAGGTTTTCTAGAAGCTCCAGTATTCTACAGTACAGAATACAGTCAGGTTTCATTAAAACATCCACTAAAACAGGAATTAGAGTTAAATGTGTATTTTAGAAAGACATTTTTGTCTTTTTGTTAGTCTTGTTTTACTCAGTCAAGTCAAAAGTACCAATGGATGCTACTGAAACATCACTGACAGTAATGTGTTCCTACTGTTTGACAGCTGGAGGAGGAGCTGGTGCAAATTGACAAGAGCAACGCTCAGCTGAGGCTCACTGTCTCTGAACTGAGGCTCAAACTGAGGACCAGGGATAAAGAGATGCACAAGGAGATGCAGAAAGTGAGTCCATACCGAACACTTGCTTTGAATTAGGATTAGGATTACAGTACCCTGTACCTGTATAGTAAAGGATAGGTTCACATTTTGACACTGATATGCCCATGTGTACATTTAAGAGGTCACTGGTTGCTGCAATCAGGAACGGCAGGAGCAAATATATAAGCCAAAAAGGAAGACATGAAAACACATGAACCTGTCATACTGTTTCTGTGCCCAGGTGAAAGATTTGGAGACACATCTTCAGCGGCTAAAATCAGACCTCCATCACTGTGTCAGCTTCATCCAGGAGCCAAAGAAACTGAGGGACAGTGTGCAGATGATCTATTCCCGCTATGTGCCGCGGGCTGATGGGGTGAGCGTCTCATGTAGTTCAATGTTCTAACACTGTAATGTCACTGAGTGCAGGGTCTAATACCAGTTTGGGTCATTCTTACTTCCACTTCTCTAACATACAGTCTTATTGAAAGCTGTCATTTATACACTGTCCGACATGTAGGGGATATGTGAATGTGTTTTTCCTGTTTCTAAGTTGGAGAAAAGCAGCGCAGATGAAGATATTCAGAAAGCGTTGTGTCGGCAACGCGATCACTTAGAGCGGACTGTTAGCAGTCTCAAGACGAGGCTGGCTAAATCTGCTGAGGAGCACGATAAGGTCTATGTGAAGATCATGAAGGTAAATTCTAAAACATAGACGATTCCTCTGTCAAGTCACTGGGGATTCAAGTCTTATGTTTCTTAAAATAAATAAAATAATTATTCAATAATTAAAATAACTCTCTGATTCTGATGCTCGTGGCATTCAGTATCTCTTCTCCCTGTGACACAAGCGTGAGCACAGATTTATTGTAACAGTGCCTGTCATCTACTGTGCAGGAGAATGTGACTCTGATCACTGAAATCAATGACCTGCGCAAGGAGCTGCATCTGGTGAGGACACAGGTCAAAGAGCACAAAGCTCAGCTGGCTGCGTTCAAGAAGTCAAACAAGTCACGTCCCAACTCAGAGGAGGGACCCAAAGAGGAAGATATCAACTAAGAATTCAGACTGAACCCAAATCAGAGAGCAGCCCACCCCCTGGATGTGGACCAGGAGCCTGCAGTGAGACATAAGCCCAGCAGATAGCACACTGTCCTCTTACTGCTACTAGCAGTACCAGTTCTGAATGCATGCTATAAATCTGTACAAATGTATTTTTCTATTCTACACAACAATCATTTCTGTTCAGTAGAAGTCAATTAGCAAACCCTTGAACCTTGTTACTGTTACACAGGATAATCCATGAGCACATACCTTGTACTTGTATTCATTTTTGTAGCCTACATGCTCAGACTTATGTTCACTGTGATGGACTACAAAACTACAAAATAAGAGTCTGCTCATTAATTTTTAGATTTTAAAGAGATGAATTGAAATCAAGGGATACCTTGGAAGGTGGAACTATATTTTACTAAAACAGCACCATGGTTGGCAAAAAGTGACTTGTCTTGAGATGTGGAAAGAAAAGGTAGTAAGATTTATTAACTAGTGACAAAGATGACTTTCAATAATAAAATCTTTTATCAACATTTTAAATAGTAACGGTGAAAAAAGCAACAAAGGGTTAGAACAGTAAAAACACATGACAGAAGTAATACCACATAGTAATATAATGATGGAAGTGTAAAATGATCCATTTAAAAGTTTGCAGACATCTTGGTGACATCACGTTTCAGGTCGGTGACGTGCATCTCAATCCTCCTGTGCAGCTCGTCCATTGAAGTTGACAGGGTGTCATACAGAGCCTGGACACACACGTGGAACATGTTAGTCTCAAACCACGAAGCAAACACAAACAGACTGTGGCACTGAGGCAGACATGTCGGAGGCGGAGGTGGAGGTGGAGGCGGAGGTGGAGGTTCCTGCGCTGGTACCTGAGCTTTCTCTGTCTCTTTGCTGCAGATGTCTCTCAGGCTCTGGATCTTGGCCTTTAGCTGCTGCGTCTCTCTGGAGATCTCTTGGATTTTGTCAACCATATCCTCACGCTTCTGTTGGATTTGGTTACATTGCCTGGAGGACATTTCATTTTAAACAATTAACTACCGATCAAATTAACTATAATGTAAATTCCACGGTATTGTAGAAATGACCAGTAGTGTATCATGTTAATTAAATACCCCAACACATCCTGAACATGCTGCTCCTTCATCTCTTTCTTCTTGTGCCTGCGAATATTCTGCTTGGACTCTTTGTCCAGCCTCATGCCCAGAGCTCGCTTCAGCTGGCCTTCCTCGATGCACAGGTTCTTCAGTTCCTTCTGCTTCTTCTCATACTGAGCTGTCAGCTCCTGGTGCTGCACACACACAAATGATATGCTAATGAATAACTGCATTATGACACGTGGAACAAAGAAAGGATCCCTGTATGTACCCTGCTCATACCTCCTCCTGTCTCTGCTTGGTGTTGTTCATGCTGCTCTCCAGGTCCTGCAGCAGGTTGTACATCTGCTGGATCTCCGTCTCAGTGTGGGTCACACTCTGCACCATGTTTTGCAGCTCCACCACACGCTCATCGGTTTCTTTCTGAAATTGTACAGGTGAATGACAATAACTGATCTCATATATCTCATATATTCAAATGGCCAGCTGTTGGAGATCACTCTGCTTTTCCACTCACGATGGAGCTCTTGATGTTCTTGACGTTCTCCCTCATCTTCTCCATCTGACTCTTCAGCTCCTCTGGAGACTCCACGATCTGAGACTTGAGTTTGCCAATGTCTTCTTTCAGGTTGCTGACGTCCAACTTCACCTGGGTCTGATACACACATCCAAACAGTACACACATCTATTCAATTACCGATTTATCTTTCTGGAAGACGTCAGAACGAAGCACCCTATAACACTGTTCACAAAGACATAAACTATTGCCAAATATTTACAACACAGTCACGTACCAGTTTCTGAGTCTTCTCTGCAATTTTGGTTTTCCACTCTGCAATGCTGTCATTTTTTGCATTCTGAAAGGAGATACATTTATTTCACTTGAGATCACACACACAACAGGCTTTGATCACTCTGACTGTGTTCCATCACTACCTACCACTTCCTGGTATTCATGCACGGTGGTGGCCTGCAGCTCAGACAGAGTAGCTGCCAGCTCGTCGGCCTCAGCCTGCTGCTCTGGTGGGATGGTCCTGAACGAGAATGACAAACACTGATATGTGTACAGAGTGCAGCTTTTGCTGGTTACTGGGGAGGACGTGCACCTCATTATGTTCTCATTTCTGCTGATCATGAAAATGTGATGATTAAAAAAATTATTAATTTGTGATCTTGACATTTCAAATGATCACAAAATTGATCATTTGATTATTTTGAGTTTGATGCTGCAACTATAAAAACATACATATCTGTAGATTTGTATGCTCTAAAACAATTAATCGTTTAGTCTATAAAATGTCAGGAAAAAATTCCAAATATTCCCATAGGCCAGGGTGCCATCTCCATTTGCTTGCTCTGTACCAACAGTCCAAATCCCAGAAATATTACAGTTAAAATGATATAAAATCATGAAAAGCACATAAACTAAACATTAAAAGAAGCTGGAAGCAGCCATACACTAAGCAACAAAAAAAGACACATTTAATCAAAAACTTACGTCAGCATCTCAATCTTCTTCTCTGCTTCTAAATTTCCTCTGGTGTAAGCCTGCAGCCTGTCCGTGTCTGCCCTCTGACAACAGAGACAGTAACTAGTACAACATCTGCATTTCCATGTACACACACACGAAACCAGGATAATCAATGCTTACTACGTCATCAGGGGGGAGACTAACAGTCACAGCAGTCAGGAAAGCGTGTTGCTACCTCCCTGCTCTCCCCCTAGGAACTATGTGTGAAAGAGGCTTTACATACAAGTTTGGCCTGCTTCTCTAAGATCATGTCCATCCTCTGCTTCCTGAAGTGAAGAAAGTTCATCATGGCACTTAGAATAGTCAGAGTCTTCTGTTTTTCTGAAGAGGAAGGACAAGCCATTATCCAGGTTGACATCTAGTTATCAAATGTCCATTTATGCTATATAGTTTAAAAAAAAAATGTATACTTACTGGGAGCTAAAAGGTCATTCAGTGAAAAATCGTACACCAAGCACATTGGCAGAAACTGCCGCCTGACAGAGATCACAAAAAGTGCTGTTAAAATATATGAACTGTAGATGAAACAAATATCCATTCATCTTAAAATACATTGAAATCCAATTACAGAGTTATAGCCTCTGAAGTACTGAACTACGAATAACAACAACTGCCATGTGCTTTGTTTGTTTGAGTCTATTTGATTTTCTTACATATATCTGAACAGGTCTCCCCATACATCCATGAATTTGTTCATTATTTTTATTATTTTGTTGGTATGACAAAGCAAGAAAACTCACATGCGCATGTAGACGCTCATGATAGCTGTTGCCCCCTCATGATATACTGGGTACTGAATGTTCTCCAAAAGTGGAACCTGAGGGAAAATGACAAGGGAAATCATGGTCTTAATCAATTAGAGTCATATGGTGATGTCCCCATCTGTAACATAGACCACCACATCATCCCTTACAGAAATAGTAGATGTTGAAAATGAGATCACAATACCAGACAGGAGGACTTACCATGGAGTGACACTCTGGTCTGAAACGATACAGGAGGTGCAACACCCTCATGTACAATGTTTGAACGGTCTCCGGCTGTAAGACAGAAACAGTAGGCACGTTAAAACTCACACAGCATCTCCAACACAGGTCCTTTATTTCGTCCTGTTCCACTTCTTTGTCTCTTTCACATGTACCCAGCTGAGGGTTTACAGCTTGTTCCCACCCAAATCCCAAGGTGTGGAAATCTGTACAATATTAAAAGGATAGCTTTACATTTTTCATCTCATGTCCACACATGTATACACATGAAAGAGTCACTGGTTGCTGTAATCAGTCCACCTGTTCATATTGGCTGTGTAATGATCCCTTGGTAATCAGATTCCTCTGTACAACATGTGAGACAAAATCCACAGTCTTTGTACTGTGCAAAAGCACATCTGTCATAAACTTAATATTTTGGGTTGTTGGGCTTTTGGTTGAATAAAAAAATACATCATCTTGGGCTTTGGGAAATTACAGCAGGCGCCTTATACTATTTTCTGACATTGTATAGACAAATCCAGCAGGTTTGTGGTTTGAACCTTGAACCTTTCAGTATGGAGTTTGCATGTTCTCCCTGTGTTTGAGTGAGTTTTCTCCAGGTACTCTGGCTTCCTCCCACAGTCCAAAGACATGCAGGTTAAGTTTAAATGGTGACTCTAAATTGCCCATCGGTGTATGTACCTATATATAGGTGTTGTCTGTCTCTATGGCTTAAAAAATAACTAAAACAATGGATTGATAATCTAACTAATCTTCTATTCTCCAAAGTCACAGACTTTTCACTATAAACTTCCCTCTCTGCGTTTCCCAGACAGTGGCAGAAGAGTTACATAACACATATAAGACTCTAAGTGTATGCAGGCATGTGGGTATTGTATTACAACAGTGTACCAATATGAAAAAATGTATATACATTTCTAAACTGGTTTATACAACACAAAATACTGCCCTTACTTACAAAGTGCAACACATATAATTACTGTCCTGAGATAAAAGACACCACTTATTACTAAACACAGAAACCATTAGCATCATTGCTATAGACTTCATCACAACTACAATACCCATCTTTCCTTCTGTTTACTGTCAATGTTCCTGTTACTGCAGTGATTGCGGTAGACTGTTGTATGCTTTCCAACATTACTGTTTCACATACTCTGTTTTCCAGAGAATTACTTGTTGTTTGACATAATCCAACAAGTAATGACCATTTTATGTCAAAGTGCAGTGGAAATTCCGGAAGCATAACCTGATTTAACAGATGTTTTCATTTTGAATGCAACATTATGTCGAACTCTAAATTAATGTAACAGCTACATTCGTATTCGTAAAACGTTCTTTCAACACTTCCGTACAAAAATACATATTAATGCTGGTTAAAGGTGCATTAATGCATTAAAACGCCACTTTTTTGAATGGGCTTTGGCACAGCTGGCGACTCTGCCCATTGTATGGAACATGTCTGGAAATAAGTTCCTCAGTTTAGTCTCTCTCACCATTAGTTATAATTTAGCTATCAGGTCCATTGTGTACGTTTACTACTTTCTGACATCCCGTTTAAACGTACATATAATGTCGTTTTTAATAAATACTACATTTCAGTGACCAGGCATCCACAGTGGACGGACGTTCAGTTACCTTTGGAGCAGGAGTCAGGTCGCTTTTGGTGAAGTGTTTTGCCTCTTGACCAGTCAGAACCTCTGTTCGGTAAAAGTTCACTATCGCGTCAGCTGTGTAGACAGGGAAGGTGTTGTCAGACATTGTCGAAATTTTAGTGAAAACAGACAAAACACAGAAATACTATTTCAAATTCAACGACGACACAAAATTGGCGCCTTAAAACGACTTCCTTGTTGATCACTAACCGACGCGTGTGATTGGTCATTTCATTCTTCTTCTGTTGTCAGAGAGATGCTACTGTGCTCACCTGCACCCTCTGTCGCACTAACTGTGTAAAGCTCTTTGTTTTTAATCACACGTTTTAACCTCATACTGTTGTTTGGACATAATGTTAATATGGCCCTGCTGAACAAAATGTAAGTATGAATATAGATCAAAATAACCTTTATTCTTGCTATGCTCCTGGTCCACACTCCGAAGCAGCAGGGGGCGCTAATGTGAGGCTGCGCGTAATAAGTGTCCACGTGACACAACACGGAACTCAGTCGTGAGTGCCTCTGGTTGTGTCATGTACGTGAGGAAAACTTGTGTTTCATTTTAAAGTAAGAGTGTGTACGGTGTGCTATGACTTTAGAGAGATAATTTGCACTTCGCCAAGGCGTGGGATTTGAGCGATAATGGCGGTGAGCTGGGCCGAGAGGATCTCCTCTTTCTCCCGCAGTCCGTCCCGCTTCCTCTCCGGGACGACAGCCGAGGCTTTCCTCGCAGAGCTGCTCCGTGAGCTCAGGGATGACAGAGCCGGTTACAGCGTCAAGGTAAACGGCAAAGGAGGTCACTTTCATTAAGCCCCTTCACTGCTGTTTACTGTGTGTACAGCTGCCAACACTTCCTCCGACATGTTGAATGTGTGTGTTTAATCTAACGTTAGTGTGTAGTGCTTGTGGTCTTGAGTGTTGTGAACGCTGCTTCTTCCATGTTTCTTCCATGTCACCCACCTCAGGTCCTCCTGCTGTCCCCGCTGTGTGAGCACCCGACTCTGTTGTGTCCCTCGGACTCAGTGGGTGATGAGACGGCCCTCGAGCTCATGTCTGTGCTCGCCCAGTGTCCTACCAAGTGTGTCCACTTCCGGTGTCACCTCCTCCTGGCCCTCACCTCGGTGCTGGTGTGCACCTCGTCTGTGAGCAGGCGATCCCGAGCTTCCCACGACTTCCTGGACTTGCTCCTTCAGATAGTCCAGGACACCAGTGACCTCCACAGTGATGGAGCTCTCCGCCCTTTGCGGGCCACAGCCTGTGACTGCCTGCGGGAGGTGGAGGCCTGCTCTCCAGGTCTGCTCGCCCAGCGTCTCGAGCTCTTGGGTGGGCTCCGGCAGCAGGAAGCCTCCCAGCTCCACCAGGCCTATGCTGGACTCCATACTCTGGTGTTAAGAAACGCTGTGTATCAGCTCACCCAGGAAACAGGAGCTGGTGCTGAACACCTTACGGCTCTTCTGGGAGGAAATACATCAGTTGCGTGGGAAGCAGAGCAGGACTCCGACCTGATGAATAACAAAGACTCAGCCATAATGTCATCTCTTATCCTGGGACCGATGGGGACAGTGCCGACCCTCCAGGCCGGGCCGGGCTGTAAGGAGCTGCGTTCGGTCCTGTCCTCCCTCCTGGAGGAGTCCTACCTCCTCACTCCTCTGTGTCAGGCTGCCCTGCTGCATAGATTGATAGAGGTGGTTGCCATGGTGCCCGGTGTCCCTCCTGCCGTATTCAGAACTCAACTGCTGCGACTGCTGGGAACGAGCGAGGTTTGTATGGACTGAAGCAGAAAAGTATACAGGTTTCTCTGATGTGTTTTACTCATTTGTTGCTGTTTACAAGCATTTGTTTTTAGTTCAGAATGGTTGGTTCACCCCAATTTATTAGCTATTATTGACTAGGCGACACCCATAGTGCCCGTGGTAACTGTACGTGTGGTATAATACTGCAGTAAACACTCTTCGAGCTGCTACTTTGTCAGAAATACAAAGGTTCCACTGGTGTATCTGTATACAGTGCAGCCAAACAAACTCAGACTGGCACGAGCAACCAGGTAATTACAGAATGTAAAAATACACGTCAGAGGACTATAACTTCAGTATTTGGGGATATATATATATATATACCTTATTGCTTTCTCGCAGAGAGTTTGATCGATACCACTCATGTCTGTGTGCTAAATATAAAGCTAATTAATGGTAATTAAGAATCTTTAGAGATGGTTTTATTCTGTAGCCTTCGGACAGAGCAAGGCTTGCTTTTTACCCCCATTTCCAGTCATTCTGTGAAGCTAAGCTAACCTACTGCAGGCCCCAGCTTCATATTTACCCTACAAATGTGTATGGTGCTCACAATGCTACAGCCCTTATGTGTAGGATTTGAAACCTGGTAGAACGCAACTCATAGACATAACCAATTTTCATTGGTACTTAATTTTAAATTTTAGGATCAAATAGAAAGTCTGCACATGGCAGCTTTCAGTTAACCTGTACATTTCTGACACAGTGAGAATTTCTGACTGGCAGTAAATCTTTTTTTGACCTCCCTCCAGGTTTGCCTCTTTCACACCACTCTGCTGATGAAGTGTGCCTTCACAGACAGCCTGTTCAGCGCCGAAGACGAAGCTTTCATCCTCAAGCGACTTGTCGTGCTCTCCCAGCACCCACTGCTGAGTACACCGGAGAAGCTTTTCTACATGGACTGTATCCTGCACTTTCCTGAGAATCGGCCAATCAGCTGCGGCGACGGTGACGAGGCCCTCCCCGTGCTGCTGACTCCGCGCCTAGCCTCTGCTCTAGTGCCCACGGTGTTCAATGACAGTGCCACCATGCTGGCCCGCCTCAACCTGCTGTCTCTGGTGTACCTGGAGGAGGGAGAGGAGGGGGAGGACAGGGGGCTGGCCTACCTCTACGAACACCTCACCTCCCTGCTACACATTGTGGAAAACGGAGGCAGCCGAGAGATTGTTGTGACCCTCTTCAGAGCTACCTTCCTCTTCCTTTTCTACTTCTGGCATGAGGAGCGCTACTCCAGCAGCCTGGTGGAGAAGCTGTGTGAGCTTTACCTCCACCACACCTACTTGGCCCCACACCTCATCAACCTGGCCGACCAGACCCAGGACAGGCTCACTGAGTCCAGCTGGGCTGTGGAGCTCCTGAAGGCCGTCCAGGGAGAGATCACAGGGTCCCCGCTCACTCAGGTCACCTTACAAGACCTCACCTGGCACCTCAAAGTACTGGCTCGAGTGGGGGAGGAAGGAGAAATCCCTCAGCACAGCACCCTCAGCTTCCTGTCCAGCATCATCACCCCGTCTTCCTCTTCTCTGTGCAGGAGCGGCGACTGGCGTCTGGGAAACAGTCTGCTGGGGGTTTGCCGCCGCCTCCTCGTCCACCCCAGCCTGGACTTGCTGCTCATCCCTCTGGCCGACATCCTGCTGCATCTTACCTGCAGCTACGGAGACACAGACATCCAGGACCACGCCCGTCTCTACTACACCCTCCTGACCACGCTGTCCCGGGAGAAGCTGGCTGGGGTGTTGGCGCAGGGTTTGATCGAGGGAGGACGTCAGGTTAAGAAGCGTTCGCTGTCTTGCATTATGGCCGAGAGCGAGGGGCTCACGAGCTTGCTAACCATTCACCAGACAGAGAAAGCAATATTCAAGCTGTTTGAGGCCCCTTCTGAGCCCCGAGAAGAAACAAAAACTAATGAAGAACGTGATCTGGGAGAGCCCAACGCCACACTGGAAGCCTACAGAGCTCAGTTTGATGATCCTAGCTTTGCCTCAGAAATCACCTTGAACTACCAGCTGACTCACACTGATGCCGATGACGCCCGCTTTGATCAGCTCTTCAGCATCCGCCTCCACTTCAACCTCACAGACGACCACTATGAAGAACTGAGCGACATCAGTGTCCCATGTCTGTTCAGGGAGAGGCCGTCACCCAAGGTGAGGCTGAGACTGAAGCCCAGGCGCCCCTACCCCACCACCCTCCGTGTCAGCGCCATTTTCACCACCCAGGACGGGCTCTCCTGGCTCACCGTCCTGCCAGACATCCACGTGGCTTTCCAGCAGGCCTTCATGCCTCCGCCTGCTCCCCCGTCAACGGGACGAGACGGCAAACGGAGCTTGTTTGAGGGTTTATGGGATGAAATCAGCTGTGAGCGCGGAGAAGACTGCGCTACCAGCCTGTTCTGCTGCCAGCTGGAGGAGGCAGCTCTGGCTGCCGTGGTGGAGAAGCACTTCCTCCCCTACCTTGTATCAGATTTGGCTGACAAAGAAGAGTTCAGAGTGTTTTTCTTCCTCCCGCCACAGTCTCACGTGCTGCTGAAGATCAGGTCAGAGGAAGACGCTGTGCACTTCAACGTTGCCACCGATAACTGGCAGCTTCTCCCTCACATCAGCTCTTATCTACTGACAATCACGCCCACACAGAAGGACACTCTCAGCTGACTGATGCATCTTGCTGGCTTGTTTTTAATCTAAAAAAAAAATGCAGCTTACTTTTAACAAAATCTTCAGGAGTTTAATAATTACAAATGTACTTAAAATGAAATTGCTGAAGACACTTGATTTGAAATAAAGATTTGGCACTTTAACTTTCTTGACCTGAAATTAAACAAATGTTAAACTAAATATTTTGTAATTTATTTAACAAATACAGTCACAGCGACAGACATCTTATTGGTTGCAGTCCATAAATTAAAGGAAAAAAAACATAATTTACTTGAGTTGCGCTATACCAAAGCTGTATTTCCCTGCTGTATAAAGTATAAACTGCATGTGGGCTGGAGGACACCTTAAGGTTACTGACTACTATGGAGCAGTTTTCATTAGTGCCACATGTTCTGGTTTTTATTCATATGCACAATTCACAACCTGCTGCTGGTTTCTTGCCATTCCACTGATCTGCAGTTGTTTGGTGTTGATGCACCAACAAAAGATGAACGCAAACAAGCAAACGTTAACCATGAATGATTTAAATATTTTAAAAGCTTTACAGAAAATGTTTGACCACCCGGGACAAGCATCCTTGTGGTGAATGTTGGTGAGGTAACAGACTATATGTGTGGGAAACAGGTTTGATAAAAGGTTAATAAGCAAAAACCTCTTAAAATGTAAAAGTGTCCATGCACAGGCTTGCCAGAGCATAATTTGATATTTTCATCTTTGTAAAAGCGTCTCTCAGACTATACATCTAACATCAGCAGTTGATGTGTATACAAACATAAACCTGTAGCCGTCAGTGTGTGATGGCTGCTCTGATACCAGCAATTCCAGTCCATGGATGCATTTTTAGTTGGAAGTGAGTCCATTAAGACTTAAGTGAGCATCCACCATGTGTCCTGTTAATACTCCGGCCCTTTTATTCCGTCCGGTTCAGCTGTCTTTTAATCGGAGAGCCCCTTGAAGTTGGGTTCTGTGTAAGAAGGTAAGGCAGTCTGTTCGCTGACGAGTTTGTCCATGATGGCTAACTCAGAGTCCCTCTTCTCCACCTCGTCTATGGGCGTCCAGGACATGTCATATTGTAGTTTGAAGGCACCGACAAAGGAGTGAGGGCAACCTGGACCCCATTCCTTCAGAGGAGAGGACAAACAAAGTATGTTATGGCAAAATGTGCAGCTCTAAAAGTCATAAGATAACATTAAAAACATGCAGCAGAGGTGACTCTTGGTCTAGAACAGTAGACAAACGGGCTGGTTCACTGTATAGAACTGTGTAACGACTCCACCTCAACACAACTGATGGTCTAAAACACATTAACGCAAGAAATTCCACAGGTTAACTCTTGACAAGGCACAAGTGTTACGACCTCGTGAAGCTGACTGAGAATGCCAAGACTGTGCAAAGCTGTCAAAGCAAAAAGTGGCTACCATCTAAAATCTAAAACATTCTGGTTAAACATTTTGTTTACTAATTTATTCCGTCTGTGTTCCTTCGTAGTTTTCGTGGCTTCAATATCAATGAATGAGACGTGTGTCCAAAGTTTGGACTGGTACTGTATATTAATCAAACACTGATGAAAATAATCAGCATTGGTGTTCCTACTTTCCTTTTTTTAATCTTTGCAACATATAAAAGGTTTTAAAGCCTCTGTGTTCTTGATTTAGCACTTAAGAAAACTTCAAAGTCAGCTGTCAACTCATTGCAGGAAGCACATGAAACAATTATTCTCTGGCACATCACAATGTGACGACCCACTCATTCCCTGACAGTTTATTAGGCTCCCTGTAGAAACCTGTCAGCAACTAGTCAGATCCAACCTGAACCGCCTGTGTTTGGTTGCCTGCTCACTATCAGCTCCCCTCTGAGCTACATGAACTTTGAACACCAAACACCTCCAACTCTCAGCATTACACACTAATGCTTGCAGGTGTTCCGTTAGGCATTCACATGATAACATCTTTGCGGGACTCTCCCTGAGGGGACGTTAAGTAACAGGAGAGCTGGCAGTTTGTAACCCTCAGTGTCCACACGGTGACATAACATGAAAGGCAGCTGAACAATCTGTTATCGGTGTAACGCTGACCTTAGGAGAGATGATGGAGAAGTATCTCTGTCCAGATGGCCGCTGGTAGAGGTAATACATGTTGCCTGGCTTTTTCACAATGTTACAGGCAGCGTGGTGGAGGTCGGCATCTCTTTTCGCCTCTTCTAAAACCTAGGAAGGGGGAGGAGAAATATGTGGATTGGACTGACAGCAGGTCTTGTCTTGTCTGCCTGACTCAAATACTACCATGACTTTTTTCCCCTTTTTTTAAAACTACCATCTCTTTTTCAAATAGGCTGTGGTTATTCAGTAATGTCAGGATGCAAAACACTAGTCAGATCTGAGCATTACCCAGTGAGACTCTGTTTGCATTATGATCCCATGAGAATGACAGCTTTAGGATCTGGTCCTGTTTAATAGATCACAATCCCCCCCAAAAAAATCAGTTTTGGATGGTTTAAATTGCCCAGTTTATACAGTTTGTAGGCAGCTTGGCTCAGAGGAAGAGCGGGTCGCTGGTCCCTGCAGTCTGCATGTTGAAGTGTCCTTGGGCAAGACACTGAACCCCTAATTGCTCCCAAAGCTGTGCTTCGAAGTGTGTGTGTGTGTGTGTGAGAATGTTAGTGTAGTGTTAACGTGCTTTGAATACTCAAAAACACTAGAAATATACAAACCCAGTCCATTTACCACCAGAGCAACTGCAGTGTTTGTGTATTAGTTACTACTATATTGATAAAGCCGCCCAGTGTAACAGTGGGTATACTGGTGCTTACCTTCCTCGCCTGCTCCTGTAGGTATCTGATCTGGTCAGCAATGACTGTCAGTTTGTTGCATGCATTGGCTTTAATGAACTCATCTCCCTAGAAAACAAAATATTTTCAGGACTGTTATATCCATCCGCATCAAGAGGTTTGCCGCGTACAACTAGACAGTTTCAATTTAATTAATTAAAATAGAAAAACCTCAGGCCACACCTTCTGTACTTGTGCTGCCAGGACCACCAGGTCCATGGGGTCTCCCACTCTGTTGGTCTGGTAGGAGCTGACCAGCTCCAGCCCGCTGGGGGCGCTGCTGCTCTCAACCAGAGTCACTGCAGGCACAGGCACAGTTAGTAAAACAGCTAAAACTACAACTACAACTATCATTAAATATAACAATTAATTATCATATATGACACTGTGATGTTATGACTGACTCTTAATTGTAATAAATGTAAAATACAACTAAACAATTCATGAAATCCACATATAGTCTAATGCTTAGTTGCAATTAAGTGAGTTTCCTCTAATGCAGCACACAGGTTAACCGTGCGCTGTACTGTGTATTTTTAATTCAAGCAATTAAAGCCAAACTAGCATTAACAGTGGACTTAAAACCAGTTGAATAATGTCGGTACGGTAAGGAGGTTAAATTTAAGGTTTACAGCGAGTAAACAACAGCAACTCGGTGAGTTTGTTACCTGTGGTGGTTTTGTCGGGCTGGTTGGGAAGGCTGACCGTCCGGTCCATGTTCACTCCTCTGTTTTTACTACAAACTCCTCTCACTGGTGATTTTGTCGAATATAAACTCTCCGTCCACCTGCTGCTTTTGTAACCAGCTAATATTTGACCAAAAATACCGGAGGTTCCAGCGGGTCCTAAATATCCGCCCCTTTCTGCCTATCATAGCAGTCCAGATTTGCGCCTGCATAAAAAATTTTAAAATAACAAAATGATTTATTTAAACTTGTCATATTATTAAAAATACATACATCAGATATATTTATTTTCATCCCAATTGACATTGATGTTAACAATTTCATGGTATAAGTTATATATCATTCATTATCACTTGGATTCTTTACAGGCGCTCCAAAAACAGCCCCGTCTATCCACAGAGTGCAGGCTGTACGCTACAGAGCCTATAAATAAAGAAGATGTGTCACTGTTGAGAAACCAAAGTTGTAGAGGTTGGGATAGCGCAGCGTCAAACAGTAGTTGAACAAAATGTTTCACAGAAACAGCTTCACAGTCCGCATAAAGCCTCTGGTGTGTAACAAACGCAGGACTCAGACTTACAGCAGTCCTCTTTTCTTGGAGTTTGTTCCATCGCCTTACATGGGCTCACCCATGATCCATTGCGTGCACACTTACACAAGTTGTGCGTCTGACAAACACGACGGGGGTAAAAGTTGTTTTTCGTAGATAGTTGTTTCTTTTTCTATTTGTGGATGACAAAAGTAAAGGTGTTTATAACAATGGTGGCCAACTATACATTGACACATGATTGTATTAATGTCGTTTTTCTTGTTAACAATACTTCATTTTTTCACATTAAATGACTATTTGTGCCATTAATCATACTTTCTTGGTAAATGCTGTTCTACTAAATAAATTGTCTGTTTGCTTAATGTTGTCATTTGCTGTTTTACTGAGGAATCTGCCAGCCTCAGTCTAAGGCCAACAAGGAGACATAAGGACAAAATGTGACAGCTGTTATGTCGAGTTTGACATGTGAGGATCATCAACTTCCACAATTTAGAGCACGTTACTGAAGAACAAAGAAGCCCCAGCACTTGTTTAAGATAAGATAAGATGAGATAAGATGAGATAAGATAAGATAAGGTAAGATGAGATGAGATAAAATGAGATAAGATGAGATAAGATAAACCTTTATTCGTCCCACATTGTGGAAATTTGCAAATTTGCAGCAGCAAAGAACAAGAACAACAGTGCAAAGATGAGTTAAACAACAGGTGCCTATATAAGTAGAATATAATATAAACAGAATAAAGCAGTATATACACAAATATAACAAAGAGATTGCACTGTAGCAGAATGGATGAAGTGATGAATTATTGCACCAAAGCCAGTAACACAATTTCTCTTGTGGACAAAATCTTTCTATCAACATTGTAAATGTTGTTGAATTCCTTCTCTGAACAGTTTGTCATCGATGACCCCCCTAGACATACATTTCTATCACAGGGGAATCCAATGCGAAGCCAGTAAAACCCACAGAGTGTATATCATACAGTCCTTCTTTCATTCAGAAATGATGTTACGTTGATGTAATAGTTTTATGATGCTCTTCTTATAAAGGATAACTGGTTGCAAACTATAGAGGGTTTACGTTATGGCCTTATCATAATGGTAGAATAAGGGGGGAGGGGGGAAGGTGAGGGCTGGAGGGGCGTGTTACCGGGGGCTCAACTCTTCAAACCCCACCTCCTGCCAAGTTAGTGTCGGATACAGAAGCCCGAGCTGCTGCTCTCCTGCCGGCTCCTCCAGCCTCCAGCTCCGGACTGCTGCACATTTTAGCACCATGGAGCTCCGTTCCGCGCTCATGTTCTCCTGCCTGGTTATCTCACTGTGCGCCTCGGACACCAGTCCGGGCAGTCGCTTCGTGCTGGAGCCCTATGATTTCCTCTTCGACGCGGCGGTGGAAGCCTACTATAAGGGGGACTGGATGGCGGTGATCCTGAACATGGAGAAGGCGCTCAGGAACAGGGCCACGGTCCGCACTGTGAAGGTTCAGTGCCGGCTGAGCTGCGCCAACCAGACCGCTTTCGGCGATGGTCTGGCCGGCATGGGAGTTCCCATTCCCGGGGCCGGGTCTGTTGAGGACCTGGGCTTCTTCCAGAAAATCCTGAAACGGGCCGACTGTGTGAACTCCTGCGAAACTGAGAAACTGGGTTCACCAACTGTGCATCAAGTCACCGAAGAAGTGAAGCTGGAGTTCAGCAAGAGGACCCCCTATAATTACCTCCAAGTGGCATATTTTAAGGTATGTAGTAAATACAGCAGCCTCTGAGACCCGAGTGTGCAGCTGTGAAAGGCACCACACTGAGCAGAGATTGTTCCACTTCATGCCAAACATGCAGGCCCAGGACAAAGTGAAGAACATTGTGGTTTTGATCTCATTCAAGCTTGAACTGGGAGCTGATGTGGATTTGGAGACTATGTCCCAACCCCCCCTCCAGCCCCCAAAAAAACTCATGCGAGCCATGCCACGTCTTAAGGTGGAGTCACCCTCTGTGGAGTCTGACGTGAGGACGGTTTTCAGGATCCAGCGGTTTAAATGCCTCAAATGCTGCATTTGCAAGCTCCCGATGAACTCACACTCCCCCAAGACAAAGTGATAAATGCTTTGTTGGCACACTGGAACTTTTAAATGTGTAGTGAGGAGGGGCCAAGACAGATAGCTATGTGATATACAGTTTTATTCTCACTGTCAAATGAATCTTTTAGTATTCATTGTTTTCTCGGAGTGAGTGGTCGAAATTACTACTCTCAGACAGAACGTGAAAGCAGCAGCATGATGAAAGAAGCTGATGTAAAATTTTAATGTGGCACTAAAATGTGTGGACAGCAACTACAATGATAATAATAATAAATATAATTATAATAACACACAATAATAGTAGTAATAATTGTTTATAACAATAATGATAATAATAATAATGATAAATATAATAATAATAATTGTCCCTACATACTTTAGGAAGGATTCAGCAAGAAAACCCAAACTGATAACAACATGTGTGGTAATACATTACACATGTAATATAACATGTATGACAGAGTAGCTGATCAGACTCAACCATGAAGCTCTTTTCTCAGATTTCTGACTTTCATGTTAGGACTTCCTCAGTGGCAGTGTGAAGCCAGTTTACTGGTCACAGATGTGAAAATGTCACCTCGCTGTGTTAATACAGGCCTCTGAAATCACACGTGAGGGCTGCTGTGGATTATATAGATGGGACTGTGTTATTACAATTCCTTGAAGTCAAGGTAGACGGCAATATGACCTACAAATGCCTCTGTAGCACTACCTCTTTGTAACCAAAGTAATTATTTTGGAGTAAGAGAGTGGCTCGGTAGTTTACAGTAGAATTCACGCTTTATGGATAAAGTTTGAAGTACCACTAAGAAAGTTTTGATAGAAGCATCTTTCAGCACGTTGTTTTGGGTTTATCCTCCGCCGTCTCATAGTTTTGTCTAGCAGCAGCTTTTTTGGTTTGTGTTGGTGGAGACCAAAAACTGAGCAAAAAGAGAGTGAGCGTTGGACTTCCATTCACCAGGTGGAAGTTAGAACTAATTACAGTGTTGCTTCGTAACTGTTAGATGTGTAAATAAGCAACTCTTCCCAAGTGTGAAATAATAATGCTGCTTTTAAAAATAGAGGGTGAGACAGACCAAACGCTGACGTTAGACACAGACACACAAAGCAGCAGTGAATAGTTCTGTCGTGTAGGCTTTGATGAGCTGAACCCATGTGTGGTTTTTACAGATCAATAAGTTGGACAAGGCAGTGGCAGCTGCCAACACGTTCTTCCTGGCCAACCCGGATCACATGGAGATGAAACAGAACCTGGAGTACTACAAGATGATGGCGGGAGTACAGGAGGGCGACTTCAAAGATCTGGAGGCCAGGAAGCATATGGTGAGAGCAAACTCCTTCTCTGATTGGTTTCATGGCAGCTTCAAGGCAAGTCTTTAGAGGGGGGTGATTATCTATAATGGTTCTTCATTTTGCTCACATTTAAGTCGTATTTTGGTTCAGTTTACCTCAGAACTGTGGTGGCAGCAACAGGCCAGCCTTAAAGATTTTAAATAGTTTTGCAAATGGTTTTTGGCCCGTGGGGCGATGGCTGTAAAAAGAGTTGTGGAATTGAATATTTCATAGAACTAATGATATTAGTCTCATTGGATGCACACTTTGCTTTCTCATCAGGCTGAGTTCTTGCTGGGGAAGAGTTATTACAGCGATGACTCCTTCGGACTGGCGGCTGAACACTTCCAAGTGGCCGTGGACGAGTACTTCACTGCTAATCAGGAGTGCAGAGTGCTGTGTGAGGGAGCCTACAACTACGACGGATACAACTACATGGAGTACAGTGCTGACCTGTTCCAGACCATGACAGGTGAGGCACTACATCCTTGGGTGTTTTGTGCAGAAAGGATTCATATGAAAAGTTTGCTAAATCTGCTGTGTGTGTGTGTGTGTGTGTGTGTGTGTGTGTGTGTCAGACCACTACATGCAGGTACTGAACTGTAAGCAGCACTGCTCAGTAGAGTTGGCCTCAACTGCTGGCAGAAACAAGCCCTTTGAGGACTTCCTCCCGTCGCATTTCAACTACCTGCAGTTCTCCTACTACAACAGTGAGTCTCGTCGCCTTTCCTTTTCAGCCTGTACTGAGTGCTCCTGCCTTTATCCAACGCCCTTGACTGTAATTGAAGTGGAATTAAACCCTAAATCTACTGAGACTTACAGCATCTCTGATTATGCAGGTGGTCAGACGTATTAGTCGAATACTATGAGGCACGTCTTGGCCTTTTTATGAAAAACTAAATGTGATGAAGAGTCCACCCTGTTGAGTTTTCGCCACGCTTTGAAAAATTGGTGCGTTTTCCTCATTAAACCGACTGATAAGGACAGAGTCACCTTATTTACAAGAGACAAGAAGACAAAACGTTTCAGACTTCATCAGTGTCACGACTATGCCTCTTAAATAGCAAACACTCAGGTGATCCTGTGTGGTTGTGTGAGGTATTTATCCATAGTCAGTGCTCTACTGACAGCAGATGACGGTCAGCACCCCCCCAGTACGAGGAGAGTACCTGCACATTGTACATCTTGTGGACAGGGGCAGCAGAAAAATGTATTTTAAATGAGGCCATGTGTCAGTTTGAGTGTACACTACATTTAGAATGTAGAGCAGCAACTCTGTGTTCTGCCATTCTCAATGGAGGCTTAAGTTTTTATTCTGACTGCCAGCCATCTGCTGTAACTAATAAACTGACTATGGATTAATAGCTCATCCAACCCCGCTCCTAAAAACCTGAACTATCCCTTTAAAGTAGCTAGCACGCCACCAAGGCAAGGCAGTGTGACGTCTACATAACAACCATCAGCAGCCAGCATTGGAACAAGGAAGGAGGTGGAGATTTCACCGTGAGATATGTAAGCAGCATCAACCAGATTTTCAGAACATGTTAAAACACATTCAAATAATAAATAGACACCATGTGATTCATCGCAGACTGCAGTGAAAGAAAAACACCTTGTAATGCCTTCCATTGATTTTTGATTTCTATTAGAGAGACACTAACCACCTAAAACAGTTTAGAATTGATTTTTTTTTTTAGTACGTTCTCCTGCCACTAAAGGGCTGCTCCGCTGATTTAGTGTTGCATTTAAAACACATAGAGCTGGACTCACAAGAGGAGGCAGGTTTAAAAAGGTATAGCAATAATTGAAGCAACAGAGACTGAGATATACTGACATAACCCTGACTTAGTCCTGAGCTTAAGATCTGGGTGTGATAGCAATTTATTGAATCTAAATCTGTTCTGTGAATAAAGTTCTAAATAACTAAACTCAAAGACACAGTTTTGAGAGGAACCCTAATTGTCATTCGCCATCTGAATCTACAACCTGAACCTGAAATGTGCAGAAGAAGATATGATATGTTGATCAAACAACAGATTACTGACTTCATGCCTTATTATTCACAAGCTCCATGAGCCAACTGTTGGAGTTCCTGAGATCTCATACCAGTTGTTTGACCTCCTGCCTCTTCTCCCTCTCTCCAGGTGAGAAGTATGAGCAGGCCATAGAGTGTGCCAAGACCTTCCTGCTGTTCCACCCTGATGATGAGGTGATGAACCAGAACCTGGCTTATTATTCTGCTGTGCTGGGCGAAGACAAGGCGCAAGCCATATCAGCCAGACAGGTACGGTCGAACTTACACTGCATGTGATAGAGGCTGTTGACCAAAGCTGTTTTTAGCAGTGTGTGAACTATCAGCGGTGAATCAGCATGCACAACATGGGGTGAGAGAAAAATAGTCTCCATTAGCATTCAGCTGTACTCAAGGGCACATTAAAAAAGCCCTGATGGTAATCGAAAGCACATAAAACGTCGATTTTTAGGCCCCCTGGCTCTAAATGTGCATATTATATAGTATTTATAGCCAATACTAATGACTAAGTGAGCATTTCTTTGGCTTTTACAGCTGAACTCACTTTGCAGCAGGTTCTCAGTTTTGCAATAAAAACACTCAAAGGATGGAGGTGTGGCTGAGTCTCACTTCAACTATGTGAACGTAGTTTCCTGCATTTATATATAATTATATTTATTTGTCTGGCTGGTAGCGCAGTGGGTAATTGCGCATGCCATCGGCCTGGGGAACCCGGGTCAACTCCCTCCCAGTCCCGGCTACCAAAATGCCAAAATCTACAAGCGGATCGTCACAGCGATACATATATATATATATATATGTGTATATATATATACATATACCTTTGATAAAACAGAACCATTGTATTATTAGTAACAACTATGCTTTTCTTGCTGTGACATGTCAAAAGGTGCTGTTGGGGGGGCTCCCCGGTTATGGGTTACGGCACAAAACATTGACCACATTATCCCTGGCTCGAGTCACTATTCCCCTCCCTTGTTCTTCTCATCTCGGGTAGAGCACGGCACCAAACACGAAACCACGCAGAGGGTAGGGCAGTCTGTATAACCCTGAGAGGCAAAGGCCAGGGCAAAAAAGTCAACCCAGTCTACAAGTGTTATTTCAGTGTTTTGTTGAACCTCGTGTCATCTGCTCTAACGAGCCTTTATTCACCTCTGTACCATTCATATAGACCTCTACGTGCAATGTAAAGTTATACATCGGTGGGACAGAACGGGAAGGGAAGAGCTACGATGTGTTGATTTTGCTTGCTCTCCAGTAGAGGCTGCTCAAAACCAGAGATCATCCTTTGACGTCGCTGTTTTCTGTTCTTAAACATTTAATTGAACGCGGCATCGTCCGACTGTCTCTCATGGGACTGTGTTCAAAAGATGCAATTAAGGTTGATTTATTTTTGACCCCCAGGTGGTGAAACAGTACATTCAGCAGTCCATACTGGAAAAAGAGCTGCTCTACTTTGGATATGAAGCCTTCGGAATCACCTTTGTAGATCCAGTGAGTGAATAAATCATTTGTTATCCATCACATTTATTGGCTTATTTGGTGCAGTGGTACACGACTTATTTTCTTTATGGCCATTTTGTATTCAGGACACGTGGACCCCTGAAGAAGTCATGCCTAAGAAACTCAGAGACAAGCAGAAGTAAGACTGTACCACACACACAATAGCGCGGGGCAAGAATACATGTATTGTTAAAGTGATGCTATGGCCTCAATCCACCTTTCTGTGTGTGTCAGAGCGGACAGAGAGACTGCAGCGAGGATCACAGAAGAAATAGGGAACCTAATGAAGGAGATTGAGACTCTGGTTGAAGAGAAGAAGAAGGATTCTTCAGAAATGGCCATGATTATAGCGCCGCAGGATGGTAAATGTTTCACCCAGATTACTGGTTACCCAGATGTCAGTGAAATGTTGTTCCAAATAGCATCATTATTAGTCTTTAAAGGTCCCATTTTCAAGCTCATACTTGTGTTGGAGGTCCGACTAGAATAGTTTTCATCCTCTGTGTGCACACTCTGTTTTTAGAAGAGGACAATAAACATGGTGTTCTTTGTTCTTGCTTTCTACATTTTCGTTATTCTGGGAGCTGACATTAGTGAGGAAAAACCTATGGGAAACCTAAAGGGACCTAAATCTGACTGGCATGTCTTCACTCACATTTCTTAAAAGTTGAAGCAGGAGCAAAAAACCTTTAGTATTTTGTACGCACACAAATATTCAACTTAAAATGGCACTAAAATCTAAACTGAACTACTGTACTCACCTGAGAAATGAAAAGATGAACTCTTTGTCGGTCATACTTTTCCTCTGCCTTCTGTTATGACCTTTCTCCTCTAGATGGCACTCTGCTGTATGATGATATCAAGGTGACCATGACGTCCAAGCAGCTGAACGGCTCTCAGCGGGTGCTGCTAGATGGGGTGATCACTGATGACGAGTGCAGAGAGCTGCAGCGCCTCTCCAATGTGAGTTATCTAAAGAAATCAGTCATCCACAACTTACTGAGTTAACTTAACCCTTTAATGCCTGAACCATGAAAAAATTGCCAGAAAATTCAAATTTCTTTGAAACTGGAGTGTGTGTTGAACCTTCTGACAAATTACAAAAAAAAAAATTAAGTTTAAAAAGTCTTAATTAGGGCCCGAGCACCAAGCGGTGCGAGGACCCTATTGAAACTGCGTGGGGGAAAAATGTGCAAGGGAGGAAACGGGCCAGTACCCAAGAACCAAGAGGTGTACGGACCTCATAGGCCTCGAGCAGGTAAGCCTCGAAAAAATACGTGAAATGAAAAAAACCAGGAGGCCAGGGGGCCAAAAACATAGTTGAAACTGAAGGAATTCTTCTTCTTCTTCTTTTTTAGGCAAATGAATTGCATTTTTGGGGGCCTAAACATGCACGAAAAGTCATGAAAGTTTGCAGAAAATTCAGTCGTGGTGAAAAATTACGTATTTCATAGGTTTCGCAAATGTGTGTGACAAAATGGCTCTGTAGCGCCACCTAAACTCAGCCCTGGAACTGCGTTTTATGTACATGTACGAAATTCGGAGGGTTCGTGTATCTCTTCAAGGTGAACACAAAAAGTCTCTTGGAGCGATGACCTAAACCCAACAGGAAGTCCAGTGTCTCACCATGACTCGCAGTCAAACAGGAAGCTGTTAATAACTTGACTGTACATGATCCAATCAGCACCAAACTTCACATGTCTGATGAGATGTCAATATTCATTCACAGTCACAGCGCCACCTGGTGGTGACAGGAAATGCTATGTTTTACATTATGATGGCTCAAGACCAGCCAGTTGATCAGATCCACTTCAAATTTTGTCAGGGAAGCCTCAAGATGTTGATGTTGGTCTGGAGCGAACACCGTGAGTCTCCGTCAAAAGCTGCCACCTGGTGGCAACAGGAAGTAACACATCTATGGCAATGATCATTTGATTTGCACAACATTTTCACAGTGTAGTCAACACTTCATATACTGGAATATAGGACGTGATTAGTGGCTGTTCTCTGGCGCCACATGGGAACAGGAAGTGACGTGTAACTCCTTCACGCACTGTCCGACATACATGAACATTTTGAGCCGCGTGGAAGGGTCAGAGTCCGGCACAGGACGGAGCTGCTGCACGCCCCGACGTGCACGGAGGTGCGAGGGCCCTCCAACGCTGCTTGCAGATTTAATTAGGGCCCAAGCACCAAGTGGTGCGACGAACCTATAGAAATGCGAGTAGGAAAAATGTGCAAGGGAGGAAACGTGCCAGTACCCAAGAACCAAGAGGTGTACGGACCCCATAGGCCCCGAGCACGAAGGGGCTGAAAAATATATGAAATGCAAGCAACCAGGGGGCCAAAAACATAGTTGAAATGCAAGGAATTCGTCTTCTTCTTATTCTTCTTCTTCTCCTCCTCCTTTTCCCCAATGAATTGCATTTTGGGGGCCTAAACATGCACTAAAACTCATGAAAGTTTGCAGAAAATTCAGTCGTGGTGAAAAATTTCGTAATGCCCTGATTTTTTTTTTTTATTGCATTGCCCTGAAAATGCAGGTTTTACTGAAAACGGTCCATGTCACAGCCGTAAAGTGCAGCAGACCAGTGGACATAAGAGAGTCTCCTGAACACGTAGATGTAATCTAAGGTCTCTATCTGGTGAAATGAGCGCAAGAGAAGTGTTTCTCTCTCCCTCCTCTGTCATTTTAACATGGCAGTCAATGAGGCGTTCGGTCGGTGCTCCCGTCGCTCCGAGGCTCGTGGGACGTGCTGCGTGCGTTTCTGTGTGTTGTGAGTCACATGACTGCGTGTCCAAAGACTTAAGCTACATTTTGAGTGATAAACTGTGACTGTGGGTGAAACGGTTCAGCCAAACCAGCGAGTTAAAGACAAAAGTTTCATGTGATTTTTCCGCTCCTCCACACTCAAGTGATGACGTCACCCACTCTAGCGCGGCCACATACACACTCATGTAAAATGAGAAAAAGTTTAGAAAATTTTTAAAAGACGACTGTGATGAAGTGGTGAATGGCACAAAGGAGGTAGAGGTATGTGCTGAAAGAGGGAGAGATGATGAACGTTTTAAAGCTTCAATGGAGTTTCTAGCTAAAAGCATGAAGGAGCTGTGAGGGCTAGAAGTCGGGTGAAGAAATGGGAATGTTGAAAATGTTTCACATTCATTTCTATGAGGAAATAAATAAATCGGACATTTTTAAAGTTTCGGATATGAAAAGTCATAGCAGAGCCACCTCCAGAGCTCTCAGAAACTCCTAAAGGACTCCTGCAACCATTGACATATACACAAAATATCTTGAGATATCTTGTCTTGAGATATTTCTATGTGATGAACAATACTGGAAAAACTATTTTTCAAACAAAAACAAGTTTGTAAGTAACCAGAATGTTGGCTGAGGGTGTCACTGATGACCTCAGAGGCTTCCAGAATGTTGAGACGATATAAATAGAGACGGAACCCAAACTGAGCTGAGGGAGATAGACAGAGAGAGATAGACAGAGGGAGATAGACAGAGAGAGATAGACAGAGAGAGATAGACAGAGAGAGATAGACAGAGAGAGATAGACAGAGGGAGATAGACAGAGAGAGATAGACAGAGGGAGATAGACAGAGAGAGATAGACAGAGAGAGATAGACAGAGAGAGATAGACAGAGGGAGATAGACAGAGGGAGATAGACAGAGAGAGATAGACAGAGAGAGATAGACAGAGAGAGATAGACAGAGGGAGATAGACAGAGAGAGATAGACAGAGAGAGATAGACAGAGAGAGATAGACAGAGGGAGATAGACAGAGGGAGATAGACAGAGAGAGATAGACAGAGAGAGATAGACAGAGGGAGATAGACAGAGAGAGATAGACAGAGGGAGATAGACAGAGGGAGATAGACAGAGGGAGATAGACAGAGAGAGATAGACAGAGGGAGATAGACAGAGAGAGATAGACAGAGGGAGATAGACAGAGGGAGATAGACAGAGGGAGATAGACAGAGAGAGATAGACAGAGGGAGATAGACAGAGGGAGATAGACAGAGGGAGATAGACAGAGAGAGATAGACAGAGGGAGATAGACAGAGAGAGATAGACAGAGGGAGATAGACAGAGAGAGATAGACAGAGAGAGATAGACAGAGAGAGATAGACAGAGGGAGATAGACAGAGAGAGATAGACAGAGAGAGATAGACAGAGAGAGATAGACAGAGGGAGATAGACAGAGAGAGATAGACAGAGGGAGATAGACAGAGGGAGATAGACAGAGGGAGATAGACAGAGGGAGATAGACAGAGAGAGATAGACAGAGGGAGATAGACAGAGGGAGATAGACAGAGGGAGATAGACAGAGAGAGATAGACAGAGAGAGATAGACAGAGAGAGATAGACAGAGGGAGATAGACAGAGAGAGATAGACAGAGAGAGATAGACAGAGGGAGATAGACAGAGAGAGATAGACAGAGGGAGATAGACAGAGAGAGATAGACAGAGAGAGATAGACAGAGAGAGATAGACAGAGGGAGATAGACAGAGAGAGATAGACAGAGAGAGATAGACAGAGAGAGATAGACAGAGGGAGATAGACAGAGAGAGATAGACAGAGGGAGATAGACAGAGAGAGATAGACAGAGAGAGATAGACAGAGGGAGATAGACAGAGAGAGATAGACAGAGAGAGATAGACAGAGAGAGATAGACAGAGGGAGATAGACAGAGAGAGATAGACAGAGGGAGATAGACAGAGAGAGATAGACAGAGAGAGATAGACAGAGGGAGATAGACAGAGAGAGATAGACAGAGGGAGATAGACAGAGGGAGATAGACAGAGGGAGATAGACAGAGAGAGATAGACAGAGAGAGATAGACAGAGAGAGATAGACAGAGAGAGATACACGTTCACCACACATCCGAGACACACCACCGTTCGAAGAACACTTCAACAACCATTGAAAACCCGTTACAACTGCGATTGGTTCCATTAAGAAGATCAATGAAAGCCAACAGCAGTCCAGTCGAGGCAATGCTGCCTGTGGGTCTCACCTGGGGAGAGATCATGGAGTTGGAGGACGAAAAACAGGAGTTACTAGCTACACTACCTGATGATGGCAGCAGCGCTGTAGAAAATATGGATTGGTTATATCGCTCTCTGCACACACACCAGACTACATTCACTAAAACAGGGATTTTACCACACAGAACACAGGAAGCTGCTGCTCTGCTGCTGCCTCATTCGGTTAGTATGTTTGTGTTGTTGTGTGCTATATAAATATTTCTTTTTCCAAACTAACCATTAAAAGCATCGAAGTAACACAATGACATAAACAAACTCACTGATTGAGTCAGCTGTAGAAGAGAAGCACTGATGTTCTGTTCGGTAAAATCCCTGTTTTATCGCGTGGAAGGGTCGGAGTCCAGCAACAGGACGGAGCCGCCGCACGCCACGACGTGCACGGAGGTGCGAGGGCCCTCCAACGCTGCTTGCAGCTTTAATTTGTATTGTTTTTGCTACATCCGGCATTTTTGTGCAATTTATTGCTCACAGTTTGTTCATCTTAAACAAACAAAAACATATAAAACACAGATAAGATACAAAAAAACAAAAAATATCACACTGATGATGTGGAGGTCTCAAAAACTCATGTATCAAATATGATACACTTGGCGTTAAAGGGTTATGGAAAACAAAAGTTGTTCAGAAGTAGCTTCGGCAGTACAATAGGAGGGATACAATGATGCACTATTAAAACATTATATAAATAGACGTGAAAATACCCAAATTACAATGAGTGAATACAGAAAAGACAGTAATTTTAGGGTTCTCTGACTAGTTGATGATTACATTCTACCTGAGACACAGGTACAAAATCAGCTTTGAAACCCTTTGTGTCAAAATGATAACTTCCCTGCCAGCAGAACTTGTATGTCACACTGTACACATAACAACTAATTAGCTATGACTTTTATAGCAAGTCAGTATTTTTATCGACAGTGGGTTGAATAAGTAACGTGTAATGTGAAAGGGGCCGCTCATAGTGGTGAATGCACAGAGAATGAGCACCAAACTCTGCTGCACTTTAGCCTCTTTTAGCTCATTGTTTTGTCTTTTGGCCCAAAACTCTTGTTGAAAACACTTGTTGCCAACAGTTGTGGTTGAAAAAGCTCTGATAAGCAGTAGCAGTTAGCAAAACATAGCCAGATATGTTTCTCAGGAGCTGATGGAGACCAAAAAGAGATAGAAGAAGAGAGAATATTGGACATATATTCATCGGATGGATTCAAATACGACTTAGAAATAAATTCTCTGTAGCTGCTGGGTGTGTCAATAGGCACCAATGTTATCTGGTAATAATGTGAATATTGCGTTTACTGTTTGTTCCACTGTCCAAAGAAACGCCTCATTCATGCCAAAGAAGTTCAAACTGCTGAGGATTCATTTCATATCTAAAAAGTATTGTAAGCTTTAGCAGAAATATGTCAAGTCAACACTTGAAGGAAGTTATCACAACGAGACAATTTAAATAAAGATGGAAATCCCTAAAACTTGAGATGAATGGCAGCAGAGTTACAGTGTTATTGCTGTTTTTAGAGGTTGGCATCAATTTGCAATATATGCAGCATATCTGTTTTTGTATTCATTTATTTTCATTAACAGAAGAACCATTCATGTCGCCTGATAACTGTTTGTGTCTGTTTATTTTCCTTGTGTGTGTCAGCCCATCATGTTGAAGACTCTGATGTTGTGCATATTTCCCAGGCAGCTGCTCTGAAAGGTGATGGCTACAGAGGGAAACCATCCCCCCACTCCCCCAGTGAGACGTTTCAGGGGGTCACTGTCCTGAAGGCTGTGAAGGTCAGAATCCCTGTTCCCTAAAGTACAAAACACAACTTAAAGTCTTTAGTCAGACTGTGATGTTCTCATTACAGCCACCCACACTCATTTTCCACACGCTAAAAATGAATTAATTAGAAGTTTTCTGGAAGACATTCTATTTAAAGACTTTGGCCCACATTGGTTTCATCCTTGTAACTGCTGTCGAATGGTGTTTCCACCTCCTACAGCTGGGACAGGAGGGGAAGGTTCCACTGAAGAGCGCTCGTCTGTTCTTCGACCTCAGCGAGAAGGTGAAGAAGATACTGGAGTCACACTTTCATCTGGCCACTCCGCTCTACTTCTCCTACTCCCACCTGGTGTGTCGCTCCGCCATCGATGGTAAGTCAGGCGGGTACAGTCAGTTGGTGTTGAGTCTGTGGAAGAGTCTGATCCACTGCTCCATATTCATAATACTGTAGTCCTGGTTTATCTGTCCGGTCCTCTTGGTTGGTTCGTACAATGATCCGCAGATCAAGTTCAGTCTCATATAGCTTCAGGAAGTGTTTTCCCTCGAGTCAATAATTTTCATGAAGTTTTCAAAATACTTTTGATTTAAACGGAAATAGAAACAACAGAAAAAGGCAAAACCTGTTGCCTCACTGCAAACCTTCTCACTGTAATGACTCAGAAATAAGCAAAAGCACAATTCACAGGCAAGGGTCCAAACCAGGAAGGCAGTTCAAACAGGCTGGGTTGGTTAGAGTGCAACTGCTGGCTGGAAAACCAAAACAATGAACTGAAAGAGGCTAAATAGGTTTGACGAGCTGACGGGAACTGAAGATCTGGGAGATTAATGTTTGTGGGTTTGTCACAATATCCAGTAATTAATCCCGTTCCTAGACCCGTTGTTGATACTGATTAGTGTTGCTTTAGGAAATCGTCCACGTTGGCTGCAGAGGATCTGGATGCCGTCCTTTTGGCGGCTGATGGTGGTTTAAAGAATCTTCTTGTTGTTTATTCAGAGAAGCAGGAGGACCGTGAGGACCTGAGTCACGCCGTTCATGTCGACAACTGTCTTCTGATCTCTGAGCTGAACGAGTGTGTGAAGGAACCTCCTGCCTACACACACAGAGACTACAGGTAAGCGCACACTCACACTCACGTACATTACGGAGTCTTTCCTTCAAGTAGAAAACCCCGATGACGAGCGAACATGACACCCTAATGTCTCTCTCCTGCAGTGCCATCCTCTATCTAAATAATGACTTTGAGGGAGGAGATTTCATCTTCACTGAGTTAGACGCTAAAACAGTCACGGTAAACCATCAGCTTCTCTTTCTGTTTTTTCCAATGTGCAGTATGTATAAATAAAAGCAGTGATAAATGTAATATAACGTGAGACTCAGTGTTCCATGCTCTGTATTTTTGGACTTGTCCAGGCTGAGGTGCGTCCACAGTGCGGCCGCGTGGTCGGGTTTGGAGCGGGGAAGGAAAACCCCCACGGAGTCAGAGCCGTCACCAGTGGTCAGAGGTGTGCTGTGGCACTGTGGTTCACCCTGGATCCTGCACACGAGGAAAAGGTACGGACGATCTCTGTAGACTAACATCAGTATAACTCTGCGATGTTACCAGCAGCATCTGTTGATGTGTAAAGTAGGTGAATTAACTGACAAGGTTTTCATGTGTTTGGCATAAATGGGACCGCAACTTCCAGTTTGTTGTGCAAGTCTGTGTTGTGGAATGACAAATAAATGAACCTTGTAAACTCAAATTCAGATTTACATGCAAAGTGATAAGATAATGTGCTACTAAAAGAAATCCAAACAATTAGGGAGTGAATGTGTCGGCTCCACGCACCAAAGTAATCATTTAGTTTTTGTTATTTTACAATAATTCTTGTAAGACGAGGGTTAAACAGAATAGAATCAGGGGAGAAAATACTTTAAAAAGAACTTTCCTTGCTCTGCCAAAAGGAAAAATGACGATAACTGTTTATAATCTATAAATTCCACAATGGGGCATTTGTTGCTGCAAAGACAAATAAGAGCTCGAAAGTATAAAATAACGTCAGGAGTTTTTTTCTGCCTCTGGTCTTGACGTGAGTTTTCCCATCAAATTATTATTTATCTGACCTGTAGGAGAGAATCCAAGCTCAGGAGATGCTGAAGATGTTTTCTACACCTTTGAATGAAGAATTCATCAAAAAGGAAGTGATTGACACCTCCGAGCACCAGCCAACAACACCGGAGTCTCCTGCGCAGGCCGACCGGGAAAAAGCAGATGATAAGCAAGGTGATAAACCAGCGGAGCAGACGCCGGACGCTCCAGCGGATACGCAGGCTGGCAAACCTGCCGACTCGCCAAAGGATAAAGCAGAGGCCAAAGCGGTCAAGTCTACCCCTAAAGCAAAGGCCAAAGCTGGAAACCAGGTAAAGACCAAGACGACAGACAAAGTCAAACCTGCTTCTAAAAAAGAGGGAAAACAGACGGTGAAAACACAAGCCAAGCAGGTCGACAAAAAGGACGCGAAACCAGCTGCAAAAAAGACAGTAAAAGTTGCTGCCAAGAAGGACTCTAAAAAAGCTAAAGCTGACGCCACGTCGGCCTCAAACTCTCAGAGCGGCAAAGAAGAGCTGTGACCTAACAGCACCTGTGACTGTGTCTATTTTTCTACTATTTTCTACAAGGTCTTCTCTGTGGGTGTTTGAATGAAAACAGAGCGAAAGGTTGAGGTTGTAAAACATTATTTGTCCCGTAATTCATTGATTTTGGCATATTCAGAAGTGAAGAATACCAATGTACTGCTGTTTTCCTGCCGGCCTCACTGAAATCACTACTTGAGTATTTGTTTTGTTCATTGACAATCTGCTAGAGTGCCCAAATCACTGTAACAATCTTTGTTTGGCATCCAAAGCTTTCTGTCTGTATAGCTGGCACACACATCGTCATCTCAGTCTTCAACCTGAATTTTATGTAGCTTTTTTTATTTGTAGTCCTGTTGTGGAACTCAGCACGTGTGGGTCAAAGAGGGAGGAGGTGGTAATATGAGCAGAACTCTTCTGTTGAGAGAAACTGTGTGAAATAAAAATGATGTTTCTATATTGGGTCTTAATTAGAGTAATAATAATATATAAATAATAATACAAATACATGAAAATGATGATGCAGTACTCAGAGCTGACACTGGGTGTCAGGATGGAAGCATTGTTCAGTCATTTGTCACGCGCCCTCACTGCTCATTGAACAAACCATGACAAATTCACTTTTGAGAGAAATCCGCCGGTAGTGAACTTCAATCAGCCGCTCTCCTGCTGTGATTTGATTTCAACCTGAATAATTCAAAGCCCAAGTGCTCATTGTTCTACCGACCACCTTGAAGCTCAACCGCTGTCATATTAGAAATCTCAGCGCCTGCTTTGGTAAACTGGCATGTGTGAGTTTGTGTGCGTAGGCCTACACTGGATCTGTTGGGATTAGGTTTTTCCCACAGAGCTGATAGAAAGCAGATCCTTAATGATGCATGTCCAGTGGTGGAAAGTCACAAAGTATCTTCACTGAAGTGCATTTTTAGTATTTCCATTTTATGTAGCACCACATTTTCAATGGAAACTTACTTACTTCATTTATTTTACAGCTACATACTTTGCAGAATTAGATTCTACTCAAAACGTATCATCAGTTTATAAAGCTGCTGCTTTGTTCTCAGGTAAACCACTCAATGTATATACTTAAACAGGTGAGCTCCACCTCGACAAGTTTAAATGCATCAATATTAATAATCAAGTAATATGATATATAGAATATTAAATGCAACTAAACACAGTATTTCTGAGCATGTAGCTTCAGAGGTGTCTAATGTGTCCACAGATCTTCAGTCCAAAAGAGGTGACTTTTGTTGACAGTTAAACCTGAAGCAAGGTGCAAGCGACAAACGTTCAGAAGACCTCAGAGACCTACTAACACGATGCTATGAGGGCAGTGAGAGCGAACCAAAACAGTAACATTGCAGGTGGACAGCTTAACAATGAGCTGAAACTCTCTCTTATGCTCCTTAAAGCAGCAGATCGAGGAGAAAAATCTCTGTTGGCTCATCATTATGAGTGACCCCTCTCACACTGCCACATTGTTTTAGTAACCTCGCGTCTAGTTGGAATGAAATACAAGCATTAATGATCCACCTAAGTTTCATCTCTGGACATTACAATTTCATTTCATATGCACGGTCCCTTTATAAATGTCTGTTCTATCTCTGTTACTTTTGGAGCTGGTGCGTTGGCAGCTATGACTCTGGGATATGTGATGTGACTTCTGTGTAGGTTTAGCATGTGGATGAAGTCATGCCAGCGCAGTGAGGCCATCTGGACACACACACACACACACACACACACACACACACACACACACACACACACACACATATGGTAACCCAAATAATAATAATAATCAGCAATAGCCCAGACATTCAGCGAGGAGTACAGAGGAGGTGTTTGACAGTTCCACTGCTCGTCTATATATGCTGCCCATGTACAGAATGTGTGTGTGTGTGTGAGTCAAAATGTGTAGTGAAAAATTCCCTCAGCTCCGTTCAACACTGCAGGCAGTGCTGACGCAGGACCTCTTTCTCTGAAACACATGCGTGCAATGCAAATGTACACGCAACACCCACCCATCCACCAACACAAATTCACACATATGCATAGGAACCTACACACATACAGAGTCAATGTAAGTACACACACACACACACACACACACACACACACACACATATCAACACAGGGATTCTACTGTCAAATAATTAAATAGTTCCATGTGGATTTACCCTCAGAAAAGGCCTAGTTTTAGTTTGATTGAGCTTGTGATTCATGTGAAGGGCAGATGGACTCAGCTGTCATGCATAAACCAACTCCCAACCTCCTACAGCATAGAATACATGAACAGGACCCCTCTGCTCTACTGCAGTGTGTGTGCTTGTGTGTGTGTGTGTGTGTGTGTGTGGTATACTGTCAGTGCTTTCTTTGTATCTTCTTACTCTTGTTTGATTGAAAGAGGGAGAGACACACACAGACCACTTTGTTTCTCTGTGTATTTGTGGCCTATGGATTTGACCATTGTTTCTACAGAAGAGTGGGAGAGAGAACGCAGGGTGGTTGGGGCGTGGGGGGCGGGGGGGGGGCAGGGTTGGGGGCTAGAGTTTGATTGTACAGTAGACAACAGAGGTCTGGTCCGTGATTGGTACAGCCGTCTCTGACTGTTCTGCCTACAGCAGCACAACATTTGAATACATTTTAATATGTATCAAAAGTATCAAAATCTAAATCAAGAACTGCTATAGGCCTGCGTGTGTACACTTGTGTGTACCACATGGTTGGTCCTTGTTGCCATGGCGACGTGGCGGGCACGGAGATTGAGGTGGCAGGTTGGGGTCGGGCACAGTGGGGCGCTGAGCTGAGATTAACTGTGACTGTGACTCTGAAGAGAGGAGAATAAAACAGCAGGCTATCAAGGACTGACATGACCTCCGTCTCTCCGCTCCTCCGGCTACTGGAGGCACATCCAATGGAAACTTTCCATTGTTCAGTGTTCTGGCAGCAACTTTTAAGATCAGTCTTTCACTTATCTCTGTAAACCCTCAGCTCAGCGCTCTGGGAGTGTGTGTGTGTGTGTGTGGGATTGTCAGACACAGCACAATCCTGAGGGGGTTTTGCTGTAGAAATGGTGTTTTTTTTAGTTCCACAATGATACAGTTTCAATGGTAATATTTGACTGACTGACTTTAGGAGATACAAGGCTCACTCAGGTTGTGGAGGACTGTGAGGTGTTACGGCACAAGACAAGGTCAAACTGTAGCTGTCAGTTCCATTGCTGCTGCCGGTCCGTCTCAGCACTGTCCGGCCTCTTGTCTAAAACCAACTTTGTGTCAGTGGGACAGTAGGGTTCATTGTTTTGGTGGCTGTTCTGACGGATGCCTGGCCGATGACCTCAGCTCCGCCATGAACTGTCTCCTTATTCTCCTATAGGACTGGGATCACAGCCGTGCCGGTCTGGGCATGGGACCACAGCTGAGAGGGAAGCAGTAAGATGCTGGGCATGTATAGATGTGCAGGAAGACAGACCTATAGATACAGACTTACAGGAAGAAATGGTTTCAGACTGGACTGTCGGTGAACTTTTATAGAAGATAATATCATAAATAGCATATACTTTAATTACTGGTAACCATTTTACAAATTGTGTGTGCCAGGCCAAGTATCATACTGGTAATTTCATGTTTGAACCCAAATGTGAGGATGCTGTACCTAAAAGAAATTCTATATAATTACTATAATATACAAAATAACTTAATGCTTAAATGAAATAATATAAAAGCCTGTCTGCCTGGTGTTTCTGAGCATGACTGATGCAGATTGGGTTGGAGAGTTATTCTAATTTCTCTTTATACATTTGGTAATGATAGTGTGTTCTGATCCTGTGGTTTAGAATGTAATGATGTATCCTTTGGTTTACATTTCTGATATACAAGAGTTGCTCAGCAATTTTGGTGAGGATCTGGTTAAAGTTATGTTTCTGGGAAGGAATTAACCTGAATGATTGTTTAGTGCTGTGTGGAGGAGCTAATGGGCCTGAGTGAAGTACAGCACTAACAGTCAAATGACATTTTTATTGGCCCTCATAAAACAGGATGTAGGAACAATGATTCCTTATGAATGCCATGCATTCCACGTTATCACACACATTTTCATTTTACTGTGAGTGAAAGCAGAAGTCCAGTAGTCAGTGTGTGTGGCGCTAAGTACCGTTATGTATGAAATGTTAGCCCGTGAGAAGGCATTAGCTGCTCTTTGGGGACCAAGTCCAAAGTGCTAGGGGGTATTTCAGAGAGGTTAAACTCCATGTTGATATATAGCACCGCTCCATCCAGGCAACCCCTCCCACGTTCCTTCCTACCTTTACCTTCCACTGCAGACCTCCAGCTCTTAGCCCGTAGGCAGCTGGCTAGCACTCATAAGCCCCTGGGGGAAAAGCAGTGATTCTTGGAGGCCCCTTTTGTCCCATCAAATGAAGACGTCTCGGCTGGTTGTTACGGTGAGGGCAGACCGTGCGATGCTTGGCTCACTGCCACCCACTTACAGAGAGACAGATGGGTGAATAAAGTTGGTGGGAGGGAGAGGAAAGAAGAGAATTTGGAGAGAGAAGAAAGTCAGGCAGGCAGAGATGTTAACATGAGGACAGACAACAGAGTGCAGCATAAGAGGAAAAATTTTTTTTTTACATGTTACAAAAAAAATGCATATGTTGGTGGGAAAGACAGCAAAAAGGGGAAGTGAAGGAGACAGGGGCGGGATTCCTCCTTCACGAGACAGCAGGTACATGGCACATTTTTGGAATAGCAGCCAATGAAAAGGTGGCAAAGAGTGTGAGAAAGGTTATGTAGACACTAGTATCTAAACCATGGGCTAAATGCTCCCAGTCGGTCTTAACGCCTCGTCATTTTCATCCACCACTTAAAAGTATCCTGGCTTTCGTGTAAGCTATTGGCTTGTAAGCGTATGTTGCTTCAAATCCTGCAGTTAAAAACCAATCAGATTTCATAGATTGATCATATTTTGGAGCCCACATCGCTCCAAATGCCTGTCATCCATCATCCCGCTTCTTTTGTTGGTTTCCTTTAAATGTTCTCTTTTGCAAGCGAACAAACTGGACAAGAAACTGGAATTTAGTTTTGTCCATTTCAGGTTCTAAGGAAAGTACCACTTTTCTACCACCCAATATTTGTCCTGGGTTCAGGCCACAGCCATTCTATTGGAGCTTTAACCCCAGAGTGTGTACATCCAGCACGTACACACAGTCCCTGACCAAGGATTGGTGGATGTGGGGAAACGTGCTGGTTTCAGGCAGGTGGCACATATTTGAATATGAGCATTGAGGAATTTGACCTACTTCTCTCTTGTAATGTGAAAAGACAGAAAAGGGAGATCAAGAGAGAGATTCTATAAAGTCATCATTCACTTAAGCATTGGTGGAAGAAGTTCTCTGACATTTTACTGGAGTAAAAGTAGCAATACTACCTAGCACCAAAATTATATATACCTATAATATATTATAGGTATTATTATATTAGTGGATTACCGTTGTTGATGCATTTAAGTGCTATTGTGTTGTTTATGTGCATTTATGTACATCACTTTAATGTTGTAGCTGGTAAAGGTTACTCATTTAATTACTAATATAGTGACTTTATGTGCTGTTGGTTAGTTTAATATATAATACTACATCACGGTGTGTTAGGTGATTTATATTTTGTATTGTTAATCAGAATCAGCAAGGTAACTAGCAAGTACAGCCATCAAATAAATGCAGTGCAGTTAAAAAGCAGAATATTTGTGGTGGAGTAAAAGTAAAACGTAGCCAATAGTGGAAATACTCAAAGTATTAAGTTGTATTCAGTTACCTTCCGCCACTGTGCATTCTTTTTGTTATTTACCTAATAATTATGAATATTAGAATAAACACTTTAACTCAGATATGACCACCGTTTTACATGACCAATACTATACTAATGCTGTGCTTGGGAGATGGTTGTGGGTGGGAGCTGAGGAGGAGGCGAAAGGCAGCAGAGGGTTGATGGTGAAGGTGGAGAGTGTGTGTGGAGGTGGTAGGGGTTTGAGGGGCAGAGGGTGGGACCGGATCAGGATCGAGGGGCTGTTCAGTGTTTGGTTAAGGCCAGATGGCAGGAGAATGGCGTCTGCAGCCCCTGGTCTGTGTGCTGTGCACAAGGGCTGGGAGGAATGCTTGTCTTTTCTTTGCTTTCTCTCTGTGAGTGGAGACTCAGGAGACTGCTGTATAACAGTGGATTAAGTCCCACATTCCCATTTTAATCTCTCTATAGTCACCCTCAGCTGTTCACCCCCAGGCCTCTGCTCCTCTACCTCCCACTGCCTGTCTGTTGATGTTGGGCTCGTTTACAGTAGACACACATACACACACACACTGGCCATAGAAATGCATCAAAATCCTGTCATTCAAGTACATTTTTCACAGATTGTGACTGAAAGTCGTTTCAATAAAACATTTGCAGCACTGTACTCCCATCATCACTGTGCTGAGAGCATGCTGGACTTTTGATATACACATGGACAAATGTTTGACTTTGATATGTGAACTTCAAACATTATTTATTACCAAAAACATTAATAAAATGTTTAAAAATCTTTAGAAAACCTAGAGAGCTATTGTCCTATTGTCCTCTGACTTCTCACTTATCTTAAGTGGCATCTAGCGGCCCTAAGGTGACAATAAATACAATCCTCCATCTGTCAAAATGTGGGTACTCAAACTTATCACACAACACAAAATGCTTAGTCAGCATCAGCAACCATTCATGCCATCGCACCACCAACTTTACTATACTACTATAGGAACATGGTGCTTCCACATCATGGATTCAGTGAAAGAGGACCTGCTTCACATGCAGATACAGTCAGGTCCATAAATATTTGGACACTGACACAATTTTCAAGATGTGCTTTAAGTGCACACTGTCAGCTTTAATCTGAGGGTATTTACATCCAAATCAGGTGAACGGTGTAGGAATTACAACACATTTTATATGTGCCCTCCACCTTTTTAAGGGACCAAAAGTAATTGGACAAACCAACATAATCATAAATCAAATTGTCACTTTTAATATTTGGTTGCAAATCCTTTGCAGTCAATGACAGCCTGAAGTGTTGCACCCATAGACTCACCAGACGCTGGGTTTCATCCCTGGTGATGCTCTGCCAGGCCTCTACTGCAGCTGTCTTCACTTCCTGCTTCTTCTTGGGGCATTGTCCCTTCAGTTTTGTCTTCAGCAAGTTAAATGCATGCTCAATTGGATTCAGGTCAGGTGATTGGCTTGGCCACTACAGAACATTCCACTTCTTTGCCTTAAAAAACTATTTGGTTGCTTTTGCAGTGTGTTTCAGGTCATTGTCCATCTGCACCGTGAAGCGCCATCCAATGACTTCTGAAGCATTTGGCTGAATATGAGCAGATAATGTTGCCCGAAACACTTCAGAATTCATCCTGCTGCTTTTGTCAGCAGTCACATCATCAATAAACATAAGAGACCCAGTCCCACTGGCAGCCATACATGCCCACGCCATTGTTGTGAAGGGGTTTTCCTTGACCAGGGAAAGGATTCTCCTGTCATCCACCACACTTGTTTTCCGTGGTCTTCCAGGTCACCAGTGCGTTCTTTCTTTTTAAGAATCTACCAAACAGTCACCCCTAATGTTTTTGCTATCTCTCTGACGGGCTTGTTTTGATTTTTCAGCCTAATGATGGCTTGCTTCACTGATGGTCACCATCAGTGAAGCAAGCCATCATTAGGCTGAAAGACTTCATATTGAGAGTTGACCTCACCAGATTCCAAACACAGATTGTTATGAATGACACAATGAGGGAATAACACACACCTGGCCATGGAACAGCTGACCAGCCAATTGTCCAATTACTTTTGGTCCCTTAAAAACGTGGAGGGCACACATAAAATGTGTTGTAATTCCTACTCCGTCCACCTGATTTGTATGTACATACCCTCAAATCAAAGCTGAAAGTGTGCACTTAAAGCACACCTTGATTGTTTCATTTCAAACCCATTGTAGTGGTGTACAGAGTGGTGTAAATGCTGAAAATTGTATCAATGTCCAAATATTTATGGACCTGACTGTATGAAAAGCTCATTTTAAGCTAAGGACACACCTGGCAGAGATTTGCACTTTACTCAGATCACTTATCTAGTTTTGCAAGCATTTGATCATAGTATTGGATGATTTTACATTTTGCATTGTTGATTGTGCCAGATAAAAAAGTGATTACCAATCATCCTGAATGCCTGTACCAGATGTTATGGCAATCCATCTTGTAGTTGCTGAGATAGTGGAAAACTTCCATCTGGTTCTGTGAGATGAAAAGTCAGGGGATCCCCAAAGTCAGTGGGTTTTATCCCTGAGTGTGTGTGCAAAAATTACAATGTTTGTATTTATGGTCAATAAAAACATCGTACAGTCAGACCATTGGACACTTTTACAGGAGCCCCTAATTTAGCTAAACCCATCTGAGAAAGCAAAGGGGAACATGACAACTATCCCTCCGTCTGTTGTGACTATCCATCGCCTTCCCACCGTGAACCACTGTACATAGCATAGATCAGTCAGAGACACTTGTATCCAGAAACAGGAAAGGGCTCTGCTCTTTACTTTAAAAAAATCTGAGCAGCAACGAGGATTCTTCTGTAAGAACTAAACCCCATCAATAAACATACATGAACTTCAACTCTTAATCAAAGAAGCAATACCAAAATAGAGCACATAAGTGGAAGGTTGGAGTGGTGGTACAGGTGCCTTGCTGTACACCTGCATTAATATGCTTGTTACTAGTCAGCTGACTGCCAACCAGGTGTAATAACTGAGCCAGTGATTATAATTCATGAATGAGGCAGATTACTGTTCTACCTGAACAAATTCTATGCTTCATCTCTGCTCATGCAAGTCTTCCTGTGCGATAAGAGATTATTTTCAACATTTCTGGCCTGATGTTTTCACTCCTGTCCAACTTCTTTGCATGTCACCATGTTTCCAACCATCAGCAATTACTTTGGTTGGTAGAATGTAATCAGTACTAATGGAAGTGAGGGTAAAAACCCCCCAAAATAAGACCCAAATTAAAACAAATTGAATTGTGCCAAAATATTAATCTACTACTAATCTAACGGATGGGCATATAATCACTATAGACCACCACTCACTATATGTGGGAGCAATATTACCTCTGTTATTATGCCAAATCTGTATGGTATTATTTATCCAGCCAATCCATTTCAATTAATGTCTATCATATTATTAAGGCAAGAGAACTAAAGGATATTTCCATTCAGTTTTCCTAGTTTGATGCGATTAAAATTGACTCAAATATTTGGATCGAAACCCAGCGTCTGCTGTGAAATTCATTTAAATGTATATCCCCAGGTGGGCCTACTCCAGGGTTAGAGGAAGCTGTCCTGTTACAGAGGCTCTGAGAGGCCCCACTCCAGACTAGAGAGGCTTTTTTCCGGGGACCCCATTAGTCATTTTCCAGAGCTCTGGGTTAACCCTATGCTACAGTGAAACTCTCTGCGGCTCCAGATAAAAATACACCCATAAGAGGAGCCCTCCCCACTACCACCAGCACTGCTGCACCACTAGAAGGTTTCCTGCTCTCCTCTCTGTTCCTCCTCTTTTTTTTCCCTCTCTTCTCCCCTTCACAACCCTGATTTTCTACGAGGGTCAGATCAGCACAGTGCTTTCGGGATTTCAGGGAACCAGAGAGAGCCTGGACATGCAGGTGCAAGAGATTTGGTTCCAGCGACTGTATGGTGCAAGGAGACGTGGGTAATAAGGTGCCAAAAGGCGAAGGGCAGGAAGGGAATGACGGAGGAAGACAAAGACAAAGCATGGGCTGGATAATTAATGTTTGTAATGTGGATAAAGGAGAAGGAGACTAGGAGCAGGAAAACTAGAGGAAATGGGTGAATTGCAAATATTTATCACTGAGTCACATTCATGTCAGTCAGTACACCTAATTTTCTAAAAGTTAACACCATGAGAGGAAATCATTTTCTCCAACCACATCCAATTTTGAGTCTTATCCAATCTTCCAGACAATGTAGTCCCAAATTAGGAGAGAAAACATCACGCAACCAAACTAAGTAATGCAACCACCCATATGATCTGTATGTGTCATTGTGATTAGCATCCTACACTTTTAAAGAAGAAATCCTAACTCATTATCCACTAAATAACTTTCTTACATGGGCTTTCTTCCATACCAGAATCAGAACTGTGTTTATTGCCAATTCATTTGACATATTTTACTATCATAAATATTATCTCATATTACAAATACTATTTTTCTAGAGCTTCAGTTAAACTTTTTTTAGTACTGCAAATACATATCTAACTGATATTATTGTATGGATAGACTGAATGTGAAGAAACTGGTCATTTGTTTGAATTAATGTGAATGCAAACCATGTAGTTTAATCCTAAATAGTTTGAATTTTGAATAAAGACATAAATGCAGAGGATTGTGGTTTTATTCCTGCTTTGGTCAGTCAGCAGCCTCCAGCAGGAATACAGTGTACACTGTAGAAGCAGTATAGAGAAACACGGAGGAAAAAAGGTCATGAAGGACAAAAGAAGAAATGGGGAACAAAGGGAGGAGGAAGAGGAGGGAAAGCCTGCTAGGGCTAATTAGAGTGATAATAGGGGGCCATAGAATGCAGAGGCAACTGGAAGGGGTCGACATGATGAGAAGAGTGGTAGATGGAGAAGAGGGAGGAGATGGTGGGGTGAGAGGGAGGAGAGTGGTGGGAATAAGGCATGGGCATTCCCCATGTTCGGGGGATAGTGGGTAATTGAGGGTGGCTCTCTCTGCAGACTTAAAATCACTAGAGCAAACTGGCGAAATGTCCCATGGACCTCGGATCAGCCTCTGCAAGAATGAATACATTTTCTCAGGAAAACAGTTTCTGTCTACGTCTACCACACCGCTACTCATGCAGTCACGCAGGCAGAGTGTATAATCAGCTCGGGTCCCTCCACGTCGATTCTAGTTACAGTAAGTCTATGCCGGTGGAAACCCATGGGAGGTCCTGTGTCGTTGGGAACTCTCGCCTCTTGTTAGCCACTACATGGATACGGTCTTTGATCAGCTCAGCTGACTCTTAAGCTCAGCTTAGTGCGGCAGGGGTCTGGAAAATCTGGGGAGAGGGAGAGAGGTGAGAGGTGGGGAGAGATGATGGAGAGAGGGAGTAACTGATGGCACCCACTGAACCATGCATCCTCTTGTGGGGAGTTGGGGGGGAAGGAAGATGAGGACGAAAAGATGGAAAGCAAAGATGGTGATGGGGGGATAAGCAGGTTGGAGGGTAAATGGGTGGAGAAGATGGAGAGGAAGGGTCTCCTTTAATTCCTCCCCGAGCAGTCAAACGCTTCACGACTACCATCACCAGAAGGCACTGACCCAACCGCTGAACTGAAGCGAGGCATGAAAGCAAGGCTGACCATTGTGAGATTAGGAAACAGTGGGGTGAAAAGAATTCTCAGAACGAACTGCCTCTGTATGTCATTAGATGTAGTATGTCGCTAGACACTGGGACATTCATGGAAAGTGCTCCCATCAACCTCTCACAGTAGTTTAAAGATTTAAGTATCCAAAATGACATAATCAAAGCAATTAGGACATCCGTCCACAATAACTTTGCCAAACATTCAACTCTCAAACTGTTTTTCTCCTCCACATTCTCAGTGTCGTTTTTTATGTGTCAAAGCACTTGATGCTGCTCTCTACTTTGGGGAAAAGACGCTCAGTTCAACTCCATAATGAGCTGAGCCAACAGTCTCTTCAGGGCCACTTGAGCCCGACCAGAGGAGCTCTCCTCGGGACACTGACATACATTATTCATTTCTGTGCAGAGTTAGCATTCATTCAGACGCCACCTTCTCATGTGGGCTCTCTGGGTGAAAAACATTAACAGGAAAGGCTTGACGTACCGTAATTATAGTTTACTGGAGAGCACTACAAGGTCTCTGGGAATACTGCTAACTCAAATACAAGCTCGCATCCCAAGTGATATCAATTATATAGTAACTTCCAGATGTATGACTGCATACAAATTTCCTTCATGTGACATCAAAGTGAAGCTGCTTCACTGAATAATCCCTGTGTGTTTCTTCAAATAGACTAATCCTCAAGCTGCCTGTTGTGTTACATAATTCTCCTCCAATGCTGTTTACATGTCCACATGTGTCTCGCTGTAACCCTGACAACACTGGCTAATCTGATAGGCCCCTGATGTCTTAATTGTGTGTGCATGGGTATGAGACTGTGCTAACCACATTTGCCGGTTTCCTGTTTGGGGAGAGTCATATCAAAGAGATAAGGGGTGAGAGAAGTGAAGGGATGTATCCATAATGGTCATAGTGGTGCAGCCCAGACAGACAGCACAGGGATCTTCGGCTAAAGTCAGATGAAGTGAACAGGAAGCCCATAATTACACCGTTGTTTACCAAACTTATGGCTGTTTTGAGCCAGTAAGTGAAAGTTAAAGATGCTTCATATATTCTGGTGTGAAGCCATGCCAATGTAACCAAAGACCTAACCCCCCAAAAAACCTGCTCAACACCAAGTTTGTAGACTGAGTAGAGTAAGGGGGACATCATTAATAAAAGGAGCTGTTTCAGTTACATTTATACCACTAGAGGTGAATGTGTTTCGTTTACCCAAGCCTTCGCAAAATTCTTTTAGTTGTCTCACCATAACCAAAGCCTTCTCCCTAAACTTAAAGAAATTGTTTGACCCTTTGGAAAATACACTTTTCACCATGAGCTAGATGAGAAGGTTGATTCTGTAGGTTAAAGCTACAGCCAGCAGGCAGCAGCCACTTAGCAGGCTCTGTTTCTCAGGGCAGCTTCACTTTCCTGACAGGAAACACACACACAAAAAAATATATTTATGTAATAGATTCTGTCATGAACTTATCTTTAATCAAGTAGCCAACATTGTAGGGTAAACTCTATCAACTCTTTAAAAGTAGCATACATATTGTATTGGCCTAATGTAATGTGGATATCTGTGCCAGTGTGGCAACATATCGATTTAACTCTACTAGTGACAGGATCTTATCTACATACGCTATTAATGAATGCTGTCATAGCGATCGAACGACTCTTTCTCGAAACACAAATGTTTCTCACTCATACTTTTTCCTTTGAATAATAAGATACTGCAGCATTTTACTTTTACATTTGATAAAAAAGTGTGTGCACAAGAATATGATATGACACAAGAAGCTGATGTGTCTACATGTACAGGAAACCTGAGGATCTTTAGAAGAGAAATACACCAAAGAATATTAAACTATACAAGCAATGTTGGCGCACATGGAGGGCAGGAATGGGTAGTTACAACCGTATTTATTTTATTAAAATAATCAGCCCCTTACTTGCCATGCTATCTATTATTCTATTACAGGAGATGGTTCCACCTAACTCCTACATATCTGCTCCATCCACACTTCACTCTAAACCTTTACACTGTGCTGCACCTTCCCTTGTGTTTTTTAAATTTCTATTCTTATTCTTAACACCATACATTTCATATTTGGTCTTGATTGTCTGTGTAATTGTTTGGTAATTTAATTGATGTAGATTTACACATTTTGACAGCAAACATTACAAGACCCATGCGTAAAGACTTTTTCCACAAGGCATAGGACCTCATTCTATGTTAGCAGCTACCTTTTTTAAGATACATAAGAACTTTAAATTTAGCATTTTATGTCATAGAACAAAATGTGAAAATCTCTTAAGCGTGTCTTCACCACAGACCTTATTTCAGGCATCTGACAAAAAACCCATTTGAAAAACCCATTGACATCAAGATGAGAGAAGTGTAAGTGCAGAAACTGAAAGTCATTGCCAGGTTTTACGAGTCATTCCAGACTAGAAAGTGGAGCCTACACCAGAAACGATACCACAGAAGAGCCTTGCAGGTATCCTCTTGTTCACTGTTGGTGAACAACAGTGGCTCAGTGATAAAAACAGAGTGATTATCTGCTTTAGTTTGTTATTCATAACCAACATGTAAGCTTATGTAGTGCCATGACAACAAATGTAAATGGCTAACAGTTACTGAATGAAAGGTGCTTTTAGAACCACCCCTCAAAGAGAGTAACATAACAGCATGGCTGTCAGGTGAAATGTATATGTACATGATTTTATATTCTAGTTGTCTTAACCCTAGAACACTAACGTCGGGGGATTTTTACCCACGCGATTGTGGTCACATGATTTTCATTGTGTTTCATTGTGTGTGTGTTTTTTTTAAGGGATTTTTCACTAATTTTAGAGCCTGTTTATAGGGTCCCCCCCTTCATACCTACCATAGACGGTGTATAGGGGAAAATAAAAGAAGAGGACTTCAATTTGCCATGTATTGTTGTACTTTAATATATTTTGATGAGAAGTATTTTTTTATACCCGATGTTAGTGATGCTGTTACTAACTGTTAGGTCAGGGTTCTAGGGTTAATCAACCAAAATGTATCCATAAAGGTGGCAGCATATGCATTTTGGAAGGTGCTGACAAACATTGTCCTAACAAATGTGTGCAGGTGAAGAACTCTTAATAATGGAGAGCAGTGAGAAACATTCTATTTTATCATCTAGGTTTGAGGACTTGTTTCTCTAAGCCTGAAGGCGGTGGGTGTTTGACTCTCAAAATGTTGCTGAGATGAGTTTTTCACTTGAACTTGTCATAACCTCAGCGGAGCCGATGCGCTGTCATGGTTCAAAATCAGAAAGACCTCCAAAGCCTTGCTGAAGCACCCAGCACCTCACCCACTACACCGGACCTGAGCACTTGTTTTGGCTCTCTTTCATCTCTTCTTGCCTCTCAGCTCAGCTGACCTCTGTGCTCTCACCACAACTCACCCCATATGTCAAGCCCCTCATTAGACACCTTGAACCAGAACACACAGCGGTTACGCTCACACGTACAGACACCCAGAGTATGAAAACCTATAAGAATACTGTAGATGAGGAATACTTGGAAGATAATGAACCAGTTTCGTTTGAGCCTTGGCTAGACTTCCATGTATGGGTCTTTCTATGCATATATATGTACGAATTTGCGTGTGTGTGAAGGGTTAAGGGTTTTCAAAGACATGCTTGGTGCCGGATAAGCGAGGTCACATGCATGTTCACATGTGCTAGTGTTTTTTTTTTTATGTTATTCTAGATGAAGTTCAAGTTCAAGGTTGACTTGGTAGAGAGGAGAGGTAAGTAAAGAAAAAAAACAAAAACAAGGAATGAAGTGAGAAAAAACAAAAGTTGAGAGAAATGGATACTCATTCAAGCAAAACAATATGACCACCTACAACATCCTGCTTTTCCATATTTCTAGTCATTCTTAAGTGAGAACATGGTTGTTGTGTAGACAGGTTGTGTGTGTGTGTGTGTGTGTGTGTGTGTGTGCAGGGTGGGAGTGAGACATGTCTCTTACAGATGTGAGAAAACGGCTGTGTCTGAGAACGAGTGTGTGGACGGTCTAATTGGCAGAATAGAATTATTGAGTTAGTTAGTGGATTGAAGGTAATTTAATGAGTTGAGTTGAAGCAGAGCTGATCGGGTGCACAACTGTGGGAAAACATGTTTCTCCACTCCACGGACACAAAAGGCTGGAGTGTGTCTGCATTTACAGCTCGTAAGGATGTACAGTCGGCTGAACTCTTGCTCGCTCGCTCGCTCTCTTTCTCTCTCTTCATTTGTCGAGGTTGCCATGGTGATGGGGGAGGCTTTCCCCAGCGGCCCATAATTTCCAGAGAGCCTGTCTGGATGTGACACGTCCTTTTCAACCAGCCGTTGTTTAGATGTTGATTTACGTGTGTTTGTTGCACTTTACCACCACCTCCTCCACTCTTCCAAAGGGGGCGGCCAAACGTTTAAAAGATCAATGATTCACCTGGTAAAACATCCTGAAGTTTTGTTGAAGGGTTTGATTGAATGATTAAAATACAGATAGAGTCCTCAGTTGGATCATAATAACTAGCAGAAACATGTTTCAATGAAGAGCTTGTCATTATGACTTTACCTATGCTGTTTCCCCTCCCTCCCTACATCTTTTGTTTCTTCTTTTCCTCCCTGTTTGAAACAGTGCTTATTTTTCCTCACCCGGCCCATCCCTCTTTCCTCCCAGTAGGCGTTCCTTTGACACATAGGGGTCCAATCACAGACCAGCCCTTTACCCCATCCCTCCGTGGTCAGCCTGTTAAGTTTTGTGTTCAGGGTTTTTTTTCTTTTTACTTTTTTTCTGCTACCCCTCATTGAGCCACTTGAGTCTGGAGCAGATGGAAAGATTGTAGTGGGGGGAAAGTAAGCAAGCAGCAGAGAGAAGAGTGGAAGAAGCCATGCAGAGAGTGAAGCAGCGCGGCGACAATGCTTGATGAACTGAACCACTGACCACCAGATAGTCTTTCTTCCACTTTGACTGAGCCCCAGAGAGGCAGAGGAATCGGACTTGACTGCCCTTGAGTGGGGAGACATCAACTCATCGTTCCAGCTGACGGACAAAACCCAGCCCAGGACGTGGCGAGCAAAAGAAAGAAAGAGTTAGAGACGAGGAAGGGAGGTTTGCAGATGAGAGTTAAAGCAGAGAGGCAGAAGGAGATGCTCAGAGGGACCAGATAGTAAAGAGAAAAGTGAAAGTTAACAGGATTGCTACAGGTGTGTCCACAAAGACTGCTCAAAGAAAGGGCGACACACCAGGGTCACCCAAACAAAAGCTCTTGCAGTGAAACAGGGAGTGAAAGTGTGAGAGCAGACAGAAGCAGTGGGACAGATCTAGATCAGGATGGCCAACTCAGGTCTCCAGTTGTTGGGTTATTTCCTGGCGTTAGGGGGCTGGATCGGCATTATCTCCACCACCGCCTTGCCTCAGTGGAAGCAGTCATCGTACGCCGGTGATGCCATCATCACGGCTGTGGGTCTGTACGAGGGGCTGTGGATGAGCTGTGCCTCGCAGAGTACAGGACAGGTGCAATGCAAGATCTTTGACTCCATGCTCTCGCTGGACAGTGAGTACGATGTTTGAATTTGGCTCAACAACAACCTGACTAACTTGTAGTGGCTTGTTACTCTGATCACCGTCCACCTAGACCTTGAACTAATGAAATTCTACCAACTATTTGATAAAATGATTATATGCTTCTATAAACATATTGTCTTAAAGATTGTTATCATATTTGAAACACGATGAAAACAGTAAAATGTGCAAAACCCTTCATGGGGCACTATGTAGCAATTTATCAGATGATAGAAAAGCACAAGTAAAACTCCAGCAAGCCAATAATCTGATTATATCACCAATAAAGGTTTCCCTCTTTAAATCACATCATGTGTCACACTGTATACTCAGATCGATTTTTTTGGCTGCTGTACTTATTTTTCTTTAATAATCATCTTTTTGATAAAGCACCTTAAGTTTTCATCAGCAAAGATGACAAAAGACAGATCCAGGGAAAACCTTTGCCTTCAGTTTGTCTTCCCAAGTCACCCCAGGAAAGATCTGTGGCGTTGTATCACAAATCGCAACGGGTATTTTAGCCGGCCCATTCATTTGAGCACATGTATTAATCAGCAGAAACAACAGAAGCAGTACGAGCCCTCACTATCTGGGACAAATCTAATTCAGAGGCTGTAAATCTCACTTAAAATGCTTCTGTTCAAATATTTAATGAAGTTCAATTAAAACTCTGAAAAAAAATCATGAAATGTAATATGCAAGGAGTGGGAGGGGGTCAGGAATGTGGGGTTCAGACATAAATTAGCCCAGAATATGAGCCTCCTGTCATCTCCAATCTGTAAGTAAGACCTAGTGACTCATAATTAATGGCACACAGATTATAGGAATCCATCCATCTACTGCCTGCTTAAATCACCCTGTTAGAGCTTCTACTGAAAGACTACGGGAGGGTGGGCTCGGTCAGAAGTGATTTTCACAAACAATAGACCGCTTTGAGTTTGTCTCTTTTTCTTGTGTGCTTTTCTTCATGTGCTCACCGCTCCCGCTGTGGCACACTTGTCTTGAAATAACAAATGAGGTACTTTGCAAACATTTTGGTGTCTCGGTGAGTCATTATATCAAAACATTTTCGGTGGCTTTCTGTGTGACGGGTGCCTGCGCAGATCTCCCATCTCCTTTGGTTCATTGCAGCAATAAGAACAGCGTATTGTCCTTGCAGATGAATAGGGGCTGTTAGGAGAAGAAAAGGGCAGTGTTGAGCCAAACACCAGAGATATTCCCAGAATGCTCTGTCTTCCCCACACGCGCACATTGTTCCATTTGTCCGCTAACACACCCAGAGAGAACACATTCAGACTGAAGACAAACACTGAAGAAAACCCTTTGAAAGAGTTAACCCTACGCACCTCTGAACGAACTCAGAACTGAAAGGACGTGGCCGAGCCTTTTTGATCAATCACAGGTTTATTCAGGTGTTTCCCCAGACAGATCACGAAATGGAGCAGATCAGCATCCAGTCATGTGCCTGGGGTCAGAAAAGGCACCGCAGGCCTGAATCTCATTCAAACATCCCCGTGAGGTTGGTTTGATCAAGCTGTAGCGGTGATTTGAGCTCTGAAGGAACTCTCCTCCCTGGCTACATTCGCAGCAGGAGCAGCATGTGATGGTGGGTATAATTGTTCACCAGACTGTGCTGCGGTCTACTGATGATGTGGCCAAGCAACCGTAGTGGAAACTGTTGGATCTGCTGCAGGTTTACTGAGTATTTTGCTCAAAAAGGAGGTGATGATCGGGATAATACACAGTTGAGGTGGTTGGCTCTTATTGACAGAAGAGTGTGGATGGTGGTGCTGAAAGGACAGCTCTTCAGAACCACAAACATCAGAGCATGATATGAAAGACACGTTGACCCGCCTTTGTCAATCTGCTCGGTCACAACACATAATTGCCCAGTAGTCTCTCTATGTATAGCTTCCTTGGGTTTCTCGAAAGGCGCTATATAAATCTAAGTTATTGTCATTATTATTATAATTATTATGATGATGATGATGACTATTATTATTATTATCATTATTAGTAGTAGTAGTAGACAACTGAGTCCAGTTCTCTAATGTAAACTCCTGTAAAATGGTACTTCTGCTTGCTGAATGCAGCTTAAGATTCATTAGATGAGGACACTGCACTCAGTAAAATGGTTACTGTTGATTTAACAACACAGTAATGTTTCTCACAGTTTACCCTCCTCATAGTGGATCCGCTGCCTAATTAATACTAGTCACTTATTAAGGGATAAGGCTGGCGTTACTATATGTGTTTCTTATGGTCGACAGCCCTACAATTAACCCATGAAAAGACCAACACCAGCAATTATTTAGTTCGCCTCTTGATACTTTCTGGCTTCCCTGCTGTTTGTGGTCTTCAGACCGAAGCCCAATGTTGCCAGTGATACTATACTATACTATACTATACTATACTGTACTATACTGTACTATACTATACTATATTATACTATACTATACTATACTATATTATATTATACTATACTATATTATACTATACTATACTATACTATACTATATTATACTATATTATACTATATTATACTATACTATACTATGTTATACTATATTATACTATACTATACTATTTTAGTATCGGGTTAATACACATTTGCTGCACTAGAGAGTATTTGGGACAGTACGATAAGTGTAACTGGGGTTATGTCAAAATAAACTAGTGTGATTGTTAATAGTAATGCAAGGAAAAGTCACCCAGTGTTACAGTGTGGCTCACCGGTGTGTTTTTAATAGTTTGTGAACAACAATGGAGCTCTATGGAAAAGAAGAATAAGATATATCAGGCTCTGAAATACACACTGTACTTGTACTAAGTAGGTTACCTTTAATGCTGGCTGTTGGCTTTTCATTCAATTTCTTGATAATAATTAAAATCTAGTATCAGTAAAATCAGTAAAAAGTTCTCAAGTTCTCAGGTCATAACTATGAATCACAGTTCCACAGTGGAAAACACGTTGTGTGAAGATAATGTCGTCCCATCCAAAAGAGCTATTAAGGTGGTGTGTGTGAGCAATAACAGCATTTATTCCTGTCTTATTGTAACAAGTAGCTTGTCTCCTTTGTTAGCTTTAAGAGTCAGTCTTGGTCAGTCAGGATAATCACAATACCACCCTGTTTGCTAAAAAGTGAACTCAGGTTAAGGGAAATCCAATTTTTGCCCCCCAAAAAAGTGTGGCAATACAATTAAGAACATTATATCAGCAATTTATGCTTTGATTTTAAAGTGAAAGTGGATTAGAAGGGCTGCAGTTTTCAAACATGAGCTTAGTTTTATAGTGTGGCAGTGAGTGGGCAAGCAGATATTACGTACAACAGAGTCACAAGTGACCTCACAATGGGACCTTACAGTGCCTACACACACACACACATACCAGCAAGCACATGCACTCATTGAAAGGCTGTGGCTGGCACTGCCAACCCTTGGCACTGGAAAGAGAGGGCCTAGTGGGTGAGCCAGTCCACCCATACCTCCCTCCCCCCTCCTTTTAGCCTCTCCTTCACCCTAAAGGCCCCCGATTGCCCCTCTGGCTTGTCACTGACGGAAACTGGTCAGAGTGGTCTCATTTAGGATCGGCATGAACCCCCGCACGCCCTCAGAAGAAAAGAGGAATGCCCAGAGTGGATGAAAAGCAAAGACAATCAAACCTCTCTCTGTTGAAGACTATTCAGATACACCATCAAACGCAGATCTGGAGCCATAAATCAGGCTTCAAAGATTGTTCCATCCTCTCTTTCCCCATCATAAGTCCCTTCAGATCAGCCTCTGAAATGCTACTTTGCTGCAGCACCATGAATGATGGTGTGTGTATTTCTGTCACAATGACAAATGATGACTTTAGAATCCTGCTCAACTGCTTTTTTTGAAGTGATTTTCTTTTTTCTCCTTCTCACTTATGGTCACATTCATTTTCTTTTCTAGGTTATTGAGAAAATATCTCAACTCAAGGTCCAATTACTAGTTTTTTTACCGAAGACCATGATGTGTGAGCGAACTAGTCTACTTTATTAGGGTACTAGACTACTATTTTTTTTTTTAACTACTCTGGTTGAGTGTATAAATTCATTTTCGACCTTGGAAACTGCTGTTTAACCAAAAAAAATAAAAAATCTGCTTACTTACTTACTTATTTACTTACTTACTTACCTACTTACTAGCTTTGAACAGCACAGGTGCAGTTGAAGCTCAGTAAAAAAGCTAAACGACTGTTAATACTGTTAATACTCTATTCTATGAGAGTTCACTCTTGATCTTGGAATTTGTAATTAGACAAAAAAAAATCTTGATTTATGAAGCTTTGAAGACCATGAAATGCAGTTGAAAGCCCTACAAAAAACAATGAGTGAAGCTTGAGTCAAGTTTTACTTTTTTGTCAAACCATTTTATTCTGTTATTTTGTTCTTCTTTCTCCTGTGATGTATAAATGCTGTCTTACACGTCGAGTCACTCTTATTTTAAGCTAATGCCTGAGTATGAAAAGCTAGTTTTACTTTAATTATAATTGGTTAGCTTTGTCAGGTATCAGAATCAGGAGAGCTTAGATAGATAGATTTCTCCTGCTGCTGGGATTTCAACAATCCCCTCGCTTGTTGTAAATAAGACACACTCCATCAGTGCCTTGACAGTATCATTAAGCGCTTAGCATTGCTTTTGTGTTAACACGTTCATGAGCGGCTGTGTTTGAGGCAGTAATGTCTGATCGCTGTGGCGACAGCCCCACGAAAACAATCTTGCTTTGTGACAAAGCCACACTAATCCCACTGTGTGAAACATGTAAAGCAGGCCCTCCTACAGCTTCTCTCTGAGAGAGAGAGAGTTGTGTGTTTCATCTGTGTTTATTCCACCTACAGCAATTGTGTGTGTGCAGACATTGTGCTTTTGTGCACATGTGTCTGTGTAAATATGTTTCTCCCACTAAGTTATGTGTGTGCTGAGGCCTGCGTGGGCAGCACATTAGATTTAGAGAAGGCAAAACCACAGTGGAATGACCTGGAGAAGATTTGGAGGATCATTTAAGGTCCAAGAAAGTCAGCCAAGAGAGTCACCTCTGGAAATGAAAAGGCTGTAATAATCCTGCAGTAAAATGGGACCGTGGTGGACTCTGTCATAAATGCATGTGGTTTCCCATCAATCCTGCATGGCATGTGTAGCTTCATTCTTTTATAATTATCACAAATGTTTGTGTTTTATTCCAAGCGATGGACTGAATGGCTCTATTTGTCTTCTCATCTCCTCACCACTTTCCTCCTTCTCCTCTCCTTCCTTTCTTTTATGTCTTCTATTGTATCACTATCATTCACCGTTCTGTGCTCCACTCTGCAATCCCTGCCTCCTGCTTTCTTTTTCTTTATCTAGTCCACATCCAGACATGCCGGGCCCTTATGGTAGTGTCGGTACTGCTGGGCTTTATCGGCATCATCGTCAGCGTGGTGGGCATGAAGTGCACTAAGGTGGGAGATAACAACCCGGCCACCAAGACCCGCATCGCTGTGACCGGAGGAGCTCTCTTCCTGCTCGCAGGTGTGATTTCTGCTGTTTTCTGTTCATGCTTTGTTCAGTTTGCAACCAAGAATGTGCTGCAGCACGCCCCACAACCAGTGCCTTCAGCAAAAGTAGTGTGGCATTTTTTAAGCCTGAATCTCTCACTGGGGGTCTTCTGGGTAATTAGAGTCCCTGCTGTAAACAGGAAGTGGTCATTTTAGAAGCATTAGCTGCTGACCTCAGACATAAACCACAAGCCCAGGGGAGAAAATTAACTGAACAAGGATGCACCAATTCATTTGTGAGTTGTTGTAACCACAGTGGATGTTTGCAGGCTTAATGATACATACAGAGAACTACTACACTCTTGTTAATCTTTTCTCCCTCCACAGGTCTATGTACACTGGTGTCTGTGTCCTGGTATGCCACTCAGGTGTCTTATCAGTTCTTCAACCCAAATACACCGCCCAATGCCAGGTATGTGAGACAACTGCTGCCACGCTCATACAACCCTTATTCATTTCAGCGGATGTGGCCCTACTCAGGCGGGAGGGATTGTATGTGTGAGCTTCTCTCTTGTAGCCCTTTGCTCTAGATGATGTTGTTGTCCCTCAAATGCTCTCAGAAAAATAATCATCAAGTTATGAGCTCAGCATTGAAAAGGGAATTTTCTATGGTTGGGCTTGGAGCCTTGCAGATAACTGATGATAATTGTGACGCATTTTATTCAGCGTGCATGTATACTGTATTTCGTTTTAATTGTTGCTTTAAGGCAAACTGTCCCTAGGCAAGGCAGTACTCCACTGGGTTAACCTCTCTTATTACTTTCATGCTGAGCCAACAAATAACATAATATTGCTATGAAAACAATTGAACCCAGGAACAAAACTCTTTAAAACTTTTTTTTATTAAAGTCATGTTTCTGCTGTATCTGAATGAAATAGGAAGCGCATTAGGCAGATAACACCTGAAAGTTCTGTTTCCGTTTTGCATAATTAGAAGATAAAGTGCTGCGTGTGATATTTGGTAGAGTCCATGACGATGTGCAGAGGGAAGTCTGTCTCCGAAGTAACGCTGATCTGTGTTCAGTGTTTAAATAACTGTCCTAATGCTGCAATGCTGTAAACTAGTTACAACAATTGTGTTAAGCAGTCATCCATGTTCAGTGCTACGGAATTCATCCAGAGAGGACCACAGTCTTTTTAGGGCAGGAACTACAACCTCAGGTTATTTAGCTGCTAACATTTCTCAATCATGGCTGATGAACATGGCTAGCGTTATCTGCTAAGAGTTGTATCAGAGCTAATATCATCCTTTACATTGCACTTAAAACTGTAAAGTATGAGTACTATGAGTATGAGTAAATAGTAAGGATAGTAAATAATATCCTTTTTCATCCATTCTAGTGTAATTTTTCACTCTAGTGAGAAATGAGATAGAAAGATCCCCTCCCTCAGAGGTAGGTCTACTAAAAATGAGGAAATACAGAGGCAGAATTGGCAAGACCTCAAGACACGCAGTAAAGCAGCTTTTTGAGTAAAACAAATAATTTAGACACATGATCCTTTGGATTATTCTGTCTTTGGTATTCTTGGATATTTCCTGCATAAAACTACTTGAATTTCAGCAAGTCTTGTTTTTGGCTCCCAACAGGCTGAAGCTAATCATAATTATTAAATTATCTTAAAGGTGGTGAAAACAGTGAAACCTCTAACAGTCACAGTGATGCTTTATACCAGTCCTCTTGACAACCTCCTCCTCCCTCTTCCTTGCACAGGTATGAGTTCGGCTCGGCCCTGTTTGTGGGCTGGGCGGCGGCCAGTCTGACGGTTCTGGGCGGCTCCTTGCTGTGCTGCTCCTGCTCTAAAGATGACATGCGAGGGCAACAATATTACCGCCAATCACAGCCTTCCACAGCCAGGGAGTACGTGTAAAACCCACCCCCTTCCAGCAGCCACCCAAACAGAGAGCATCGGACAGGCTTGGCAACACACTCCTCTTTTCCCCTCACATTGTACCTGCTGAAACTAAAGCAAACAAAAAGACTATTGTGTACACACATGCAATCACGTAGTACTCGTATCATGAAGTACAGTACACATACAGTATAACACACACATTTCCCACCAGTGAGATGCACTTTCATGGCTAAAAAAGCTTCAAACTTTAAGAATTTGTGAGCAGACAACCTACATATTCCATGTCAATCATCCAGATAACTTACAATGATAAGTTTGTTTTGTGAAGGGAAACCTCACATGTGCCTTAATATCATTATTTAATGTACTTGAGTAGTGCAGCAGCTAAAATCTGATCCCAGAAATCACAACAAATCAAAGCATTTATTGCTTGGTACACCAAAAGAAAAATACCTATAAAGTGAATTAAAAGGCCAAAAATAAGTTGTATCACAGCAGATACCCAGAGAGAACGGACATGGAGCTAGAAATACCAATACTGCAAAACTTGCTGAACCTTTATTAGCATGTCCTATGCTTCCTGGTTGGAGCTGCATCTGTGGTTTGCCTCCGTATTGCTTTGTGTATTCACAGTCCACTGGTGCAGTAATGTTGTGTAAAGGGAGAGCCCCGATTCACTGTACAAAAACTTGGAAGAAAAGTTACTGAGCGGCTCCTCTGCTGTTGTGGGAGAAACAGAACAATCTCACCCAGGAAAACAGGGCAGTTAGGCCTTGATCACAGAGGACACTGATGTCTGCTGCTTAGACCCAAAGCACAGCTGCAGATAAACAAAGAGCGAGGCAGAGGTTTCACTGTGGAAAAATGATCCTGTTATGGGTTCATAACTTAATGTAACAAAGAAGAAAAGGGCGAGGAACCCATAACGAAGAATGTAGACAGAGCTTGGATAAAGTTTACTCACATGGAGACCAGGTCCCCAGGCAGACATTTAGAATACAGTTGTGGTGAGGCTTGAGGCTTAATCCTCCATTTAGTTATTTATTTTTTCGTCAGCCTAAAAATAGTCTTAACTTTACGTTTAATTAGTCTAAAAAAACACTGGAGCCTATCCGAGTGGCTGCAGTGGTTGCTGACCCACCACCTTACCATCCCAGATAGATCTCAGTAGCTATGGAGCTGATGAAGATAGCTGAAAAGGAAGAAGCAGGTGTGTTCAGTGTCCTGCGTAATTAATGCCTCAGGCAGCCGTTTTGCAACAGGTGAGGGACCACCTCATTTTAAAAGAAGCTAGTCCTGTTTAATACACATAAAATCACTGCACGAGAGCTGCACAGTGGAGGTGAATTGTTTGCAGAAGGTGCCTGCTTAGCTTGTACTGAGTATGAATGCTGTTAATGCTCATTTCATTGTTTTAGTCAACAGATGAGAAGAGAACATGGAGGTTCTCATTAACACACATCACCATGCTCCATTTCCTAACACCGTTCCATTCATACACTCCTTCATCCCATACTCTCTTGTGTCACCAAACCAAAGCCTAGGATCTAAGCATTACATATACTTCTCACACAAGTATACCCATCCGAAGCTACCGGTGCAGTACTAGACCACGAGCTTTATGGGCCATAAGCTAACATGATACTTCCAACAGTTGTAAATAATATAAATCATATCAGCAGTTTAACTACAGGTGTTTTTCAAAGCCCTGAGTACCAGATGAGGGTCAATTACAATAAAAATCAGCAGCCTTTTTAAAACCTGCCTCACATTAGAGCCCGTTTAACACAACAGCAAGTCTCAGTTGGCTTTTGTGTCCCCCCCCCCCCCCCCCCCCCCCCCAATACTCCCACATCACTTCACTTTGCCTCCATTTGTGTTTTTTCAAAAGAGCTGGCCCATCACTGTTCCACATAATAAAGCCATTGACTTTTCTTAGAATGGCTCCCAGTACCCCCATTTCCCTGACACATGGCCTCTCTTCTTGGTAGTCACTTGTTTGTGGAGTGCTCTGTTATTCTCTGATAGGGGGGTTGTAGGTCTATAGGAAATTCCTTGAGCCCTTTAAATAAAGGGGTAGATGTCAGGCGTCACTGGCCTGTCAGTGGCAGCTGTGCTTTGAATAGGGATATCTCAACAACAAGTCAGATAAAACTACCTGCAAAGCTATGTCCGACGAAAAGGAAAGATACAATTAAAGTGATAACAATGATATTTTGGGAAATACCAGTATTTGCTTTTTTGATTTTCTTTTAGGTGAGAAAATCAATGATCTAACTCTCATCTAATTCTCATCAACTCAGTCAGTAAGTCTGTTTCCCAAATTGTCAAACTATTTTTTAAAAAACAACTGGAGACCTAACTTCTAACTTGGGTAGAGTCACTTACTGTGACGTGTTTCACTCTCAATCCATCAAAACTAATAATCATTTGAAACACGTCACCTCCTTAAACTGTACATCACTGGCTGACATGTAGCATCACCTCCCATGCTCCTCCTCCTTTGCTAACATCTTTACGATCATCAGGCGTCCTATTTTCTTTTTAACCCCTCATAGCTGATACGAGAATGTGAGAGGTCTTGATGTGTCTCTTATTTCCCCTCCTGTCCTCTAATCCTGTTCTTCTCTGGCTGTCTTCTTCTCTCCTTTAATTCAGGGCAGAGTTGTTGAGTGAAACTAGTTTCCCTGACTGATCAGCCCCGTCTTTTTTATCGAGGACTGTCCGACTGTCCAACCAGTGTCTTCCCCTTTTTTCCTGTTACCTCATAGACCCTCAATTTGGACCTCTTGTAGTAGAATTTCCCCCCTTTTCTCAGTACTACATCTGCACCTTATCAGTTTTAATGGAAACCCAAATGCATTGTCTTCACCTATTTTCTTCTGACCGTCTGAGCCTTTTCTATAAATAATGGACTCTTAAAGGACATGTGATCAGACCCTCTATTTAAGAAATAAGGCAGTCTCCTCCATTTTCACCCTGTCAACTACACCTCCAACTTCCCCCCCTCTCATTATTGGCCAAAAGTTAACAATGAGTTGAAACCCTTTGAGGTTTTGTTGCGCTGATTTATGGTTTCACTTATATCCTATGACCTCTGGGGTTTGTTTTTTTGTGTCTTTTGGGTTTATTTTGTTCGCTGTGACTGTACTTTGACTGAAACATGTCTTTTTTTCCCTTTTGAATTGCAGACCAAATGTTAAAAGTACCCCACCAGAGAAAAGGGAGCAGTACTTGTAGTTTGGGAGAGTCTTCTGGCCTTACCATGGTTTAGATTCTGTCAACAGACAAAACCCTCTCACTAAGGGATTCAAAACAGACAAACAGACACCATTACGGAAAGAATTTATGAACAGCAACCTTTCAAGCATACTGCAGCATTACACATTGGATTGTTTGTTGAGGTAACACAAATTGTTTGGGGAGGTTTTATGAAAGAGTTGTTTCGGGGGATTGACAAAGATGATATCCTTGTCTGGTCTGTTTTGTTGACTTTGGGAGAGACAGTCATTCAGGGTATGTTTTCTATAACATGTTAAAATGCCCGGGTGTATAGACCACCTATTCTATTCTTCTTTTTTTTTATTTTTACTACATATATAATGTTTTACTACAGTGCCTTATAACACATGTTTGTGCACATGTATGTTTTTGACTTCATGGATTCTTTAGTCTCCCATCCCATCTGAGGGATGTGTCCATAGTTCCTCTGCCAGCAGTTCTGTATGCCTTTATTTTTTATTATTGTTGGATTTCTGAAAAGGAATGTGAAGCTACTCTACAGTACCACTTACAAAACAACAAAGACATAGAACTTCAGCATAGTGCCTTAAGCCAGTGTTTGTAAGAAGCTGTGTGCCTGTTTCCAAGTAGCCTGGATCGAGGATATACCCAATACATTCATTTTGTTCTGCTAAGTGCCAATATGGTTTTGTTTGAATGACAGAGTCGTTGTATTATTGACTCTAAAGGATGTACTGTACTGTGTGCTGTCTCCTGTACTAAGGAACACCAGTTTGCTGAGTGTTCAAATGCCCTTCTGATACCTGCATTTATTTACCATGCCATTCCTTTCTCTAATATTTACCCCCTCGATGTTGTGTATCATCTCATTTACAGTATACCCCTGTCTGTTTCTTTTAGAATAAAGTAAACAGAGACATAAAAATGGATTTGGCTTTGAGTCAGTGCTTTATGAGATGTTTCTCAACCTTTCACCCTCGCCTGACTTTTCGCCCACTCCCCTCGCTCGTTCCTCCTTTCCAGCTCAAATACTTCTTCTGCACCCTGTTGTTCAATAATTGCAGACGTGGAATTCCACTTCTGCTCCAGTGGACTGTGGCACATTCTCAAAGGTGGACTCACAAAGTTAACTTGCTCACCACCACCACCACAACTGACAGCAATGTTTGAAGTTTCTTTTCTTGTTGAAATTTCAACTACAGTACATTTGTTAAATCACGAGCTTGGAGTTAAGGCTTAGCCTCTATTTGGGTGGATGCAGTTTTGTGAACAAGGAGTTCACACTCTAGCTGACAAAACTAATGGAAACCTTCAAAGAATAGGTTCAGATTTACTTTCAAATAAATGCTTAATAAGTTAATTAGCATTTGATCACTCTGTTCAAAGTTCCTGTCTAGACTGGCTATTCATTTAATATTTCAACAATTCCAAAGACGGGGGTACAGAATCCACAAACTTTGCTCCATGTTTATGCCTTATTAAACACTGAACTGCTTTATCATTGTCTCTTTGTCAGGATCAAGATGGGAAGCTAAAAGACGATCAAAAGTGATGCAGCAGAACCAGAGATAATGTCTTCTGTCTATGCCTGTGGACAGCTATGTTTCAAACATGTAGTTTTCAACCCCAACCAATGCTGGCTCAAGTGACATCATTCGATGTAGCGTTAGATCTCAGACAGCTCCCTCTGGAGCCACAAAAGGTTTTATGCGACTTTTTCCATACATGCACTAGAACTTCCTAATGCCAGGAGCCTTTATGAGGCTGCAGGGGTCTGACTTGGCCAAACCAAATTAGTCTTTTACGATGTGTTTCCTCGCTTAGCTGCAGTGGAGGGATAATAATACAAAGAGGAAATTCCGCACTAAATTAAGGAACCAATGCCCACCCAGCAGATCATAACCTTCCTGTTTCAGCAAATTCAGACTACTAAAGCCTTATGTTAACTCCGGTTGAACTGAGCTTTCTTCTACAAAACAAGAACTGTGGACTTTGACCCTTTTGCAACTCAACAGCAACTTAAGAATAAAATGTGCAACCTTGAAAAGCTGAAAAGTTTTTTATGAACATTCATTTTCTTCAAGTAAATGCCCTGGAGATAACCAATCAAGTTCACTGTGCTCATCACAGTCAACAGCTTTCTGATTATATATGACATAACTTCACAGATCTACTGGGACTTCAATAAGAAAAACAATGAAAGAACGTTTTTATTTGGGCAATCACAGCTGAGGACATAACTTCATCACCCAACGCTAAACACACCTGTGAGTTTCAGGCTTGTAAGAAACAAATGGTCTGCTACTTTAAGTCAGTATGTGTGAACAGGTATTTACACTGGAGTCATGCTAGGAAGAGCTCTCTTCATGGTCAGAGGACCATGAATATTCTCTTTAAGAAAGTCACAACAGCATAAATTAAAAAAAAGTCTTGATTATATGGATGATTCAAATTCATTATATTGATGAAGAGTACCATCCCAGACAGACTATAAAAACCAGGGCTCATTGATGAATCTGACTGCATAATTGGTTGGTCAGTTTCAAAGTTACTGCAATGACTGTATTTTTTTTTTTTTTACCAATAAGGCAGACTGAGAGTTAAAATAAGGCCGTTTGAGAAAAGTGCACAGTGAAAACACCAGTGGTGGGAACAGAGTATACATGTGAAATCTCACATACACCTGAAATGTGCGGACGCACCTACACTACCTATGACTATACTGTCTGTTCCACAATACTGATGCACCATTCACAGCATTTAAGACTATCACGCAAAAAAAAAGCGTAGACATTTTCTCCAGCTGTATGTACACTATACGGAAGCATTTCACAACAACTGTGATTTATACCACATTCCTAAAGCTCACATCCAAATTAGAACACATGAATCAGCATTTGTCTCCCCTGTTTAGCTCAAGCAATGGGAGAGATATTTTCCATCTTCTTATCAAAGATAAATCTTTACTGATATGAGATTTTCAGCAACATATACATTCTTTAATTTAATTTAATTTACTTTTAGTCTGAGTGAATAGGTTGATACGCCGAGCAGAGGTTACTTAGAAGATGAACCCAAGAACCGAAGCTTGCATCAGAAACCTAACCATTATAGTAAACACAGGAATGTGTTTTCCTACTTTTAGCACTCTGAATGATGGATGATGTGTTACACATGCATTTGATTGGGACTTGCACATCGTGGTAATTTAGGAATGCGAAACTGGAAACTATCTCCTTTATTGTTGAACTGCAAACATCATAACAACAGTCTAACGAGCTTTCAGAGGGAAACTCGCCAATCATATTTAGGAGGAAAAGGAGGCCCAACATGAGGCCTTTATTGACTAGTAGTACTGAAGACAACAACAATTCTAGTGATTTGTTATTCAGAAAAATAACCAAAATAACGTAATATTTGCATGTTGATAGAAAACTAAGTTGACTAACTGTTGATGGAGCAGATTCTGTCAAGTAAAGTTTTAAATGTAAGTCTTGTAGTTGGAGCTAAACTGCGGTAACACGACAGTGCCGGTTTGGGATGGCTGACTGTGAGTGAGTCTAGGTCGTGTGCTGATGGAATCACTGATGTTAGTCGCACTTTTGATGGTGACTACAGCTGAGGTAAGAGAGCAGAACACACTTCCCACCATCAACCAGTAGGAGAGTCCAAACTCAAATGTTATTCCTGGCATCCCCAGAGTCACCTGTTAGAAAGATGCAGAAACAGTGAAGTAAGCACATCATTTCTTACTATGAATATGCCCTAAAGGCATAAACTCTCTACCTGTGATTTTTCACCCTTCTCTCTCTGATGGTGTTATTAAAAATTCAGCAAGAGCGAATAAAAAAATGAACACCGCAATTTCAAAATGTCTAATTTGATTTCTGTGTTTTTAAAAAAATCTTTGTGAACACCGCTGAGCCACTGCTGCAGGCCTTAATGGTGTCTCCTCCTTCTCTGAGAGTTTTTGTGTAAATTCCACTGCGAGCCACATTAGTTAGCGTGTCTAAGTGGACTGCAGCTCTGTTACTATGGCTTGTGTTGACTGCTCCACTGGTGCAGACAGGATGTCTCCGCTACACAGACGTGCCTGTGACTCAGAGGAGCTTCTCCCTGTTCGCACTACATTAGATATTATGGACACTCCAAATAGTTTTAGCTGCAGGGTTCATCGTAGGCCTGCTAGCACTGCTTGTCCCGGTCTATTGCCTGTATTACTTGTTACCTGTTGAGTGAGGGAGGCTTGCGGAAGGGGGCAGACTTGGTTTGTGGTATGAGCCAGGTGAAATTGAGAAGGAGGTTCATTTTTTGTTTGACTGTCCCATCTATTGGGATGTAAGGGAACCTTTTTGTATATTTACCAAGCTTGGGAGAGAAGGCGTAAACTTTTGTTGAGAACAAGCTCTAAATTAATCAGTCATCTTGTAATAATATGAAATGTTTGACCACTTCAGCTCATAACTCATGAGGGTTGGGCGTCCATGAAGGTTATAGCTCTGTTTTGGACTCCACAAACTCCTGAGAAAAATATCTGACACTTTACCTTCTAATTGCTCCCTATGCACCGCTATGGTCACCAGCTGTAGTCTCGAACTTTGCTGTTTGGTTCTGGGCAGGAAGGCAGGTTTTTTTTGCAGCTGCCTGCTGTGCTTGAAACAACGCTGATGAGAGCAATGACAGTGACCAAAACCATTAAAGCTGCTGGCTGTAAAAGTAAATCACTGAGTCAAAGGATGTTTTTTTTCTTACATGTGTTTTAGATGAGTAACAAGATCAGCATCCACCTTTTCCTATCATCATTAATGAACACGAGAGGGGAGCCACCCAAGATGTTGCTGATAACCTTTGGGAACAATATAATCTGTGCTCAAAGGTCAACTTACTAGCTTTTCTGAGCTTTCAACAGGCCCTCATGATCTTGGTCAGTGAACACTAAACTCATTGAGCAGAGACGGGTGTTACTCCCCTCCAGAATTCGCCTCCTGCTATCATTTGAATGAAGTTCCAAACCAGCACTAATGACTAATGAGCACCATGAGATGCAGTGGTCAGCTCTGAATGCTTTGGATCTACATTGTTTTGTTACACATGTCAAGTTAAGTTTAAGAGGACATGAAATACAGATGATGATGGTTGTTAATACAAATGTTAACATGAAATGAATATACAAACAAGCAGCTCTTGATAATAAGCACGTTGAAATAAAGGAAATGGCACCTAACTGATTAGCAGTATTGATGGTCAGCGAGGTGAAAATATTGAAGGTCCTTATCAAAAGAGTGTGATAAATGGCTACGGAAAGGTGTTTTTATAATGAAGAATTAAATAGATATGAGCTTAATGGCAGCTGACAGGAAGTTAAGATGATGGATCATATTCAGTGATTTTGTTGAGACAGTGTTAGCAGAAACATCCTGAATGAGAGACTCAAAAAATGCTGTGGTGTTGTGTGATGACCTACTTCCTGTCTGTATCTGGTGTAAGTTTCCACCCCGTACCACAGCAGGCCAGCTGCACCACACACACCTAAGAGAGACGCAACCATTTTTTCAACATTTCAGTTCAACATTACAACTGTTGCTGCTTGACGGAAAAATAACAAATGACTTAATTGTGTGGAAACGTGTTTGAACCGGGGAATGATATGAATGTGAAGTAGTCGCTCACTGTGCAGAAACCACAAACCAGACAAACTGCTTCTGACTGGATTTGATTAAGGCTGTTTTTGAGAGTAAGGAGCTGCAGTACAGACCTCCACACAGAAGGAGGGCGCCAGAGACCTGCAGCAGTCTGCCCTGAGCCAACGCACTGGGGACCAATGTGGTGCACCTCAAGCCGGGTATCATGACCAGAGAGGAGACCACAGACAGAACACACATCCCCACCGACGTTACTCTCATGACCAACAAATCAGCTGTGGGAAGAAGAGATGAGAAAAGCACGGCGAGATGAATTTGATTATGTTTTTATTGTATGTTCATCTGTATGTGTTTGCCTTTTAAACTAAAATGTGTGCCGATCTCGGGACAGGTGCTGCAAATTAAAGTAGACAAAAATGCTGTGTTTGTCCTTTTTTGCAATTTTTGACAATGTTTTACTGGGTCATTAGAAACCTTTTACCTTTTAATATTAATTAACATTAGCATTAGCATTAGCTTTAGGTTTTAAAATGCAGGATTAACATCTTTCATTTTTATCAAATCTTTGACACAAGCTTTGAGAATTATCTTTCTGTAAAGCTCTTTATGTCTTTTACTCTTTTTTTTAGGTTTTGGGGGAAAAAATGAAAAAGTCAACGAAGCTGAATTGAATGTCCAGTCTGAAATTCCTCTTTGATCATTTAAATTATGGATATTCATACATTAAAAGTGTTTAACTTTGGGTGAAAAGTCAATCTTTCTGTGTTCACTATTCTGTTTTTCCTGTTGTGTATAACACTGTGACTGAGAAGTACTGCTTGTACAGTTCAGTTTTGAGTTTGTGTACGTTACTTGATTTTTGATATTTGATGTTACCAGCTCTACTTGTAACTGTGGCCACAAGTTACTGTACATATTAAGATTTTAAATAGATTCTCCATGTGACGAATTGTTATACTGTAACTCACAGTATATAAACTAGTTCAAACATAGCTCCACCTCGACCAGCTTCATGCCTCTGTAATTATCAACCTGAACTAAAATATATAGTAATTGTAGTATTATTACGACTTTTGGTGTGTGTGTGTGTGTTAAAAGACCTGCAGTGGCAGCAATAATTTGAATTTTGGTGGGTCTATACTTTAAATCTCAGATTTGACCTCATGAATAACTAATGGCGCATCAGGAGCAGCAGCCATTAGACACGTCTGCAGTGAGGGAGGGGAAGGGGAACATAATTGCAGTGAATGTGCGGTTGTACCTGGCAGATTCTCCATGTAAGACACTGACACATCACATGTCCTCAGGCCCACCAGGCTGTCGTGAACACACTCCCCCCACAGGCCTCGACAACGGGAACTCAGACCTACTGAGGCCAGCTGGTCTTTAGCTCCTTGCTGGAGCAGAAGACAAATTAGAGTGTGTGAAAGGTCCGATTGCTAACACAGGTATTATGATTAAAGTCAGGGAAGGCCTTGTTGTAAATCCTCCTCAACTGTAAGCAGTAAAATAAAATATTTGGAATTGAAAAACTGGACTAAATATGTTAATACATTAGATGATTGGTTGTCTGCCATGCCAAAGCTCAGAGTTTACCCATCACTGTATCACTGCAGTCGGATAGACTACACAGTAGTGCAGCCTAGTGGTTACTGCACACCCATCTACATACAAGGTTTAGCTGTGATTGCAGATGAGAAGTTGTGCATGAGTGCAGACATGTTTCTACCCTCCAACAGTCCTTTCCAGCAGCAGCGATTAGCAGCAGCAAGCTTGTCAGCGCTATCAGCAGCCCCAGGACCTCCGTCTGTCCTCTGCTCATCCTGTCCTCTTGTCAGCTGGTGGAAACATTAACAGCTTCCTTCATAAAAACATCACAAATGACTTTGCAAATCTTGAACAAGTGCCGGAATGTGCCTCAGTGACAAAGACAAGCAGCTGCATTCTCAGATGTACCTGCCAAGCATTTCTGAAATAAGTGTTATATGGAGTTAATGACCCGTGCACTCACAACACCGTGCACCCTCATATTTGTCTGTTAAACATGAAGCTACCAGAGCTGCCAGATAATTTAACTTGGCATACAGACTGCGAAAACAGGGAAACAGCTGTCTCGGTCCAAAGGTACCAAAAATCACCTTCCAGAATCTGTAAAACTCACTATTTAGCTTGTTGTATCTTGTTTGTACGGGGCGTCGTGTGTTAGACTGGCAACCAGCAGTAACTCAGATTTAAATCAGAGAAGATTTTTTTTTTTGAACATGTTAAAACAACATAAAAAACAAACCGTTTACCAGCAGACACACAGCAAACAACATAAATAAATATTTAGTAAATATTTAGTCTTCCTACCCCTTTCCTGGGTAATTAGGTTTCAGTGTTTATTAGAGGCGCTGCTAGTTGTAGGCCTATTTAAATACCATTAGATAGACCTACGCTAGCAGTTCCCCCCTGCCTCCTGTCTTTGTGCCAAGCTAAGCTACCCAGCTGTTAGCTGTAGCTGCATATTTACCTTACAGACCGGAATGAACGCATTAATACAACAATGCTTCATTATTATTACCTATTACAGTACAATGTGCTCTTTTTTTATAAGCCCATCTTGTGTTTTTTGTAAAACCTAATAAGTCACTACTAACTATAGCTGTCAGATAGATGTGGTACAATATAACAGTACCTAAAGTACTCAGTAATTTATACTTATGTACAGTTGCCTCACACAAAAATCAACCTAATGAACATGTACAGGCTGTTTAAAGTAAAAAATAAACGTTAGGGTGACCAGATTTAGAATTGTTTTTACAAATGTTTGTTTGTCAAAGTAAAACCTACCTGATTGTGCGGAGATAAAGGTTTGTGGAGAGGGGAAATCAAACTGAGGCAAAATAAGAGAAAAAAATATATCAAGAGGAAGAAAACACTTTGTATACAACACAGATTTAATATACAAAAAAAACAGCCCTTAAACAACTTCCAAAACTTGAAGATGGTTACTGTACTTTTAAAACAGATCAGCTTCAAACATCTTAAGGAAATGTTTTCAAAGAAGTTACATTATCTTTTAATGAACTAAATTTCTGAAAAACGGTTAAAATGATCTTTTCCTGTGGTGAAACAGCCTTTCTATAAATATCTTAAGAGAAAAATCTTAGTAGTAATCTTGCAGCTGTCATGAGGGTAATGAACAGTGCTGTGGAACTATAGAAAACAAAAAACACTTACCTCTTCAAAAATGTTTTAATTCAAGGACTGACACAAAGTGGTTCTGTTCTTTCCCCCAAAAAGAGGAAAGCAGGAGAAATGTGGTGCTTCAGAGTGTGTACATGAATGTGTGTCTTTGCCCTTGATCACTCCTTAATAAAGTGGTGTTGTCCTGTGTTAGTGGCGTTTGGCAAAGCACTGACTTTAAGGGTCTAAACACATTAACCATGCATGACCTTCATAGCTGCACTACGACTTTCCATTTTGCTCTCCGTTCTGTTTATCCTATTAGAGGTTTCACCCCCGTCTCAACTTTGACTTAAAAGAAAAACAAGTTTTCCCCCCTGAAAACAGAAGAAAATCCGCCTCATTCGAAGACATTTTGTGCCGTTTAAAGAGCCGTGGAGATATTTGTGTTCAGATGACGAGATAAACAAGAAAACACTTAAATGCATCACAAAGAAAAAAAGGGAGTGAAAGAAACAACAAGGCAAACGGGGGGGCAGACACAAAGAGAGAGAGTCAAACTATAGTGAGATGCTCAGATGGATTATCGTGGTGTGAAACTGCCAGCGGGCTCTGTTCCAGTCGCCTGTAAGCTGCTGCTGGCAGGCTGAAGAGGGCAGTGTTTGTCTTCCTACTGCACCACACCTCACTGGGAAGATCTGAGTTGTTAAACTAAAAAAAAAAAAAAAAAAAAAAAAAGCTCTTATCCATAATTACTTTCAGTGATGTATACGGAATCCAGAAAGCCCTCTGCATATTAATATGTAGCATTAATAGGTTTCACAATAATTAAAAGTGAAAAAAATAATCATTTAGAATTTCCAAAGATTAGTTCAGGTCTTATAAATAAATGTGCTTTAATGAAAATAGGGGGATTTGGTTGCAAGCGTTTCTGCCCGGCCAGTCATTAGTAATGGAGTTGAACAGTGACAAGTTAGCTGTGTGTGTGCGTATGTTTGTCAGAGATGATGTAAATGTAGTCAGTTTTTGTCCTTGTGTGTGCATGATCTGAGCTGTGTTTACGTTGTTATGAACATTAACATAAAAATCATTTAATGGGATTTTATGTGCGTGTGTTTTGTGTGGCAGCGCTTGTGTGCATGATTCGCTACCCGTATCTTCAAGTCTCGCTCCATCCCCATCTTCTCTCAGCATCACTCCACTCCATCTCCTAACAATATGGCTTAAAACCTCATAATCACCTATTGATTCCTCATCATCATTACCACAGTTAGGGTTGTGTATGAAGCCTCGTCTGAATTGGAGGCTGAGGCACCATCGCATGCTGCCTTTGATTAGAACAAGGTCAGTGGGATCGATCAACCCTGTGATTGGAGACTTGCTATGAGAAACGACTATTTCCACAGGCACTGCCGGCAGAGCCCGTCTCCTCCTCGGTCCCATGTCTGCAAACAGTGAGTGTCGGCTGGTGTAAGACCACACACACACACACTAACCACACATTAAAACACATTAAAAAAAGGTAGGTCTGCCTCTTCACTAGCCACAGGACAAGACTCTGTATCAATCACATGAGACAGCATCCTCCTGTGAGGCTGGTGGTGACAGCAGCTGTCTGGCTGGTAGGCCTCTCCTCGCTTTGGTCAGCCAGCTCCTCTCTTAATGTAGACGGGTAAGAAATTATTTTGCAGGCATTCTGCTCTTCTCCTGGTCTCCTCAGGTGCGTTCCATCAGTGGATATTTACGAGTCCTCCCACCTCCACCGTTGTGCAACGTCAGTATTGAGCCTACAAGCTCTTTCTGCATGTATCCAAATCTACCATACTTACAAAGATGTGAGGATGAAGCACATCAAATCCCCCCACACCGCCTGTTTTATATGCAAGCCAGCCTACACACCACCAGTGTCTTGCCGTGCGGCTGATGTGCAGACTTACAATATGTTGGGATACAGCACTCCACTGTCACATTTGCCACACTGCCAACACTGATGTGCGTCAGCTCCTCTCCAGAATAGCAGCAATTTTTTTCTCATCCGCTCCGCAGATCCCCTCATCCCAGCTACTGTACGTGGACTACTTCTTCTGTCTATGTGATACCTCCATTGTGCTGCTTTCACCATGTAATTCTCAGTGTCTTTTTTTATATAGTACCACTTGACATCACCAGTCAGAATTTTTTAGATTCTACAAGTAAGGATTTAATAGATGTCTTCAGACAATATTATAGAGGTTTAAATTCAATTTAGATAAAAACATTTAAATAATAATCCAACATCCTCTTGTTGGCTTGTTGACTGCAGAAGGGAAACTAGTAAATGGGCCTTGTATCTTTTTTTTGTCACATTTTCATGGACTTGAAGACAGTTTAGACTTTTTGTGGCACAGAAGGACGATATATGCCTTATTGATCCTGGAGCAGGCCTGAGGGCTGACACGACATCAGAAGAAAAGAGAACAATGGTGTGTGACAATTTTTTGCCTATTTTTAAATATACAAACAGTGATCAGCACCATTAATGAATTAGAGCATTTCGAGCGATGCCCTTGATCTTATGGAGAATTCTAATCTTTGAGTGACATAGTAACCAGCAGCTTCATCCAAACTGCAGAGGAACCTGGACTCAAACTGACAGTAAAACCTAATGTCAAAAATCACAGTCTTTCACCATCTCCCCTCTCATCAGCCACTGAATAACAAACCATTAGAGGATTCAGAAGAGTCTGAAGTAATGAAGTCTTTCAAACTTTCGCAATTCAAATAGTTGTGTGTCTCCGCTGCTGGCGGCTGTGATGCCTTGGGCAGCATCACAAATAAAGACATCTCTGCATCTGTTCTGTTGTCTTGCTGATCTTTGAAGTCTTTCCATTGAGAGACTAAAAATTCATGCTTGGTTTTTTCTTATCTTACTCCTGTTTTTGCTTTGAGACTTGAGACTAATCTAATTCATTTTTTTTTCTTGGATGGCTGAGGGCAGAGATGTGCCTACCCTTCTTCGCTGCACCTACAATCCAAAATAGCCTGAGGATTTGGGAATAATTACCGTCATTTTCCTCCACTCGTCGTGCTGGACCCCAAACTAGGCTTTTCTCTATTCCACCTAAAACATTTGAAAATAAAGCAATGCCTTCTCACGCAGTTGTTACCTGCTGCCAAACTCTGAGTGATGCTTCCACTGTGAAGTTGGCTAAACTCGGGACTTCTTTTCATTTCTTCCGCAGGTTTGTCGAAGCGTCGCTGCTGACTCGGAGAACTCCGTCATTATATTAACTGCATACAAGTGATTACTTCCAGTCGCAATCACCAGAATCAAACGTTGGCACGCGTTCGTGCACAGATGCACACACGCACATACACATGCATACACAAAAATACAAATGCAGTTGAACCCACAATAAGTCGGAGATCCAGTTAAAAGTGTGTTTGGGCGATCTCCACAGCTGCAGGCCCAGCAGCTGACAGCTGGAGTGTTGTGTGATATAGAGTGTTTGTCGGTGTGCATGATGTGTGCCCGAGTGCGCGTGATAAGCTGTGAGTGATTATCATTGTTGTTGTATCACAGTTTATCACGCCACAGGAGAACAGTTACACTCACCTGGCCATGTTTTCCCTGGAAGCATCATCATTCTGATATGCACACACACCCACACACACACACACACCCACACACACACACACACACACACGGGTGCAAAACTTAATCTAATCTGTGTGTTTTCTCTCTGCTGCAATAATACAGCGGCCTAATTGGCTCTGACAACTTGGCCAACTCAATTCCAGCCAGCCTCGCCCAGAATGCCTCTCTATGTCTCTAATTAGGTCCAATCAGCCGGAGTGATATTTATCGATTCACCTCATCCCTCTTTCTCTCTCACACACACTAACACACACGCTCTCTATCTCTCTCTCCTTCACACCGGCCTCCCTTCAGTCTTCCTGTGTTGCCTTCTGAAGGAGACTGTGTTCCTCCACTCTTTGGCTAATTTTAGTATGAGTAAAATAATTATGATTGATGCAGGTGCCTCTCTCTTCCTTCAAAGCTTTTTAAATAGATAAACCCCCCCTCCAAAAAAAAGAAGCAAAAAGGTAATTAGCGTGCGAGGATGAGCGAGGAGAGAGGCCTTATCGAGCCGTTATCAGTTCGCCTGCCCCACAGCTTTAAACATCATATTAGATATCTTAATCGTTCATTCTGACAGGGGCGTCAGGGACAAACTTTCTCATTTTCCCAGCCAATTGATGTGCTCTATTTTTCCCCCTCTGGTTCCTAACTTGTTTTTTTTTCCTCCTTTTCTTTTTTTTTTTGAGAGACACACAGCCGTCAGCTACGTGTGGAGAATTCTTGATGCTTTAATTCATCTAAACAACCTTTTAGCCTCGCTCCAAATGTAATGCTACAATTGAGAGTCTGAGCAAAGTCAGGGCTTGTGTCATTTTGGGAGTATTGACGTGCCAGCCTCGCTGCAAAAGACACGTCTGCAATGACATTGGAGTTGATGGTTGTTTCTTTAAGTCTGTGATAGGATAGTGGCTGGATACAGACAAAGGGAAAGGGGAGGGGAGAGATTAACTGCACACACACTGTATTAGATGGCAGCACAGGCTATTAAGTCAAAATTAGTTCATCTGACCATCACGCTATGTATCATGGTCCTGCATGGCCTAGTTGGATTTGACCAGTAGATCATGGTGGCTAGAGCGACCCCACATATATCTCTTACTCAGGCATTTATTAATATTCATTGTGAGAGGAATGTTGAAATTATGAGCTCAGCGGACAAAAAAGGGAAATCCTTTTAGAAAAAGTCAGGTGACACAAAGCGTACAGGGGACATCAGCAGTGCTCTTTTTCCTCCCAACAAAAGCACGACTTACTCTGACACGGGGGTAATTTCCAAGTCAATGCGATTAATATGAAATAAAAGATGACTTTTTTCTGTGGATTAGTTGATATCCTACAAATATTGAGTTTCATTTGATAAAATGTGTGTATTTTGTTCAAATGAAAGAGAAATCATCACTTTGAAAGAAGATTTATGGAACATTGAATTAAGCCACTAAAGTCAGCTATTTTTTTTTTTTTTTATCAAAATAGAATACATGATACATTACTACAGCAATACAGTCACATTTTTCTAATCGGTTATTATTTGTAAAAACATTTTTTTAAGTGGCACTGAAAACTCATTGAGCTGTATTGAAAACAAAGAGACTTTTAAGAATGTTTTTTCCAGAAAATATTGCACAAATGGCATAATGTACCATTTAGCAGGTAGAGAGGCAGCATTTTTTTCACCACTATGCGAATCCCAAAAAAGAGAGGAAATATTAGATTTACTTACACTTAGCAGGTGGCCACAGACGTGACTGAATTAATGATAATGTTGCTCTGCATTTGCTTGAACTCTTTGTCAGAGTAAATTATATTATGCTACTTAATACATGTCTGACATAATTTTTTCCTCTTTCTGAAAAGATTTCATATGATTGGATGAGTTTCACAGCTTTTCAGGAACAAATATTAAGAATGCCGGAGTGACTGAAATGCTCAGGTTACTTCTGGCACACACCCTGAACTGTGATATCTAGTGTGACAGTACTGGATTGGGCCTAAATGAACTTCAGATGAAAATTATGTTTCCCAAATCAGAATGATGTTCCCTGAATCAGGAGGTTCAAAATATATCGCCAGTGCATCAAATCCAAAACATCAGCATCTCAGCAGTGATCTGCAAAATCCTGGAGGTGACTGGACCGGTCACCTGCAAACCTCAGTCTAGTTTTAAAGGCCAAAACAACATGGATTTGTAGTCTTTTTAATAAAGCAGCAGGCTGCCTTCATCACTCTATCACTGCTAGAGTCCAACCTTTAACTCAGTCTACTTTCCCTCTTACTTGCTCTTTCATACTGAGGTGCGTGAGGAGTAGCGCTCACTGAGGCTTCCTGACCTCTACATAACCCTGATTTAAGACAGAATGATGCTTTCTGATCTCTGCAGCTCTACCCAAACCCTCTTCTCCCTGTCTGTGTCAGTGTCTCTCCCCCCCCCCCCCCCCTCTCCCTCTCTGTTCTGTGCTGTGTGTGTACAGGCTGGCTGTTTGTGTACCTGCAAACTGACAGACTCTGCTTTGATCAGGTCTGAGCCCTGGGGGCAACACACCGCTGGCCCTCCTCTCTAGTTGTCTGTGCGCGCACACACACACACACACACACACACACACACATTCAACTTTCACATACACTCATTCATGTGCACACCACAGAGGCAGAGCGAGATGATGTGAGATAGATGGGGAGAGAAAGAGGGAAGCAGCAAAGTCTTTGATGTGCTCAACATTTTCTGTGTTCATGTTTCAAACAGCAACTATCATGACATGCCAGAATGTAAGAGGAGAGGCTCAGAAAAGATTGGACGATGGCTGATTGACCCTTCAAACCTGGCCAATCCTAACAGGGGCTGATGTGAAAAAACACAGGGACGGGCTCGTCATCTCATTTCCTCTCCACTTTGAGACACGGCCCCTACTCACCCTTCTGACTGACAGACATCCTCTGACTGGCTCTTAAAGTGAGCACCCTGCCACGGTGATTAGCAGTTTTCAGTTATCCTGCCAGTGTGTGTGTGTGTGTGTGTGTGTGTGTGTGTGAGACGGAGAAGGGCGCTGGAGATTTTAAAGAGCTGAAATTGGCTGCTCAGATGCCCCGGCTCTGACCCCTCTCAAGCGAGCCAACAAGCAGATGGCATTCAAGTAGTTGGACTGCGGGTGGATGGAGTGGAGGTTGAAGGCGTGGTCGGTACAATGAAGTGGCGGGTTATCTCAGTTCTGCTTTCCAATCCTTTTAGGACAGGCATGGAGGGGTGCGTTAAGTGATTTTTATTTGGGTGATTAAACTGTCTATTCAGTGAGCCAGCTGAATTCGAACCCCCTGCTGGGCCACAGACACGATTACGGAGGTTACAGATGTCACTTTTCTCTCCTCGGATCATCTTCTGCCATCGTCTTGAATACCTGCCTATAATCCCATCATCTAACTCTATCCGTTGCATGTAGATGTATCATTTATTCCCCACCTGACGCTTTGCTGATGTAAAAATGATTTTGTGTCCAGGTAAACGTTTCATGTTTCAGACACGGGTCTCGTTGGGGAAATTAAGTCTCCCTGGACATATTTCCTGGGTGGGGAAACACTTGAAAGGTCCAATCAGAAATGATGATCCCCAGCGCTCTACTGAGCACACATGATGATGATTTGGTGCTATCTATCTGCCATGGAGCAATGCTTCCTCCCAGGTTGCAGGTTATTAACTGACAACACAGGGTGATGAGGAATGAAATATAGCCATAGCTGCCATACTGGATCTAGGTCAGGCTAGATCTAGACGAGGTAGAACGTTCTGGTGCGAGATGGGCTGTGGTGCTGGAGGGGGGAAGGCAAGGCCCAGTGAACAAGAGATTTTATTTCTTTGAATTTTTCCTGCTCAGTAAACCACTTGCAGCCCGAAGCCAGATGGGACAGAGCCAGTGTATTCTGCAGAGAAAAAGCAGGTGTCTACTGTAGGACTCCCATCGCTGTTGCTCACAATCATACCCTGTTTTAGTGAGATGCTGATAATTAGAAATTCACAGCCAAAGCTTTTCCAGATGTCATACCATGACTGATACCCTGGCATTGTCTCTGCTGACCTTCTGGACACTGGTCAAATCAGCTATTGTTCCATTGAGGGCTGTATTCAGTCCCTGCTGTGTCAGACAGTAAAAAACAGCTATGCAGGTTTCAGTTCTCCCCAGAGTACGCACAAACACACAGTGTACAGTATCTATCCTTCATCATCTGCATGTTGCTTCATTGCAAAACAAGACTTAGAGTCTACAGCCATGCTAGAGGCTCTGTGGTGCCGTACCTAGTGTCAGCAATACTAACATCAGCGTGCTGACATTCTCTCTGACAATGCTGACCTGCTGATGTGAAGCAGATATAATATTTACCATAGTCACCATCTTAGTTTAGCTAGTTCGTATGCTTACATTTGCTAATTAGCACAAAACACAAAGTGCAGTTGAGGATGATGGGAATGTTGTTGTTTGGTCTGTAACCAAAGTACTGCATTAATTGAAATTTTGATATGATGATGGTGCAAGATGGAAATAGATGATGACCGAAGTCACTGGCATTGATCTTCAGGGACCATGGGTATCTGTACCAAATCTCATTGAAAACAATATAATAGTGTTTGAGACATTTTACTAAAAAACAAAAATGTCGACCTCAAAGTGAGGCTACAAGAAAAGGACCATAAATGTTTGAACAAAATTTCATGGCAAGCAATCCAATAATTATTGACATTTTTAGGTCTGGACCAAAGTGGTGGATATTCAACCTCAGCTCTTTAACACCCCCCCCCTGCCACCGTGTTGACACACATATACACAGACATGCTTAAACTTTCTAGACAGCCCTTTATCACTAGGCTTATGACACTGTTGCTACTCCTAAACTAAACTAAAAGTTGGACTGACAAAGAGTGATTGGTGGGAAAACTGGATTACCACTGTCATAGCAAATGATCTTCACTGATTGGTGGTCCGAAGATTGGTCATATCTGTGATTAGCTAGCCAGCTGTAGCCAAAGTCAAGCAACTAAACCCAGACTGGTACTACGACTGGACTCGTACTACTGCTGATGTTTTGTTTGGTGTTTATCGAAGAATCATTGAATGTCTGATTAATGAACTCCTGAAGCAACAAGCTCAACACGGCTCTCGGCTGGCTGCGTTCCAGGTGCTCCCTCTGTCCTTTTGCCAGATGAAAATGGATGCACTCTTAGTGAGCCCTCCTGGGCTATTGTTGTCAGACGAAGCTCCCCCTCGATTCGACTTGATGAGCGACAAGGATTTTCTCCCGCTGTCAAACTCCTTCATGCCACCGGGGCATCTGAGGGAATGCAGAGGGGGTTCCTCTCTCTATTTCCTAAAAAAGCTTTTTTCCAGCGATGTCCCCCAGGAGGAAGCAGTCCAGTGTTGTGGCCATCAGACACAGCCGTGCCGGTCACTCTGGCTGACCAGGCTAACCTTTCTGACCTCCTTCCCAGAACTGCACCGCATTAACTGAGACTCTGAGTTCATCTTAATCAAGGGATTTAATAGTCAGGTTTGTGGAGTCACAGGGGAGAATTCCCCACTGTTTTGCTGGTGTCAAGACTTTGGATACTGTTGAAAACATGTCCACACTGTAACCGTACATACAAGCATTTTTGGTTCCTTTTGAGCAAGGAGAGATCTCTGTAGAACTATTAAGCTTCACCCCAGCAGGCCTACAACAACAAGCCTATTGGAGACCCTGATGAATAAATACTAAATACCTTTATCACATTTAAAGGTAGTCACCATCAGACTTCAAAACTCCTCACCTGTAACGTGTGTGTAATTACACAATGTAATCTTTTCCTCAGGTTGTTAAAACCACAAGTTTTCTAGAAACAATACTGTGGACATCAGCGGTAGCTACAACCTTGTTAGGTAAACTGCTGTCTCTTATAATGTTAGATTCTCTAAACTCTCTGATCTTAGAAGCCAAATATTAACAAAAGCAATGCCCTGGGGTGCCAGATCCAATAATAACCATGTGGGTGAAGATAATAATTAATCTTGCCCATAATGTGTAAAAGTTACATGCATGTTATATATGACTGTTACATGAGAATCTGATTTTGCCGTTTAAGTAGGAAGACTTGTTGGTACTATAGGTCTGGACACAGTTCATCAGAGAATTGTCTTCTTAGTCTGTCTCTTCATCATGTATGTATTTGTATCAAAAACCCAACTTTTGTGTTTCACCACCAGCGTTTTTTTAAAGGGAACTGAGAGTGTTTTTTAAAGTTGTGTAGATATATTATATACATGTACATATTTGTTTTTGGGGTCACTTTTTAGGTTTGAGGACAGACAACAGGGAGGCATGGCCCAGTTACAGTTGCTTCTTATGATACCTGGGTTGCATCCATCTGCCACATTCAAGCCTGGTTCATCACATGCAAGAAGAGTGAATGAGAAAGAATAAAAAGAGACTCACTATAGCCTCATCACGAAGTGAAAACATCATATATATTAAGTCTCTCTTCTGTTAAAGATAAAATCATGAACACAACGTGTTCTAATGCATTGTGGGTTGCATTTATTTTGTTTACACATTTACATGTCAAAGGCTTTTTTCTGTGCCAAACAGGTCAGAGTGCATTTTCATACTCATACACAACACATAACCAAATAGATTTGCAATTTGTAGTGGGAAAAGAAAAAACACATTATATGGGATTGACATGCCAGAAACATGTTCACAACATAAACATATTCTCTTCATATAGCACAAAATATACAGTCTATTTAGTAAGTAAACACTTATTTTTTGTGTGTCTTTACAGTACTAAATGCTGGAAATACACTGTATTATCCACATTAGATGAACTAGGGTCACGTCTCAACCCTCCAGTTAGTGGTGATATATTTGTCCTGCCCTCTGCTTTCGTGCCGGTGCAACTCTTTCTTTGTCTTTTGCTGGTCTTGACTGTGAGGCATTTTGGGACCTCTGAGTAACATGAATAACTTTATACAAATGAAGTCATCTCTGTATTATCATTCAAATCTACTGCCGTAGTTCCCTAAAGATAACACAATAACTTGTGCAAATGGATGTACTTAATTCAGTGTGTGATCCCATGGCAGCAGAGATGCAGTTTTCCTGCATAATTAGGACAATATTGATTGATGTGGTATATCGCTCAATCTCTGTAATCTGCTGTGATCTTGAGTTGCATATGCTCCATCACAGTTTTCAATGATTACAGAGCTGGGTGAATCCTGTGGCTGACTCTGCATTGGTTGACAGCATCCCTTCAGGTGGTCCAGACTCCATTACAGACAGGCAGTCCATCTGCAAACAGCAAAAGTCCCTGCATATTGCACTCACATATGGCGCGTGTATGCCAAGACGAGACTGGAGACTGAAACAGGCGCACATTAGAGAAGATATGTGGCTGCTCAAAGATTATCTCTGTCTACAAGACGCATGTAAATGTTCCAATTTTCTCTCTCTGTGATTCAGAGTTCACAGCGGAAATGGAGGCTGCTGGCCTTTTGAGCTTTTGGAAAAATATGAAACAGCTGCGACTCTGCGACTGCCCATTGCTCTCTTGTTGTGGACTCAAACAGAGACTGCAATTAACCTAAGTGAAAAAAATGCTTTACTTTAATTCTTGTAAATGAGCGAGACCATGAAATAGAGGCTCGGAGATTTCCCTCTCCACATCTGGCTGTGAGTAACCAGCCAAGGGACGTCACGTCCCATTCGGGGGGCAGAGGTCAAGTTATTGAAGTGGAAATCAATGGTGGATTCCCAGGTGGCCTTAAGAGGACTAGAAAGGAAAGGTACATTTCAAACAAATAAATAGCAGCATTTTCAAGGTGCCCTCCCAACTTCACAGCTGTGGATTGATCTCGCTGGTTTAACCCAGAGGAGGAAGCAGAGAATGGGAGAAGCAAGGAGAGCCTCAGTCTAACTTGCTTTCTTTTATGTAATTGCTACTTTTTCACCTTGCTGCTGACATGCTTCCTCCCTGCGTGGGTGCCAGCAAGGCTGGGACTGCAGTCCGTCCAGACTTACAGGCGGCTAGTCAAGGGTAATCTACTTCACACACGGCCTGGGCTAGTGTACTCTTTCTTACAGTCAAGTCTAACAAGTCTTTGAAAAATGATTTTTTTAAGTTTAATTAGTGGAGACAACTTGATAAAAAGTGAAAGACAGCTGAGGCTTAAATTTCCACCACAGAGCAGGGCTCAGAGTAAATATATTTGACGGCAATTAATTTATCCATCCATCCATCCATTTTCTATACCGCTTATCCGTCATGGTCGCGGGGGGAGCTGGAGCCTATCCCAGCTGACTTCGGGCGAGAGGCGGGGTACACCCTGGACTGGTCGCCAGCCAATCGCAGGGCCACATACAGACAGACAGACAGACAACCACTCACTCTCACACTCACACCTACGGGCAATTTTAGAGTTACCAATTATCCTAATGTGCATGTCTTTGGATTGTGGGAGGAAGCCGGAGTACCCGGAGAGAACCCACGCTAGCATGGGGAGAACATGCAAACTCCAAACCCCGGACCTTCTTGCGTTAAAAGCAGCCTTGCGGTGGCCTAATGGGCGACACACTATGGACTTGAGGTAGTAATTCAGGATGTAAAATTCAATCACAAGACAAAACAAAAATGCGAAAAGATTTGTGCTTTTTGTCCTTTAAATACTTTTACATGATTTCTATAATGAAGATTTATATCGGCCCAAAAGGAAAGCTAAACCCAAACCAAATGTAGTTTCGATGGGGTTTATCCTTGGCTACATCCCTGATTAAGAAGTGATATTTTTGGCAGTGATCCCACACAACACCCTTGCCAACCCTTCCATATGCATCTGGGTGCCACTTTCTTTCAGATTGTTCTTGCGAGCTGATCTGTGATGTGTGGTGT